>NW_027507790.1:101193278-102393278 GCF_037356315.1 Lithobates pipiens
CCAATTGCCTTCAGAAGTCACCTAATTAGTAAATAGGGTCCACCTGTGTGTAATTTAATCTCAGTATAAATACAGCTGTTCTGTGAAGTCATCAGAGGTTTGTTGGAGAACCTTAGTGAACAAACCGCATCATGAAGTCCAGGGAACACACCAGACAGGTCAGGGATAAAGTTGTGGAGAAGTTTGAAGCAGGGTTATGTTATAAAAAAAATTATCCCAAGCATTGAACATCTCACAGAGCACTGTTCAATCCATCATCCAAAATGGAAAGAGCATGGCACCACTGAAAACCTACCAAGATATGGCTGTCCACCTAAACTGACAGACCGGGCAAGGAGAGCATTAATCAGAGAAGCAGCCAAGAGGCCCATGGTAACTCTGGAGTAACTGCAGAGATCTACAGTTTAGGTGGGAGAATTTGTCTACAGGACAACTATTAGTCGTGCACTCCACAAATCTGGCCTTTATGGAAGAGTGGCAAGAAGAAAGATATAATTGAACGAAAGCCATAATAAGTCCTTTTTGCAGTTTGCAAGAAGCCATGCGGGAGACACCGAAACATGTGGAAGAAGGTTCTCTGGTCAGATGAGGTCAAAATGAATACAAATGCATGCCACACTTTTCACATATTTAAAGTGGAGTTCCACCCAAAATGTAAATTTCGCTTATCCGGTTCGTCCCCCCCTCTGGTGTCACATTTGGCACCTTGAGGTGGCTCAGATACGAGGTATTTGCTCCCACTTCCAGCGATAGAGCGACGCAGAATCTGCGACGATCTACGCCATGTGCGGCCCCTCCTCTGTCCCCCCCACTGTCTTCTGGGAGACACCCAGGTCCCAAAAGACAGCAGGGACCAGTCAGGACACGCAGCACGACTAGTGTGTGCGCAGTAGGGAGCCAGGCTCTGAAGCCTGGTTCACCCGAAGCCGAGGGGCAGGTCAGCTTTGGGTGAGGCCATTGCAGGTGCACTGGATAGGTAAGTGTCCTTATGTTAAAAGCAGCTGCAGTATCTGTAGCTACTGACTTCAGATTATTATTATTATTTTTTTTAGGCGGAACTCCGCTTTAATTGTAAAAAATGTTGAAAACCATTTATCATTTTCCTTCCACTTCACAATTATGTGCCACTTTGTGTTTAGTCCATCATATAAAATCCCAATAAAATACATTTACATTTTTTGGTTGTAACATGACAAAATGTGGAAAATGTTAAGGGGTATGAATACTTTTTCAAGGCACTGTAGGTAAGCCTATAATAAAGTTTACCTTTCAGGTACAGTAAATATCTCCTAAATGTGTACCGTTTAGGAGATATTTACTTTAGCAGCAGCTGGTAATGTCACCCATGCCGTGACTCCCGCGTGCATGTGCGGGAGTGACGCCATCGCAGCTCGGCCATTCATGCGGCCAAAGCCTGCAAACCCAGAAGGAAGACCGGGTAATGATGGAAGTGCCCTGACAGCATGCTGCTGAAGGGCGTTATTTTCAGCTAAGTCTGTCATGGGTGGATTTTATTTAAATCAAGTCGATTTAAAACACGATTTAAATCACTAGTAAAATAGCTTGATTTACTGTAAAGCAACTCAATTTAAATCATAATTTTTAAAGAGCAACTGTCATCTCTGTCCCGCTGCGGCTCCTCCTCTTACCCGCTGTTGACTCACCGACAGTCCCATTCACTTTAATGAGATGGCTGGTGATGCGGCAGGGACACAACAAGGTGAGGGACGTGGCGGAAGCAGATGAGTGGATGCCCGCTAACAGGCGCATGAAAATGACAGGTCCTCTTTAAATGTAAGGACTTATTCATACTGGTAGTTAAAATGTTTAATATTTGCAAACAAAATGAAGGTTTTCTATTTAGAATAATAAGCTGTCAGGTTAGTAAAACAGCGATATTAGAACCGATTCAATCATACAGTTGGCAGTGCACATAGATTTGCAAAACAATGGGATAAAGGAATATTCCTGAACTTTGTTTTATCTCATGGTTACTGTGAAATTGTGTGAATGCATCAATGCAGTGCATGCTATGTCAGCTTGCAGAGCTTGGGTTCATTGAATGAGTTTACCAAAAATGTAAATATTGCAGAATATACTGCCTCATGCTACATAAATAAGCTCCATTTCATGCTGAATAAACTAAATTATTAATGTGTCTTAAATAGAAAACTATCTTTAGATAGATTTTTATTCCAAAAGCATTTTATTTAAATAAATTTGATAAAAATAAAAAAAATCGACCACTTCCATACCACAGGACGTCATATAGTGGTGATCATTTTTTTCAGCGGGCGATTCCCTACACCATAAGAATGTTCATATTGGCAGTTCAGCCAATTTGATTGTTCTTACTGGTGACGCCCCCCCTCCCGCTACCCTTCGGTGCTTCTCTGGGCTCTCCCATGCGATAGGGGATGCAGAGAAGGAATCCGCCGGAAGGGAGTGGTGGAGAAAACCAAGGGACAGATGGTCCCTGGCAATCCCTATGACTCTTGGAGGCTCGGGCGCAACATTATAGCATCATGTCCAGACGGCCGGAAGTAAAGAAAGCCGAGATCTCGGCTAGAAAGCATCAGTTCGTAAATTTTTTATTTATTTTTTGATCTGATGCTTTCCAGCCTGGAGGAGAGATGTGGGGTCTTATAGACAGATCAAGTATTATTCCCATTACAAGGGAAGTTTAATCCTTGTAATAGGAATAAAAGTGATCAAAAAAAATTTTTTGAACCACTTGCCGACCAGCTGCCGTCATACTGCGGCAGGTCGGCACAATTCCGCAAACCATCGTAGCTGTACGTCAGTCCCTTTAAGCGGTAAGCCCGCTGCACAGTGTGGGTGCCTATGCTCATGACCGGTGGTTGTGATGAACGCCGGCCACAAGCGATCGTGGGAATGAGAGGCAGAACAGGGACGAGTGTGTGTCAACACTCACATCCCAGTTCCGTGAGGCGAGGAGAGAGATTGTGACTACCTACGATGAGATGTCTCATCTCCTATAGTCTGTCCCATCCCCCACAGTTAGAACACACACCTAGGGAACACAGTCAATCCCTTGATCGCCTTCTAGTGTTAATCCCTTCCCTGCCAGTGACATTTACCTAATAATCAGTGCATTTTTATAGCACTGATCCCTGTATAAATGTCAATGTTCCCAAAAATGTGTCAAAAGTGTCCGATGTGTCTGCCATAATATTGGAGTCCTGATAAAAATCGCTACCATTACTAGAAAAAAATTATAATAAAAATGCCATAAACTATCCCCTATTTTGTAGACGCTATAATTTTTGCACAAACCAATCAATGTATGCCTTTTTGCAGTTTTTATTACGAAAAATATGTAGAAAAATACACATCGGCCTAAACTGAGGGAAAAAATTCGCTTTAAAAAAAAAAAAAAAAATAGGGGCTATTGCAGAAAAAAGTACAAAATATTGTGTTTTTTTTTCAAAATTGTCGCTCTTTTTTATTTATAGCACAAAAAATAACCGCAGGGATGATCAAAAAACACCAAAAGAAAGCTCTATTTGTGGGGGAAAAAAATACATCAACTTTGTTTGGGTACATCGTCACACGACCACGCAATTGTCAGTTAAAGCAACGCAGTGCAATATCGCAAAAAATGGCCTGGTCATCGAGCAGCCAATTCTTCCGAGGCTGAAGTGGTTAAAGGGAAAGTGTAAAAAAAAAAAAAAAATGAAATAAACAATAAAAAATAATGAAAACGCCCCTGTCATCGTGTGCTTGCACGCAGAAGAAAACACATACGTAAGTTGCCCCCGCATATGTAAACAGATTTTGATACACTAACAAATTAAAGCCAAACTCCAGCTAACGCTTTATAAACAGTTACAGCAAGCAGGTTTTTTTGGGGAGGTAGAGGTATTTTATAAATAAAAGCTAATCATTCTAAGCACCCCTGTCAGTCGTTAAATGGTTTGTCTTTCTAACTGCTACATCTGGACAGCTTGAAAAACAACAAACGTACTGACTGGATCACCAGGTGAAAATAAAATTAAGAAAAGCCTAAATAGAAAAACTTATTCAGACCCTGCCTCTAAAAATTGCTACACTGCAATTAGAGCTGGGCAAAACAAAAAAAAACTTGATTCACGAATTGAATCAAGTTTTTTTTTTTTTTATGGACACTGCACCGGTCCTGAGGAGCTGCAGGCAGGAGTTTTTAGGCGAGGCTGCGGCTTCGGCCTAATCCGCGGCGCCCGGCATCGTGGACTAGGCCGAAGCCGCAGCCTCGTCTAAAAACTCCTGCCCGCAGCACCTCAGGACTGGCGCGGTGTCCTGGTGAAAAAAAAAAAAAACTAGATTTGCTGAAATTTTGAATCTATTTGACCTCTCAACTCGATTCAGGATGTAAATCGTTTTTTTTTCCCCAGCCCTAGCTGCAATATGCAATATGATAAAGGTTTGTTTTTGGGTTTAATGCCACTGTAAGCTGACCTCCAGGCACCCTTTTGCATATACTGCTGGACTGCATATGCTTTATCCGTCAAGAATTTTGTAATTGCAGTTGAATAGGTTCTTACAGTACCTTGAAAAAGTTTTCATACCCCTTGACATTTTCCACATTTTGTCATGTTACGACCAAAAATTTACATTTAGTTTATTGAGATTTTATGTGATACACCAACACAAAGTGGCACATAATTGTGAAGTGGAAGGAAAGTGATAAATGGTTTTCACATTTTTTAACAAATATGTGAAAAGTATGGTGTGCATTTGTATTTAGCCCCCTTTTCTCTGATACACCTAATGAATATTCAGCCCCCTCCTCCCCTGAGTCAATACTTTATAGAAACACCTATAACTGAAATTACAGCTACAAGTCTTCTGGGGATGTCTCTACCAGCTTTGCACATCTAGAGAGTGACATTATTGCCTATTCTTCTTTGCAAAATAGCTCAAGCTCTGTCAGATTGGATGGAGAGCGTCTGTCAAAAGCAATTTCCAAGCCTTGCCACAGATTCTCAATTGGATTTAGGTCTGGACTTTGACTGGGCCATTTTCCTTCCACTTCACAATTATGTGCCACTTTGTGTTGGTCTATTACATAAAATCCCAATAAAATACATGTACGTTTTTGGTTGTAACGTGACAAAATGTGGAAAACTTCAAGGGTTATGAATGCTTTTTCAAGACACTGTATACAAGTTATTTTATGAAGTTAAAGCTGAAAAGTCTTCTGCTTCTATTTTTCACTCCCTGATTTCTCTTTTCCACCCTACCACCATAATGAATATGTTATATAAAACCTTTCACTTTTCATAACATACCTTATTTTGGACCAGTGATTTGATCACTGGGTCCCTGTGCTTCTCACTGGCAGGTTGGCAGGTCACTGCACATAGTTTCCTGAAAACATCACCACATCCTGCTTCAGTACTCCCCCCAAGAGCCCCAGCTCTGATGCAAGCAGGTTTTGGGGTTACTTTGCTTTACAGTTACTGTGGTTTGCACTTTTTTTATTTTTTTCACCTAGCCCAATTGCTGCTATACACAACACTGCTCTGCAAATCACACATTTTAGTGCCTGGAGGTATGTTGTGTAATGCCGTGTACACACGACCGGACTTTTCGACGGACTAGGTCTGGCAGTCTTCCCGACGGACTTTCGACGGAGTTCCCACAGACTTTCTGAATGAACGGACTTGGACACACACAATCACACAAAAGTCCGATGGATTCGAACGTGATGACGTACGACCGAACTGGAATAAGGAAGTTCATAGCCAGTAGCCAGTAGCTGCCATAGCGGCGTTTTTTGTCCGTCGGACTAGCATACAGACAAACTGATTTCTCGGTCCGGTTTCTAAAGTCTGCTGGATTTTTGGCAAGCAAAGGTGCAATGGAGCCCACACAAGATCGAATTGTCCGACTGACTCGTTCCGTCGGACCTTTGCTGTCACAAAGTCTGGTCGTGTGTATGCGGCATTAGGCAGCCCACTTAAAATGAGGGCTTGTTTACACAATGTCCATTGAGCTGCGTTTTTCTACACAATGCCACATGTGCATGGTGTGAACGGGGCACATAGAAAACCATTATTTTGTATGTACTGTGTTCACAGACTACATGTATGGTGGTTTGCAGAAAAACCCAGCTCAGCAGATTTGGTGTGAACAAGCTCTGAATGGGCTGTAGTGCACCTCAAAACACAAAATGAAGTGCATGTTTCTTATTTTGCAGCACAGCACACAACACCAGGGGTTGTGGTGAACTACAGTACATTAAAGAACAGTAAGTGTGTTGGGAATGTGCATTGGTGTGTCATTCAAAGTGCTTGTGTTTTTATCTCTTGTTATCTCAATGCACTGGTGTGAACAAGCTTGCCCAGTATCTCCACTACACCAAAGATCTCTAGGTGGGTTCAAGTAAACCAACTCCATTAAACTCATGTCTTCATTTACAATACCTATACCTAAACTGTTTGTAAAAAGCATTTCAAATCTATCTTGTTGTCTACGTTCACTTTTCCTTTCATGTATAGATTTACCTTGTGCAATATTGAGGCTGGATTCACACTAACGCACTTCTGTTGCAGCATGGATTGAGGCCTTGAAGGACTTTTCTTCAATTTGTGTCTCTGCACCTCACACATGTAAACTAGCGCCACTGAAAACCACTGCAAACCTCTGCGTTATGAGTAGAGGTGTGCGTTAAAATGTATAGGTGCGAATGGGCCCTTCATTTAAATGTAGTATTTGTGAAATTTATTGGGCAGTTTTAGGCAACCATTCTAATAAGAGCTGAAATCTACAAAATAGACACGAGCTTTATTTGTGTTATGGACTAATAAAGCGATTTTGGCAAGCGCGTTTAAGTGCTCGCAGACATCTGTTGATCAGAAATTGCTCCTGCATATTTCCGCTTCTGCCTACTCTGTCGCTCATTACTTTGGTGTACAGATTTTTGGAGATTATTTAGGTCCTTTTGGAGCTGTGGGCATGTGGTATACCAGATGGACAGGCTCATTGAAAAGGATGCACTGAGAAAACAACGTTAGCCCACAGAAACTCAGATTACATTTATATTTCAACATGGAGTACCATTTAACCACTTACAGACCGGACCATTTTGCAGGCCAATGACCAGACCACTTTTAGCAATTCGGCACTGCGTCGCTTTAACTGACAATAGCGTGGCCGTGCGACGTGGCTCCCAAACAAAATTGACATCCTTTTTTTCCCACAAATAGAGATTTCTTTTGGTGGTATTTGATCACCCCTGCGGTTTTTATGTTTTGAGCTATAAACAAAAAAAGAGCGTCAATTTTGAAAAAAACGCATTATTTTTTTACTTTTTGCTATAATAAATATCCCCCAAAAATACATAAAAAAAAATATATATATATTCTTCTACATATTTTTGGTAAAAAAAAATCGCTATAAGCGATTATTGATTGGTTTGCGCAAAATTTTTTAACGTTTACAAAATAGGGGATAGTTTTATGCCATTTTTATTAATAATTATTTTTTTTTTTACTAGTAATGGCGGCGATTAGCAATTTTTATTGTGACTGCGACATTATGGCAGATACATCGGATATTTTTGACACACATTTTTGGGACCATTGTCATTTATACAGCAATCGGTGCTATACAAATGCACTGATTCCTGTGTAAATGACACTGGCAGTGAAGGGGTTAACCAGGGAGTGGCAGTTTAGGAGTTAAGTGTGTCCTAGGGGCGTGTTACTAACTGTGGGGGGCTGGGCTATGTGTTAGTGAACACTGATCTCTGCTCCAATCACAGGAAGCAGAGATCAGTGTCACTTGTTGCTAGGCAGAACGGAGAGATGCTGTTTACAACAGCATCTCTCCGTTCTCCTTCCCCATGAGACGATCGTAGGTATCGCCGCGGGACCCGTGACCGGACTCACGGGGGTCCCGACCGGCACGCACGTGCGCCGGCGGTGGCGTGCATGCAATGGCAGGGCGGCAAATTCAAATGGACATACCTGTACGCCAGTTTGCCTGCCCATGCCATTCTGCCGCCATTCATCGTCGTACGCTGGTCGGGAAGTGGTTAATAGAGTTTGAATTTGGTGTAACATCTTTCACATTATACAAAAAAATTTAGCTAACTTTACTGTTTAGTTTTTTTTTTTTTTAATTCATGAAAGTATCTTTTTTAAAAAAAAATGCATTTGAAAGACCGCTGCGCAAATACGGTGTGACATAAAATATTGCAAGAACCACCATTTTATTCTATAGGGTCTTTGCCCTTTTTTTTCCCCAGCTGTGAGAACTCTCTGCACTTGTTAGAAAGAATCCTGACATATTGTTTTGAAGATAGGGAAGAGAAAAAGATTGTGATTTCAATTCTTAGCGGTTAATCGTGCAGCTCTACTCTGTATGTAGTATTGTATCCTAGGGGACTTTTAACCATGATTCACTTTTTGTTAGCCAGATACAAGGACTTGCATTTATCCATGAGTATATATCAAGTGAAATGAATCTATAATGGTACTATGTTATTTTTAAAAAATGGCATTGGGCCTTATGATGGAACTGCTTTTAAAAAAGGGAATTTGGGCTACTTGGAGGCCTTAGGCTACTTTCACATGGGCAATTAGTGCCAGTTTGAATGACTGCAGAAGGAAGCTGCTGATTCCTGCCGCTGTTTCAGGCACGTATAAGTGGCTAGCCGTGGCTGTGGAGCCCTGTACATTTCAATAACAGGTTGGCAGCTTCAGCTATCCCTAGCTGTCCGAATAGCCTACAATGACCCATGGTGATCGCTGCACATGCAGATAAACGGTGTCTGTTCGCCTCTGAAAGCTGTTATTGAACAACCTGTTATTGAAGTGTACAGGGATCGATAGCCACAGCTAGCCGCTCACAGGTGGCTGAAACCACTGCAAGAATCGGAAGATTCCTACCACTGTAATTCGCATGGGCGCTAGTCGCCCGTGCAAATTTAGTCTTATAGAATTACACAATGCTGTCATATCATTTTGATGTTTCCTTTGAGAATATAAGATTCGTATTGTTGGAAATAAAAATCGTATTGCCATTTCACTCTTTAACAAAGGGCCAGTTTACTGGCCTTGAGGTTTTAGAGGGGTGAGGGTGTGGCCAGTGGGATTGGAAAGCACCAATGTGTCTGTAAGAGCAAACCATGCCCCATCATTGGTTTTGGTGGAAAGAATAGTACCCTGTTGGTAACAGTGGAAGGCATAGTGCCCTAGTGTTGGTATCCAAGGTACGAATGGTGCCCCATCATTTTTGTCTATGTGAGGAATGGTGCCCCATCATTGGTATCCGTGGGAAGAGTGGTACCCTATCATTGGTGTCTGTGGGAGAACCGGTGCCCCATCATTGGCGTCAGTGGGAGGAATGGTGCCTCATCATTGTTGTCAGTGGGGAGGTAATGTCCCCTCATTGGTGTCAGTGGGAGGAATGGGGCCTCATTGTTGGTGTCTGTGGGAGGATGGTTCCTCATCATTGTTGTCAGTGGGGAGGTAATGCCTTATCATTGGTGTGAATGTGAGGAATAATGCCCCATCATTGGTGTCAGTGGGAGGAATTATGCCTCATCATTGTTGTCAGTGGGGAAGTAATGCTCCATAGTGGGAGGAATAGTGCCCCATCATTAGTGTCGGTGGGTGGAATAATGCCTCATCATTGTTGTCAGTGGGAAGGTAATGCCCCATCATTGGTGTCAGTGGGAGGAATGGGGCCTCATTGTTGGTGTCTGTGGGAGGATGGTTCCTCATCATTGTTGTCAGTGGGGAGGTAATGCCTTATCATTGGTGTGAATGAGAGGAATAATGCCCCATCATTGGTGTCGGTGGGAGGAATTATGCCTCATCATTGTTGTCAGTGGGGAAGTAATGCTCCATCGTTGGTGTCAGTGGGAGGAATAGTGCCCCACCATTGGTGTCGGTGGGAGGAATGGTGCCTCGTCATTGGTGTCGGTGGGAGGAATGGTGCCTCGTCATTGGTGTCGGTGGGAAGAATGGTGCCTCGTCATTGGTGTCAGTGGGAAGAATGGTGCCTCGTCATTGGTGTCAGTGGGAAGAATGGTGCCTCGTCATTGGGGTCAGTGGGAAGAATGGTGCCTCGTCATTGGTGTCAGTGGGAAGAATGGTGCCTCGTCATTGGTGTCGGTGTGAAGAATGGTGCCTCGTCATTGATGTCGGTGGGAGGAATGGTGCCTCGTCATTGGTGTCGGTGGGAAGAATTGTGCCTTGTCATTGGGAGGAATGGTGCCTGATCATTGGTGTTGGTGGGGGAATGGTGCCTGTCAGTCGGGAGGTAATGCCCCATCATTGGTGTCAGTGGGAGGAATGGGGCCTCATTGTTGGTGTCTGTGGCAGGATGGTTCCTCATCATTGTTGTCAGTGGGGAGGTAATGCCTTATCATTGGTGTGAATGTGAGGAATAATGCCCCATCATTGGTGTCGGTGGGAGGAATTATGCCTCATCATTGTTGTCAGTGGGGAAGTAATGCTCCATCGTTGGTGTCAGTGGGAGGAATAGTGCCCCACCATTGGTGTCGGTGGGAGGAATGGTGCCTCGTCATTGGTGTCGGTGGGAGGAATGGTGCCTCGTCATTGGTGTCGGTGGGAAGAATGGTGCCTCGTCATTGGTGTCAGTGGGAAGAATGGTGCCTCGTCATTGGTGTCAGTGGGAAGAATGGTGCCTCGTCATTGGTGTCAGTGGGAAGAATGGTGCCTCGTCATTGGTGTCGGTGTGAAGAATGGTGCCTCGTCATTGATGTCAGTGGGAGGAATGGTGCCTCGTCATTGGTGTCGGTGGGAAGAATTGTGCCTTGTCATTGGGAGGAATGGTGCCTGATCATTGGTGTTGGTGGGGGAATGGTGCCTGTCAGTCAGGAGGTAATGCCCCATCATTGGTGTGAGTGGGAGGAATAGTGCCCCATCATTGGTGTCATTTTGGAGGAATACTGCCCCATCATTGGTGTCAATGGATGGCGTGGTGCCCCAAGGGCCAGATAAAGGCAAGCTAAGGGCCCCATTCAGCCCATGGGAGACAGTGGAAACCATTGTAAAGGTGACCTGTAATGAGAGGAATATGAGGGCCACAGTTATGGAACTCTTTCTGAAAATGCTGGCTGTCATGCAGTTTTGGCAACTTCTGTAATTTATATACTTTCAGAATACCTGACCCTGAACAATTATGTAGCAAGAAATGTCAGAACTCTTGATTTTCCTTCTTGGGTCAGTAACACAGAAAGTGCTGAAACACTGGATCAGCATGACAAGTAGGCACCTAGGAAGAGGTTAGCAATGGCTGCCTATGTATTTACCTAATGACAGTTCTTCTTTTGCTCCATAATTTCTAGGACTTGTTCAGAAGTTGAGCTATCAGCACACATGACTGCCATGAGCTGAGCTCTGCCTAGTATATAAATATACCATAGTGAATCAATAATATATCTTTTAAAATGGATGTTAATGAAGATCTTGTTTATGTCCAGTGCAGGAAAGCAAATACAGAGCAGCTGCATTTTACATCCCCATTCATAAAATGCATGCCTCTGGTCACGTGACCAGGCTCTCCTCCTGACTTTTGTCCCCTCCTTCATTTATTTCTTAGCGCTCTGCTGGCTCTGGAGTCTCTTGGACTTTGGCCTATGTAAGCCTAAAATAAGTTGCTTTTATTTCAGTAACGTACCATCCTCAGCCTTTCAGGTTAAAGCAGAACTTAAATGTATCTGAGCTCCACAAACTGAAACGCTGTTTAATTCATTGTTTATATTCAAAGAATCCCCCATCTATCCATGTGTCCCTGCTTTATTTTTTACATAGTTACATAGTAGGTGAGGTTGAAAAAAGACAAGTCCATCAAGTCCAACTTATATGTGTGATTATATGTCAGTATTACCTTGTATATCCCTGTATATTTTGGTCATTCAGGCGCTTATCTAATAGTTTTTTTTAAACTACCGATGCCCCCTCCCCCGCTGAGACCACAGCCTGTGGAAGGGAATTCCACATCCTTACAGTAAAGAGCCCTCTACACAGTTTAAGGTTAAACCTCTTTCCTTCAAATTTTAATGAGTGGCCACATGTCTTATTAAACTCCCTTTCACTGAAAAGTTGTATCCCTATTGTGGGGTCACCAATATGGTATTTGTAAATTAAAATCATTTCCCCTCTCAAGCATCTTTTCTCCAGAGAGAATAAGTTCAGTGCTCGTAAGCTTTCTTCATAACTAATTTCCTCCCTTCCCTTTATTAGCTTTGTTGCCCTTCTTTGTACTCGCTCCATTTCTAGTACATCCTTCCTTAGGACTGGTGCCCAGAACTGGACAACATACTTCAGGTGCGGCCGGACCAGAGTTTTGTAGAGCGGGAAAATTAACGTTTTATCTCTTATCTACCGCTTTTAGAGTTAATCCCCTTTTTAATGCATGCCAATATTCTGTTTGCTTTGTTAGCAGAAGCTTGGCATGGCATTCCATTACTGAGCCTATCATCTACTAGGACCCCCAGGTCCTTTTCCATCCTTGATTCCCCCAGTGGGTCTCCCCCCCAGTGAGTAGGCTACATTCATATTTTTGCCACCCAAGTGCATTATTTGTCATTTTTCCACATTAAACCTCATTTGCCATGTAGTTGCCCACTCCATTAATTTGTTCGGATCTACTTGGAAGGTTTCCAGATCCTGCAGAGAAGTTATTGCCCTGCTTAGCTTAGTATTTTCCACAAATAGAGAGATTAAGCTGTTCACCCCATCCTCTCGGTCATTTATGAATAAATTAAACAGGATTGGTCCCAGGACAGAACCCTGGGGGACCCCACTTTCCTCCCCTGACCATTCCGAGTACTCCCCATTTATAACTACCCTGTGAACTCGCTGTTGTAGCCAGTTTTCCATCCATGTACTCAGCCTATGGTCCATGGCAACGGACCTTATTTTGTATAGCAAACGTTTATGGGGAACTGTGTCAAATGCTCTTGCAAAATCCAGATACACCACGTCTACGGGCCTTCCTTTATCTAGATCGCAGATCACCTCATAGAAGGTTAATAGATTGGTTTGGCAAGAATGATTCTTCATGAATCCATACTGATTGATTTCATTACTAAAATCTTGTATATAGTCCCTTATCATCCCCTCCAAGAGCTTGCATACTATTGATGTTAGGCTAGCTGGTCTGTAATTCCCAGGGATGTGATTTGGCCCTTTTTTAACCACTTCAGCCCTGGAAGGATTGTGTTGCATTAGCTGACAATTACCCAGACAAAATTGATGTCCTTTTTTCTCCCACAAATAGAGCTTTCTTTTGGTGGTATTTGATTACCTCTGCGTTTTTTATTTTTTGCGCTATAAACAAAAAAAGAGCGACAATTTTGAAAAAAAACCTATATTTTTAACTTTTTTTAAATATCCCCAAAAAATATTAAAAAAAAATCTTCCTCAGTTTAGGCCATGTATTCTTCTACATATTTTTGGTAAAAAAAAATTGCAATAAGCAGATTTTGATTGGTTTGTGCAATAATTATTGCGTCTACAAAATAGGGGATAGATTATGCCATTTTTATTATTTTTTTTTATTATTAACAATGGCGCTGACCTGTTTTTTTTTTTTTATATAGTGACTGCGACATTGCAGCAGACAGATCGGACATTTTTTGACACTATTTTGGTACCATTGGCATTTATACAACAAACAGTGCTATAAAAATGCACTGATTACTGTGTAAATGTCACTGACAGGGAAGGGGTTAAACACTAAGGGGGCGATCAAGGGGTTAAGTGTGTTCCCTCAGCATCTTCTAACTGTAGGGGGGATGGGCTCACTAGAACTTGATAGAGATCACTGCTCCTGATCACTAGGAGCAGTAGATCTCTGTCATGTTGCTAGGCAGAACAGGGAAATGCCTTGTTTACACAGGCACCTCCCCGTTCTGCCTCTCCGGGACGCGATTTGCGAGCCACTGGTTGACATGGAGTCCACGAGAACCATGGGCACGTTCCCTCGGCGTGTGGTGGGTGGCGTTAGCTAGCCGCCAATGATGGGGTGACATCTTTCACACAAATCGGAAACATAAGGGGAATACAAAGACACTGAATTTCAAAAGAGCCAACTTCCCTAAACTACGAACCTTGCTAGAAGGCATAAATTGGGATAAAATCTTAGGAAAAAGAACATGGAGGAGATATGGGTTTGCTTTAAGAGCATATTAAGTAAGGGCGTTAGCCAATGAATCCCATTGGGTAATAAATTTAAAAGAGCAAACAAAAGTCCTGCATGGCTTAACTCCAATGTAAAAATGCATATAAAAGCAAAGGAGAAGACCTTCAAAAAATACAAGGTTGAGGGATCATCCTCAGCACTCCAACTTTATAAAGAATACATGAAAGACACATAGTGGAGGAGAGCAAAAAATCCCAAGAAATTATTTAAGTACCGTATATACTCGAGTATAAGCCGAGATTTTCAGCCTCTTTTTTGAGGCTGAAAGTGCCCCCCTCGGCTTATACTCGAGTCATCGCTGTCTGCCCGCTCGATCAGCGTGTCGAGCAGACAGACAGCGGCCATTCTATCATTCAAAAGCCGCGCCTCCTGCTCCGCCTTCGCCTGTGATAGGCGGAACACTGAATTTCCCAGCAGCCTGTGTTCCGCCTATCACGGACATCGTATCATCCTCGTACTACGGACGAGGATGATACGATGTCCGTGATAGGCGGAACACAGGCTGCTGGGAAATTCAGTGTTCCGCCTATCACAGGCGAAGGCGGAGGCTTTTGAATTTTACAATGGCCGCCGAGGCGCCGACGAAGAGGGCACGGGACGGAGGCAAGGCAAGGCACGGCACGGGACGGGACGGAGGCAAGGCAAGGCACGACACGGGACGGAGGCAAGGCACGGCGGCACGGCGGCAAGGCACGGCACGGGACGGAGGCAAGGAGGCAAGGCACGGGACGGAGGCTCGGGACAAAGGCTCGGGACACAGGTAGGCTGGACACACACACACACACACACACACACACACACACACAGATGGATGGAGACACACACACACAGGGATGGATGGATGGAGACACACAGGGATGGATGGATGGATGGATGGATGGAGACACACACACACACAGGGATGGATGGATGGAGACACACACACACAGGGATGGATGGATGGATGGATGGAGACACACACACACAGGGATGGATGGATGGATGGACACACACACACACAGGGATGGATGGACGGACACACAGGGATGGACGGACACACAGGGATGGACGGACACACAGGGATGGACGGACACACACACAGGGATGGACAGGCATGTCTCACCCTCGGCTTATACACAAGTCAATAAGTTTGCCAGTTTTTTTGGGGGTAAATTGGGGGCCTCGGCTTATATTCGGGTCGGCCTATACTCGAGTATATACGGTATGTAAACAGTAAAAAAGGGAGGACAGACCATATTGGCCCCATAAAGAATGAGGAAGGACATCTGGTTATAAAGGATGGGGAGATGGCGAAGGTATTGAATTTATTCTTCTCCTCAGTCTTCATGAGGGAATCAGGGTGGGGGGGAGGGGGGCTTCAGTAACCAAAACTGCAGTGTTTATCCTCATGAGACATGAGACAAGGAAGCACCTCCATGGTTAACAGAGGACAGAATTAAAATTAGACTTGAGAAACTTAACATTAATAAATCACCGGGATCAGATGGCTTGCACACGAGAGTACTTAAGGAAGTCAGTCAAGTAATTGTCAGACCATTGTTCCTAATTTTTAAAGTCTTCTTATTGGGTGTTCCGAGTTTGTAAATAGGACTTGTTACTATACTTATCTCAGGTTTATTTGCTTTAGTCAACCTACCACTAATGCCCCCAATACTACTCTCTGGAACATGTTCTGCGCTGACTATCTCTACCTCTGTAACCCCCCCCCCCCCCTTCCCATTACTCAGTTTAAAGGCCCCTCTAACTTTTTGGCCATCTTCACTCCCAGCAGATCTGCACCAGCCTCAGTTAGGTGCAGTCTGTCCCTTCTATAGAACTGGTGACCGACTGAGAAGTCGGCCCAGTTCTCCAGGAACTCAAACCTCTTCTTACTACACCAGCTCCTCAGCCACTTGTTTAATTCCCTAATCTCCCTCTGCCTTTCTGGTGTGGCTCGAGGTACCGGTAGTATTTCTGAGAATACTACCTTGGAGGTCCTTTTCCTTAAATTAGCTCCTAAGTCCATAAAAGTCCCCTCTTTAGGACAATCCATGTGCCTCTGACTTTGTCATCAGTGCCAACGTGCACCATGAAAGCTGGGTATTCCCCAGCCCTTCCCAATAACCTGTCCACCAGATCCGTGATTTGCCAAACCTGAGCGCCCAGTAGACAGCATACAGTTCGGAAACTTCAGGTCTTTGTCACAGATTGCCCTCTCTGTCCTTCAAAGAATTAAGTCCCCTACCACCAGAATCTCTTTCCTTTCCCTTGGCTTCCCCCCACTCTCTCTGGAGAAGTTCTTCCCCTGGAAGCTAGGGGAGTCCCTTAGCTCCAGCGGTGCTGGTCCCTGACTGGTTTCACCAATGTCACTCAAGGGGGTGTATTGGGATATTCCAGCCCAGGATCGGCCCCCCTGGCACTTTCTCCTCTACCCTTCCTGACTGTCACCCATCTACTCTTTTCTAGTGCCTGCACCTCTTTGTCTCCACCCGCCTCTGTGCTGGCACCTGCTGCTTACGTTCCCAGCTCTCCTTTAGTATTGAGGGTCTTCTCAGTGCTGACAGTTGCTTCCCTAGATTCAGAACCTGGACTTCCAGGGAAACAACATACTTACATTTTGCACAGCAGTATTCGCCCTTGACCGGATGATCATGGAATGCATACATACCGCAAGATGTACACTGAGTTGCATCTCCACACCTGCTGGTCATCGTACCTACTATTTTAATGAGGATTGGGGATTATACTAACAACTATCTTCCTGACACTAATACTCAATAATACAGCCCATGTGCACTTGCAGCACTTGTGTACTCACAGTACTCAGTCCACGTGCACTCGCAGCGCTCGTGTACTTACAATACACAGGTACACACACACTATTCAAGTACTCACAATACTCAACAGTTACTCCACAAAACACAGCGTCCCTGCTAGACACAGTCAGTCTTTTTTTTTTTTAACTGGTTATGACTGCTCTGCTCAATCTCCCATGCAATCTGACACTTGCAGGGCTTGTCAGTGTCTACGGTCACCCCTACAGTTACAATAACATTACTAACAGGAAATTTCAGATGCTACTTACAGGTTTCATGAATCCCGTTATAACCTCCTGTTTTCAACTCTGGTTTTTAACTCACCACTTAGTCAAGTTCCACTTGGTCAGAGTTCCAGCAAGCAAAAAGGTAGCAAGCTCAAAATGAGTTTACAGAAAGTTATATAGGCTGTAATCACCTGTGACCAATTAACCACTCCCCTTAATTAGTAGACTGAAGGAAGGAAAGAAAAAAAAAGTCTGTTAAAAAGCTGCAAGGAAAAACCCCCAAAAAGAACCTAAAAATGCAAACCCAGCAGTCGAAAGCAAAACTTGTTCACATTCTCCACTCAAAGTTCCCACTGTCCAACATCCACCCAGCAAGTATTTTTCTGAGAAATCATTTTGAAAAATTACCCCCTTGCATTTCTAGCCATGGCCATCTTGAGTAAGGGCAGATGATTCATGTAGCCTGCAGATGGGGGGGGGGGGTACTTAAAAAATGACCCATGAAGGATCCTGTGACGTATGACATCAGAGTTGCAGTGGGGTCTCCTTACATTGCAAGGGATAAGTAGTACAGTAGTACACCTTATCAATACACCTTATCAGGGATAAGGTGTACTACTTACCCTGTTCTCTCCGTCTGGCAGGCTCCAGAGCTGTCCTCTTCTCCTTGCATGCTCAGAACTTTGTCTAATTCCCAGAGTTTAGCTTTAACACCATTCAAGAAATATGTAAAGAAAAAGAGTAACTGCAATATCTTGTATTAAAATAAGTGATTGAAATGTTTGTGCAGCAGTTATAGTGCTTAAACATGTTTTGATATATTAAGCATTACTGTGGCCTCATCGATCCCTAAATATCGGTTAATTTTGAGTCATTTTTACAATACTGTAATATAATTATCAGGTCTGTGACTAATGATAGGGAAGATTATTCCCAATTTCATTAATAATACCTTGTGACTGTGTGCACACTGCATATTGCCATTACTAGGGGAAACCGCAATGTATCATCCTCCTACAGCAGGTCATTTTATGGAAATCAGACTTTATTACCATGAATTCATATTAGCTCATCTGCAATCTTAAGTGTTTAAGTATAATTATGAAGCAGACAGTTGATGTGCTATTAATATAATTTGCATGTTAATGTAGGATAATGCAAATTAATCCTGGTAAAGTTGTCACTAGAGGTTCTTGGTCTGTCTAGGATGGTTAAACCTTCATATCAGGAAGGAATAAGTTGTTGCTTACAATATTAGAATTGTTTGATCTACGTAACATAACCACAAGCATTTTTCTGCACTCTTTTTGCCTGTTAAGGACCCAAAATAAACACATTGAACAATGATGATATACAAACTGCAATCAGCTTTACCCACCAATCAGATTTCAGTTTACTGAAAAGGAAACTGGCCCTTTGCCACTGTTTTGTCAATCAGATTCATCAAAAGTACTCTGTATTTCCAGATTTGGGAGAACCTGTGACCCCCTTCCCCTACTTCTAGGATACAGTGCTGTGGCCAGAATAAACACACGTCCAAACACTTTGATTTGTGTGAGGGGACAAAGTCATTAACTACTGATAGGGTTAAAGTTCATGGCGAAACCGGGTTCGCTGCAAGCTCTGGCTCTTTTGGCAAATTAAATGGCCCGCTCGCCCTCCCACAGAATGAAACCTCTGGCTGCTGGGAATTAATTCTGCAGTGAATTTACCACTGCTCCTAAATGTGCTCGCTTCCTGCTCAGGCCTTGTTGGTTGTTAGGTCTCCAACACCTGCAGGCATCCTAGCAACCAATGACACATCCCTGCCCTCTTTATAGTGAGAAGAGCTAAATGTAAAAAAGGGGCCAGAGATGATGGCTTACGTCATTGTTCAAATACGATCATGGGTGTGATGGTTGTGTCCACTGGCATCCTAACAACATTGTGTGGATTAGGCAATGTCTGCGCCTTCGGCACTCTTGCCGGGGAATCCTATTCTATTGTATAATGTGATTCTGCAGGAAGAATGCATGGTATGCAGGTGCTGCCATTCATCTGGGTAGATAAAAAATATAAAAACAGCATGATGTGAGCATTTGAGGTCAAGTCAGCTAGATATGTTCGATACTAAAAGAAGATGTTTTAAAATGGAAATAAGTATTGTTCCTTTTTATTTTATAATAGTATTAGAATTAGAATTGCACTGTTTACACATTGGAGATACAGCGGCAAAGTTTAAGCCCGGGCTACTCAACCTTTCGAAGAGCGAGGGCCACTTAAGTGATTTAGTAACCAGTCGCGGGCCACTGTGAACTATGGGGTTTTACCACCTCCCAAACCATAAATGTAAATAAGCTCTTACTGTCCCAAGCACCCTTAAGGCTGTTTTCACACTGATGCGCTGCGGTTTGCCAAAACCATGAGTGCCATGCAGTGCCCCTGCGGCTTTCGTGTGTGTTAGCTGCACTGAGTCAGAGACTTTTATTACATCTTGCAGGTGTAGTGCACTCGCCAAAAGCACACCAGAAACTCCTGTATTCAGTGTGAAAGCAGACCAATAACCCTTTTTTATAAATGGTAATATAACCATTGCAAAAGTGCAGTGTATGTGATGTTTAATACACTAACCTTTTCCTCTTCCAGCTTCTGCTGGTATTGCTCTCCATGTTGTTAAAAAGATTCCAGGTGAAGTGCACTTGGCATTACTCCACCTGGGACAGAAGCTGGCACTACAGAGGAAGCTCCTTATATGGCTTTTGTTCCCTCCACGGCTGCCTGCTTCCTCCTCTGCTGGAGCCGACTCCATGCACTCTGATGCTCTGGGATGGCAGGTTGGCAACCCATTGATCGCAATCTGGTTTTGCTGACCTTCCATCCCATGGCATGAACATGTGATTCACTGGTTTGAGGTCACAGGCCATGGGTTGAGCACCCCTAGTGTAAGCAATATGATTCTCCAGTTAGAGTGCCGAGTGCGCAAGGATCTTCCGACTCATTGGGGAAAGGAATACCAGAAGATAAAGGGATACTGCCCTTACTGCAAAAGGCCACCAAGATATGAACAGTGACTATGAAAGTTTTAAAAGAATCCACAAAAAATGATAACTTGCAGTGGATAGTAAACATCTATTTTTAGATTGTCATTTTACAACATTTTTAATAATGCTGTTATTTAAGTTTTCACAATTATGGGTAAAGCTCCTTGGTAAACGACTCAAAATGTTTGAAAACCTTTATGCATGCTATTTTAAATGAATAGGCAAATTGCAGGTAGGCTGGTTGCAATGACAAAGTGCTATGTTAATGGCGTTCTGGTGAGCACAGAGTCCCAACAGTGCTGCTTTAATGATGTCCTGGAGGAGTCAGCTGGCATCCAATCGGACTCCTCTCTATGTGTGTCACATATCCCACTGTACTCTCAGTGGGCCCTGTGTTTTAGTAATGTAAAAATGTGTGTTTACAGAATAATTTCAGAATCTGTTGCGCTGACCTAATGGAAGCTGGAAAATATAATGACAGTTCTTGAACAGAAAAATCTATTTGCAGCCCATGTTACCGTACTTACAGAAAAAAAAGTGTCAATATTAGTCAAGACCTACACAATCAAGTAATGATGGTTTGAGTTCAGCTAATAACATTTCTTTTGACCACACAGAGCCAATTCCACAAAAATTAGCCATTATATAAAAACAGCATGGTGTGAGCATTTGAGGTCAAGTCAGCTAGATATGTTCAGTACTAAAAGAAGTTGTTTTAAAATGGAAATAAGTATTGTTCATTTTTATTTTATAATAGTATTTAAAGACAACGTAACACAATTGTAATTATGAATAATAATGTACCAACCAAATTCTCGCTCCTATGCCATCTTAATGGTAAAAACCTTGAAGGAGCCTGGATTGGACAGAGGTACTTACCAACCTGTCCCAGCTTCTACCCTGCTTCTTCTCTCGCCTTTAGGGAGAGAGAGTTACCTGGAATAAAAAATGTCCAGTCCAAAAGCATGTTTAATGCTTTACTGCATCAACTTGGGTCCAAACAGCAACACATCCCCTTCATGGTACATTTGCACTACCGAACACTTTGTACAAAGTATCATTGCAACCAGCCATCTTCCCAGATGTTACCAGTCATTCTCCAAAGTTGATTTCACACATAGAGTGTTTCTCATACACAGGCCCAAGGTTATCCTAGAACCAGGGCATAGGACCTGTTAATCGAAGATCGGGGTGGTGGGGTTCCTCCACTTTCCCTGTATGTGCCCATCTCTGGTCCTCCTGGCAGTTCAACCCTGCAAAGGGCTCTCTCACTCCCTTCACGTAACGCAGACCTACACTTTGTTGGTCCAGGGTTTCCTGTTTCCATACATGAACTGTCAGGCCCCACCCATAGCTGGTATTAAAAAAGGACATATACTACACCCATATCACCAAAGGAGAGGCTATGAATAAAGGGGCACTACACCTGCCAACAAACCTAGATGTAAATAGCGAATAGATACTCTCAGATAATAGCGTGGCTTGTCCAATAATCTGCATTTGATGTTCAAACAATTCTGTTGGGGAACCAGCACGGGCATTGTAAACTCTTAGTTGGGTTCTTATCCAATCTTTCACATCATCTGAGGTCTGATAATTAAATTCTCAATGATCAGATGGCTAGGTCGGTAGGTAAATTCTTAGGCTCTCAGCATATGGTAAGACCTTAGTCACATGGCCGCAGAGGGCCATAAATCATACAAAGTAGTCACAAGTGTATTGTATACAGCCGATTTGTATGGGGGGCTGCCCGCGGCTGTATGCAATCCGCTCTGGATCCCAGGCTCAAAAATAACACTGCTGGTCTTCTGTACAGCCCTCTGAGACTGGGTGAATGAGCCCTAAGTGTATATTATGGCTACTTTTCACAGATTTAGGTACAGTACGACTTATATCTAATCTAAACCCAGAAACACATATAACACATATAATCCTAAACATGTTAAGGTCATTTGTAAGGTACCTACTATTAGGCCTCTTGCACACTGGACATTTTTGGAAGTTTTTACAGCAGATGTTTTTGGCTTCAGATGTTTTTTTCTACAGTCAATAAACTCCCCATCATGTTATCCTACGTGTCCATGCATGTATAGGCTCTTGTCAGCAGTTTTTGGCTGATGTGTTTTTTGGCTTTAAAAAAACCCCAAAACTAGTTGGCTCTAAAGGAGTTTTTCAGCTGTAAAAACGCTCTAACACCAAAAAATGCTGATAAACGCTCAAAAACATGGCTCACCAGCGTTTTTTTAGGTTTTTGACTCATTGGGAAAAAAAAACACTAGCGCGAAAAAACGCTAAAAAACACTATTGCAAAAACTTTGAAATGCTCACTGCAAAGCTACTGGCGTTTCTATAATGTTATTTTAATGTCCAGTGTGCATAAGGCCTTATATGTTGACAACCGTCTCCCAATTGTGCCCCTATGTTGTCACCACTGCAAGCTGTCCTGTTAACACATGGAGCAGGCATGGCTCACCATTGTGACTGCCAAAAAGCTGGTTCATAGCAATAATGTGCAGCCACAGAAAGTGCCTGCAATAGGCTGTAGGAGATCACTAAACAATATTAAAAAAATGGGAGCGGTAACAACATTTGTATTCTATATGCCACTATGTAAGTGCGGTCATCGTAACCAAAACATCAGCACTGTAATATATATCGGTGTGATGATAATGCGCACTGGACACACCAAAAACTGTGTTAGTGACACAGGGCAACTATTTTGCTCCAAATTCCTAAGTCAGCCATGATATTTTGTAACAATAGGAGACGCATAACACTAATGATTCCCTTTCCATAATCCCTGGACGAGTATCTTCCATAATCACAACCTCTTTGCTGCATTCCAAACATCCCTATCAGCGTTTTGATACAGAAAAACCTCTTAACAAAATGAACCAACATCAAAACAAAGCATGGCAAACCGATAACCTTTTGATTTAGCTATCGTATACCCCCTTGATAGGAATTAATACAATACACATCTCAGTCTCACTCTAACAGCCGTCGTAAACATGTAAAGCCCAAACTTAAGTAATTGCTAATCTTAAGCAGACAATCGTCCTAGCTAATCACCTTCTTAAATAGTTTAGCTGGAGTAATTGGAGAATACCGTTTTCCGTCTACAGTATCTCGTTCTGGAGATTTAAAACTTCAGTGTATTTCATAACTCCTGAGATAAGAATAGTACCGCCAGAATATTTATCTGTATCAATTAGCAGAATTTGAAGTCCAAACACCACTATATTAAAAGGTACTTGGGGCAAACTTTACACATTACCTCTACTAGGTGAAATAGCCACCTGATGCCCATGATATTTGTATTGGTTAAAACGGTAATTTCATTCTGGACAATAATATACAGGTTACCAGAATGCAACCTATAGATATTCCAAAATATTAATATATGTAGAAAACAGATTTGAAGGCTGGATAGCGGAATGCTCATTAAGACTATAACATCTAATCGGTCACTCCTCAGACCTTCTCATTAGTCAGCTCATTTCTGTCTACACCCTTCTCAGAGACTAGAAAAGAGGAGCTGCATCAATAGTTTGGAGATCTTTTTTTACCATCAAAGAAAGAACATTCGGTGCTGTGCTTTGCTGGGCAGTTTTTTTATTTCGTTTCCTTTTGTCTTTGTTAACACAAGGAAAAAAATGTAATAAAGTTACCCTTTTAAAAAAAAAGTAGGAACATCAGCCAAGATCTATGAGAACCACTGATCCATCTTAAGCTCATTGACTAGATTTTGCCAAATGCATATAACCTCTTTTTCTTTTGTAATACCCCTCTGTAAATATTTTGTTTGCACCGTTTTACCTGCTTACCTATGAAACAATATTTTTAAAATGGTAAAATTATCTCTGATGCACTAATGAAAACCTAAAGAATCTCTTTGAAGAGCGCTACTGCAAAGTAAATCTATGAATATATCTATCTGTGGTGACAATGGGGGTTATTTACGAAAGGCAAATCCGCTTTGCACTCTATGTGCACTTGGAAGTACAGTCACTGTAAATCCAAGGGGGACGTGCAATGAAAATAAAAAACAGCATTTTAGCTTGCACATGATTGGATGATAAAATCAACAGCGCTTCCCCTCATTTCAGATCTACCCCTCAGATATACAGCGACTGCACTTCCAAGTGCACTTGTAGTGCAAAGTGGATTTGCCTTTCGTAAATAACTCCCATTGTGTTACAGACATTTACTTTACATCATGAATGAATGAATGAAATGCTTGTATAGCGCACAATGCTAACTGAATCGCCTCAATTGTTATTGCTAATATTGTGAATATTGATATGTATAATATTAATAGAAAGTGCGAATCTCTGAAACGTCAACACAAGTCAGTTCACACTATCACGCTGCAGTACCGCTGCAATAACACATGTTATGCATAGTGGTGTGATGCAATGGCATATATTCTAAATGTACTTTGCCAATGAATTTGTGCTGCAGTGCACCGCAACATGCTGTAACCCACCACTTGTTGTTGTGTACTGCATTATAAATTATTTTTTGGTGAATTATGCAGCCAGTTAAAATGAATAGGCTGCCTTAACACAACACACATTGCATACATAGCAACAGTGTGAACGGGCCATGACAGAGGTTCTAACCACCTCGCCACTCTATCCAAAACGAAAACATTTTGGCTTGCACCATGCATAGCCGTCTGTTTGAAAAAAGTAGCTGAAATCACTGAGCTGGAGGAGGTGGTGGCCACATAGAGGATTCTCTGCAAAAAAAAATCTCAAAAAATGATTCTATGGGTGCTAAATTCTTTACTCTGAGGAGTACAAGGCCCGGCTTAATGAAATCACTGAAAATGGAGTTTGCACTGATGGGTTTCTTGCTTCTGGAGGTATATCGGGATGATTGGTTTCCTTCCCTCTCCCTCCTTTCTGCCCCGTTCTTTGCCATCTTTGCTTTTTTTCCTTTCCAATCTCTCTTTTTTTCCCCCCTGTCTCTACCACCTCTTCTATTCTCTTTGCTTTCTTTTTTCTTTGTGTTCTTCTATTGACGGTGTTTACCATTTAAAATACCACATGGGGTCCAGAGATGCTCTGGTGCCTGGTTTTCTGAGGAGCCTTTTCACATGTTTACCTGCTTCCTAGACCAGCTATTGTTTTCCATGTGCTTTTATGGAAATGTTTTATTTCTGGACATGTATGTCACATGGTTTCTGTATTTACCGGGTGCTACCTTAAAATAAAGTATTTAAAAAAAATAAGTCTTTAACCACTTCCCACCCGGCCAATGCACATATACGGCCGGGTGGGAGCCGTCTACTCCTGATAGGACGTTCAGGAATGTCCATCAGGAGGAGCGGGATCGCGCGCGCGCGTGCCCGCGCAGCAGCGCGATCCCGATGCGCCCGTGTCACCGGGACACAGCGCATCTCAGATCGGCAGGAGGGCTCTGTGATTGGCCCTCCTGATCACATGACGGCCGTGTCCAATCACGGCCGTCATGTGATGTAAACAAACAGCCGGTTGCTAGGCAATCGGCTCCTCCTCTCCTCACACAGAAGTCATCGCTGAGAAGAGGAGAGCAGATTGCTGCAGCCGGCTGATGATCAGTGAGTATGAGCTGTTTTTTACAGCTTTTTACTCACTGATCTTCAGTCTAGTGTAAACACACAACACACCACACAGTATAAACACAGTCCCCACATATGTCCCCATAACACACATGTCCCCAAAACATACATGTCCCCAAAAAATAAAAACACATGTCCCTAATAATAAAAACATGTCCCCCACATATGTCCCACTAAAATCACTTGTCCCAATGATTATGTGCACACATATGTACGTGATCACCTGCACACATATGTACATGATCATTTGCGTACATATGTCCGTGATCACACAAACCAATTATTATACACTTAACGGAATTTTTTTTACCAAAAACATGTAGCAGAATACATTTTGGCTTAAATTTATGACAAAATTAGATTTTATTGGATTTCTTTTAAAATAGAAAAAAGAAAATATTGTTTTTTTTCCAAATTTCCGCTTTTTTGCGCTTATATCACAAAAAATAAAAAAAGGAGTCGTGAATAAATACCACCAAAATAAAGCTCTATTTGTGCGAACAAAATGATAAAAATTTAATTTGGGTACAGTGTAGCATGACCGCGCAATTGTCACTGAAAGCGCTAGAGCGGTGAAAGCTGAAAATTGGGCTGGGAAGGAAGGGGGCGAAAGTGCCCTGTATTGTAGTGGTTAAATATACTTTAATACAGTAATTGAGCAAGAATAGCCACTGCCAATTGTTTTCATAATGCTAGAAAATTTCAGATCCTTGTAGTATTGGTGTTTGACCTTGATACATCTTAGTAGTTTGTGTTTATCCTTTGTACTATAATTAGTGTTCACTCAACATGGCCCAAAGGGAAAAGTCACATCTATTAGACTAGATCCATTGCTGCCATAGTAGACAGCTTGTCTCCTCATTCAGGAGAAAGTCTGTTTTTGGCTTTAATTCAGTCACAAATCTATAAATAGGAAGCATTTATTTTTACTCTTTTATTACATTTTGCTTATTTGCCTTTGTAATTGTAGAATAAAATACGCTTCGGCAATGTTTGCCTGGATACTAGCATGGTAATTTTTTTGTGTACCAGAAATGTAAAAATGAATGTGATGTTGGTTTTAAAAGGGCTCACCACTATTAAGCAAAAGATTAAGGCTGCTTGAAATCTTTCTGTATTTGTATCATCGTGAAAGGATGCATCCTGCTTTTTACCTTTGCCGTTTTATCGGACATGGTGTTTAATTTACTCCTTACTGCAGCATCAGCAAATATTTAATTACCCCATTTATACAGTCTAAACATATGCTGTTGCACAGTTTAAAGATTATGTACAGTATAAACATTCACATCTGTTCCTGCTCCAGAGGATCTTGTAAATTAACGTCTCTCCTGTAGTCAAATAATCACATGAACATTTAAACTCACAAGGGCCAATTTTGTGGCAGTTAATTTAACGTGGATGTAAAACCTCACATATACCCAGTGAATAGCCTCAGATGATACACAGAGATGAAGCCAATCCTCCTACATACATTTTACATATATATCTGCTGTCTTCAGCTTTATATACTGTTTAGAAAGTGCACATTGTGTTAGAATTTTCACTTCCTCATTCAGCAGTAGCAGTGTAGTGTTGAATTACACTGGGAGACAGCTGATTGGAGGAAAGGAACACACCTCCCTCCAGATAGGCAGAGACTTTCAGAGCTGTCCTGTGAGTAGAGCAGCTTTCTGCTAATCTATTTATAGCACCCACCCCGGAACAAATTTCAGGCTGGTTTTCTCACAGTTGTCAGAGAACTTGTCCAAAGTTTTTCATGCTGATAACAGAAGAACGGAGCAGGAGAAAGCCATGGCACTTAGTACTTTGAAGTGAGATAAGAAAATACTGCAGATATACGTGCCCAGCTCAAATTTAATGAATTGGGTTTACATCCACTTTAAAAGTACATTTTTGGAACATTGAGGTAATTATGGGGTAATTAAATAGGCATCACAGCAGTAGCTGTCTGCTTTGATGCTGGCGTTGTTTGATTGAAACCTGACCATTCCATAAGGCAGGCCATAAATTATATCATTTTCTTTCCTCCAAGAAAAAAAATCACTTGAGCACCCCAGCAACAGTCATTGTTGGTGGGAGAATCCCTCCAGGGGAACTACTGTGCTGGGGGGGGGCGGGGGGATAGCATCCCTGCCGGCAGAACACAATGATTATTGCTAGCGACTATAGCCACTGGCATTAATTCATAATGTGACTTGCCGGTTACAATCATCCTGCCCAAACATAGTTCGAATCTCGGCCGGTCCCTATTGAACCGGCCCAGTTTCCAACAGTCTATGACCGGCTTAAGAGATGAGTCAGTCTTCTCATTTACATGTGTATGTAAGTTTCCATTTGAGCTATTAGGTTTTGTAAACAGGCTTTTTTCAACAAAGGTAGAACAAGATAGACATGTTTAAAGCAGTCCAAAGCTCAACCTGCTGGCTCAAAAGCAGAATACAAAATATTAATATGAAACGTTTCATATTACCTAACTAAAACAGAACACTTAACTTACCATATTAAAAAAATCAATACAAAATTGTAAAAGATATTAGTGGTTTCACTGATTATGCACTTGTCTAATTACTGTAAGTAAGGTACAATAGATGCAATGGGTTGTGTGCTAATGAGGCCGGATTTGCTTTGTGCTGTGACCCCCCCCAGATATACTGTGAAGATAAGGAGATTTTAGCATAACATGTTATTTCTGTAAGCTTGGGATGACCGCCAACTTCCCATACACAGGAACAGCTTGTAGAGATTTTGGTTGTGCATAACTAAGTACATCATCACAGATGAAAAAAGGTTCTTGTTTTTTATCTAAACCAGTGTGCCACCAGGTGCTGGATTCCTTTTTTGGGTCCAATGATTTTCTAGATTATAGTAACAGTTAACTGCATAGTTTGGGTTCCCAGCACCATTGCATAAACGACCCTTGGTGTCCCAAACTTAAAGAGCATGGTCTCTTAAGTTTCCAACTACAGAAATATTAATTTAAAAAACTGGTCTAGGCTAGGATAGATAGTTATCTACTTTACATTTGATGTTGTCATATGTCTCATTAAATAAATGAAGGCAATTAGTGCTGTAAGTTTGGATCAGTGTATAATTAGAAGAAAATTTGTGCAGCAAGGGTAGCGCACACTGCAAAATCAACTTGGCAAAATAACTTGCCATGTATGCTTCTTTAAACTGACTATCTATTATGCAAATTAAATATATTTTTAATTCAAAATTATATTCTTGACAAGAATATTTAGACGAATACATTTTTATAGTAAAAAGGATGCATTATTTTTTACAAATTCTTTATTTTTTGAAAAAGAGTAGCATTTGGTAGGCAATAAAAATTCACCGTAAAGACACTATGCAACCACAGACTACTTTTACAGATTGCTGGACACATACAAGATACAAGTGTATCAACAATTGATCCCTGGCATAGTAACAAGAGGCAACATTTCAGACAGTTGTTGACTAGACATCCAATATGCGTTATGTTATGAAATGATCCAACATCCCTGCTACAGTACCCAGTGAAGCTGTTCATCTGCAGTTAGTCACGAAAGCCTGGAGAATGCTGGGCAAAAAAAGGTTTAAATTGTGTGTAGAATAATATTTAAGTGGAAAGAAAGAAAAAACATAAAAAGATGAGGGGATTAGAGCGGATAAAGGAGGAAAGCGAAAGCAGTCAGGCAGGGAAGGTGGGGAAAAAAAAAGGGGGGGTGTGGTAACAGTGGTTGGCTAGAGAAATGGGATGGAGCCATGGAGCATATTAAGAACTTGGGTCTAGGAGGGCTGTATCTTGATCAGAAAATATAGACATATTTCAGTGGGTCCAGGTGCTGGAGTAAAGCTCATGTTGGTTACGAGCGGAAAGCACTAGGCGTTCCATGTTATTTAGGATGCATTATTTAAAAAAAAGAAAATTATAACCTGAAATTACTTTGTAGCATTTGTTTATACTGCATATAGATCATTGCTTTAATGAGACCAGAGTGTAGGGTCATGGGTATATCTGTATATCCATATGAGACCTCATATTCCAGTACAGTAAGTGAAGACACATCAGACCATGTGATCAAAAGGCAAAACATGACCTCAACTATCACCTCTTTACAGTCATAGAAGGGTGGTGAACACACTAGGAGAAAATGTATCTTCATATCTCATACAAAAAGTCTTCATTCCTCGTACTGCCTTTCTGGGTGAAGAGAAATGCTGCCACATTACAAAATCGAATGCAGCAAATAAAATGGAGTACAGTATATACAGTATGATCCATCTGACTCACGGGCTTATAGATGGTTGTACCCTCTGTACCTGTGTCATTCTGTGTCCAAATCACATATTGCTTGGGACAACTGACCAGGGATAGGCTCGTTGAGGGATTTCAAAAATTGTAATAATGAGTGACTCTGACCTTCAGGAGCAATAGCTATAATACACAAAGATTTTCCATTATCTTGGAAAATGTAGATGTGACTAGGAACTGATTATTTCCATTTTTTATGGACAAAAGAAAATCAGATTATCATAGCACATGTGGCAGAAAAAAATATATCTATCCCACATACACAAACTTCTCCCCTCCTGAATTCTGGGGTAGAGAGCCAGTGGGGAAATCTCTAGTCTCAGCATGAAGAAAGGCCAGCATTCCATGATTTGGCTGATTCTGATATAAGGTTTGCTTACCACAGACTGCACCAAAAAAAATCTGTGGAAAAAAGAAGGCATACTTACCTTACAGGTGGCTTCAGTACTGGAGAGGATGACATTACAATTCTTCTAATGAGATCCTAAGAATGCTGAGCATCCCAAGTCTCGTGACATTCCAGTACAGTTCAGATTTGCTATTCCCAGTGTGCCCACAATCTCACCAGAAGGACCAGTACCTCACCATTTGCCTTGGTACTGCATACAGAAATATTTTCTCTAACTTTTATTACCTACTGGTATGCTTTTTTTCTCATTCGTTCATTGACAGACACAGCCTTTTTTATTCAGAACGGTAGGGTTATATCATCTCAGCAGGAGTAGGACTAGGCAGAACAAAAAAACAACCCCTGGCTATGCCCATGAGCTATCCTCCGTAAGTATATAACCCTCTCTCTGCTCTAGGTATTTAGTTTTTTTCTGCCTAGTCAGGAGTAAGGACCTAGTTCCCTGCTGGGATCTCTAGTCCTGGGAATTTTTTGTTTGTTATTTTCTCTTTTTCCTGGATTTTTTTCCGGTAAGATCTACAATCAACTGCCGGGCTGAGCAACAGGCTGGACGCTTGATCCAGTGGTCACCCCTGTCTGGCCAGTGGACGTGTGCAGACCACAGCTATGCGCTAGGTCGGCCGCGACATGGCCCCACTGGACAGGGGTTGGCCCTACAAGTTAAACGTCTCACGAGGTCGCAAACGACCGGGTCTCGACCTGTGTCACAGCATTCCTCATGGTCGACGGCCCCCCCACTTCGGTGGCAAGGAGGATCTGTCTGGGTGCTTTACCCAGTGGCCAAAAATTTAGGCCACGGCTTTGCGGCCTACCACATAGCCGGTGGCCGAAAATTTAGGCCGCGGCTTTTGCGGCCTACGGCGCTAGCGGCTGACAGCTGAAAATTTAGGCCACAGCTTTTGCGGCCTACTGTGCTAGTGGCTGCCAGCTGAAAATTTAGGCCGTGGCTTTTGCAGCCTATTGCGCTAGCAGCCGGCAGTTGAAAATTTAGGCCGCAGCTTTTGCAGTCTACTGCTCTTGCGGCTGGAAATTTAGGCTATCCTATAGCAATTTGTTATGGGGGTGTGATAGTGTATGTTTTTTGGAGTTTTATTTGATGTGCGCAATGAGAGATCACACAAATACTTAGAAGTATAACATTTAATAAGTATAACATTTAATAAAAGTAATGACAGATAAAGAAAATATAACAAGAATACTTAACTAAAGGTGCTCTTTTGCCATGGAGTTCCCATCTGCTTTTTCATGGCATGGCGGACTCGGTTCAGACACATGCCTAATGGTAGCTCTGATGTGAGAATGAGATCTTACTCGCTTTTGCTGTGATACTATAGGATTTGGATGTAAGGAAATGGCCAATTGTAGAGAAGAAAGTGGGCTCAGCCACAATAACATTTCCTTGGTATGAAGTCAGCTATGGTAAAGCCATACTTTTGTCCTTTTTTGGTTTGTATGGTCACTTAACCAGGTTTAGAAGTCACTATTAGATATTGTGAACCATAGGAAATATGAAACATGCAATTTTTCTATCAAAGCTATAGTGCAATATCTGACTTAACACCAGAAATTAGAAAAAAAAAATGTTGAGCATTAAATAAGAATTATAATTTTAGAAGTGCCTAGGCTAGTAAAGCATGATGTAGCCTGTAGTTGAACAACAACTAAAAATTTGAAGGGCGTATGCCTTTTTGGATTATAGGGTGACTGACTAGTGAGACACATAATGAGGATTCATGTTTTAAGAGCTTCATTGTGGCTGTTCTGCAGAACTTACAAGTACGAGAGGCTCTCCTGCGGAATAATCCCCTTTTTTAGTTTTTTCATCGCAAAAGCTTGGTTTTAGGAGGGAAGATTTACTCCTATTACAATAAGTCTCCTGGTACTAAGGAAGATGATCTTGCTGCAGAAAATTGCTCATATTTGTGGGCATTGGGGAAATTAGATTTATTTATACCAGTTTTGCTGTGCAATCATTTTCGATGTCTATTAAAATACAACATAACTGATGTCTGTAATAGAGGAAAAAAATAAAATGGCATTCACCCTGTACTTGAATGCTGCAGCCAGGTAAGCTATTTGCTCCTGTGATGGCATGAATTTCCTGTGCGTGTGTAATATTGTGCAGCTGGTAATGTACTTGCCTTCTTCTGCAGAGATTGCTGGGCTTGGAGTAAGCTGGGTACACGCTATTGGGTGCTACACTGTTTGAGCAAAATAACACTTTGAACCTCAACATAAAAATCTTAAAAATAGTGCTATAGCTAACTGGGAAAGTAACAGGGAAGAGACATTATTATATACCAAATACAGACGATCCCCAGCACTTAGCCCTAATGGCCAACAAATGAAAGCCAATAAAACTTGCTTCTAAAAGTAGTAAAGCAGAGGTCCTTGTTTTCATACATATATGGACACACAGGAAAATTGCATAGTGGTGTCAAGGTGCATTGATTTAGCATAATCTTTAGACCATTATGTGAAAAAGATTGCGTGCCAGGTGTATCCACAGTATATAAATCATAGAAAAACCCTAGGTTCAAAGTGTATGTACACCCTAATAATACATTTATTTGCTCCATTTTTCGGTTGTTAAATATCCCATTGAAGGTGTTTGGTTATTTCTCTTTGATAAGTGCAAAACATTCCTGTTGATCCTTCCAGAAATCCAGTGCTGTCTTGTAACCTATGCCCTCTGCAGTGTTACCGCAAACAATGTTATCAGAAAAATATGCAAGGACTATAGAACCTTGTATGTGATGGAGATAAGGAGAGTAGGTGTTCTGCAGTCTTAAAACGCTTCCTGTCCTTTGGGGGAATGCAGTAAAGTGAGTGTTGTCACCCTAGGACATGAAGTGTAGTACTGGCAGGATCGCCAGATGAAAATAAAGAAATAAAAGCCTGAAAAGGAAAACGACTATAGCCACTACATCTACGGACTGATAATCTGCAGTGTATTACATTTTTGTTTTAGGGTTTAGATACACATTGAAGATATGTAGATGGGTGAGGTAGGTGAAATTGTATGCATTTCACTTACATCCATTACCTACTTCACTCTGGTGATTTGGGTCTAAGGTTGAGGAGCCAGCATTCTTTTGCTGTCAATGTTAATTGGAGGTCTGTGACACTGAAGTCAGTAAACACTGCAGTGTTATTTGCTATGCTTTCCTCTCTAGAGCACACTTCTGTATTTATTTTTACCCTCTGATGGTTCCTGCTTTGACCACTGGAACGTTTTCAGAAGATATCTCCTTTTATGTTTACAGGACTCTACCTCTAAAATTTCCATAGACAACTGAAATGCAAAAGAACACCAAAGATCAGCATTGAGAATTGTGCAGGTACAGTGCTAATGAGCCTTCCAAATATAACCAGTGCATGAGATGACCCATGACTGGCATCACTGCTGAAGAAACCAGTAAATGCTTCCTTTTTTATTATGAGCTAAAGAGTTTGGACGGTTCCCCTGGAGCTCTGTGACATTCTGTGTATGCTGATGTGGCTTTTTGTGGATCACTATGGCAACCAAGCTCTGGCTTGCATTAATAGGGTTAGCAGGGAGCTTTAAATGATTAGGCGCTGATGTACATGTCCATCTTTGCCTCATTATCAAGCTACGTTGGCTGAATTCTACCAAAATGCTGTTCTTTTGAAGGGGTTTCCTTTTTGTACTGAAGTCACTTGTCACCCTGTAGTAGTGCAAAGAGAAAAAATGATCTGCTTTGCATTTACTTTGAAGTTCCTCAGAATAGCAGCAATGGAATCTAAGTTTGTGGATCTCAGATCTGTTATTAGTTTGCATGCCTTCATCTTTGCAGTTACAATTTTAGAATTGCCTTTGTTAAAAATGGGACAATACTGGCTGGAGGTAAGACCTTGCTTTTGGTATACTGGCTTGACCTAAAAAATATAGGGGAAGAAAGATTCTGAACTGGACTGTGGTTTCTAAAATGTGACTGTCCCATTCAAAACTAGGCTGGATCACAGCCCTACTGGTGACCTTATGCTTTGGCAACAGCACTTCCCCTGCTTCTCTCTTGACAGGTTGCTTTTAAAGGGAATCTGTCAGGGAAGAAACATGGTAGCTGCCATTGCAGACTTTGCAATCCCTGGACTTGCCATTCTACCTGTCCCACAAGCTAGTGAATCATCGACCTAGGATATGTGTATGGAATATGCAACAGGAATATATACTGTATATATATATATATATATATATAGCACTAACCCCCGAAGGGGCTGCTCGTTTTATTTGGGCTTACCGTTATTTCACCTGCTTTCCTCTCCGTCTTAGGGGTCCCGTTAAAAAGTAGCCAAAATGATGATGAATCCGACACTTAGTCCTTTTTTTAACATTTATTTGGAAATAGCACAAAAGTCCTTCAATAGAGGGTCAGAGGATAAAGGGGAGTTCAGGCACTTAGTAATTGTGGGTTAGAGGTATTGGTCAGATCCAGAGGACAAACAGCTCCACAGACTGGATCCAGCAATCACCGGATAGGCCCCTCTCACTTGACCTAGCAGCCGATGAGATGCTTGACAAAGTCTCTGCCACAGACTTGTCAATTGAACTTAGAAATCTTGAAAGTATTAAAGAACTACCATACAGTACCAGATTCTTTCAGCCGACCCAGCGATACTGTATGGGTGTTGATCTGGGTTGCGTCCTCCAACTGAGTTTCCAGGCTCCTCCAGAGACACCAACCTTGCTCTCGGTCCTCTACCGGAAAAGTCCTCCCCTGGATCCCCCAGCTTTCTTGGCTTCTCCCCGCAGGCGAGACAGCACAGGACCACCCCTGGATTAGTAGGCCTCAAGACATTTCTGGGCCTACACTCTTGGTTGCAGAGCCTTAGGCCAGCAGGCCCTGAGGCACAAGATCATGCGACACAGACCCCAGGCCAGGAGGGCAATGAGGTCGGGATAGTGGACCCTGGAAAATAAACCACCAAAAATGGTGTATGTACCTTAAATACCCTCTCCCAGAATGCACAGCAGGGAAACCACTCCCACTGAGCCATTTCCGAGCAAGAGGTGGTATTCAATACATCCAGCCTGCTGCATTTCCACACTTAACTGTGGTGGTATCGACACCTATGGTCAAGTGGGAACCAGTGCAACCCAGCTGGACTGGTACAGAAACCAGAACGTTTAGAGAAAATTAGTCTGAGCCAACTACGGCCTCAGACAACTAAATTTGAAAAAAATAATAGCGTCTGCCACTTCAGGAGCAGGGTGCTACATGTTGTCTTGGGAAGATAAATGTGGCGGGCTCAAAGCATTGCGAGTTGCAATTGCATAAAAAATAAAGGCACATTTAAGTGCAGATTTTTTCTTCTTCAATATAGCACATTTAATCATCTGAAATAGAAAAGCACCACAAAGTTCCTCTTTTACAACACCCGGGGGGGCGTGGCCAAGAGCGGCATGTGAACAAACGTGTCTCATAGAGCTCCTGCATTTGATCCTGTATAGATCCTGTTCCCAGCTGGGATTCCAATTAGAAACGACACCAGATCCTGCTAGAATCTTCCCTGATCCTCCTGGCTTCCTTAGCAACTTGATCTGGCGGCATGGTGATCCACAAGCGGCAGGAGGAAGGAGGGCAGCCGGACCATCAGCATGGCGCCGTGGCAGCTTAGTGACCTAGTGGCGGGGAGAAGCAGGAGAAAGTGAGTGAGCCTCCTAAAACAGATGGGAAAGAGCTATTCCATATTATGCCCAGAAGCTAACTGGGGGGACAGGGCAGGCTTCAGAAATGGACTTAGAAGCAACCTCTGGCATCTTTTATAATGAGGACAAGGGAGAGCCATCCACACAGGGTCCCTCGGTAGACACCACACCTCAGGTTACTTACACAGAGGAAGATGTGGAGGATGATGAGGCCGATGGGGATCAACCCACTTTGATATTTTCAGGGCTGTTCATAAATGCACGGCCTCAGTAGATACCCTGAAAGAGAACTTTGGGGGGTTGAAGGAGGGGTTGGGCCTAAGCCACCATGATTTGCAAAAGATCGGGGCATGCACCACAACAGTGGAAGGCCGCATCAGTGACATTGAGTATAAATTGACCCCACTGATGAGGGATGCACAATCAACCATGAGGCTTATAAAGGTTAAGGAGCTAAAGAATGAGGACATTGAAAACAGTTTAAGGCGAAATAATGTCCGGATTATGGGGTTTCCAGAGAGGCTGGAGGGCGAGATCCCACTGAATTTATTGAGCAGTGGCTAGTGGAGGTCTTTGAGAAAGAGGCCTTTACCCTTTTATATTCAGTTGAGCAGGTGCACAGAGTGCCTCCTAGGCCCATGCCATCTGGGCACCCACCGTGCACCTTCCCTGCCAGATTACTTGACTACAAGGATAAAGAAATCATCCTTCGTCTGGCCAGAGAAAGAATTTTGTGCATAATGGCGCCTGCATATCCTTCTATCCAGATTACTCTGCAGAGGTTCAGCGGCACAGAGCACGGTTTACAGATGTGAAAAAACGGCTACAGCACCTGCAAGCAACATGCGCAATGCTTTTTCCTGCCAAACTTTGTGTGTCGTCGGGGGACAAGCCCACTTTTTTGAAAATGTGGTGGAGGCCTCGGGATGGCAACAAATGTTGGATGTGAGCTTGTTGGCTGAAAGGCCGACCGCGTGTATGCTCCATTGAACATTTGTTGTCGGACTTTCTGCCAACAAATGTTGGCAAGCAGGTTCTCAAATTTTCAGCCAACAAATGTTTGTTATCGGACTTTCTGATCGTGTGTACATAAGTCTGACGGGCAAAAAGTCCACTCATGCTCGGAATTAAGTAGGAGCCGGAGATATAACCAGCGTTCATAATGGAGTTATCACATACGTGTTGTACGTCACTACGCTCACATTTGTGTGACCGTGTGTATGCAAGACAAGTTGGAGCCAACATCCTTCGAACAAAAATCCACGGTTTTGTTGTCGCAAAGTGTGATCGTGTGTACGGGGCATAAGAGTTCTTCTGACGTACTAATTGGGCAGCCCAGATGTCCTCCTGATTTAAATTGGTTACCTTAATTGTTATCTAAACCCAGGGTTGGATAAACACCCCCCCCCCCCCTTTGGCTGTCGGGCATAGTAGCTGCCGTACAGCACTATTGAAATTTTTAGAAGAGGTAAGGTGGGTAGATCCTTGGTGTACTCATAATCTTCAATGAAAGCAGTTTTCCTACTTTTCTAAAACTCACGTATTTCTCCAGAATTGACTTATGCCTCTGTACCTTATCAGTAGTTCCCTTCATAGAGGATATACAATATGATGTGCGGAGAATATCAGATCGCTTGTCTTCTTAAGTGCCAAACCTACCACTTCACTGGCAAAAGCATCGTGGAAGCTAAGCACATTTTGGCTGTCACTAATTACTACCCATGGTAAGATAGTCAATCTGATCTCTGCTTTCTGGCAGGATCATACTAACCACCCGGATCTAGCTGTTGTATGGGACACTTTTAAAGCATTTTTGAGGGGCATCTTTATACTGGAGGTTATGGCTGTAAACAATTTAAAGAATTTAAATTTGAACGGTTGGTGCACAGATTGGAAGCAGTGTTTATTGCTGATCCTTCAGATGCCCATAAAGATGCCTGGGTGGCAGCTCAGCAAGTGTTAGACTGCATCACTACACCTGGGGCGGATACAAAGTGTTTATTTTCTAGATTCGCTTTTTATGAGGAGGGGGAGCAGACAGGATGGCTAGTGGTTAAGATTGTACAGTCCCAGCAAACCTTACCGCCCATTATAGCATTGCATACTAAATTGGGGAAGACTGTTAACACTCCAGGTCTCATTATGCAGGAACTGGTGGATTTCTATTCTGGTCTTTATGGCTCCCAGAGGGGCTACTCTCTTGAAGCTCTACAGGAATTTCTGGGAGGAATACAGTTACCCAGTCTGTCAAATTCTCATAGAAGGATTTTGGATGCTCCCATAACATTGGAGGAGCTGCAGAAAGCCATCAGTTTCTTCCCAAATCATAAAGCCCCGGGGGGCATTGCTTCCCCTATGGAGGTTTACAAACAATATGGGGAGGTTGCACTTACTTAAAGTACTCAACAGTGCCAGGAGGAGTGGATCCCTTCCAGACTCCATGGCCGGGTCAACATTGTCCTCTTACTAAAACCAGGGAAAGACCCACTAGATCCTGGTTCTTATAGGCCCGTTTCTCTCTTGCGGAGCAACATCAAAATACTAGCCAAAGTGCTGGCTTTGAGATTGAACAAGGCTATTTCCACCATTACTCATGCTGACCAAGCCGGCTTTATGCCTCAGAAATCAGCAGCGCTTAACCTGCACAGACTATATCTTAACATACTGTCACCGGCAGACAACAGTGGAAATAGGGCTTTGCTGTCACTGGACACCCATAAGGCATTCAACAGTATATGGCAGTACCTGTGGGCTACGATGGCCAAGTTTTGATTTGGTGACACTTGATGATCAGAGAGGCAGGATGGAGCTCACATTCCTTTCCCTTGCGTAGGGACACCCAACAGGGATGTCCTCTGTCCCCTCTCCTTTTTGCTATCGCCATCGAGCCATTGAAAGCTATGATCGAACTCCAGTATCCTTGGATTCCAATATGGAAGGTTACAGGAGAAAATCATGCTGTATGCAGATGACACTATGCTCCTTCTTGGGTATAACTCTGAATCTCTGAGAGAGTCAATGTCAGTTATATCCAATTTTGGTACATAATCAGGATTGGTTATTAATTGGACTAAATCATCCTTCATGTTGCTGAATGCTAATCCTGACAACCAGCTAACTACTTTGCAAAACATCTCAGTATCTACCTCATTTAAATACTTGGGTATTTATGTCACTCCCTACCTCTTGTAATATGTTTCCCTCAACTTATCGCCCCTACTGGGGTGTATTAGAGATAAAGCCAAGGTGTGGTCCAAACTCCAGTTGTCTGTGGTCTGGAAAGTTAACACTCATTATTAAAACTTTCTATACTTAATTTTATGTTCAAAATCACTTTCCCCTATATAATCTATAACATTCAATTGTCTGTCATTCATTTTTTTTTTAATTATATTTTATTTAAATGTTATTCTAAATATTATCTATATCTTAGGAATAGGTGTAAGCCATTTATGTCGGGTCTGTCCCTTTTAGGCAGCTTTTATTTCTCCTTAGCACTATGCATCCACTTGGGGTCTCTGCCATGCTAGGTCCCCTTGGACCACACTTCCTTCCTGAATGGATCCATTGTGGTCCAATGGACACCCAGGGCATTGAGGGTTTCATTCCCAGTCAATGCCATTTAGTGTCATACTCATGTATGTGGTCCATCTGCCTTGTAGTTACGCTATTCAGAATCTCTAGTATTACTGCTTTCCATTCTTCAGTATCACCACACTCTCATCCTCTGCTGGCTCATTGGCTGTGGGCTGCACTGGGAGGGTCTTGCACCAGCAGTGACATCCTCTTGATGTTTGCGCCCCTGTGCAGACCTCTCCCCTCCGTGACCGTGCGGCATTGTGGGTCTTGTAGTAGATAGGATAGGCAGGACTCCTGGATATGGGCAATGGCACCTTTACATCCGCATTGAGTCAGTGACGTCACGCGCCGACTCGATGGAGGAGAAATAAAAGCTGGCTACTATAATATCGCCAGAGCTGGGGAGTCACTTGTACACTGTGCAAAGATATTGATGGTAAGACTTAATTTGTCTCCCTGCTCCCATACATTTATTTTAATGATTCAGATTTTCATGCATCGTTCAGTCTGTCTCTTCAATATGCTATATTATCATTAAAGTGGTTGTAAACTCTCCCTCACAACTTTGTCCCATGTAAATCAGCATAAAAAATCCTAATGAGCACTGCTTGTAGATATCTCCTTACTTGCTTAGTATTGTTGTAATCCTTTTTGTTCTTTAGAATGACGTCACTGAGAATGCCCAGATCTCCCCTGATTTACGGCACACTCTCTATGTGCTTATCTATCTGTTATCAGGACTTCCTACGGCACACCACTGAAATCCCAGAAGACTGCATACTCATTCAGAGGTTCCTCCTACACACCATGTGACCATGTGACATCACATGCAGTGTAAACCTGGCCATTACTGGAGTCTTCTTAGCTGAAGCTGATAAGACTGACATTAGACAATCGGCACAAGTAAATACTATGAAATAAAACAAGTCAGCTATGAACAGAGAAGCAGGGTTGCCATAGAAATGTTGGATTGAGAAGGAGGCATGGTTAACAGTACAGGAAGTGCTCAATGTAAGGGCGGAAATAGACTCCACTGTGGACTCAGAAAACAATACTTAAGATGGTGCTGTCTTACCCCTGGAGGCAAGTTTTTTAAAGTTTCTTTATACAGTATGTAATGTGCGATTTGGGCTGGATTACAGTGGCTATAGTTTGATAATTACTTATTATAATGGACTAAATGAAAAGAAGCATCAGAGTGGGAGAGTTTACTTCCTCTTTATCCTTGCTATCTTTTTTGTCACTTTCATTTATTAAATTTTTTTTTGTCCATCATATAATTTGCCTGTGTTTCTAACTTTATTACTTCGAGACATAGTCCCATGCATCTATATTTAGGTGACATATCTAATATTGTTAGTTACATTTTAACCAAATTATCTATTGTAATATTTATTGTTCTTTTCCTATTTAGATAGCATATATATAATATATTTTTTTATTACCTCTTTGGTGGTTCTTTTCTTTTTTCCCTTTTTCTATCTTGTTTTATTCATATTTTCTCTGTCTTTGTCTATGTGATTTTTTACCCTTTATAATTCTTCCAGAGTGACGTATTATCAGCCCATCATTCATTTTGTAATCTAAGTTGCCCTCCACCCCATGCTCTGAATACATAGCTTTTAAAGTAAGCAATTTTTATATAGCTGTTTTTTTTACAGAAATCACCACCCCTATACTCTGATTGTATTCATACACAATTGTGTTCCCTCCCATCTGATCCTCATTAAGATGGCTTTTATGCCTTAACTTCTTCATTTTGCACAATTCTCCAATGGTGATCCCCTTAAAGATGTTTTGCATTATTAGTTCAATATTCAGGTGATTTTTGTGGATAACTAGACCCCCATGAATCAAATTGGAACAACTTCAGAAACCTAAGGATGCGGGGGGATTATTTTTGCCCAACCCCTGGCTATATTACCTGGCAGCTCAGTTACAACATAATTGCTCACGTTTTACCTGTGGACCGGGTGGTAGTGGAATGGACTATTGTCTTAATGATTCATGTGACTCGGACTAGTGATGTGGCTATGGGTCTAGAGGCATTGGCATATGAAAAATCGAACAAAAACGGTTTCCCATGTTTGCCCTCATGCAAAAGATATGGAATAAGACCAGACAATTTCAAAATGTCACTGGTTTCACTAACTACATCCCTATCTGGGATAACAAATACTACCCTGAACTGCTACCACTGGACAGTGTGCCTAGGTGGAAAAAATATGTGATCACTTGTCTGAAAAATATCTTTTGCAATGGCAAATAATCTTCTTTCAGCGTACTGTATTCTATGTGCTTTTACTACTTGCAGTTGCAGCATGCTATTAAGGCACAATCGGAAGGGAAACTGTGGTTACAATCCCCAACCCCTATATTTAATTATATGGCCGAGGTCTCTCAACTCAAAGGTTTTGAATGTTGAGTGGGAGAGAGATGTGGGTACATTTGAGGAAGAACGGTGGGATGAGGTTATGCAGGCAGTACAGGCATGCTCTCTCAATGTAACGCAGCGCTTGTCCCAACTTTACATAGCCCTTCGGGTGCATTTTACAGATGCTCGGCTGTTTAGGATGGGAGTGAGGGACAATTCTGCATGCACCAGATGTTCTAGGGATCATGATGATTTAATCCACCTACTGTGGAGATGCCCAAAACTTCATCTGTACTGGTCCAAGCTACTAAAAACCATTAATACAATATTTCAGGTCAATATTCCCACTGACACAAAGCATTGTTTACTAGGTATTCTAGACGAGCTTCCAACTGGGGAACACTCTAAGCAGGCCATAGCCAGGGCCCTCTTTCAGGCCCGTAAGATCATATTCAGGCACTGCAAAGCAGTTGACCCCCCTCCCCACACTTAAAGAATAGAACTCACAGATGGGGTACACCTTGCGGTTGAAAAAATACATCTACCAACACAGAGGGTGCCTGCTCAAATTTAAAAGTGGAATTGGCTTTAGATAGACTGCTTTGGTAAAAGCAGTTGAGGTATGGAATAAATAAGGTTTTGTTCAATTACACAATAAATGCCTTCAATTTGGGTAGAGACATCTGTATGGCCCCCTTTGAGAGCAAATTAATGTTTGTTGTAATGTGGGCTTGGGAATATGTTTTATAATTGGTACATGCCGCATACTGGAATCTGTAATGCTGTTTCTTGATCTTTAATACTTAATAAAAATGTATTCTTGACTCAAAAAATAAAAATAAAAAATCACCCGAAACTTTCAGCCCTAGAATACAGTCATAAGTCACTTGTGGAAAATGTGCAACTAAAGACACGTCTACATATAAAAATTATGAACACTGTAAAGTGATAGGTGCATTAGAAAAATATTCAAAATCCTCTTGCACAACATGGTATAGTAAACAGGTTGTGATATTTTAGATACATGCCATGTTGTTTGGATTCCTAAGTTAAGAAACTATATCATGTTGCACTTGGCAACATTGAGGCTTATGTTTCAAAATTGATGGTTAACCCAAAAGTTTCCTAGAGAAGACTTTCATATTCAAAAACATGTTCTATCTGATGCTAGAAACTGACTGGGTTCTGTGGACAAGGCCTCCAAGAGTTATTAATGTTTATTATTATAAAGTGTATGATAAGTGTATGTTAGTAGTGGTGTGATGGGGAATCCTTATCAGGATAAGAAAATACTAATCATGTGCACCCTGATGCAGATTGGGTAAATTCCCATTACAGAAGGCATGACTTCATTCCTTACAGAGGAGTCAGTAAAGACTATTCCAGTTGTATTTGAATTATGGTTTGCATCAGCTACAGTTCACATGGTTCTGTGCTTGGACCTTGACTTTTTAACATAATTATAAATATTATAGAGCTTGGGATTAAAAATACAATTTCAGTGTTTGCAGATGACACCAAGCTATGTAGTGGAATAACTTCCATACGTGTCTCTAACTTAAAAGCCGACCTCAGTGCACTGTTTGACAACTGTGTGACAAATGAGGTTTAATGTTGATAAATGTAAAGGGGCTAAAACCATGCACGTGTCATACATACTAGGAGAAGAACAGCTGGGGGAGTCAATAGTGGAGAAGAATCTGGGTGTTTTGGTAGATCATAGGTCTAATAGCATGTAATGCCAAGCTGCAGTTTCTAAAGCTACAACAGAGGTTTAGACTTCAGAGAGAAACAAGATTTTGCCCCTGAACAAATCATTAGTAAGACCTCATCTGGAATATGCAGTTCAGTTTTGGGCACTAATTCACCAAAAGGATATTGGGTAAGTTGAGACAGTGCAGAGAAGGGCAACCAACTGGTAAGAGGCGTGGAGAAGCTTAGCTATGAGGAAGGATTAGAGAAACTGAATTTATTCTCCATTGAGAAGAGGAGATTAAGGGGGACATGATCAACATGCATAAATATATAAGTGGTCCATGTGGTCCAACTTGGAGTTATTAACTTTCAGGCCATTAGAGAGGACAAGGAGGCACTCTGGAGGAAAAGAGATGCGGAAACGTTGCTTCACCATAGGAGCTGCGAAAATGTGGAATAGATTCCCTCAAGAACTAGTTCTGGCCAGCTCAGTAAATTGTTTTAAAAAAAATGCTGGATGCATTCCAAGATGCACAAAATATACCTGGATGCTAAAACATATAGGTAATAACACCAGGGGTAGATGATCCAGAGAATATCGGATTGCCTCTTGGGGGATCAGTAAGGATTTTTCCCCCCTACTGGAGTTAATTGGATCATGCTTTATTGCTTTTTTTTGCCTTCCTCTGGAACATCTGTAGGTATAGGATTTGTATATATGGGGGTTTTCTACTACTTTTTTTTTTCTACTACTTTTTTTATTTTTATTGTTTGAACTTGATAGACCAATGTCTTTTTCCAACCAGACCCAACTACTTTACAATGAGGAGTGACTTTGTGATCGATTCTATTCAACATATTCATATGTCAGATACTGGTCCATATTCCAGTACCAGTTGGAGCCACTGAGAGAAATTACAGATATTAGCTCTAGCCAGCATAATTGATGAGAACAGGCATTTATAGGGTTATTAACAAACAATCTATGTAGGGTATATAAAGAGCGGAGTGTACTAAGATGGCGCCATTCCTGAAGAAAACCGTGACAAAACTAGCCCCTTTACACTTACTACTTAATTTTCGCTTTCATACTTCTGGTCTGTGGAGAGCAGGTGTCTCCAGGAAGTGGTTTACATACACTTAGTGCATAACATTCCTTATATATACACACAAGCTACAGTGTATTTTAATTATTTAAAATTGCCAGTAAATGTGGAATTACACTATTGGAGGCTGTCTCCTGTTTTTTTCCCTTTGCATATACAAACTGGGTGTTTATGAAGAAGTGGTCCTGGGGATGGAATCTGGATAAAGCTGCTAGAGTGAAGATACACTTTTAAAGCTCTTAAAGGGGTTGTAAAGGCAGAATGTTTTTTTTATCTTAATGCATTTTATGCATTAACATAAAAAGCCTTCTGTGTGCTGCAGCAGCCCCATGTCCCCCTAATACTTATCTGAGCCCCCTCTCTATCCAGTGATGTCCACAAGAGCCAGGACTCTTCCTCCTGATTGGTTGAAACAGAGCAGCGGTGCCATTAGCTCTCACTGCTGTCAATCAAAGTCAACCAATCAGGAGAGAGAGGGGGCAGGGCTGAAATGGGGCTCCGTGTCTGAATGGACACAGGGAGCTGTAGCTCGTGTGCCTCCAAAGCAATCTACTTGCTGTGGGGGGCACTCGACAGGAGGGCGGGGGCCAGGAGTGCCAAAGAGGGACCCGAGAAGAGGAGGATCTGGGCTGCCCTGTGCAAAACCACTGCACAGAGCAGGTAAGTGTAACATATTTGTTCTTTTTATAGAAATAAATCTGAGACTTTACAATCACTTTGATTTATAGAGGGTCATGGAGATCTGGTGGGTGGGGTAATTCGCAGGAGGAGCATACATTGGTCACAATAAGTGAAGATATTGAATTTTCTACCTCTGGGCCCAAGACACTTTTAAAAAGCACTGAATCTCAACACAGTTTTTTGGATATATATGTATCTCAAAAAGAGACTTGTGTTGCTGGCTTTTGCAACCAATTTATATTGTTTACAATATTTATGCATTAAATTGCACAGTGATTGTTACATAGTTACATACATAGTAAGTGAGGTCGAAAAAAGACACAAGTCCATTACATTGAGAATACTACCTTGTAGGTCCTTTTCCTCAATTTAACTCCCAAGTCCCTTAAATCGTTCTTTAGATATTCCACCTGCCTCTGACTTTGTCATTGGTGCTAACGTGCACCATGACAGCTGGATCTTCCCCAGCCCCTCCCAGTAATCTGTCCACGAGATCCGTGATGTGCTGAACCCAAGCACCCGATAGACAACATACAGTTCAGCGCTTCGGGTCTCTCTGTCCTTCTAAGAATTGAGTCCCCTACCACCAGATTCTGTCTTTCCTTTCCCTTCGCTTCTCCCCCACTCTCACTGGAGGAATTCTTCCACCCGGCAGCTAGGAGTGTACTTATTGGGATGCTCCAGCCCTGGATCAGCTTCCCTGGCACTTCCCCCTCTACCCTTCCTGACTGTCACCCATCTACTCTTTTTCCTAGAGCCTGCACCTCTTTGTCTCCACCCGCTTCTGTGCTGGCCCCTGCCGGCACCTGCTGTGTACATTCCTGGCTCTCCTTTAGTATGGCGGGACTTCTCAGTGCTGATAGTTGCTTCCCTAGATTCAGAACCTGGGCTTCCAGGGAAACAATGTGCTTACATTTTGAACAGCAGTATTTGCCCTTGATAGGATGATCAAGGAACGCATACATACCGCAAGATCACCGAGTCGCAACTCCATACCCATCGGGCATCATACCTACTAATTTAATGAGGATGGGGGATTATACCCTGTCCAAATTACCTAACTAGTCTCCTGATGCTAATACTCAACCAGACAACACACAGGTACTCAACCAGACAATACACAGGTACTCACAGACCAACGTGCACGTTGGTCAGCGGGTGAACGTTGGTCTGAGCAACGTGCAGTCGCAGACCCACGTACACACACACACAATACACAAGTACTAACGATCCACACACACTACACAGAAAACACTCAGGTACTCATAATACACAGGTCCTACCTAACACTAAATATCAATACAGCCCACGTGCACTCGCAGCACTCATGTACTTAAAATACACGGGTACACACTCACCCTACAAAGGTACTTGACCCCTGTTAAAACCTCTTATCTCTGGTTTTTTAACTCACCACTTAGTCCAGTTCCACTTGGTCTAAGTTCCAGCAAGCTCAAAGATGAGCAGGCTCACAATGAGTTCTACAGAATGTTATATAGGCCTCAAGCACCTGTGACCAATTAACCACTCTCCTTAATTAGTAGGTTGAAGGAAGCAAAGAAAAAAAAGCTGTTTAAAAAGTGGCAGAAAAAGGTGTTAAAAAGCTACAAGGAAAAGCCCCAAAAAGAACCTAAAAATGCAACCCAGCAATCACTAGCACAAATTACTCTCCACACGCAATGTTATAGTTTAAACCTTGTGTTTTATCAATTTATGCACTTTACTGATACATGCACTTTACTTAGTTAACCGCTTAAGGACCGCCTCATGCCGATGTACGTCGGCAGAATGGCACGGCTGGGCACAAGCACGTACAGGCGTATTGCTCTGTGACCGTGGCCGTGGGACCCGCGGACCCGATCGCCACCGGTGTCCCGCGATCGGGTCACAGAGCTGAAAAACAAGAAGAGGCAAGTGTAAACACACCTCTCCTCGTGCTTCCTACTGAGGCTGTCACTAATCGTCTGTTCCCTGTTATAGGGAAAGACAATCAGTGATGTCAGATGCCAAGCCACGCCCCCTTACAGTTAAAAAAACACACACACTTAACCCCTACACTGCCCCCTAGTGGTTAACCCCTTCACTGCTAGTGAAATTTTTACAGTAATCAGTGCATTTTTAATTGCACTGATTGCTGTAATAATGCCAATGGTCCCAAAAATGTGTCAGAATTGTCCGACGTGTCCGCCATAATGTCGCAGTCACATTAAAAATCGCTGATTGGCGCCATTACTAGTAAAAAAAAATATTAATAAAAATGCCATAAAACTATCCCCTATTTTGTAGACGCTATAACTTTTGCGCAAACCAATCATATTGCGATTTTTTTTTTTTTTACCAAAAATATGTAGAAGAATACGTATCGCCCGAAACTGAGGGAAAAAAATGTTTTTTTATATATTTTTGGGGGATAATTATAGCAAAATATAAAAAAGAATGCGTTTTTTTTCAAAATTGTCACTCTTTTTTTGTTTATAGCGCAAAAAAGAAAACCCACATGGGTGATCAAATACCACCAAAAGAAAGCTCTATTTGTGGGGAAAAAAGGACGTCAATTTTGTTTCGGAGCCACGTCGCACGACCACGCAATTGTCAGTTAAAGCGACGCAGTGCCGAATCGCAAAAAGGGGCTTGGTCCTTTAGCTGGAAAATGGTCCAGGGATTAAGTGGTTAAGGACTTGGCTGAGGGAGGTGCATTTTAGTACAGTTTTATGTGTATGGTGTCACTGAAGGGAATTTATTTACTTCGTTGTATACAGGAATTGCAAGTGCCACACCATATTGTCTTTTCTTACTATGATGTAGGTGGAGCCTGATGACATCATCATTTGGATTTGCGTTGTCAGGCTATGAGCGCGTGTCAATGGTTTCGGTTTGACATCAGTTTGAGATTCTTCTGAGATAATTCAGAACTCACTGACAGGTGCATTTAATCTGCAGATAGCCGTCTTCTGGTTACATTTGATCTACTCGAATGGGTTTTGCATACCCATAGACTTGTATAGGAATGCAAACGCCTTTGGCACAAGCGAAATCCTGTTGACAAAAGTTTCAGTAATGTCATCTCTGCTCTAAATCAGATATGAGAAGAGTCCACTCTTTGCTTTGCAACATTATCTTTGAATGTTAACACTTGGGATTGGGATAGTTAATTGTAGTTTAATGAATGAATGGCTGTGATTCTAGTAAATGGCACTATCTAGTATGTCTATGCGTTGTAGATTTATTTCTCTTGCCAGCTTCAGCACAGCCTGCTATTGACAGACTGATACCTGGTAACCACAGATCGCTTTTTGTTCAGTAAGGAGATTAAGTGACGTAATCAGGATAAAAATAGTATCCAGTTGCCATGACAACCTGCCTCTTTTCCACGTTCCAGCTCCCAAGTATAAATACTAAGTTTTGCAATCAATTCTAATATAGGAAATACTGTAATCGTATTATGTTTTGATTTTTAAAATGCCTAACGTGAACTTGTCCTGTTACTGGATGTTCTGGTAGATTATAGTAATACGATAAACAGCTTCCACAAATTCTAGGAAATAAATAACAGGCAATTATGTGTTTTTCTTTCTAAATGCCTGAATAAAAAAAAATAAAAAATGTTGGATCTGTACTTAACAATTGCATTGAGTGGAATAAAACATTTGATAACTATGGGCAATTGAAGCTTGATTGGTGGCCTGAATCTAGTCTAATCCCGCGTACACACGACCGGACTTTCCGCCAGAAAAGGTCCGACGGTCTTTCCGACGGAGTTCCGACTGAACGGACTTGCCCACACATGAATGGACCAACGTGATGACGTATGACGGGACTAGAAAAGAAAGTTCAATATCCAGTAGCCAATAGCTGCACTTGTGTCGTATTTGGTGCGTCGGACCAACATACAGACAAACGGTTTTCCCGATAGAAATTGATTCCGTCGGACAGATTTGAAACCTGTTCTATTTCTAGGTCCGTCTGAATTTTTTAAGAAAAAAGTCAGATGAAGCCCACACACGATCGTAATATCCGACTGACCTTTTCTGCCAGAAAGTCCGGTCGTGTGTATGTGGCATTACAGATACAACCGGCCCTTTGAAGGCAACCATAATGCTAATGTGACCCACGATGACATTGAGTTTGACACTCCTGCCTTACATCCATAAGGTGGACATTAAAGCTGTTATAACCTTAAATTAAAGGGATTGTAAAGTGAATTTTTATTTTTTTTAAATAACAAACATGTTATACTTACCTCTACTGTGCAGCTCGTTTTGCACAGAGTGGCCCCGAACCTGCTCTTCTGGGGTCCCTCGGCGGCTGTCTCGGCTTCCTCCTGCAGGTGCTTCTCACGTTCATGCGAGTTCCCTCGCATGGTGAGAAGCATCTGCGGGCGCGCTCCCGTGATACAGCCGGCGGCTATAGCCGCTCGCTGTATCACACGGCCCCGCCCCCCGGCGCTCCGCATCAGTGGATGTGATTGACAGCAGCGCGAGCCAATGGCTGCGCTGCTTTCCATCCATCCACTCCAGCCAATCAGCGGCCAGGCTGAACGGTGGAAAGGATGTCGGGGGACGAGCACGGGACTTTCGAGGGGTGAGGTAAGTAAAACGGGGGGGCTGGGGGCGCCGGGACTGTCAGATGTTTTTTCACCTTAATGCATAGAATGCATTAAGGTGAAAAAACATTTACCTTTACAACGCATTTAAATGCATGGAGAGGGGAGAGAGCCACAGCAGATGGGCACAGCGATGGATTGATACAGGACTCAGGTAATTGTTTTTGGGGCCAGCTGCTGAAATGTATTTATTTTTCTTTATCTTAATGTATACAGTGTATTAAGGTAAAAAAAAAAAACTGTATAACTTTAGGTATTTAAATATTCTGGAAAAGCAGTAAAAGCATTTTTAAAATAAGTCCTCCTTCAGCTCTGTAGCTATAAGCATCCATTGCAGATTAATTCATTTTCAAAATTTACAACGGACACACTAAAATCTTCGCTCTTTTCAGAGAGCAGAACTTGGTGGGCTGCCAACCTTTTAATGAGCATGCACAGCAGCGTTTTACAAGCGGTAAGAAACAAACTGAAATCAGATATTGGTCCTTTTTGTAATTCTTGAGGATATTTGAGAATGATTTACTTTCACAGTACATGCAGATAGAGAGGTCAGTGAGGACTTGTTTTAACCACTTTCAGACCGGACCATTTTGCTGGTAAATGACCAGAGGTCTTTTTACACTTTGGCACTGCGCTGCTTTAACTGGTAATTGCGCGGTCATGCAATGTTGTACCCAAACAAAATTTGCGTCCTTTTCTTCCCACAAATAGAGCTTTCTTTTGATGGTATTTGATTGCCTCTGCGATTTTTATTTTTTGCGATATAAGCGTAAAAAGACCGCAAATTTTGAAAAAAAATGATATTTTCTACTTTTTGTTATTAGAAAAATCCAATAAACTCAATTTTAGTCATACATTTAGGCCAAAATGTATTCAGCCACATGTCTTTGGTAAAAAAAAAGTCAATAACTGTATATTTATTGGTTTGCGCAAAAGTTGTCACATCTACAAACTAAGGTACATTTTCTGGAATTTACGCAGCTTTTAGTTTATGACTGCCTATCTCATTTCTTGAGGTGCTAAAATGGCAGGGCAGTAGAAAACCCCCCCAAATGACCCCATTTTGGAAAGTAGACACCCTAAGGAAATTGATAAGAGGCATGTTGAGCCCATTGAATATTTTATTTTTTTGCCGCAAGCGATTGAATAATGACAAAAAAAAAAATTTTTTTTTTTTTTTACACAAAGTTGTCACTAAATGATATATTGCTCACACATGCCATGGTTATATGTGGAATTTTACCCCAAAATACATTCTGCTGCTTCTCCTGAGTACGGGGATACCACATGTGGTCGACTTTTTGGAAGCCTAGCCGCGTACGGGGCCCCGAAAGCCAAGCACCGCCTTCAGGATTTCTAAGGGCATACATATGTCATTTTACTCCTCACTACCTATCACAGTTTTGAAGGCCATAAAATGCCAAGATGGCACAAAACCCCCACAAATGACCCCATTTTAGAAAGTAGACACCCCAAGCTATTTGCTGAGAGGCATGTTGAGTCCATGGAATAATTTATATTTTGCCACAAGTTGCGGGAAAATGACAAACTTTATAAATTTTTCACAAAGTTGTCACTAAATGATATATTGCTCACACATGCCATGGGCATATGTGAAATGACACCCCAAAATAAATTCTGCTGCTTCTCCTGAGTACGGGGATACCACATATGTGGGACTTTTTGGGAGCCTAGCCGCGTACGGGGCCCCGAAAACCAAGCACCGCCTTCAGGCTTTCTAAGGGCGTAAATTTTTAATTTCACGCCTCACTACCTATTACAGTTTTGAAGGCCATAAAATGCCAAGATGGCACAAAACCCCCACAAATGACCCCATTTTAGAAAGTAGACACCCCAAGCTATTTGGTGAGAGGCATGTTGAGTCCATGGAATATTTTATATTTTGCCGCAAGTTGCGGGAAAATTACAAACTTTTTTTATTTTTATTTTTTTTTCACAAAGTTGTCACTAAATGATATATTGCTCACGCATGCCATGGGCATATGTGAAATGACACCCCAAAATAAATTCTGCTGCTTCTCCTGAGTACGGGGATACCACATATGTGGGACTTTTTGGGAGCCTAGCTGCGTACGGGGCCCCAAAAGCCAAGAACCGCCTTCAGGCTTTCTAAGGGCGTAAATCTTTGATTTCACGCCTCACTACCTATCACAGTTTTGAAGGCCATAAAATGCCAAGATGGCACAAAACCCCCACAAATGACCCCATTTTAGAAAGTAGACACCCCAAGCTATTTGGTGAGAGGCATGTTGAGTCCATGGAATATTTTATATTTTGCCGCAAGTTGCGGGAAAATTACAAACTTTTTTTTTTTTATTTTTTTTTTCACAAAGTTGTCACTAAATGATATATTGCTCACGCATGCCATGGGCATATGTAAAATGACACCCCAAAATAAATTCTGCTGCTTCTCCTGAGTACGGGGATACCACATGTGTGGGATTTTTGGGGAGCCTAGCTGCGTACGGGGCCCCGAAAGCCAAGAACCGCCTTCAGGCTTTCTAAGGGCGTACATTTTTGATTTCACGCCTCACTACCTATTACAGTTTTGAAGGCCATAAAATGCCAAGATGGCACAAAACCCCCACAAATGACCCCATTTTAGAAAGTAGACACCCCAAGCTATTTGCTGAGAGGCATGTTGAGTCCATGGAATATTTTATATTTTGCCACAAGTTGCGGGAAAATTACAAACTTTTATTTTTTTTTATTTTTTTTTCACAAAGTTGTCACTAAATGATATATTGCTCACACATGCCAGGGACATATGTGAAATGATACCCCAAAATAAATTCTGCTGCTTCTCCTGAGTACGGGGATACCACATGTGTGGGACTTTTTGGGAGCCTAGTCGCGTACGGGGCCCCGAAAACCAAGAACCGCCTTCAGGATTTCTAAGGGTGTAAATTTTTGATTTTACACCTCACTACCTATCACAGTTTTGAAGGCCGTAAAATGCCAAAATAGCACAAAACCCCCCAAAATGACCCCATTTTGGAAAGTAGACACCCCAAGCTATTTGCCGAGAGGCATGGTGAGTATTTTGCAGCTCTCATTTGTTTTTGAAAATGAAGAAAAAAAAAAATAATGTATATTTTTTTTCTTTTTTTCAATTTTCAAAACTTTGTGACAAAAATGAAGGTCTGCAAAATACTAACCATACCTCTCGGCAAATAGCTTGGGGTGTCTCCTTTCCAAAATGGGGTCACTTGGGGGGATTTTGTGCTATCTGGGCATTCCATGGCCTCCGAAACTGTGATAGGCAGTGAGGAATGAAATCTAAAATTTACACCCTTAGAAATCCTGAAGGTGGTGCTTGGATTTTGGGGTACCGTACGCGGCTAGGCTCCCAAAAGGTCTCACACTTGTGGTATCCCCGTACTCAGGAGAAGCAACAGAATGTATTTTGGGGTGTAATTTTACATATAACCATGGCATGTTTGAGCAATATATCATTTACTGACAACTTTGTGCAAAAAAAAAAAAAAAAATAATAATAATGTATTTTTTCCACAACTTTTGTCAAAATATAAAATATTCCATGGACTCGACCTGCCTCTCAGCAAATAGCTTGGGGTGTCTACTTTCTAAAATGGGGTCATTTGGGGAGGTTTTGAACTGTCCTGGCATTTTATGCACAACATTTAGAAGCTTATGTCACACATCACCCACTCTTCTAACCACTTGAAGAAAAAGCCCTTTCTGACACTTTTTGTTTACATGAAAAAATATTTTTTTTTGCAAGAAAATTACTTTGAACCCCCAAACATGAAGTGTTTTTTTAAAGCAAAAGCCCTACCGATTAAAATGGTGGGTGTTTCATTTTTTTTTTTCACACGGTATTTGCGCAGCGATTTTTCAAACGCATTTTTTGGGGAAAAAACACACTTTTTTTTATTTTAATGCACTAAAAATCACTATATTGCCCAAATGTTTGATGAAATAAAAAATATGATCTTAGGCCGAGTACATGGATACCAAACATGACATGCTTTAAAATTGCGCAGAAACGTGCAGCAGCGACAAACTACGTACATTTTTAAAAGCCTTTAAATGCCTTTACAGGTGACCACTTTAGATTTACGGAGGAGGTCTACTGCTAAAATTAGTACCCTCGATCTGACCTTCGTGGTGATACCTCACATGCATGGTGCAATTGCTGTTTACATATGCCACCAGACCAACGCTTGCGTTCCGCGTTGCGCCTTAGCAGGGGGGGACAGGGGTGTTTTTTTTTATTTTTTTTTTTTTTATTATTTATTTTGCTTTTTTTATTTTTTTTTAAACTGTTCCTTTCATTTATATATATTTTTTTATGATTTTTATTGTTATCTCAGGGAATGTAAATATCCCCTATGATTGCAATAGGTAGTGACAGGTACTCTTTTTTAAAAAAATTAGGGTCTATCAGACCCTAGATCTCTCCTCTGTCCTCAAAGCATCTGACCACACCAAGATCGGTGTGATAAAATGCTTTCCCAATTTCCCAATGGCGCTGTTTACATCCCGCAAAATCTAAGTCATGAAATGTTCGTAGCTTCCGGTGTCTTAGGCCATAGAGATGATTGGAGCCATTCTGATCTCTGATCAGCTCTATGGTCAGCTGGCGGAACCACCGGCTGCATTCTCAGGTTTCCTGTTGGGACAGGAGAGCCTGAGAAAACCATGGAAGATGGTGCGGGGGGGGGGGGACATTCCCTCCCACTGCTTGTAAAAGTAGTCTAGAGGCTAATTAGCCGCTAGGATTGCTTTTACATAAAAGCCGACCGCTGGCTGAAAAGAATGATACCAAGATGATACCTAAACCTGCAGGCATCATTCTGGTATAAGCACTCAAAGTCCCGCAACATACCAGTATGTTGCTGGAACTGGTTGGGCATATATTGTAATTTTTTTTTCATGCAGCCTGTGGGCTGAACGAAAAAAAAATATTGATCGGTGGGTATGCCCACCATTAGATACCACCCTTCATCCACCCACTTTCTAATGGTGGGCATACATGCACCATTTATATATGCCGAAGCATGGGGGCATCCTCCCGCAAAAGGTAGGAGCAGATCGCTCCTCCACCCCTTATGCCCCCATGCTTCGGCATATATGCTCTTTTTTAACTGTGGTGGTGAAATCACCCCCGACAGTGCTGGAATCGCGGCTTTATGTATCATGGGAGCAAACGCTGTTGCTGTCAAGATAAATAAATCCGCTCTGCAGCAGAATGGCGTACCTGCTAAGCAAATGATGGTTAACAATAAAACAAAGTAACATTACAGTATAACAGTAGGACTTACCATACCTGCAAAGCAAATACAAAAAAAAAATCGCAAAAAATAACACATTTAACACAATCTGTGCCTAAAATATATATATGCCGAAGCATGGGGGCATCCTCCCGCAAAAAAGTTATGCCGCGTACATACATTCAAACTTTTCCACGGGCAAGCCCTCCGTCGGAATTTTGACTGTATGTACGCGGCATTAGGAGCAAAATCGCTCCTCCACCCCTTATGCCCCCATGCTTCGGCATATATGCTCTTTTTTAACTGTGGTGGTGAAATCACCTCCGACAGCGATGGAGTCGTGGCTTTACATATCGTGGGAGCAAACGCTGTTGCTGTCAAGATAAATAAATCCACGCTACAGCTGAATGGCGTACCTGAAAACAAAAAATGGTTAACAATAAAACATTGCAGAATAGAATACAGTACAAAGGAGCAGAACAATAGAGAGAGAATAGAGAGAGAGAGAACAATAAAACGACAACTATTTTTGGTTTTTTTATTTTATATTTTTTTTGTTTTTTGTTTTTTTACTTTTTTTTTTTTAACACTTTTTTTTTTTTTTTTAACACTTTTTCTGTTGTAACGGTTCCAGCGGTTTGGGTCTCTCAAAATGCAATGGCATCTTGGGAGACCCTGTGAACGTGTGCCTAGCCTGTGCAATGCTGTACCCTACGCTAATACTCAACTAGTGAATGGTAGCGTTCAAAACACTCACCCTGACAAAGACCAGGCTGGTCAGGACAGCGGGGACAATAAGAACGGGTGTCACGCCTAAATCCGCGCTTTCTGCAGACACGACATTTTCTTTGGGGGGCTCGTTGGGTAGGGGTACTCGGGATGACATAAGAATAATGCCTCTCATGCAGCCGGCTTACTGCATCTGGTAGGGGAAGGTGAGGTGGAGCACCGCCTGGATACAGAAGGGCTCTGACGATATCCTCCTGGAATTTGAGGAAGGATCCAGTCCGTCCTGAAGCTTTGTGTAGTACATAAGCATTCAGTATAGCCAATTGGAATAAATAAACAGACACTTTTTTGTACCAGCGTCTGGACTTACGGGCAACTAGATACGGCGCCAACAACTGGTCATTGAGGTCCACCCCTCCCATGTTAAGGTTATATTTGTGGACACAGAGGGGTTTCTCCACAATACCAGTCGCCGTAGGAATTTGGACCGTCGTGTCTGCATGAAGGGAGGTAAGAACGAAAACATTCTTATTATCCCTCCACTTCATAGCGAGCAAATTATTACTGCGCAAGCAGGCTCTCTCCCCCAGCCTAAGACGGGACTCTACAAGCCGCTGGGGAAAGCCCCGGCGATTAGGTCGCACGGTGCCACATGCTCCAATCTGCTGATCAAACAAGTGACTAAACAGTGGCACGCTTGTGTAATAATTGTCCACGTACAAGTGGTACCCCTTTCCGAATAAGGGTGACACCATGTCCCACACTATCTTGCCAGCGCTTCCTATGTAGTCAGGGCAGTTCTCCGGCTCTACGTGACTATCTTTACCCTCATAAACCATAAAACTACGTGTATAGCCTGTGGCCCTGTCACAGAGCTTATACATCTTGACCCCGTATCTGGAACGCTTGTTGGGGACGTATTGTTTGAATGACAAGCGACCAGAAAACTTAATCAGGGACTCATCAACGCAGACAACTTGATCGGGAGTAAACAAGTCTGCAAAACGTTGGTTGAAGTGGTTTATGAGGGGCCGAATTTTGTAGAGCCGATCGTACTCAGGGTCTCCACGAGGACGACAGAGTTCATTGTCGCTGAAGTGCATGAACCGCAAAATCATCTCGTATCGTGCCCTGGACATGGAAGCAGAGAACACGCGCATATGGTGAATTGGGTCAGTGGACCAATATGACCGCAACTCACTCTTTTTGGTTATGCCCATGTTGAGGGAGAGGCCCAGAAAGATTTTAAATTCAGAAACCGTAACTGGTTTCCATTGTTTGGCAAGGGCGGACTGGGGAATAGTGGCGATGTGTTGAGCAGCGTACAAATTGGTTTGGTCCACAATAGATCTAAAGAGATCTTCGGTGAAAAACAGTGAGTAAAAGTCAAGTGTCGTAAAATCAACTGTTTCCACCTTAATGCCAGGTTGGCCAGTGAATGGGGGAAGTACGGGTTCTGCAGAAGTGGTGGGCACCCAAATAGGATTGGCGAATTCTGCAGGAAGGGCACTATGGGTACGACGGGCCTGTCTTTGTCTTCTTGGTGGCAGCGGGACACTACTTGTGCTTGCCACCTCGCCAGCTTGAACTGCACTTATGGGACTCGCCACGTCACCACGTGTTACTGCAGTGCTGGATGTAGGTCCAGGGTGTACTAGGCCGCTGGTGCTTGCCAGTTCACCAGAAGGATGAGCGGCTCTAGTACGTCTCTGCTCCATACGAGTGGCCTGCGGTTTATGCACCTCAACAACAGAATACATTCGGGATCGGGCACACCTGTCCCTAACAGAGGCCTCATCTCCGTCGTCAGAGCTATCTGTCATGGAGCCGCTGTCCTCTACAGGATCGTATTCTGAGCCTGAATCTGACAGATGAGTGACGTCCTCTTCACTATCTGTCATGCTCAGAAACGTGTAGGCCTCTTCACTAGTGTACCTTCGCTTTGCCATTTTGGGCTCTAAATTTAGGGGTACACTAGTGAGACTCACAGGTAAAAAAGCACCTAGCCTGTCAGCGACTGTTTCAAAACGCTACAAAAAAAACTGTTAGCGATCGCAGGGATCAAGCCTGACTCTGCGAACGCTGCAGTTATGTGTGTTGTGTTTTGTAAGTGACAGTGATCGATCGATACTGCACTTGGGTGGGCTGGGCTGGGCTTGGCGGAGGGGCTAAACGCAGGTGCTAGCGGGTATCTGGGCTGATCCCGCTAACAATGCGTTTTGGGAAACCTAAAATGCAGGCAATGCTAATATAGATCTGATCAGATACTATATTACTAAGGGAGGTGTATGCTTTGCGCGTGGGTGTTAGCGGTACTGGCACTAACCTGACGCTGGGGCGACGCAGGCCTTATCTGACCCTCAAACTTATATCACCCGCCGGGTGATCAGGGGGTTAAACCTTTATTAGGTAATAAATGGCGGGTGCCCTGAAACAAAAAAAAAATAACTAACCAACCAGCGTCACCTGTAACAGTTATATGGTGATCACTGGTGAAAGGGTTAACTGGGGGGCAATCAGGGGGCTATGCGGTAGTATATGGGGGTCCCTGACGCTATAAAAAGCTGCGGCGAACCCAAATACTTACCTGCCTAACTAGCGTCACCTGTGACACTAATACAGCGATCAGAAAAAAATCGCTTATTAGTGACACTGGCGACGGGGGGTGATCACGGGGTTAAACCTTTATTGGGGGGGTTAGGGGGGCACCCTAGAGCTAAAGGGGGCTAACCCTAACTGCCCTAACAGTTATTACAGTCACAAATGACACCAATGCAAAAAAAAAAAAAAAAAAAAAAAAAAAAAAAAAATGCACTTGGTGTCACTGTGACTGGGGGGGGCAGGGGTGATTGGGGGGTGATTGGGGGGTGATCGGGGGGGTGAAAAGTGTGCCTGGCGTGTTCTACTGTTAGTGTAGTGTGTTGGTGCAACTCACCGATCCTCTCTCCTCCGTGCCGGAACGAAAAAGACCGACACGAGGAGAGATTACATCATTTCCTCTCCTGTGTTTACATTACAGGAGAGGAAGTGATGTCACGAAGACTTTCTATTCGTCGGGAGCGATCGCGAGGGGGTGGCCATGAATGAATGGCCGCCCCCTCATCCCGGATCGGTCCCGAACGAATACCGACCGCCGCAGGCACCGGGCGGGGGCCCGATCGGGCCCCCGACCCGGGGCAAGGCAGGGACGTACATGTACGCCAATATGCCTGCCCGTGCCATGCTGTCGACGTACATCGTCGTGCGGCGGTCGGCAACTGGTTAAAGCTCTTTTACTGCTTATTAATTTCAGGGTCCATAGTCCAAGCCATGGTGGACTTTAGGGCTGAACTCATGGAAAACCACTAAATACACAGATGAACACATACTGTATAAGGGAGTTGTTTACCTGTCAAAGGATTTGTATGTCCATCTATTCTTTAGATTTACACAGTTCTGCCACACAGCAGCGGAAGGATTTTTCTTCACTGCATTTAAGTTACACTTACAGGTCTGCTCTTTACAGTTACTTTTACTAGACACAGGGCTGGTGCAAGGATTTTTGACACCCTAGGCGAAACCTCATTGGCTCTGCCCATGACTCGAGCTCCTTTACCCATGCATACGCTGGAGGGAGCAGGGGTGGAGTTTTTTTTTTCTTTTGCTGTGCCTCTCCATCTATTTCTTAATCTGTGGGTCCGCACCTACACCTCTGGACCTGGCCTGAAGATGAATAGTGGCAATACAGCACCCCTTTAGAATACAGTGCCCGCTTTACATCACAGACCTCTTTGCATCCAAGTCCCACAATTTACATCACAGCCCCCCTTTAAATCAATTCACATCATCTTTCTCCCTTCACATCACAGCCCCCTCCTTATGTCACAGACCTTCCCCCTTTACATCAGTGTCCTCAGCCCCCCTTGCTTGCATCCAAGTCCCCTTCACATCCCCCTTTCTTTGCACTTGAGTCTCCTTCACAGCCCTCCTTGTACCTCAGTTCCCTTTACAACACCCCCCCCCCCCTTTACTTGTACCCAGTCCCTTTTACAGCCCCCCTTCACAGCTGCTCCCCTTACTTGCCTTGCAGAACCCTGAAAAGCCCCACTTCCTTGCACCCCAGTTCCCTCCACAGCCTCCCTCCTTGCATCCCAGCCCCTCCTTCTGTGTATTTCAGTTCCCTCCACCCCCTCCCTCCTTGCATCCCAGCCCCATTTCAATGCATCTCAGTCCCCTCCACAGCCTCCCTCCTTGCATCCCAGCCCCTCCTTCCATGTATTTCAGTTCCCTCCACAGCCCCCTTCTTGCATCCCAGCCCTCTTCAATGTATTTCAGTCCCCTCCACAGCCCCCCTCCTTACATCCTAGTCCCCTCCATAGCCCCCCTCCTTGCATCCTAGTCCCCTCCACATCCCCCCTCCTTGCATCACAGCCCCTCCTTCCGTGTATCTCGGTTCCCTCCACAGCCCCCTTCCTTTTTATCCCAGTATCCCAGTCTCCTCCACAGCCCCCTCCTTAGATACCTAAATTGTTTGCATTACAAAAATGCCACTGTTGCTGGCTATACTTCCACTGGTGTGGCTAGCGAACAGCAACACTTTTGCTGGCTGCTCTAAACTGGTGACACACAGTTGTGTGGCAGTGATCAGGAACACTGTCACTGTCTCCAGAAAACTGATTACACTGTGACTGGTGCTGTGGCAATCAGGGACACTGTTGCTGGTTTACACTGTTTTGGTGACACTGGGACTGGTGCGGCTGTGATCAGGAATACAGTTGCTGGCTTACACTAAGGTGACCAGATTTTCAAAATGAAATCCGGGGACATATTTTTTTTTCTTTTATTGGCAAATGGTAAACTATTTTATAAGCATATTTTCCTCAAAGGATATATGTGGTATGTGTTTATGGAATGATTGTATGATATACATTATTTCTCACATTTCATCAATGAGATAAAAAATGAAAGATACTTCCTTCCACTGTCAAGAGCACCGTGTACGTAACAGGCCTCCTCTTAGGCCACCATCCAGAGCAAGGTGTGCATTACATGCCTCATTTCAGATCACCTTCTCAGACCACCGTGTACATTACAGGTCTCCCTCATACCACTGTCCAGAGCACTGTGTACATTACAGGTCTCTTCTCAGACCACCATCCAGAGCACTGTGTATATTACAGGCCTCCCCTCATACCACCGTGTACATTACAGGTCTCCCCTCATACCACTGTCCAGAGCACTGTGTACATTACAGGCCTCCCCTCATACCACCACCCAGAGCACTGTGTACATTACAGGCCTCCTCTCATACCACCGTCCAGAGCACTATGTAGTCTCTCAGTCTGCACAATCCCTTCCCCAGTCTGCACCCCCCCCTCCCCCGGTCTAAACAATCTCCCCCAGGTCTGCACATTCCCCCCCCCCAGTCAGAACAATCCCCCCCAGTCTGCACAACCCCCACAGTCAGCCCAATTCCCTCCCCCCCAGTCAGCACAATCCCCCCAGTCAGCACAATCTTCCCTCAGTCTGCACAATCCTCCCCAGTTTGCACAAGGGGGAGAACGAAATGAGAAGGGAAAGAGGCAAAGCAAAGAGGTCTGGTGAGAGAGGAGAGCTGTTCATGGAGCGGATGGCTCACTCACCAATTATGCCTCCCCTCTCAGGCTGGTTTTCACAGGTAGGCTGAGCACAGAGCATGCATTGCATGCAGGAGGCTGGAGTGTGGGCGGGGTTGGGCAGACACCAATTTGAGGCGGAGAGTCTGATGGGACAGGCGACGGAGTGAGGGAGGAACCAGGAAATGCTGACGGAACAGGCGATACAGCCCAACTCCCGGGCAGCCGGCCGGAGCTAAAATGCAGAAGCGCCTGAGACTGAGCAGCCAAAAATAGTGCCATGGCTGCTGCGGTGCCAATCCAGGGACAAAACCGGGGACATATTCTGTCCAGGAACTGTGCCCGGAAAACGGAGACGTCTGGTCAGCTGACAGTTTTTTTTTGTTTTGTTTTTTCATTCAATCCGCGGGGGTGAACGAAAAAAAGTTAATAGTGTGTACCCGGCTTTACTCTGTGTCTGATTGCAATGGTCTGGTAACACTTTACTGGTGAGTTGGTGATCAGGGACGCTGTGGCTGGCTTCACTGGTCTGATGACTGTGTGGCTGGCTGTACGGGTCTGCTGTGTACTGGTGTGGTGGCAATCAGAGACACTGTGGCGCACTATGCTAGTCTGGTGAAATTGTGTACTGATGTGACTAGTGATTAGGGACACTGTGGCTGCCTGCGCTGGTGTGGTGTGATCAGGGACACGGTGGCTGGTTGTACTAGTCTAGTGACTAGAAATCAGGGATACTATGGCTGGCCCTTGTGACACTGTACAAAATCTTCCAGTGTCCACAGTAGGTAAAGCAGGAAGCAGAGCGCTGGCTGCGATCGCGTTGTTCAGGGCCAATTTAATTGGCACTCTGTACTACTTTGCTTTTATGATTTTTCAAGACTGCAGTAGGAGTGTAACAGGATTGTGAATGTTTCTGCTAAATGATTAGCGCTGCTCATAAACAGTATAATTAGGTATGTGTATAATTAGACTATATCCTGAGTGTAGTATGCATTACGACAGAGAGACATTGATTGCTGACGTTGAGAGACCATGGCTTTCAGAACCAGTGATGGGGGTTTTTAGGGTCATAGTCAGCATTTTTCTTCTTCCAAACATGGCGAGTCTCCCTCCTCAACAAGGGACATGTACAGTCATGTCAATAGACATCTAAATGATTCAGAGAAAGATTGGGAGAAAGTGCTGTGGTCAGATGAGACCAAAATTGAGCTTTTTGTCATTAACTCAACTCGCCATGTTTGGAGAAAGAAAAATGCTGACTATGTTTCATTAGGTTAGTGAGGGTTATCCTAGGGTTTGTTATAAAAAACAAAATATCATCGGCGTAGGCCGCAAGTTTGTGTTCCTCTTCCCCTATCTTAATCCCCTTGATGTCTAAATTCCATCTAATCTCTGCCAACAGTGGTTCCAATGACAGGACAAATGGGGGGGGGGGGGGGGGGAGGCAGGGGGCATCCCTGTCTCATGATTTGCAAAAAATCCTGAGACTGTCCCATTTACCTACACCCTTCCTATAGGCAGGTTATATAGTGCTTTAATCCAGTAGGTCATTTTTGGGCCTAATCCCATTGTCTCTAATGTGTTCAACATAAACCCCCAGTCTACCCTGTCAAACGCTTTTTCAGCGTCAACTGACAGCAGCAGTCCTGGGGTTCCACTTTCTTTTATTTTCTGCACCTCCAGGAGCATTCTGATTTCATTATCCCTACTTTCTCTTCCTGGTATAAAACCCACCTGGTCTGCATTACAGTTTTCATTCTCGCTGCCAAGACTTTTGCGAATAACTGGAACACAATGAGGCATCTTTTCCTTATTTTGGTATGATGGTGGTTGCGGCCTCCGGGGCCTCTCTCCTTATCTGCCATTTAGCCCCTATCCCATTCATGAAAGAGCACAATTAAAATATCTTTAAATTTCTTGTAATAGAGTGTTGTTGATCCATCGGGGGGCCGGAATTTTCGCTCCCGATGAGTCTTTTAAAATTTTTATAATCTCTTCTTCTGATATGGGGTCCTCTAGGGCGTTTCGTTTATCGTCCAATATTTTATTTAGGCCAGACTCTTTTAGGAATTCTTTCGTTTTTTCCTTCCTTTCTTTATCCTTCTCAGGTGTGTCCTTTTGATTGATCGAATACTGCAACTTTAATTTATAGCATTTGTTTTATGTGTTTTTCTGGATTTTTGGTTGATATTCTGTCTTTATCATTTAAAATACACATTTGATAAAAAAATATAGAACCTTCCTTTCTTTATAAGTGGGGAAAAAATATCAAATCAAATAATTATTTTCCCCACTGTATATTAAAGCGGGATTCCACCCTAAAGTGGAACCTCCACTGATCGGATCCCTCCCCCCCTCCGGTGTCACAATTGACACCTTTCAGGGGGGAGGGGGGTGGAGATACCTGTCAAAGACAGGTATTTTCACCCACTTCCGGGCATAGACTCCCGTGGGAGTCTACGCCATTTCCTGCCCTGCCGCGCTGTCTGCTGGGACACACACGGGTCCCAGTGACAGCGCGGAGATTTCCTATTGCGCGGTGCGGCTCGCGCATGCGCAGTAGGGAACCGGGAAGTGAAGCCGATTCGCTTCACTTCCTGATTCCCTCACCTAGAATGGTGGCGGCAGCAGCCGAGCGATCGATCAGCCTCGGCTGCCAGCATCGCTGGAACCCGGGACAGGTGAGTGTCCATTTATTAAAAGTCAGCAGCTGTAGTATTTATAGCTGCTGGCTTTTAATATTTTTTTTTTCGGTGGAATCCCTCTTTAAAGAGGAAGTAAACCCTGATGAGTTTACTTCCTCTTTCATTCCCTGTAAAGGCAAAGCATAATGGACTACTATGCATCGCATAGTAGTCCATTATGTGTCACTTACCTGACACAGGAGCCAGCGAAGTCACCGCTGTCCCCTGTAGTTCCGAGCGTCCATCCTCTTGGTGGGTCTCCGTGGGTCTCGTTGCTCCGGCGCTGTGATTCGCCGGAGCAGCGATGACGTCACTCCCGCGTATGCGCACGGGAGCCGAGACTAGCGGCATTGCCGTCATCGACGATGCCCCGCTCAGTGCGCCTGCGCGCCGCTGTCTACGGCGCCCGTCTTCGGGCAAATATCTCCTAAACCGTATAGGTTTGGGAGATATTTCTTGGACCTACAGGTAAGCCTTAACCAGTTGCCGACCGCCGCACGCCGATGTACGTCGGTACAATGGCACGGGCAGGCATAAGGACATACATGTACGTCCCTTGCCTCCCGCGGGTCGGGGGCCCGATCGGGCCCCCGCCCGGTGCCTGCGGCGGTCGGTATTCGTTCGGGAGCGATCCCGGACGAGGGGACGGCCATTCATTCATGGCCACCCCCTCGCGATCGCTCCCGACGAATAGAAATCCCCGGTGACATCACTTCCTCTCCTGTAATGTAAACACAGGAGAGGAAGTGATGTATTCTCTCCTCCGTGTCGGTATTTTTCGTTCCGACACGGAGGAGAGCGGATCAGTAAGTTGCACCAACACTCACACACACAGTAGAACATGCCAGGCACACTCACACCCCCCCTTTACCCCCCGATCACCCCCCCAATTACCCCTGCCCCCCAGTCACAGTGACACCAATGTCATTTTTTTTTTTTTTTGCATTGGTGTCATTTGTGACTGTAATAACTGTTAGGGCAGTTAGGGTTAGCCCCCTTTAGTTCTAATGTACCCCCCTAACCCCCCCAATAAAGGTTTAACCCCGTGATCACCCCCCGTCGCCAGTGTCACTAAGGCTGGGTTCACATTGCAGCGGTTTATGAGAACGAATGTGATTCGCACCGCACTGCAGTGCAAATCACATCCGATCTCTGTGCGATTCGAGTTCAGCCATTCGCCGCACCCGCCGCACCCGCCATACCCGCCGCACCCGCCGCAAATTCGCACGGGACCCTTTTTTTGGCCCGCAGCAGAATCGGATCGCATGGGTGTTCACACCATGCGATCCGAGTTTGCAGATCGCACTGCGATATGCGAACTGATCTGGGGGTGTCAGTAACATTTCACTGACACTCCCAGCAGTTCGCATAGGGCAGTGTGAACTGCCGCCGGGAGGCATGCGATGCGGGAACCCGCCGCGGATTCGCGGCGTTTCCGCATCGCTCCAGTGTGAACCCAGCCTAATAAGCGATCATTTTTCTGATCGCCGTATTAGTGTCACAGGTGACGCTAGTTAGGCAGGTAGGTATTTAGGTTCGCCGCAGCTTTTTATAGCGCCAGGGACCCCCATATACTACCGCATAAAGCCCCCTGATTGCCCCCTAGTTAACCCTTTCACCAGTGATCACCATATAACTGTTACAGGTGACGCTGGTTGGTTAGTTATTTTTTTATAGTTTCAGGGCACCCGCCATTTATTACCTAATAAAGGTTTAACCCCCTGATCACCCGGCGGGTGTCATTTGTGACTAATAACTGTTAGGGCAGTTAGGGTTAGCCCCCTTTAGTTCTAAGGTACCCCCCTAACCCCCCCAATAAAGGTTTAACCCCGTGATCACCCCCCGTCGCCAGTGTCACTAAGGCTGGGTTCACATTGCAGCGGTTTATGAGAACGGATGTGATTCGCACCGCACTGCAGTGCAAATCACATCCGATCTCTGTGCGATTCGAGTTCAGCCATTCACCGCACCCGCCGCACCCGCCGCAAATTCGCACGGGACCCTTTTTTTGGCCCGCAGCAGAATCGGATCGCATGGGTGTTCACACCATGCGATCCGAGTTTGCAGATCGCACTGCGATATGCGAACTGATCTGGGGGTGTCAGTAACATTTCACTGACACTCCCAGCAGTTCGCATAGGGCAGTGTGAACTGCTGCCGGGAGGCATGCGATGCGGGAACCCGCCGCGCATTCGTGGCGTTCCCGCATCGCTCCAGTGTGAACCCAGCCTAATAAGCGATCGTTTTTCTGATCGCTGTATTAGTGTCACAGGTGACGCTAGTTAGGCAGGTAGGTATTTAGGTTCGCTGCAGCTTTTTATAGCGCCAGGGACCCCCATATACTACCGCATAAAGCCCCCTAATTGCCCCCTAGTTAACCCTTTCACCAGTGATCACCATATAACTGTTACAGGTGACGCTGGTTGGTTAGTTATTTTTTTATAGTTTCAGGGCACCCGCCATTTATTACCTAGTCTCACTAGTGTACCCCTAAATTTAGGGGTGTCTACTTTCCAAAATGGGGTCATTTGGGGGGGGTTTGTGCCATCTTGGCATTTTATGGCCTTCAAAACTGTAACGCCCTTAGAAAGCCTGAAGGCGGTGCTTGGTTTTCGGGGCCCCGTACGCGGCTAGGCTCCCAAAAAGTCCCACATATGTGGTATCCCCATACTCAGGAGAAGCAGCAGAATTTATTTTGGGGTGTCATTTCACATATGCCCATGGCATGCGTGAGCAATATATCATTTAGTGACAACTTTGTGAAAAAAAAAAAAAAAAGTTTGTAATTTTCCCGCAACTTGTGGCAAAATATAAAATATTCCATGGACTCAACATGCCTCTCAGCAAATAGCTTGGGGTGTCTACTTTCTAAAATGGGGTCATTTGTGGGGGTTTTGTGCCATCTTGGCATTTTATGGCCTTCAAAACTGTAATAGGTAGTGAGGAGTGAAATCAAAAAATTACGCCCTTAGAAAGCCTGAAGGCGGTGCTTGGTTTTCGGGGCCCCGTACGCGGCTAGGCTCCCAAAAAGTCCCACATATGTGGTATCCCCGTACTCAGGAGAAGCAGCAGAATTTATTTTGGGGTGTCATTTCACATATGCCCATGGCATGCATGAGCAATATATCATTTAGTGACAACTTTGTTAAAAAAAAAAAAAAAAAAAAAGTTTGTAATTTTCCCGCAACTTGTGGCAAAATATAAAATATTCCATGAACTCAACATGCCTCTCAGCAAATAGCTTGGGGTGTCTACTTTCTAAAATGGGGTCATTTGTGGGGGTTTTGTGCCATCTTGGCATTTTATGGCCTTCAAAACTGTAATAGGTAGTGAGAAGTGAACTCAAAAATTTACGCCCTTAGAAAGCCTGAAGGCGGTGCTTGGTTTTCGGGGCCCCGTACGCGGCTAGGCTCCCAAAAAGTCCCACATATGTGGTATCCCCATACTCAGGAGAAGCAGCAGAATTTATTTTGGGGTGTCATTTCACATACGCCCATAGCATGTGTGAGCAATATATCATTTAGTGACAACTTAGTGTAAAAAAAAAAAAAAAATTTTTTTTTTGTCATTATTCAATCGCTTGAGGCAAAAAAATAAAATATTCAATGGGCTCAACATGCCTCTTATCAATTTCCTTAGGGGGTCTACTTTCCAAAATGGGGTCATTTGGGGGGGTTTTGTACTGCCCTGCCATTTTAGCACCTCAAGAAATGAGATAGGCAGTCGTAAACTAAAAGCTGCGTAAATTCCAGAAAACGTACCTTAGTTTGTAGATGTGACAACTTTTGCGCAAACCAATAAATATACAATTATTGACTTTTTTTTACCAAAGACATGTGGCTGAATACATTTTGGCCTAAATGTATGACTAAAATTGAGTTTATTGGATTTTTCTAATAACAAAAAGTAGAAAATATCATTTTTTTTCAAAATTTGCGGTCTTTTTACGTTTATATCGCAAAAAATAAAAATCGCAGAGGCAATCAAATACCATCAAAAGAAAGCTCTATTTGTGGGAAGAAAAGGACGCAAATTTTGTTTGGGTACAACATTGCATGACCGCGCAATTACCAGTTAAAGCAGCGCAGTGCCAAAGTGTAAAAAGACCTCTGGTCATTTACCAGCAAAATGGTCCGGTCTGAAAGTGGTTAATCTAGGCTTACATGTAGGTCAAAGTGGTTTGTAAGGGTTTACAACCACTTTAAACTGTTACTAAACCCACAGCAGCAAAATTCGTCTGTATATGCAGTAAAGCATGCTTGTTATACTCACTGTGTAACCTAAGGGGTTAAGGGGCTATATACTTCTGATGAGAAAAAGTATATAGCAGTTTATATTTACTATAATAATTGCATTTCCATATTCTGTGTACTGTGGTAGACCAGATATAGTGAATACAGGGTCCTGGGTTTAGTAGCACTTTAAAGCTGTTGTATACCCGCTTTTTTTTTTCCCTCCTGACCTGCAAAGGAAAAGACATAATGAGCTAGTATGTACCGCATACTAGCTCATTATGAAATACTTACCTTAGAACGAGGCCCCGACATCTGGCCCGATCCACGCCGAGGGAGCTGACATGTTCCCACGGCGTTTCTTCTGGGTATCGCGGCTCCGGCGCTGTGAGTGGCCGGAGCCGCGATATCGTCACTCGGCATGCGCGTGGGACATTTCTTCCCGGCAGGGTCCGCCGTCTGCCGGACTTTCAGCTGAGAATCCCCTGTGCGCATGTGCCGCTGCAGTCAGCGGCACATTGCGAGGGGAATATCTCCTAAACCATACAGGTATTTTTTTTTACCTACAGGTACGCCTTATTATAGGCTTTCCTGTAGGTAAAAGTAAAAAAATTGACTATACAACCACTTTAAGGGCTAGTTTACACTTGTTTCAAAACAAGGCTCCAGGCGCTCTTGGTTAAAGCTCTCTTAACGCCAGTCAAAGTTCATGTCACTAAATAAAATGGTTAGCTTACAGTCCTGTTTACACCTTGTGTTTGCTTTGTTTCAGCTTTGCTTCAAAAATTATACCCCATGTAGCTTTAGTTGTGCTTCAAAGAGTCTTCAAAGCTTCCATAGAGCTCTATGACAAAGCTCGTTAGATGCACCTGTGGCTTTTGAAAGGCTTTAATTCAGCTTTAGCTTTGCTTTGTTTTGGAGAAAATGCAGGTGTGAGATATCAACACACACACACACACACACAGGGCATCTGCCAAGCTTCAACAAAGCTTCAAAAGAGCACCACTGAAGCTTCATCAAAGCACCACCAAAGCATCAAAAACACATCATAAAAGCTTGTTGAAGCAGTAGGAGCTTTAATGTGCCTTGAGGCCGAAGCAAGTATAAATGAGCTCTAAGAATGTTGGACCAGTTGTGACTGGTGGCATGTGATTGGTGAAAAAAGCAAGCAGATTTGCTTTTTCTTCCCTTTTTACATAATGTTTTCTTTATTTCTTGCTCTTCTATGTATGAGAGACAAACTATACTTATTTGTCAATCCAACTGTTTTGTATAGCCCCTTTTTTATTGGAAAAAAATAATAAAAATGATTGAAAATGAAAAAAGTAAGCAGAGAGATATTGGGTAACAGACATGCCTTTCCCACTCTGGATGGCTGTGTAAACTTTGGTTGCAGAAAACTACATACAACTCAGTTTAGTATAAAGTGAACAGGCTGTAATTTAGCATTATTTTTTTTTATTTGGATACCACTAACTATTCCTTGATGTAATGTGTTGCCTGTAATTACCCTTTAAGTGTTATCTGGGCACACAAAGAGATTATTCCACTTGTATCCAAAAAAAAATTCCTTGGTCATTACTGAAAACCAGAGACACATCTGTGCAACCAGTAAGCTCAAAATCCAGAATGCTGTCTTGACAATTAGGATATACTGGCAGCTTACCCTTATTTAATTAGCTAAAGAGTAAAGTATGGTACAACGTAATTCTTAACCAGTCTGAAACCATTTGTAAGGTATTTTACTGCACCATGTTGGCTCGCTACATTAAGGCTCTGGTTCCTTCTTCATAGAGCTGCAGAATAGGCTGTAAATGAGAATAATCAATTGATTCCCCCATCCTCTGAAAGCTCTTTTATTTAGACAGCCTCAGCACCCTTAGCTGTCCAAATACCCAAACAGTGACTACATCTGATTGGATGCAGTCAATGTTCAGTAAATTATCTATCATCTAGCTCCTTCAAATTTGAAGTCAACTTTTGTTAAACTGGGAGGAAATATCCACAACTCAAATTTTGTCCGATTGAGCAAGAATTTGCTGAAATTTGAGATATGACTTATGTCATTGACCCGGTCACCTAAAAAAAAAAGGGGGGGGGGTGAGAGAGAGGGGGGAGATAGGGAGTGGGAGTGAGGGAGGGATGACAGAGAGAGGAGGGTAGGGGGATGACAGAGAGGGAGGTGAGAGAGAAGGGGTGGAGGGTGAGAGGGTGGGTGAAAGAGAGGGGGTGGGGGTGAGTGAGAGGGGGTGGGGAGTTAGGGAGGGGTTAGAGAAAGAGGAGGGTAGGGGTGTGAGAGAAGGGAGGTGGGGGGGTGAAAGGATGGGTGAGAGGGAGGGGGGTGGGGGTGAGTGAGACAGGGGGTGTACGCTATAATGTTGCAGTTACGATAAAAATCACAGATTGCCACCATTACTAGTAAAAAAAAAATAATAATAAAAATGCTATAAATCTATCCCCTATTTTGTAAACGCTATAACTTTTGCGCAAACCAATCAATATAAGCTTATTGGGATTTTTCTTCTTTTTTTTTTTTTTTATACACCAAAACTATGTAGAAGAATCCATATCGGCCTAAACTGAGGAAAAAATTTGCTTTAAAAAAAATAAAATAAAAATGGGGCTATTTATTCTAGCAAAAAGTACAGAATGTTTTTTTTTTTTCAAAATTGTCACTGGTGTTTTTTTGTGTTTATAGTGCAAAAAATAAACGCAGAGGCGATCAAATACCACCAAAAGAAAGCTCTATTTGTGGGAAAAAAAGGACGTCAATTTTGTTTGAGTGCAACATCGCACGACTGTGCAATTAAAGTGACGCAGTGCCGAATCACAAAAAGCGCTTTAGTCAAGAAGGGGGTAAATTCTTTCCGGGTTAAATAAGAGAGTCACTTTAATGAAAGGTCCAGGTAAAATTTGGTCTCTGTGGTTTAGTCTACATCATTGCTGTTGTATCGGTTTTTAAATTAGTCTATAAGTATGTATGAAATTATAAAACATACAGAATATATACACTTCAGTGTCCTGTTTTCAAATTTGGGAACATCATTATAATTCAACTTTGCTTGGAAATTTGTCTGGTCTCTTTTATACTTTAACACAAAGCTGGAACTCTATTCTGATGAAGGTCATTCCTGTCTATCAACAGGAAGTCTGCTGATTATATTTCACTCATAGGGATTTCGTGCCGCTCATCCGATGTGTTATCTCACTGTTCTCTTATTCAATGAACCGCTGTTTTTCATTAGCGAATAAATTGATAACATGATCACATCTCTCCTGTGCATGCATAAGAAAATATACTATTTTGGGAGATTGATTTTCAAATAGAACAGAAAGTTAATCCTTTTATTTTGAAGAAGGTGTAAAAGTTTAAATTAGGAGGACACAAATGCTTTACAATATAATTCACAGGTCTGCGGGGAACCATAAAATGCCCATTAACAGCCAATTACATTGGTGCATCTTGTTAGCAATTTCAAACAGAGATGTGTGTTCCTGGAAAGAAAAAACAGAAATTATATGGCACCTATTATTTTTTAGACACTTATTCATTATAATCTATTCTGTCCTATCTTCAAAATCAATGGTACTATTATTGAATGGGCAAATCTATATACATAGAAGAAAAAAAAGACCCAGTTGGTTTGGTAATCCATAAAGCTTTACTTATCTTTACCTCACTTCTAGTCACTGAGCTGGAACAAGTATGTGATATAGAGGGCCTGGTCACATTACTGAGTAATACAAAAATTACCAGCACACTTTTGTTGCATAATTTGCAAATGAATGTAAAGCTACATTGACCCATAAATGCTTCTCTGAAAAGTGAGGTCCCTAACTCTCGAACTCTCGAACTATCTAACCATCTGAATTATCAACTTGGGACACAAATATAGCACTGCATAGACTGAGGCCTAGGCATGCCTTGGAGGTAGCCCCATCATCTTTAAAGGTGCAGCAACACTCCAGACAAAGACTTGCCCAAGACAACTGTAGACCTCCAGTGCACCAAATTCTACAATGCAAAATGTCAGCCATCCAAATTGGCTACCCCAAAAAAGGTGCATATGGCCAGGACTATTAACAAAACAATTGGAAATTTTCCCAGCACGCTCTCCAAAAAGCCTAAATGTGTACCTTTCTTTTCAGTAGTTATAAATTGAGCTGCTGCTATTATTGTCCCATCACTTTTCTGGGCATGTTCAAGGTCGGGGATTCTTAAAAGCTGAACACCAGGAAGATATGAAAAAGTATGAATAAATGCTATTATGCAGTGGTGGCTACTCATGTAGGGCGCAGGGGCACCTCCCCTAATTCATGCACCCAACCCCTAATCTACATGCAGGGCGCCGAATGCATGAATTCCAATGTTTTTTTTTTAAAGCACATGATTAGAGCCTGGGGCTCAAATTGGCTTCAAAAAGGGTGGGCTCAGGGAGCAAAGCACTGTGCCCTGAGCCCAACCAGTTGTGTGATATTATCGAATTAATATTCTTTAATTTCTTCCTGTGTCTCCTCCCGGCCAATCGGGAAGCAAGTCCTGACCTGAGCTCTTCATTGCACATCCATTCCAGATGCTTGTATGTGATATCAAATACATCACATACAAGCACATGGGCTGGATGCGAGAGGTGGATCAGCAGGATGAGTGTGCCAGGACAAGTAGATGTGTCTCATCTCTGCTTCCTTTCACTACTCTGCATATCGCACTTACAGTATCATAGATGAGAAGAGGGTAGATTGGTGGAGCAGATGAGCAGGAGGGTACAGCGGTGGGGAAAATGAGCAGGAGGGGTTCAGTGGTGGGGCAGAAGAGCAGGAGGATAGAGTGGCGGGGCAGATGTGCAGGGTGGTACAGTGGTGGAAGATATAAGGGGGTTCAGCAGTGGGACAGAGGAGCAGGGAGCTACAGTGATGGGGCAAATGAACAGGGGGTTCAGTGTTGGGGCAGATGAGAAAGGGGTTCAGCGGTGGGACAGAAGAGCAGGGGGGTAAAGCAGTGTTTCAGATCTGAAAGGAGGTGCATTGGTGGGACAGGTGAGCAGGGGGGTTACAGTGTTTTGGCAGAAAAGCGGGGAATACAGAGGTGGGGCAGATATACAGGGGGTACAGTGGCGGGGCAGAGGAGAAAAGAGGTACATTGGTGGAACAGATGAGCAGGGGGTTACAGTGGTGAGGCAGATGTGCAGAGGGGTGCCGAGGAGAAAGGAGGTACATTGGTGGAATACATGAGCGGGGGTTGCAGTGGTGGGGCGCAAGAACAGGGGGAACAGAGGTGGAACAGATGTGCAGGAGGTACAGTGATGGGGCAGATGAGAAAGGGGGTTACAGTACTGGGGCAGATGAGCAGATAGGTTCAGTGTTAGGATAGATGAGAAGATGGTTCAGTGGTGAGAAAGAAGAACATGGGGGTACGGCAGTGGAGCAGATGTGCAGGGAGGTACAGTGGTGGGGCAGATGAGAAAGGGGGAACATTGGCGGGGAAGCTGAGCAGTGGGGTTACAGTGGTGGGACAGACGAGCAGGACTGTACAGTGGTGGGGCAGATGTACAGGAGGTTACAGTGGTGGGACAGATGTGCAGGGGTTACAGTGGTGGGGCAGATGAGCAGGGGGTACGGTGGTGGGGCAGATGGGCAGGGGGTACAGTGGTGGGACAGATGTGCAAGGTAGTACAGTGGTGGGGCAGTTGTGCAGGGAGATACAGTGGTGGGGCAGTTGTGCAGGGAGATACAGTGGTGGGGCAGATTAGCAGGAGGGTACAGTGGTGGGCAGATGAGCAGCAAGTTAATGCAACATGTGCTCAGAAGCCATCTTAAAAATCAGTCTCCATTTTTAAAAACAATAGTTGCACAATAAATATTTTAAAACTTTTCTAACATATATGATAGATGAGCAGGGGGGACGCTGATCTGAGGTGTGGAGTTGCAGGAATTGGGGCTGATCTGAGGCGTGAGAGTGCAGGATGTTAATTTCTCACTACTAAAGTAGTTTACAGCATTTACTTTATAAAAAATCCTTTTTGTGATAGGGAGCGTGAAGTTGACATTTTTTTGTTATAAAATCGGCACGCTCAGTTTCTTTGAAAACATTTTTGGGCACACTGTGCTCAAAAGGTTGCCTACCCCTGGTTTGGATCAAAGCATATTCATGTGTTAGAATGGCCCAATCAAAGTCCCGAGCTAAATACAATTGAGAATCTGTGGCAAGAATTGAAAATTGCTGTTCACAGACGCTCTCTGTCCAATCTGACAGAGCTTGAGCTATTTTGAAAAGAAGAATGGGCAAAAATGTCACTCTCTAGATGTGCAAAGCTGGTAGAGACATCCCCAAAAAGTCTTGCAGCTGTAATTACAGCGAAAGGGGGTTCTACAAAGTATTGGAGGCTGAATACAAATGCACGCCACACCTTTCAGATATTTTTTTTTTTTTTTATTTGAAAAATTACATTTTCCTTCTACTTCACAATTCTGTGCCACTTTCTGTTATCACATAAAATCCCAATAAAAATACATTGATGTTTTTGGTGGTGACATAACAAAAACTTTTAACATTTCAGAGGGTATAATGAATACTTTTCCAAGGCACTGTACCTGTTTATCTACATTTTTATCTTCTCGACATCCCTTCAAAAGTGCAGAATTGTGATAAAATCTTTCTTCATCTGTCAGTTTTACAGAGGAGGGGGCAGGGAGCTGCACTTAGGCCCCTTTCACACTGGGACGGGAGCGGTGTCAGCAGTAAAGCGGAACTATTTTTAGCGCCGATTTACCGTCCTTTTATCGGCGGTATTCAGGTGGTTTTAACCCCGCTAGCAGGGTGGTTTTAACCCCCACTAGCAGCCTAAAAAGGGTTAAAACCGACCGCAAAGGGGACGAGCAGCGGTATAGCCACGCTGCCCTATTGATTTCAATGGGTAGGATCAATTTAGGAGCGGTGAATACACTACTCCAAAGATACTGCTAGCAGGACTTTTTTCACCGTCCTGCTAGCACACCACTCCAGTCTGAAAGCCTTCCGGCTTTCACACTGAAGTGAAAGGGGCTGTTTTTTTCAGGTGCTATTTTTAACGCTGTAGCGCCTGAAAACCGCCTCAGTGTGAAAAGGGCCTTAGAGCTCTTGTGCAATGTTTGAGAGCTGTTTGGAGTCAAGGAAGGATACAGAGCTTGTTGTGAATAGACAAGCTGTGTGCTGAGCTCTCCTCCCCATCCCAAATTTATCTCATGTGTCAGGAAAACTTGTCAGAAGTGACTCATGCTGATAACAAAAGAACAAAGCACCAGAGAGAAACAACACTTAGAGCTTTGGTGAGAGAAAAATAAACACTACAGATATACTGTATGTTCTTTGTTCAGATTTCATAACTGAGGTTTACAACCACTTTTAAGTGGAACTTCACTCTCAATCAACACAGACTATTTTGAATCCTTATGCTTTTAGCATTAGTAAAGATAGGAAAATATATCATACTGTATTGTTAAAACTGTTTTTTTTTTACATTTCTTTATTTATTTCCTAGTTTCCTTGCCTATGAAAATTATGTCAAACATCCCAGAATTATTCAGTAGGGGTTTACTCAGCTAAGCACACTCTCCTGCCTGCATGCCTGAGATAAGGGGAGATGGATTTCAGGAAGTAAATGCTACATGAATCATCTGCTGTTACTGAAGATGGCCAAGGCCAGAAATGCTAGGGAGGTGTTTTTGTAAGTAAAAAGCAAAATTACAGCAAAATAAAGTATTAGGGACATGGATTGGGTAGTTTGCTTTGAATATTAAAAATTTATAAAATAGCGCTTTTGGTTTGTGGTGCTCAGATACAGTGTAGAACCATTTCAAGTAAATTCGGGGCATATTCATTCATTGTAAATAGAGGACAGGTCAAACATTTTATTACCCTTAACTATTAAGGGTGGCAGTCTGTATGCTTAGGGAGTGGAGAGAAATCTATATGTATTTTATTGACATATCATTTATTTCTATTCTAGTTAGCATCTGTGGCTGAATCTCCACAAGAGATTAATGGCTTAACAGAATAATATATTGCTTTCTAAGCATCGGTTGATTCAGCATTTCATGGCTTTCTAAAAGTAAACATTTTAAAGCTTCATTAGTGCTGTTCTGCATACGAAAATGTTTCAGGTGGAAAAAGTGCTTTGTTTGCTGTTTGGGGAATTCATTTAATTCTGCTGTCCTAGAGTCTGTCATTCTGTTCAGTTTATTGCTTTCTGCTACAATCCACAAAGCTCCTGGCCTTGTGCATGATAGGAACCTTGGCATAGACACAGGGGGTTATTTACTAAAGGAAAATCCACTTTGCGCTGCAAGTGCACTTGGAAGTAAAGTTGCTGTAGATCCAAGGTGGACATGCAAGGAAAATAAAAAAAAAGCATTTTAGCTTGCACATGATTGGATGATGAAATCAGCAGAGCTTCCACTCATTTCAGATCTACCCCTTAGATTTAGAGCGACTGCACTTTCAAGTGCACTTTCAGTGCAAAGTGGATTTGCCTTTTGTAAATAACCCCCATCAGTCTTGGTGTCAGCACAACTACACTGAGGGAGTAAGACAAGGGCACTTTCCTTCTTAGAAAATTTTCTGGAAAGCAAGCTCTGAACTGCGAACTGAGACATCCCGTCATCTCCAGCCAATGGCTCAGGAAACCCATATGAATTTTTGCATGATACGCAAATTCTAATTGATTTGATTATTTGATTTAGTTACAACAGGGCTTCTCAGCCAGGTTTCTGTGGAACCCTTGGGTTGCTCCAGAGGTTGCTAGGGGTTCCTTGAGCAATGAGCATTTTATGCCTCTCAGATAAGTTCCCACTGACACCATTGATCTTTTTAGCTATCTGTAAGGAAGTAAATCTTCCCAATGACCAAAAATGTAAGGAACGTTTTTCCCGTTATGACTATCACACCAATGTATCATGAGTTGTAGATATAGTCATTTTTGCCAGGGGTTCCCTAAGACCAGAAAGTTATTTCAAGGGTTCCTCTGTGTTGAATAGGTTGAGAAAGGCTGGATTACAGCATGTAGTTTACCTATTTACCGAGATAACAGTAACAAAAGATCGGGGAGTTTGCCAACTTCTATTAAGATTGTAGAGTTTTGTGGTTGTAGATATTTGCAGATGCTTCAAAATCTCTGGTACCAGGTTTGAGGACATCAGTATGTTCAGGGAGATGCTGTCAATTGTCCTGATATATATATATCAGCATATATAGGGGTTTATTTACTAAAGGCAAATCTACTTTGCACGGCAAGTGCACTTGGAAGTGCAGTCGCTGTAGATCCGAGGGTGACATGCATGGAAAATAAAAAACAGCATTTTTGCTTGTACATGATTGGATGATAAAATCAGCAGAGCTTCCCCTGATTTCAGATGTTCCCCTCAGATTTACAGTGACTGCACTTCCAAGTGAACTTCCAAGTAGTTGTAGTGCAAAGTGGATTTGCCTTTAGTAAATCAACCCCATAGTGTATGGTGTAGGTTGTACTAATGCAGAAATACATTACATGGATTGCTACTAAGTAGAACAAGTGGTATGACCCATACATCAGAAGACATTGTATAATTTTAATAGTGAAAGAGTCTTCCTCTGTGCCTGTTTCTGGGCTTAGGGACCTCCAGCAATATCTCCGATATACTGGTAAATGCAACTATAACGCATTATATATTGGTTAGTGATTGCAAAGCTTGCATTGTCTCATTAGTTGTTTCCTGGTCTGTTCCAACTAGCTGAGAAATACTAAAGGTAGAAATAAGCACTCTAGCACAAGGACATAAATGTAAACCGCCCTGAATCGTTTTTGATAAAAAAACCTTGAGACACTATTATGCTTTTTCGATAAATAGTACAAAGGGAAAAGCAGTAAGTGCAAATTGCAATAGTACACAGCAGCCATTAACTTTACTAAAAATATATTAGTAGAAGATGGATGGTGGCTATGGGTACTGCTCAGTTGATATTTTGCTCATTGCTAAATTATGATGAACAACCCCTTGTAAAAGAAAGTATTTACACTGTTTCTTAGGTTGTAATTATTAGTTATGTAGTCATTTTAGATACAAATAATCCTAGGTGTAATTTGTTTACTCTATATGGCCATATTTATTACATTTGTATCTTTATTGTAGCTATTATTTATGGAGAAGCTCGGTGGTTTGTAATATTTTGTTTAGATATTTTATACTTCTTTTTATATATTTTTTAACTGTGATTGTAACTCTTTCTAATAGTGAAGTATTTTTTAGCCCCTGGCAAAGGCTGACCTTAGAGATATTATTATGTCTTCCACAAGCGTTCATATCTTTGTAGCAGATTATTTCCCCTGGGGTCTGCATAGCACAGTGCAGAATTCCTCATCCACAGATGAGACGCAGAGTTTGTATTAAATACGATAATTATTTATAATGTTTCAGTTCTTCCTCTTTATCAGATAAAATTGTGCTGATTCTTCTGACTAGAGAGAGGCTACTTGTAAACTGAAATTGTAAATATGCTGCTAGCATTGAAACTGACTTTGTTTAATCACTGCTAAAATAAAAGGTAGGCTTCATGCTTTTAGAGGCATTTTGCGTTTGGGTTTTTTATTTACCTCTAAATCCCCCTCAATGCAATGCCCCGTACACACGATCGGACTTTCTGCCAACCAAACAGTGGATTTTTGTTCGAAGGTTGTTGGCTCAAACTTGTCTTGCATACACACGGTCACACAAATGTTGGCCAACAATTATGAACATGGGAACGTGGTGACGTACGACAAGCCGAGAAAAAGTACGTTCAATAGCCAGTGCGGCTCCTTCTGCTTGATTCCGAGCATGCATGAACTTTTGTGCGATGGACTTGTGTACACATGATCGTAAATTCCGACAACAAAGTTTTGTTGGTGGAAAATTTGAGAACCTGCTAGCCAACATTTATTAGTGGAAAGTCCGACAACAAATGTTCAATGGAGCATACACACGGGTCGGATTTTCCACCAACAAGCTCACATCCGACATTTGTTGGCGGAAAATCCGATCGTGTGTATGGGGCATTAGCCTATCTGTCCATGCACACATAAGCATTTACAGGCATTGGCAGCAGGAAAAAAACCTGCTGCCAGTGCGCTGAAGAGCAGCAGCATTTTGGCTGAAGAAATGACTGACACACCTAAATGCCCTAAACACACTTAAGCATTCATTTAAACAGCCAGAACACATTTTTATTCTGGCCAATGAAATGAATGAACATCCTAGCGTTGATGCACTTAGATCTGTCTAAAGGCACCTAAACGCCTTCATAAAAATGCTGCTTTTTTTCCTGGGCAAAGCTGGGCAAATGCCCAATGTGCATGGGACTTTAAAGTGGTTCTAAAGCCTAAACAAAGCGGTTATATACCTTTTATTTTTATTTATTTTTTTACCTACAGGTAACCCTACAATAAGGCATACCTTTTAGGTAAAATGAATATCTCCTAAACCTTTATGGTTTAGGGGATATTCACTTTGCATGCAGTCGCTGTGAAGGCTGGCCGAAAGTCCGGCAGACGCTGCCAGACCTTGCTGGAAAGAATTCTCCCACGCACATGAGCTGGAAGGACCTCATCGCCGCTCCGGTCACTCACAGCGCCGAGAGCAAAATGTCAGCTCCTGAGGCATGGACCGGGATGGTATACGGGGACCTCATTCTAAGGTGAGTATTTCATAATGAGCTAGTATACGTTGCATATATGAATATGAAATACATATATGCATATATGAATGTATAAATAAATGTATAAATGAATATGAAAAAAATATAAATATCTTTAAGCACTACTGCAGATTTCAATTGTAATTGTGAACTGTCTGTGTTTATGCAGATGACTCTGGGGACGAGGAACCAAGCTCACAGTCTGACAAGAGTGAGTTGCATAGCTCTCTAAAAGCTCTGACCAGTAAGCTGGATGACCTCAGCACATGCAATGACCTCATCGCTAAGCATGGAGCCGCCCTCCAACGCTCATTGAGTGAGCTGGAGAACCTTAAACTGCCAACAGAGAGCAGCGAGAAGATCAAATCTGTAAATGAAAGGGCCACTCTCTTCAGGATCACTTCCAATGCAATGATCAATGTGAGTTCAATAATTTGTCAGTCTTTACATACGTCTTTCAGGATTTCTCTAACATAACAGTAGGGTAAGACGTAGGTTTACAAATGTAAAAAGTGCCACTGTGTCTCATTTATCCTGATAATGATATACACTGAGAAAAATTATAAATGCAACACTTTTGTGTTTGCCCCTATTTATCATGAGCTAAACTTAAAAATCTATGACTTTTTCTATGTACACAAAAGGCCTATTTCACTTAAATATTGTTCACAGATCTGTCTAAATCTGTGTTAGTGGGCACTTCTCCTTTGCTGAGATAATCCATCCACCTCAAAAAGGTGGCATATCAAGATGCTGATTAGACAGCATGATTATTGGACAGGCATGTCTTAGGCTGGCCATAATAAAAGACCACTCTAAAATATGCAGTTTTACTGTATTGGGGGGGGGGGGGGGGGTCAGGGGGGTCCGAAAACCAGTCAGTATCTGGTGTGACCACCATTTGCCTCACGAAGTGCAGCACATCTCCTTCACATAGAGTTGATCAGGTTGTTGATTGTGGCCTGTGGAATGTTGGTCCATTCCTCTTCGATGGCTGTGTGAAGTTGCTGGATAATTGCAGGAACTGGAACACGCTATCGTATACGCTGATCCAGAGCTTCCAAAACATGCTCAATGGGTGATATGTCCGGTGAGTATGCTGGCCATGCAAGAACTGGGATGTTTTCAGCTCCCAGAAATTGTGTACAGATCTTTGCAACATGGGGCCGTGCATTATCATGCTGCAACATGAGGTGATGGTCGTCGATGAATGGCACAACAATGGGCCTCAGGATCTCATCACAGTATTTCTGTGCATTCAAAATGCCATCAATGCCCCTGTGTTCGTTTTACATAACATACGTCTGCTCATACCATAACCCCACCACCACCATGGGCCACTCAATCCACAAGGTGTTGCGTTTATAATTTTGCTGAGTGTAGTTACTAGGAGTTAGGTACATTCAACTGACTTTCTCTGTTGAAGATGTTTTGTGAAGGTGTTATCTAAGCCACTTCTTCAGTTCTGATGTGAGAAAGGAAGACACCCAAACATTTATACCCACGCAGATAGAGCAGACACCTTATTCCAATCACCATGGCATGTGTGTGCCATTAACAAGAATGGAGGTGTAAAAGTTGTGGAAACACCCATTTTAGTTACATCAATGGTGTCAGGAAATCTGCATAGATGTTAATGATTCACATGGCCGAAGGTGTAAATTGTTAAAAATGCTTTTAAAAGATGTTAAAATGACTAGATTTGTCAGGACTCAGCAGTTTTCCTACACCTTAAGGAAAGTGATATTCTTTTAACTTCTTGGCGCCACCCCCTCCCAGGCCCTTTAAGGGGTTTCAGATGCCTGGAGGTGGGGCAGGGTTTATGATTATGTGACCGCCGTGGATTGGCTGTCACGGCAGTCACATGATCGGAAAGCTCCCGATCGCAAGCCCAACAGTTTTTGCAATTTTGCGCACAAATATGTGGTCGCTCTGCGCCAAGGCCCACCCGCCAAAAGGCCGCATATTTGCGTGCTGTCGGCACCAAGAGGTTAAGGATAGTGAGCATTTTGGTCAAAGGGGACAACTTGTTCACAAGAGGCATGAAAGGAGCCATCTATTTCAAAATGGAAAAAACTTTCTTAAACAAGGGTTGGGCCTTCTACACCATTTATTTTCCACGTATAATGTAGTTTCAACATCAATACCGCAGTGACAATTCATACCTTCAGCCATGTGAATCCAATATATGACACGCATGAGGTGCTGTCTTCCTGACACTGAATTATTTATCTAGAACAGGGTGGTTTCACAGCTTTCACACTTCCCATCATATTCATGGACAATCAACATCTGCATTGACACATTACATGGTGATTGGATTGAAGATGAACTCCTGGCACAGCCCACTGCAAGGGTTAATTACTCTTTTTGTCTAGGGGAGAGATAAAAAAGATATACTTATCTGATCCTCCCTACACAAGACCATCAGGTGAGTATAATGCCGCGTACACACGACCGGACTTTTCGTCAGACTAGGTCCGACGGTCTTCCCGGCGGGCTTTTCGGCGGACTTCCGACAGACTTCCAAACGAACGGACTTGGCCACACACGAATGGACTAAGTCTGTTCGAAAGTCCGCTCGTTTTAAACGTGATGACGTTAGACGGGACTAAAAAAGGAAGTTCAATAGCCAGTAGTCAGTAGCTGCCCTTGCTTCATATTTGGTCCGTCGGACCAGCATACAGATGAACGGTTTTCTGATAGGAATTGAGTCCGTCGGACAGATTTGAAACATTCTATTTCTAGGTCCGTCTGATTTTTTTTTAATGAAAAACATTTGGATTAGCCCACACACAATCGGATTGTCTGACAGACTGATTCCGTCGGACCTAGACTGCTGGAAAGTCTGGTTGTGTGCACGTGGCATAAGGCTTTCTCCTTTCCCATAGACAAAAATTAGCACTTAACTCTTGCATTGCAGGTACACTGCAAGGTAAAACATTTTTTTTTTTGCTTGGGGTTGGTCTTTAATGCTGCAGTATCTTCTTGATGCTCATTAGAGCCAAAGAAGTGACTTGGATACGCTACAAGACATCTTTAACATTACAGAACAAATTCAGCTGAATGTGACTACTATTATCTACAAAGCCACTGTTGTTTTCCTTTAAGAAAAGGAACTATTTGTTGAATGAGGACAATTATCCATTAGCATTTCAGGAATTTAATTGGTTGCATACCTAATCCACCCAATTAAAATCTTTTCAAACAAGCAAGTACTTAAATTTAGCCGCTGCTTATAGAGATTTGTATTTCCCTTTGAGCATTTAAAAGGTTTTGCTTTGTGGTCATGTTCACTGACCATGCAGCATTGGAATCATGTATTGTCCAATATTAATATACCTGGAAATAATAAGTGTTCCTATTCTTTGTCTCTGAAATACAAATTTCTCATTGTATTCTAATAAAATGCACAAACAACTTTGTATCTAGAAGGGGACACTATATGACTCATTTAATAAAAGTTCTAAGGGTTCAATTATTACATTAAGCGGTGTTCATAACAAAAAAAAACAATCTCCCACTCTGCTCCTATGCCCATCGCTGTGCCACTATTACCACCAACTGTCTACAGTACTAGGTGCTCACTTTATTGCATGCCACCACCCATATGTGACTGTTCTGGGGCCTGATTGGTTGCTCTAAGCTTTGTATTTTGCACCGTACCAGGATTTTTTTTTATACATCAGTGTTGGGGTTTGGTCTGGCAGATAAGTGGTGGTAAAGGTATCATACAGTGCCTAGCACAGTATGGGGTGCTCAGTTTGAGATTTGTTACAATGACCGGTATACTTTCATTTTAAGTAACATCATTTCAAATTATGTAGCAATGTGCTTAAATGTTAGTTTAATGTAAGGCTTCTGCTTAGCTCACATTAGGTGCCAGAAGATATAGAATTTATGGGGTTTTTAAAAGTTAACAAACTTCAATTTCAAAGTCCTGTTATACCATTCACAGATTACATGGAAATGTTTCAGGAGATATTCAGTACTGATGATCTTGGAAATAAAGTTGAAGGTAGAGATGCAGATATCCTGAAGAAGAAATTGTCAGTTGCCTTTGTTAAATGTCCTTAGTGCTAAAATAATAACAGCAAACAATGGGCTACAAAGCAAAGACCTCCTATACAGTACCAAATACTTAATTTGTACAGAACTGTTGCATAATGTAATGTTTGTTCCTTTGACTTCCTTTTGTTTTATTAGGGACTTGTGTAAGGAAGAACAAGGATGTTTTGTAACTGAATTCTGACCATAATGTGTCCATGTCAGGAAGTTTAGTAAAAAATGAGTTGATCAACTCTCTGCAGCATACAGTAGATGTTTTAGCATTAAACATTTAAAAGGCAAAGTTCTGTTTTACACCAGAGGTGTTACACATGCAGGTACTTTTCCTTTGGATTGCTGAGACTCCTCTGCTTGGGCCTTCAGCAGGCAGAAGAGACCAGTTGTGTTGCAGGGAATGTGCCAACGTAATCTCCTATTTTTTGATCCCTTACTCCTGAGTCCTGGGCAATCTTTCCTCCACTCTGGTCATTCTTCCTTCTACATTTCTATTGGTTCCTCTGCTAACCTATCTGTTGTTGAGGAACAAATAGGAAAGCATTAAGAAAAACCTGGGGCAAATAGGAAAATACGGAAGTGTTTACTTTGCATCCTGGTCATGGGATGAAGGAGAGATTTCTGAATGCGGATGACTGAAGCTGCTGTGAATCCTGTTTTACAAAGCACTCCTTTTTTCTCCAACCAAAAAAGTGGATAAATGACTTATTTAATGACGTTGGATGGTAACGAATTAGCGGCTTGTCAGTGAATTTGAGTATCTAAAAGTTTTGTGTTTAAACATTTCCAATTACAATTTATATCTGTTAAGTGCCTCAGCTGCTCTACTAGTGTGGTAGAGGCCTTGCCTCAACCTAGTGAAGCTGTGCCTGCAGATCAATGGCTGCCAATTGGCTGTTTTACTGTATTTTTGCTACATGTTGGCACCAAAGCTGTTTCCTATGCTGAGCAAGCGAGAAATTTACTAATTATCAGTGAAGGAAATTACTTTCATGCGTTGCAATCAAAAAATGACAGCATCCAGGGAGGAAGGAATAGTATGCGTTCTAGCAGGAAATACAAAGAGTAGGGATTATCCACAGGACTTCCCTACTTAAGAGGACCAATGATTTATATAGTCCACGATACCACCAGCAAGGTGTTGATTACTGTATCCAAACACTAGACATGTGCAATTAGTTTTGTACTAATCAAAAATTCTTACGATTCGTACGAATATGAAATACGAATTTTTATGCATACAAATTCTGTACGAAATACGAAATTTTGTATACGAACTTCAGATCCAAATTCCGTTACAACAGAATCAAACAGAATGTTTGTTAACTATGATTATTCGTTATGAGGAAGTTAAAAACCCCCAGGAAGTCAGCACAGCACAGGGATGTTGGGAGCCCCTCATAATGATAAATTCATCATAACGAAAACTCTTAATTGTTACGAAAAGTTAACAAACCTAAAAATTAAAAACCCAGGAAGTCAGCACAGCACTGAATGGAGGAAGCCCTTCATAATGATATAATCATCATAAAGAACATTCGTAAATTGTAAACTGTAATCTAATGAAATTTCATATGAGCACAACTCAGCACAACTCAACCCCATGCCTATTTTTAAGAACATTGACCAACTCATGTGATGTTGAAGGTCTCACAGGGTTCTTCTGGGAACAGAGTTTTTTGTCACCACAGCAAAGCACACAGCAGGTCACCGCACAGACAGTGTGCCATGAATGCAGAATAAAATACGAATGCGCTGGTCGCATCATCAACAAAAATTGAAAGTGAAATCTCATTAATGGCACAGTGTTGCAGGTTTATGGAGAGGTCTACATTACACGAGGCATGCACATTAACTGGAGTAAAGTACAAAATGTGAGTTTAATTTTGCTGTAAGGAAACTATGTAAAACAGCACACCTTCCACTGATTGAAACCCAAGATTCTAGGATTAGAAGATCAGAGACTCTTCAAAGAATGTGATGAATGTACAGAGTTCAAATATTTAATGAGCAGAGGTACGATGTCTTTTTCTAAATCCACCAAAAATAACTTTTAATGGAAGACGCTCTTTGCACCCACTCCATTTTTAGGGGAAGAGAATCTTATCATGATTATCTTTCCAAAGACATTGAACATTACCTGGATGCCTTGCTGTAAAATCTGTTACAGATCTTATTCTATCAGTTAAGAACTTTTTTTTTATTACAAGATTTTTAATGATGGGATTTTGCAGCATTCATATCAAATGAATCACCAGTTTTCCATTACTTTAGTCTATAATATACTTTACTATACTCTATACTATACTCTCTAAAGCAAACTTGTGAGAGAAACATAAAAGTTTTTGAAAACTGTAGTTGCCTAGCTATCGTGATAAACCTTTTGCTTCAGTCAGACATTGACTCAGAGCAAGTATCTGCATACTTATTTGCTGTAGGTCCATTATTTAAGAAGGCACAAAGTCAGTCAGCATAAAAGCCATGGAGCTTGCCTTTTCAGAAACAGCTCAGCAATTGCAACCCCTGTACTTCTTCCATAATAGGTTTAGTTCAAAATGTTGTCAGATATTTTTTCCTATGGCTTGGAAATTGTCTAAAGGGTTAGGAAATTATCAGAATAAAGGACTCCAGATCCGTAACTTTAGGAGGGGTATTAGAGGTATTCTTCCTCCCGACCACCAATGTTAAGGGGTTGTTTTCTTCTCACTGATGTGCCTGAAAAATAGATACTTCTACTGTGTCCTTCAGGCTACAATGTAGATAAAAAAACACAATGTAAGAAATGTAAATTATGGCAGATTCTTCTGTCTAATACCAGTCACAATAGGGGTGCTTTAGTGAGGATTTTGGGTCAGGATCAAAGGCAAAGGGCCAATGGCAGTTACTAGTTCTGCCTCAGTTGTTGAGTAGTTGTCATCTTCATAGGTGTGACCTTGTCATATGTACATTTAGCTACTATACCTATGAGACGTTTAATTCTCGCTTCATAATCCCTCTGGTAACATCTCAGGGGATGTACATATCTCCAAGTTTTCCCAATTACTGACTGAAAAGAAATGCATGACAAAGCCTCTGAATTTGAAAGAATAAATGGCAGATTTAGTTTAATAAACAGTAGCGAAGGGCACTTTATATTTTGTTTTTCAATTGTCAGTACTGAGAATGGACATGTTGCTTGTTGTTGAACAAAAGTTAAGAGGAATTGCCAGTGTTTGTCTCCAATATGTGAATCTACAGCTGCTACAACATGACTGTGACATTCCACAACTAATTGGACACATTTGTCACCCTTGATTTCCCGCATCTGATGCCACTAATGCTCCGAGTTGCACAGGGACATCTAACATTTAGGGTGCGGCCTCAGGTGTTTTACTCTACTTCTCAGTGATTAGATTTCTGTCACATTAAACAGTGCAAAGTGCAGTGACTAATAGCAGCCAATCAGAGTTTACACAACCTAAATCAGACTTTTACACATTCATTCTGATTGGTTTCTATGGATACTTTTCATTTGGCATGATTTTAAGAATATAAATATATACATATAAAGTTGCTTTACTGACTTGATTTTATGCCTTCAAGCCAATATCTTATAATTATTTCTCCATATAACGTAGGAAAGAATACTCACGGAAAGGAGGAGAGTGCTGCTACTAGATAATGTGACAGGTTTCCTCCTCCTACGACCCTTTATTCCCCGCCATTAATTAGAATGAATGAGGATTTTCTTGTTTCAGAGTCCCAAAGCAAGTAAAAGTGCGAAGTACATTTGTAGAGCACACCAAAGTCATTTTTAAATGTGCTGGAGGAGGCTTTAAGAGAAAAGTAGTGGTGTTGCAACATGCGCTACCACTTTGGTATTAATGAGCAAGGTCAGGTAATGCTCCACATTTCTTTGGACACCACATGTTTTCAGTACATATGCACTGACAGTAGTTTTTGGGGATGGTTGATGGCACACATCTACTGGGCAGAATTGAATTTTGTTGGATGAGGTAAGAGTAGCAATAGAAGGTGTCTGTTGAGGGAATAGACATGAAGGGATGAACACGATACCAGTTTGCATGTCTAAGCTGAAGTCTGTAAAGCTGTAAAAAGGAAATAGTGAATTAGGCAGATTTACTTTCTGGACATCTCCAGGCTTCGAATTACAAAATAAGTTGTTGTAACTGAAAAATGCCATGTTTACATAGTTGCATTTAAATAAAGGATGATATTGAAACATGGGGTGTCAATATAGGCAGGCAAATCCACCTTGTCCTTGTTGGGGTGTCTTTAGGATCCACTAGTTGGCTGCTTAAAGTGGCTCTAAAGGGAGAAGTTTTTTTTATCTTGATGCATTCTATGTATTAAGATAAAAAAAACCTTCAGTGTTTATCAGCCCCCCTAACACTCATCTATGCCCCATCTCGATCCAGCAATGTTGCACTTGGCTGTCCAGGGACTCTCCCTCCTCATTGGCAAGACAATAGCAGTGCCATTGGCTTCCGCTGCTGTCAATCAAAGTAACTGAGCCAATAAGGAAAGAGGGGGTGGGCCCTGAGCCACGGCTCTGTGTCTGAATGGAAACACGGCAGTGGCTCAGCTTGGCTGCACTCATAGCAGGCTGCTGGCTGTGGGTGCACTTGGCAGGAGGAAGGGACCAGGAGCGCCAGCAAGGCTCCCGAGAAGAGGAGGACCTGGGCTGCTCTGTGCAAAACCATTACACAGAGCAGGCAGGTATAACATGTTTGGACAAAGGACAAAAAATAAAACATTTGCATACACATGATTTGGATGATGGAACTCAGCAGAGCTTTACTTAGCTCTGGAGAAAATGAGTGCAACTGCACTTGCAAAGTGCACATTCTATTTACCTTTAGTAAATCCACACCATTACATGGAGGGTGCCATTGCTGACTTCCTTATGAAAATGCTAGTTGCCATACTAATTTCAAAATCTATACTCCGAGTCATTGACCTGTAACATGTATAGAGATCATGAGTTCTGACTTCACAGGATATACTGTATGCCCATCAGTAAATCACACCAAACCATGGTTTATAGCCTTTTGAACCATGAAGATCTCTGTCAATGGGTGTTTGTGTCAGAATTGCTTTTTTCCCTTTACAATGTTAATGCAAAAGCAGCTAAAGCAGGCAAGGTAGATAAGGAGGTCAGCTGCAGGTGAAATAAACCTGAAAGAATGCTGCATTTGCCCATTGACACTAACCCTAAAGGCCATTGGCACATGCCCAAAACCAAAAAAAATATTATATTGCAACATACCAGTCATTAGATGTGGTGGCTGCCTTTGGTTTCTTCTTCTTTTTTTTTTTCCTGCTCTTTTTACTTGGTGATCAGGCCAGTAACACACATCCTGTGTTAGGGTGCCTACACTTCAGATGAAGAAGCATCAGAGACACCTTTAGACAGCAGCATTGTCAGTCTTGGGGAAGGGGAATGTTAGAATGACTACTAGCAGATATAGATACACTAACAAATTGAAGCCAAATTCCAGCTAACACTTTATAAGAAGTTATAACAACAGTTCTGTTTGAGATAAAAGTGTTATATAAATAAATATGTATCACCCTCTAGTGTGCTAGAAGTAGTATGGCCAGGGTTTTGTTAGTGTAGGTAAATTCCAGGCCTGACTGGAAGCCAGGCCTGCTGGTTTTGATGTGGGTTGGGAGTGACTCAGGCAGAGCTGGGTGACTCCCAGACCTCCCACTTCTTTCCAGAAAGTTCTGATAGGAAAAGTGGAGCTGTCTGGGGTATTCTGAGGAGCCCTGACCAATCCCCAACTTGGATTGGCAGGGGGCAGGCCTCCTCAAATACCCAGGGTCAGCCCAGTTGGGGAGGAGTTCGGGGTGGAAGCTGGAGATGGAGAGCTAGAGTGTCATGACCTTGGAGGGAGCTCCCCAGTCTTTGGAAGGTGACCTTGGGCCTGGGCTTGGGTGCGGCCGCGACCCTCTGAGAACACATGGAGGGGTCCCGGACAGGAGGCATGAGAGCAAGGAGAGTACAGCAGGAGAGCACTATCAGGCAAGTCTCCATTAGGAGCTACAAATCATAGCCAGGAGGGCTAGTGAGTGTCATACAGTAGAAGTCTGGGAGGCACGCCTGAGAGGACTGGGTGCAAGCAGTCCGAGGTAGGTGCAGAGCCAGTGGAGTGGACTGTAATGGCATGGGCAGTGGAGAGAGAGGCATCTGCAGCCAGGAGGGCTGGCAGGGCCTGAAGATGTGGTACTGGGCTCAGTAGCCACGTGGATAACTAGCACTGGGACTAACTACCTTTTGCTACACTATAGGGGTCCCTACCTGTAAAAGGCATCTGCTTTAGGCCTGGCTGAGTCAGTGTCGGGCCTATCTATCAGGGCTAGCTGGTCCTGAAGAGTGAGATCAAGAGTAAAGTGCTGGAGAGTGATTTCATTAGTTGTGCTGGAGCTGGAAGTAAAGAGGTTGTATATACGGGAGGTGTATATAGTTGGTCCCATATGTCTTTCTACAATCAATTGGGCATCTCATGAATATCCCATCCCTATCCAAATTAAAACCCCCCAATAAAATTACAAAAATAAAGTTCAAGGACTAGTTTTCTACTTGAAAGTGAATGAGAACTGTGTGCCTGGCTGGGCAGGGTGAGGGACAGACCACAACACTCAGCAGCCCCTACGAGGGTACCGCTACAAATAAAAGACCATTGTAAGCACCCCTGTCAGTGGTGATTGATTTGTCACAACCCTTTCACCACTACATCTGCAGGACAGCTGCCAAAAAACAACAGACTTACTGGCTGGATCATAAGGCCATAATAAAAGGAAGCCTAAAAAAGACTAATGCAGCCATCACATCTAAAAAATTAGCTGCAATTTACTACAATTTAATAAATGTTTGTTTTTTTAGGTTTAATACTGCTTTAACCACTTCAGCCCCGGAAGAATTTACCCCCTTCCTGACCAGAGCACTTTTTGCGATTCGGCACTGCGTCGCTTTAACTGACAATTGCGCGGTCGTGCGGCGTGGCTCCCAAACAAAATTAACGTCCTTTTTTTTCTCACAAATAGGGCTTTTTTTTGGTGGTATTTGGTCACCTCTGCGGTTTTTATTTTTTGCACTATAAACAAAAAAAGCGTAAAGTTTGAAAAAAAAACTAATTTTTTTACATTTTACTATAATAAATATCCCCCAAAAATATATAAAAAAACATTTTTTTTCCTTAGTTTAGGCCGATACGTATTATTCTACATATATTTTTGGTAAAAAAAAAAATCGCAATGAGTGTTTATTGGTTTGAGCAAATGTTATAGCGTTTAAAAAATAGGGGATAGTTTTATGGCATTTTTATTCATTTTATTAATTCTTTTTTTTTTTTAACTAGTAATGGCGACGATCAGTGATTTTTATCGTTACTGAGACATTATGGCGGACACAAATCGGCCATGTTTGACACATTTTTGGGACCATTGTCATTTATACAGCAATCAGTGCTATACGAATGCACTGATTCCTGTGTAAATTCCACTGGCAGTGAAGGGGTTAACCACTAGGGGGCAGTGTAAAGGTTAAGTGTGTCCTGGGGAGTGTTTCTAACTGTGGCGGACGTGGCTACGTGTGACACGTCACTAATCTCTGCTCCCGATCACAGGGAGCAGAGATCAGTGACACTGTCACTAGGCAGAATGGGGAGATGCTTGTTTACATTAGAATCTCCCCGTTCTTCCTCTGCGTGAGACGATTGCGGGTATCCCAGCGGCAATCGAGTCCGCGGGACCCGTGACCCAACTCAAGGAGCTTGCTGCAGGCGCACGTGCCCGCTGACCGCCTCTTGCAGGGCCATGTACAGGTACGTTACTTGGCCTGTACAAGCCCTTCTGCTGACGTATATCGGTGTGAGGTGGTTGGCAAGCGGTTAAAGTATATGGTTCCTCTGTTGTTCCCCAACAGCTTCCGGCCGGTTTTATTAATTATATCATAATATATACAGTGACTTGTCTTCTCTTTCCCAGCTAGGTTGCCTGGTCCCTATATCAGCGTCTACATACTGTACTGCACCATCCACTCTACCAGTCCAGCCCAGACTTCAGCACACAAGGCTAACCTCATTGGTGGGGAGTAGGATGTATGTGTAGCATCTATAGGGCTAAGGCATAGAAAGAAGTATAGGTTTGTCACATGAGGTCTATGTCTAATTTTTTTGTTGTCTTTTCTTATAAAACACATTGTGTTAATTATCTTCTAAATATGTCTCGGTAGCCCAAGGTTGGCTTTGCAGTAAAGGAATTCATAGATGAACCTGCCTGTTAATGAGACGTCGGCACACAGCAGCAGCTGTCGTGGTTGGACTTTTCTGCCTGCAACATCTGGTAGTTAGCATTATTTTCCGGAAATAACATTTTCTCTGGACTTCGAATTCACTGAGCAAATTTGAATTGTAGAGACAAACGCAGTCACATATTATACATGACTGACACCCAACATCTCAAATAAGTTATATGATTTAATCAGTGATTGCCAGAGCCCAAAATAGCATTGCCTATGTCTTTTAAAGGGAACCAGTCATTTCGATGATACTTTTAAATTCTATACAGTACATGTCGGTTAAGGTTATCAATTACAATGTTTTTGCCTCCCTGTCTCTTTGTGGCCTTTCTTTACATAAGAACTAGAGATACTAGTGGGAAAGCTTCCGTTGAAAATGGTTCAAGGAGTTTGATTCACTCGTTTTCCACTCAATTTAAACAAAGGACCACTTCCTGGCCAGACACAGATGACAAAAGAAACCTGACAAAGGTTCTAACCATTTGCTGCTCTGTTCAGAAGGTGGAATTAAATGTTTTGGCTGGACACACGCTACTGGCATGAATTGGGCGGTGTGAAGAGGGGAAGACCAGGGAGTTGTGGTAGTGACCCAGGAAGCAGCGGGATTAGTCATACAGGAAGCAATTGGAGGCCGTGGGCAGTGACAATCTTCAGAGAGGGGACAGAGGAGGCATGAGACCAGGCAGGGGAGCAGGGGGGAGAGGAGACAAGACAGTAGGGACAGTAACTGCAACTATACAGAGCCTCATGTGTACCCAGAGAGCATGTTGGGCTTAAAAACATGAATTTTGAGACATACAGAAGCTTTATTTTTGGGCATTAACATGTGCAGCAAATTACTTTGTATGTGCAAGGGGCCTTAAAGGGTAACTCTAATTTCACTATTCCTAGTAGCTAGGTAAGTGGTGTGGCAGGGGCCACCTGTGTCCTAGTGACCAGTAACGAGACAGAGGGGGTGGAACAGGGACACTGACCGGTCCCCATTCTTTGCAAACCTATTTATGGCGATTGTAGTTTGATTTAACCACTTTCAGACCGGACCATTTTGCTGGCTTAAGACCAGACCACTTTTTGCGACGCTTTAACTGACAATTGCGCGGTTGTGCGACGTGGCTCCCAAACAAAATTGATGTCCTTTATTTCCTACAAATAGAGGTTTCTTTTGGTGGTATTTGATCACCCCTGTGGTTTTTATTTTTTGCGCTATAAACAAAAAAAGAGCGACAATTTTGAGAAAAACGCATAAATATCCCCCAAAAATATATAAAAAAAACATTTTTTTTCCAGTTTAGGCCGATACGTATTCTTCTTCATATTTTTGGTTAAAAAAATCGCAATAAGCAATTATTGATTGGTTTACGCAAAATCTACAGTGTTTACAAAATAGGGGATAGTTTTATGGCATTTTTATTAATAATTTTTTTTTTAGTAGTAATGGCGGAGATCAGTGGTTTTTATTGTGACTGCGACATTATGGCGGGCACATTGGACATTTTTGACACATTTTTGGGACCATTGTCATTTATACAGCAATCAGTGCTATACAAATGCACTGATTGCTGTGTAAATGACACTGGCAGTGAAGGGGTTAACCAGAGGGTGGCAGTGTAGGGATTAAGTGTGTTCTAGAGGCGTGTTACTAACTGTGGGGGGCTGGGCTGTGTGTTAGTGAACGCTGATCTCTGCTCCAATCACAGGGAGCAGAGATCAGTGTCACTTGTTGTTAGGCAGAACGGGGAGATGCTGTTTACTTCCGCATCTCCCCATTCAGCCTCCCCGTGAGACGATCGTGGGTATCCCCATGGCGATCGAGTCCGTGTGACCCGCGACTGGACTCATGGGGGTCTTGACCGGCACGTGCGCATGCCGCCAGAGGCGAGCAAGGAATGGCAGGGCGGCAATTTCAAATGGACGTACCTGTACGCCAGTTTGCCTGCCCATGCCATTCTGCCAACGTACATCGTCGTGCGCCAGTCTGAAAGTGGTTAATATTTGTCTCCTTGCTTAATGCGTGGTCAGAAAATTATGAGGGGATAGGCACCTGCTGTTGACCATGTCATATCGGCGACGGGAAAGATTGCTACATGCACTTTGTTGCATGGGGATAGATCATGTATAGAAATTTGAAATTTTGTTTCCATTCTTATGTAGATGAGCAAATTCAGGTCCGATAATGCTGTGGTAGCATCCAATGCATTTTCCTCTATCTGGGATGTTTTATTGGTATGACCAGTGTAATGCCCTGTACCACGGTCAGAAATTCCGATGGAAAAAGTCAGATCGGATTATGTGGTCGGAAAATCTGAGCATGTGTGGGCTCTATCAGACTTTTTCTGTCGGATTTTCCGACGCACAAAATTTGAGAGCAGGATCAAAAATTTTCCGACAACAAAATCCGATCTCGTAAATTCCGATCGTGTGTAGACAATTCCGACAAACAAAGTGCCACGCATGCTCAGAATAAACTAAGAGATGAAAGCTATTGGCTACTGGCCCGTTTATAGTCCTGACGTACTGTACGTGTTTGACATCACCTCGTTCAGAACGATCGGATTTTCCAACAACTTTGTGCAACCATTTGTATGCAACACAAGTTTCGGAACAAAATCCGTCGGAAAAACACTGACGGGTTTTGTGGTCGGAATGTGGGGCATAAGAGGTGGGCATAGACTTTGTTTCACCCTCCATGGAAGGTGTTGATTGATTGTATAAATTACAATAGCTTTTCATTTTAAAAATTATAGTCTACCTTATTTCGACCTGCCTTATTATCTAAAACAGGGTTTCTCAACCAGGGTTCCTCCAGTGGTTGCTGGGGGTTCCTTGAGAAATTAGCAATTTCCGCCTCCCAGATAAGTTCCCACTGCCACCATTGATATTTTTAGCTACCTGTAAGCCCTTGCACACACGGTCGGAGATTCCGAAGGAATGTTTCCTATCGGACCGTTTTGTCGGATATTCCGACTGTGTGTGGTCTGCATCGGACGGTTTCCGTCGGAATATCCGACGGACCAACTTTTCCAACTTGCCGGTAAAATTTTCCGACCAAATGCCCCGATCGGACATACTCCGATCATGTGTAGCCTACTCCGACGGACAAAGTGCCACGCATGCTCAGATCAAATTCCTAGACCAAAGCTATTGGCTACTAGCCTGAACGTAGTTCCATCGTAACGAAATAACGCCATCACGTTATGTACAATTGGATTTTCCGACAACTGAGTCCGACCATGTGTATGCAACATCACTTCCGGACCTCTTCCGGAATTAATCAGTCGGAATTAATCCGACGGATTCGGTTGCCGGAATCTCCGACCGCGTGTACGGGGGCTAAGGGGTAATTCTTCCCAGTGTCCACAAGTGTAAGGAGCATTCTTCCCACTGACCATCATACTAATGTATTATGAGTTGTAGATATAGTCATTTTTAGCAGGGGTTCCCTGAGACCAGAAATTTATATCAAGGGTTCCTCAATGTTGAAATGGTTGAGAAAGGCTGATCTAAAGGCACTGAATTAATAATGTAAAGACAGCACATACTGTATATATTGTATCATTGCCTAATGTATTTTTGATTAAACTTTCAGCTACCTTTTAAATAATGTAAATCGAGTACAATCAGCAATATAGATTCTCTCATAAGAATTGCAGAGAGCATACATGATCCAATTTAGTGGAATTATTGTCTGTTTTATCCTCTTGAGCGCTGTATAATAAGATTTAAAATGCGTTAATGCAGGAGCGTTTCCAATTTCATAGCTACAATGCGGAATGCAGAATATTAGTGTACCTTTTGAATCTTGTAAATGCCAAGGTTAAAGATCTTAAACCAAGAGGAAAATGTTTCTGTTAGTAAAAGATCCGTTTGTGGAATTTTCAGTTTACATTATCTGTAACGGGAGATTAGTGACTTTATAGAAAAAGAAAAGTACAGAGCAAAGAAGGAACCCTGCAGGTAATTTTAATCAGCTTCTGTCTATTTATAAAGCAACTGTACTGTCGTACTGTGTCCATACTGCTGTGCTTTACAAATGTGCATTATGCATTTCTGCGTCTGAACTCTATAGCAAGCAAAGTCCCATTTTTAATAAGGAAAAGCCTGTTACATGAGCTATCAAAGTCATGTGACACTCCTCTCTTCCAATCAATGAATGATCTCTGCAGTGTTGTGCAGAGAATACTCATGGGACACTATAAGCGCCACACCACCACATGCATTTTATGAATGAGATATAAAGTTTAGGTGCAGTATAACATAAATGCTGCGATGTCCAGGGGATAGCTGTATCCGCTTTCCTTTATTAATGGGCCCCTAAGGATTTTCATTCATAAATGCCAAATTCAGAAACAAGTCAAGTGAAAGCACAGGAAATTCAGCTTTCTTGGAAAAATTGATTTCTTAGGGAAATTAGTTTGCCGTGTATTCACGCTGCATCCGTATTGACTTTTATACCCAATGAAATAAAAGCATCTAAAATACATTGGGTGAGATTTAAAGTGGTTGTAAAAGCAGACGTTTTTATTTTTATCTTAATGCATTCTATGCATTAAGATAAAAAACGTTTTTGTGCAGTAGCCCCCTTTCATACTTACCTGAGGTCCGTCTCTATCCAGCAATGTGCACAAGTGACTCTGCCATCCGGGAGTCAATCAAAGTCAGTTAGCCAATCAGGAGAGAGAGGGGGCAGGGCCAGACCTCAGCTCTGTGTCTGAATGGACACAAAGTGCTGCGGTTCAGCTCAGGTGCCCCCAGCGGAAGCTGCTTAGGCCCCTTTCACACCGAGGCGGTTTTCAGGCGCTACAGCGCTAAAAATAGTGCCTGTGTAGCGCCTGAAAAAAAACGCTGGAGGGCTTTCACACTGGAGCAGTGCGCTGGCAGGATGGTGAAAAAAGTCCTGCTAGCCGTATCTAAGGAGCAGTGTATTCACCGCTCCTAAATCGCTCCTACCCATTGAAATCAATGGGGCAGCGCGGCTGCAGCGGCGTTTTGCAGGCGGTTTCAACCCTTTTTTCCCGCTAGCGGCTGCATACCGGCGCTAAAATGACGGTAAAGCGCCGCTAAAAATAGCGCCGCTTTACCGCCGACGCCCGCACCGCCCCAGTGTGAAAGGGGCCTTATGGTGGGGGAATTCCACAGGAGGAAGGGGCCAGAAGCACTGAAGAGGGACCCAAGAAGAAAAGGATCCGAGCTGCTCTGTGCAAAACCACTGCACAGAGCAGGTAAATATAACATTTATTATTTTTAAAGCAAAATCACTTTAATCAAACTGGAGCGTGCAGAATCTGGTGCAGCTTTGCACAGAAATCAATCCACTTCCAGGTTTTCTTGTTAAAGCTTAATTGAACAAGTTGAAGTTAGAAGCTGATTAGCTACCATGCAGAACTGCACCAGATTTTGATTGCTCCAGTTTTAGTAAATCCCTCCCATTGAATAGAACATGTCTTAGAAAAAAAGAACACTCTGCATGGAAATTTAAATACTTCTATACTTAAAGCGGAGTTCCACCCAAAAATGTAATGTCCGCTTTAAGCACTCCTGACCCCCTGACATGCCACATTTGGCTTGTCATTTTTGTGGTGGGGGTACTTTGTTTTGACAGGTACCCAGCTCCCACTTCCGCCCATTGCGCCGAGCGGAAGTTCCTCTCTCCCCCCTCCCTCCCTGCAATCTTCTGGGACACATCACAGGTCCCAGAACATTGCCCGCCAATTCAAAACGTGCAGCGTGACTCGTGCATTCGCAGGGTGCACGCGGCTGTGAAACAGCTGGGTGCGCACACTTACAATGCCAGCACCATGGGGAGTAGGGGAGAGGAGCGAGGCTTCGGGCGGCCGCATCGCTGGACCATGGGACAGGTGAGTTTCTGTTTATTAAAACTCAGCAGCTACTTATTTTGTAGCTGCTGACTTTTAATAAACACATTAATGGGTGGAACAATCTCCTTTAATAAAAAATAGTAAAAATTACCCCAAACCTTTTCCATTTGTTCTGTATGTGCCCATGCAACTTAATAATATGTTTGTCTCATTCACACCAGAGCGCAGTGCTCTGCAATGCATTTATCCTGCCTTGAGGCACACTGCATTAAAGCGGCAGTAACCCCCCCCCCCCCAACAAAAAAAACATGCAAGACAATAGCATAATGTGCTAGTATACATTGTATACTAGCACATAATGAAATACTCGCCTTAGAACGAATGGTGCCATGGCACCCTACACAGACAACCTGACACGGTGCCCGATACAGCTAATGCTTCAGTTATGAATGAGCACATACTATCAGCGAGTGATACTGGTCCTTTTGTATGGCTCTCTCTGCAGTGGCTGAAAGCCAATGGGAGGGAGAGGAGAAGAAGGCAGCTCTCCGTTGCTGTAGAGAGAGCCATACAGGGCAATGGTTCCAGTAACTGCCCCCCTGCCGCACTGATCACCCTCTCTACCCCCCTATCTAGGGCCCTGCATATAGGCACTAGCATTCCATTAGGACTTCATTGACACTTTGCAAAAGGTTATAGCATGTGGGTATTTGAGTAGGAAACTGTAGATTGTACAAAATTGTGTCATAACCTTTAGAACTAGATTCAGCTTGCAGCTTTCTGTATACTAGATCAGTGGCCATTCAGCTGAAGTCAGTTACTTCTGTGTTTATGGTATATTAAATATTAACAGCTGAAGCAGAAACAGTCCCTCTTAAAGCGGAGTTCCACCCAAATAGAGAACTTCCGCTTTAAGAGACAGTGACTCCCTGACAAGCCACATTTGGCATGCCATTTTTTTGGGGGGGAGCGGATACCCTCTTTTTATAGGCATCCAGCTGCCACTTTCTCCCAGGGCTCAGCAGCGCTGGAAGGAAGTTTACCTCTCCCCCCCCCCCCCCCCCGCAATCTGCTGGGGCACGTCACAGGTCCCAGACGAATGCCCAGCCATTCACAGCGCACAGCCAGGCGCCCACAGTAAGAATGCCGACGCTGTGGAGAGGAGGGGGAGAGGAGTGAGGCTTCGTAAGTCCACATCACTGGACCATGGGACAGGTGAGTATTTTAATTTTTTTCGGCGGAACTTCGCTTTAATACCCTCATTATATACCGCATCTTTTTTAAAAATCAGTACCACCTCTATAAAATAACTGTGTTTAGCCATTTGAATAGCTATTATAATGTTTGGTGTAGCCCTCTGTGATTTCTTGGCGACTCCTCCAAACATGACATCTTTAGACAATTTTTCTCTTTTGTCATTCTTGTTTTGTTCATTGGAATGTGAATGTTTTCAGGCAAGAAAATGTGAGTCTCACATGGAGCTCATGTTTACTAATGGCATCACTTATTAATGTCTGTATTGCTGGGAGGAAGTTGTTCTATTTCCGTGTTCAAATATAGATTCACATTTCTTTCTGCCATGAAAGCCAAATGATAGCTGTAATGTGCTACTCTCCACAGGGAAAAGATATTTATAGTACAGCACACGGCTCTGTTATAAAGCATTTTTCCTTTCCATTGTAAGGATCAGCTCTGTTTCATATTGCACTGATATGATAATGTTGTCTTCAGTTTTGTTGTATAAGATTTTGATTGGTGATCATAATGGTATTGCAAGGTATAGTAATTTAATGCACATTGTTCAAGATAACTTCCATAATCTTGTGAAATGCACCTCTTGGAATACAGTTTGAATTATTTATGTCTATGAGGATAGAGCCAGTTTCTCTAAATGCCAAAATCTACAGCAGCCTTTTATAACTAGGGTGCCTTCTGGGTTCTTCAAGGGTGCCTTGGCAAAATGGGAAAAATTTTCATCAAGCCTGCTTTTTTGTTTTCACACAGTAACAGGCTTTTATTGGGCAGCATTACAACCTTGGGAACTGTGTGAGCCCGCCACTGATATCCCTACAGCTAACGACATCATTGGTTAATAAAGAGGGCATTGGACACCTGCACAGCATCTTTATGCCGCTCTCTGTCGGTACTGGGGTCACGTTAAAGGAAGAGAAATTCTAGAATACTAGTCGGTACCAGTTTGCAAAAACTGAGAATATATAACCTCTATTTTTTGTTGGCCCTGCTGCTGTGATATGTAAAAGTAGAGGTTTTTCATTTTAGAATGCAAACAATTCAGTAACTGAAAGTAAGTGAGTCAGCACTCACTGACATGGATTGAGAGCTATATGTAATAAGATAGAAATACAAATAAAGATTAAACTATGCTGACTAATGAGAACATAAAATAAAATGATAATAGTAATTCAAGTCCATGTAGTCAATCAATGGGTGAAACCACAGGAAGTCAAGGACAATGGGAAAAATTGGCAGGTGGTGACTGGACAGAAATGACACAAGATGGCAGCTCCTTGATGAGGTATTGGATTCCCCCTAGAACAAAAATAAGAGAAATCAGGGCGCCAGTTCAGTGTGAATAAAAATAACAACACTTTATTCCAATACCCACTTAAATCTAAAAAGATGACAACTGGGGCATAAGCATAAATAAAATTATGGAATTAAAATGTGCCTTGATTGTGAATCTCCTTACTGAGGATCATAAATACAAAAAATCTGCCTGACTCCGTCTAGTGCTCAGGTAGAATATTGTACCTCTATTTAAAACTAGTAAAAATTACGCAAAATAAGTAAACACCATTAGAAAGAAGTTACAGGACAAGAGTCATAATACAAGCATTTATTTTATTTTCACTATTAATAATAAAGCTATTGAGATCCCATTCTTTGGTAAGTTTATATGGATAATATGCCTTGAGTGAATATATCCAATGAGTCTCCAATCAGGAGATTCCACGGATGCAGTGACTTCCTCTCCAGTGTAAACAATATATCTTTCTATGCCAACATGTGAAAGAGAAGAGGGATCCCTATTGTGGTGTAGTCTATAATGTTTGGGCAAATTATGGCCCCTTCCTGATGTGGGCTATATGTTCATTATTTCTGACCTGTAGTGCCCACAAGGTCCTTGCAACATATTGAAGACTGCAAGGACACTGCAAGCGATAAACCACAACTATATTGACATTTGTTCTTATACTTTGCAATAGCAATTTTTTGTTTATATTTATGCATTAAGGAATAGTATGTTATATCAATTTAGGTGATTTACATATTGTTAATAATCATTTGCACATTATGGTGTAGAAGTTTATGTTTACAATTTATCTGGAAGCGCACCTATACATAAAATCACATTGTAATTAAATAGTGTAAGTAATCTCACCAGAACTGACTAACTGGGATTCCTGTTTTTATATTCCACAGTGGAATGAGATTACAATTCAGGGTGAAATCTTCCACTTGACTAAAGCTGTGACCACACTTTTTTTCTTATTGGCTTAATTTTCTTCTACATGCTAATCACACATGAGCAGGATTCTCTGCAGCTTTTCCCTAGTCAATACTTATAGTGAACTCATGAGGATAAAAATGCGGCAGCTGCCACTTCTGTATTTCTTTTAAAGATGCACAATCTGCTGTGTCATCCTGATCCTTGCTTTGCTGCCTACTAACATGCAGACTTGGAGCAAATATGCTCCAAATCAGTTCAGATTTCAAAAAAAGTTCAGATTTCACAAGCTGTTTGCTAGTTTTACTTCAATAATAGGTTATTGTGCATTAGTCATATTGGGTAACCTATTGGGTAACAAAACCTAGAGAGCAAAATGAAAATTGAAAATTCAAGCGTAAAAAAATAAATAAATGAGAACAAACAGGCCAGTAAAAAGTAGAAGGAACACCCTCAGCATTCCAGATTTACAAGGTGTAAAACAAGAAATGTAAGGGAGAAATCAGTAAATAAATCAAAATATCAAATATATCAGTAATAAGAATGAACACATAGCACCCATAATAGATGAATATGGGACATTGGTCACAAATGACAGGAAAAAGGCAGATGTATTAAATAATTTTTTCCTCTTCAATTTTTACAGATGAAAAAGATGGGTTTGATAGTCGTAACAGTAATAATAAGGAAGGTACCTCTGTGGATGACAGAACCCTAATATAAAAAAATCCCCAGGTCCAGTTGGCTTATACCTGCAAATCCATAGGGAACTTAGCTCACTTATAACCATGCCACAATTTATTTTAAAGGACATTGCTGACTGAAATGGAACCAACTGATTGAAGTAGAGCAAATGTGATACCTATTTACAAAAGGGGGTCGAGATGTATACCAACAAACTACAGACCAGTCAGCCTAATATCAATAGTATGTAAGGTATTTGAGAGAATAGTAAGGGACTCAATTAAAAAATGTGTCTGTGTTAATGAATCATAAATGACAATCAGCATGGAGCTTTGAAAGTCTGTTCTTGTCACAGCAATCTGTTATCGTTCCATAAGAAAGTAGGTGAATAAATGGATGGTGGAAGTCCAGTGGATGTAGTTTATCTTGATTTTGCTACATCATTTGATTGTGTACCTCATAGACCTTTAACAGCTAAAACATAATCTGTAAGAATTGGAATAATTTTGATGGTTCAACCTCAAGCAACACCTAACAAAGATGGCACCTCATCCCTGAAAGTTTGAAACATGAATCAAAGGACAGGAAGGGAAATTAGGGATTTTTGCGGTGCTAATTAACAAAATACAATTAATTAAAGTACAAAGTTAGTAGTACAAAAATTTATTAAGTTTGAGCTTAAAATCAGTAGCAATATATGCTTAAAAGATTCAGAATAATGCAATACAGTGGTTGTTCTCGTCAAGCACACATAGTCCCGACATGTTTCGCATTAGATTGCTTCTTCAGGGGATGTGTGAAAGTTTGAACAAGATCTAGACCGAAAATACAAAGTACAAAATAATAATAAAGTATGTCACAACATTCGTAAGTGCAGAAATAGAAATAATCTGTAAGAGTTAATGAAATTGTATGTACAGTATCTCACAAAAGTGAGTACACCCCTCACACCCTCACATTTTTGTAAATATTTTATTATATCTTTTCATATGACAATACTGAAGAAATTACACTTTGCTACAATGTAAAGTAGTGAGTGTACAGCTTGTATAAGAGTGGTAAATTTGCTGTCCCCTCAAAATAACTCAACACACAGCCATTATTGTCTAAATCGCTGGCAACAAACGTGAGTACACCCCTAAGTGAAAATTTCAAAATTGGACCCAAAGTGTCAATATTTTGTGTGGCCACCATTATTTTCCAGCACTGCCTTAACCCTCTTGGGCATGGAGTTAACCAGAGCTTCACAGGTTGCCACTGGAGTCCTCTTCTATTTCCTCCATGATGACATGATGGAGCTGGTGGATGTTAGAGACCTTGTGCGCCTCCACCTTCCATTTGAGGATGCTCCACAGATGCTCAATAGAGTTTAGGTCTGGAGACATGCTTGGCTAGTCCATCACCTTTAACCTCAATTTCTTTAGCAAGGCAGTGGTCGTCTTGGAGGTGTGTTTGGGGTCATTATCATGTTGGAATACTGCCATGCGACCCAGTCTCCGAAGGAAGGGGATCATGCTCTGCTTCAGTATGTCACAGTACATTTTGGCATTCATAGTTCCCTCAATGAACTATAGCTCCCCAGTGCGGCAGCACTCATGCTGCCCAGACAATGACACTCCCACCACCATGCTTGACTTTAGGCAAGACACACACTTTGTACACCTCACCTGGTTGCCACCACACACGCTTGACACCATCTGAACCAAATAAGTTTATCTTGGTCTCATTAGACCACAGGACATGGTTCCAGTAATCCATGTCCTTAGTCTGTTTGTCTTCAGCAAACTTTGCAAGCTTTCTTACCCATCATCTTTAGAAGAGTCTTCCTTCTGGGGCAACAGCCATGCAGACCAATTTGATGCAATGTGCAGTGTATGGTCTGAAAACTGACAGGCAGACCCCCCCCCCACCCCTAGAACCTCTGCAGCAATGCTGGCAGCACTCATACATCTATTTCCCAAAGACAACCTCTGGATATGATGCTGAGCATGTGCACTCAACTGCTTTGGTTGACCATGAGGAGGCCTGTTGTGAGTGGAACCTGTCCTGTTAAACTGCTGTATGGTCTTGGCCACTGTGCTGCAGTTCAGTTTCAGGGTCTTGGTATTCTTCTTATAGCCTAGGCCATCTTTATATAGAGCAACAATTCTTTTTTTCAGATCCTCAGAATTCTTTGCCATGAGGTGCCATGTTGAACTTCCAGTGACCAGTCCGAGAGAATGAGAGGGATAACACCAAATTTAAAACACCTGCTCCCCAGTCACCCCTGAGACCTTGAAACACTAATGAGTCACATGACATCGGGAGGGAAAATAGCCAATTGGTCCCAATTTGGACATTTTCACTTAGAGGTGTACTCGATTTTGTTGCCAGCAGTTTCAACATTAAGTGTGTTGATTTATTTTGAGGGGACAGCAAATTTACCCTGTTATCCAACCTGTATACACACTACTTTACATTGTAGCAAAGTGTCATTTCTTCAGTGTTGTCACATGAAAAGATATAATAAAATATTTACAAAAATGTAAGGGGTGTACTGATTTTTTTGAGATACTGTAAATGGATAGGAAACTTTTCAAAGGAAAAAAGGAAAATGGTATTGGTGACAATGCACATGCAACAATAGTCCCACAGCAGCCTCCTCTCTTGCAAGGCCAAGCAAGGCCAAGTGCCATGTCATCAAAGTAAGGAAGTCCAAAGAAGAAAGGTACAAGGAGGAAGAAATCTCTAGTCCCTGTTTCCTACTCATTCATGATCTCAGATATGACACTCTGTAATGTCAAAGTGCTTTGTCCTCTTTCAGGCCTGTTTCAACTAGAAAACCATATATGTCTAGCAAAGTGGTTTTTCATGAAGGTTTTGGAATCTTCTATTATATTTGATATGCTCATGTAAAATACGACATTGTAGTAGACCATGTCTGTAATCACTATGCCCATGTTTCATTGCTCCCAACCAGCACCTATTAAAATGGCATGTGAATTTAATATGAGCATTTTATAGAAATTCTAAGAGCATTTCTTAGTTTCACATCTGTGTGTATTGTTTAGTAAAAAATTGGAAAAAGAAAATTACCTAACTTTTCTCTGTGCCAGGAAATGTATGAATTTAGTACACTCTCAATGACTTGACCGTGCCTTCAAAATGCAGCTGTGTCCATGTCTTCTAGGGATTATGTGGCGTGCACATTGTAGACACTGCTGTTTACAGTCCGCATATGGTAACAAGCAAATTCTGCATATTTTGTTTTGGGCACAAACAAGGACAATAAAACCATATATGCTATTTAGAGAGACCCTGTCTCCAGGTCATTCTTTTCAACCATCTCCGATAGAATTATATGTGCATTTCTTGTATTTTTATGCATGTTCTTTACCTGGAAATGCGCCCCTTATGTGGACATCCAGTAGCCCTGAGACTGCTGCTGGGAGCCACCATCTTGGAAGCAGATGAAGAGATGTCACTCATGACACGCTATATTATTCCCCTTTGCTTCTCCCCTTCAGCTACATAAAAGTTGATAGGAGGGATGGAGGAGCAGGCAGGCAGAAGGCAAATGGCTAGTCACCAGTATTTCTTGTGGTCTCCCTGCAGCTGTTCTTTCTCAATTACTGACTTACCATGTCTGTCATCTTGGTAGAGGTAAGTGAATTGCTTTTTTTTTAGGAGAAATTGCAGACAAAAGGTACAATTTTCAGGGTACTGCTTAGGCAAAGCATTTCATTCTAAATGTAAGATAGCAGATCTTTATTTCTTCAATTCAGGTCCACTTTAAGTGTTCCCCTAAAATATGTCTGCTACAAGCAAAACATAGAAAAATACATCTAACAACCCCCCCCCCCCCCCCACGGTGCCCGATGCTTATAAATCTTCTTTTTACATTAAAATACTGCCATTATATACCTTTTTGGCTGATCTGTATACCACGATCTGTGATAAACTGCACAGTTTCTCCAGTGCTGAGAGTTCAGGAAGGAGATTTCCACTTCAGCCTGTATACACACCCACAAGTGTGATGTCAATATCATGTGACCTGGCTATCTCTGATCAACAAGTAAATGTTCTCTCCAGCATAAAAGACAAAACTGAGCATGTGCAGGTTGGCTACCCTGCCTTTGTTAGCTGGCCTTCCCCAGATAGACAGTGCACGAGGGAAGAATCTGTGCATACAGGATAAAACAGCTTTCTTACACAATGCAGAGGATTAACCCCTTAAGTTCCATAGTGAGTATAACAAGCATGCTATGCTGTATATACAGACAGATTTTACTGTTGTGGGTTTAGTAACACTTTAAGATGTTACAGATAACCTGTTGGTCATCATCAGTAACCCAGGTTCCGGTTATGCAGTGTACATTGATGACTGATACCAAATTTGTCCTTAAGATGGTAGGGAAGGGGGGGACAAGGGGGCAAACACCTGGTCTAGGGAGAATAGTGAAGTTTTGTGTATGGAATAAATGAAGGAAACTATAGGTGCAGTCCTGATTTAAACCTGCTTAATCTTTATTCTGCATCATTTATATATATATATATATATATATATATATATATATATATATATAATCTGATAAACTGCTAGGCCCTGCATTCTAGAAACACATGATAAATGCTAATGTACCTGTATATTCCTTCTAACACAATATACAACTTGGCTTCGGGTACTTAGTGCTTTGTACTTGTTCTTCCTGTTAAGACACTTTATTTTCTAACATTTAAGGGTATCTATGCACTTATAGGGTATCTATGACAGTAAGGTTTTTTTACAGGACCACCCTTTCCATTTGTCTTAGTGACCATTTTTTACCAGGACAGAAAGTGAAGGAGAATCCAGAATGTTACAGGTGTCACTAGGATGAGGTGGAGGGCCAATTGTTGCGTTGATGGCATTTTCTTTCTCTCCCTTCTTGTTGTATCTTTGGAAAAGAAGATTTCTCAAACAGGGCAGAGGTGACAAAATAAAATAAAAAAAGACTGGGTTCTCTACTCTTGGCTAGAGGTTCACTTTGTTGTTAATAGTTTGTTTAAGATATACCACACTATGTCTTTAGCTATAGCGATTTATTATGACTATTCGCATCATTTTTTGTACAGGCCAAATAAAGACTGAGGGTTTCATTCTCTTACAGGCATGTCGCGATTTTTTGGAGTTAGCAGAAACCCATAGTCGCAAATGGCACCGTGCTTTACAGTATGAACGTGAGCAAAGAGTTCGTCTGGAAGAGACTATTGAGCAGCTAGCAAAGCAACACAACAGCTTGGAACGAGCTTGCCGAGGAGCACCTGGCCTGTCCTCCAACATTACAGGAATCCCCAGCTCTGTAAAAGGTAAATCACCTTCTGTAAAAGGCAAAAAAATTACCAATTTTTTTCATTAAGGCCAAGAGTGATGTTCACTCGTGGATCAACAATCCTAAATCATTTTTTGCTGATCTTCCTATAGTACCCATAATTGTGTGTGTTGTTGTCATCAGTCTCTGTTCATTAACATTTACAATTACGCTGCTTTATTTTATAAGATTGATTGTGGTAGAAAATCTCAAAAAGTCATCAGTGCTGTAGTATCTATATGAAAATAATCACTTGTGATAGCAGTAATTGTACTACCTTCAGACCCTTTCTCACCTGGGGTTACTAAAATGCTGTAGTCAAAAACATATTGGAATTTACACCATGCACTACTCTATTATACATCCCACTACTACATACATTGTACAGTACTTTTTTGTTCTCCACACTTTTGCACTGCATATGCTGTTGAATACATTATTTACTCTACATTTCTCCACTATAGTTTATGTAATTTACTTCACACCTTTCCAATGTGTGCACTGTGCTGTACGTTATATAGTCCACACCTTTTCTGCAGTGTGCACTATGTTGAAAAATTCGACTCCGTTTTTAAAAAAAATGTTTACGCTTCATAACTATGTACGCTGTGTAGTATGTTATATAATCTACACTGTTGTCATTGTGTTACAGTCTGCTTTACATTATATAACAATCCTTTGGCTACATTGAAGTTGGCTGATATGATACATCACCATAGTCCTTTCCTTTTGTAAGTTTATCAAAATGTCTCCAACAAAGACTGCCTGTGTTCCATAACTATTGGGTTTGGGTTTCATTTTCCCAAGCTTATCTGAAAGTAAAAAACTTGGTTGTGATCAACACAAACGTTCTTTCTATAGACACCTTGAAAGATAAAGCATACAAGGTGAACATTTACATGCTAGGCTTTGTGAAAAGACCTCACAAGTCTTGTTCTAGATTGATAGAATCCATACTACAGCTTCTATGAATGAAACAGGATCTATGAATGGAGAATGGGTGGATGATTAATAGGTCCATCACCCTCCCTTCGTGAATCATGTTCCATTCATAGAGGGTGTAGTACACCTTCTATGAATGCTGGCCCTGGGAGGAAAATGTAGGCATAGTCAGACGTTCTTGATGCAAGCATGTGACAACTCCTTAGTTGTATTAAAGCAGTTGGAAACTTCTGAACTAAAAATCAAAATGGGGGCCTCTGGGTGGTTCAAGCCATAATGTGCTAGTATGTAATGCACATTATGACAGACTTAACCTAAAATGAAGCCCACTAGCATGCTGTCGGCACTTCCATCTTCACTTGGTCTTCTTTCCAAGTTGGCACTCTTTGGCTGTCTGAATGTCAGCGCCGCAATGAAGTCACAGCCACACATGCGCATGGGAGTTATGGTTGCGGCACAACACTCTGAATGGACAGCCCAAAAAAAGCAGAGTTTACTACTGCTTTAACCCTTATCTCACCAAAATAGTATGATAGTGGGGGGGGGGGGACAGGATGGATGAAGATTTTCAAAAACAGAAGAGGGGGGGACAGGATGGATGAAGATTTTCAAAAACAGAAGAGGGGGGGGGACAGGATGGATGAAGATTTTCAAAAACAGAAGAGCATTCAGCACAAGACACACATCCTACGTTCTGATTTTTGGTTGTGATTTAGGCTGCAGTTAGACTTTATAAAAATTGTTGAAAACGGCTTGGCCACAGATTTGTGGTCATAGCAAAACGAAGTAGCCGATTAAGGCAAATAATCCAAAGTACAGCCCAGAGTATTTATGAACCAGCTCAGTTCACATCTGTGCAAATCGGAACTGCATCTGATTCACATAACATGTAAACCAGACTGGCTTTTAATGGAGTTGGTTCACTTATATGCAGGCCGATTGTGGTGCAAATTAAAAAATGGTCCTGTGCATTTTTCAGTCCAATTCAGGTGCGAATAAGTGTCAAATTCACACCGGAACCGCTGAATGGAAACTGTGCCAGACACTGCACAGGGACTGGACCGCATATATGTGAACAGAGCCTTAGGAGAAAATGTTGACTTCATGCAGACATGTAAAAAACCGTACATCTCTAATGTAGGGTCAGCTGAACTATTACAACTGAAAAGAAAAATGCATATCTTATATGAAGGACGTTATAGTCCTGACCTTATGATGGTAAATTGTATATAAAGACAAAAACCAGAACACAAATCATTCTTCATTGGACTGCAGTCTACTGTCTAAAACTGCTCTGATTGGCTGCTGGTTGGTGCTGACATTATGTACACTGGCAATGTGTGTTATGACTCACGCTGTCACCAGAGCAAAGTGAAGTCAGTGCTTTCTCTACTTATTCTGTCACTTCTCATCAGCAGCTGAAGGTTAATGCGTGTCAAAAGTCGTCATTGGCTGAGTCTGAAGAAAACTGAAAACCAGTAAAGCACTACAAATTTTAATATAGAAACATGAAAAAAAATGAAAAATTATATATATATATATATATATATATATATACATACATACATACATACATACATACATACATACATACATACATATTATTATTATTATTATTATTATTATTATTATTATTATTATTATTATTATACATTTTTTATATAGCGCCAACAGTTTGCTCAGCGCTTTACAACATGAGGGCAGACATTACAGCTACATTACAATTTGGTACAAGAGGAATCGGAGGGCCCTGCTCGTTAGTACTTACAATCTAAAAAGGAAGGGGCCATTGATACAAAAGGTAATAGCTGTGGGGGGATGAGCTGATGGAGGAAGTAAAACAGTGTTAGTTAGAAGTAGGATAGGCTTCTTTGAAGAGAAGGGTTTTCAGGGATTGTCTAAAGATGGATAGATTAGGGGACAGTCGGACAGATTGGGGTAGGGAGTTCCAAACGATGGGAGAAGCTCTGGAGAAATCCTGGAGGCGAGCATGGGAGGAGGTGACAAGGGAGCTAGAGAGCAGGAGGTCTTGGGATGACCGAAGAGAATGGCCTGGTTGGTATTTTGGGACTAGTTTAGTGATGTAACTAGGGGCAGAGTTATGGATGACTTTGTAAATTATTGTTAGTACTTTGAATTTTATTCATTGGGTGAGTGGAAGCCAGTGCTGGGATTGGCAGAGAGCGGTGGAGGACACTGAATGGCTGGTAAGGTGGATGAGTCTGGCAGCAGCGTTCATTATGGACTGAAGGGGGGATTATCTATGTAAAGGTAATCCAACGAGGAGGGAGTTGCAGTAGTCAAGACGAGAGATGACCAGGGAGTGAATTAGAAGCTTGGTGGTGTCATTAGTTAAAAAAGGGCATATTGTGGAAATGTTGTGGAGGCTAAGGCGGCATGATTTTAACAGGGCTTGTATGTGGGCCTGAAAGGACAGTGCGGAGTCTAAGGTTACCCCTAGCACACTGGCATGTGGGGACAGACTGATAGATGTGCCATTGATCTTGACAGAGAAGTCAGGCGAAGGGGCACGTGGGTGAGGAAATATTAAGAGCTCGGTTTTAGATAGATTCAGTTTGAGGAAGTGGTGTGACATCCAGGCTGATATGTCTGTTAGTAGATCAGTGATGCGTGAGGAAATGGATGGATAGATATATATATATACACACACACCAGTATCTCACAAAAAGTGAGCACACCCCTCACATTTTTTTAAATATTTTATTATATTTTTTCATGTGACAACACTGCAGATATTACGCTTTGCTACTATGTAAAGTAGTGAGTGTACAGCTTGTACAACAGTGTAAATTTGCAGTTTCCTCAAAATAACTGAACACACAGCCATTAATGTCTAAACCACTGGCAACAAAAGTGAGCACGCCCCTAAGTGAAAATCTCCAAATTTGGCCCCATTAGCCATTTTCTCTCTCCTGTGCCATGTGGTTTGTTAGTGTTACAAGGTCTCAGGTGTGAATGGGGAGCAGGTGTGTTAAATTTGGTGTTATCGCTCTCCCTCACATATACTCCCTCACATATACTCCCTTACATATACTCTCTCTCATATGGGTGGCACAGTGGTGTAGTGGTTAGCACTCTCACCTAGCAGTAAGAAGGGTTGCTGGTTCAAATCCCAACCAGGACACTACCTGCCTGAAGTTTGCATGTTCTCCCTGTGCCTGCGTGGGTTTCCTCTGGGTACTCCAGTTTCCTCCCACAATCCAAAGACATGCAGGTAGGTTAATTGGCTTCTGTCCAAAATTGGCCCTAGTATATGAATTAGGGACCTTGGATTGTGGGCTCCTTGAGGGTAGGGACCGATGAGAGTGTGCAATAGGGACAATTGTAGACACTAACTCAGGTTGAACTGGATGGACTGGTGTCTTTATTCAACCTTACTAACTATGAAACTATGATACTGGTCACTGGAAGTTCAACATGGCACCTCATGGCAAAGAACTCTCTGAGGATGTGAAAAAAATAATTGTTGCTCTACATTAGGGATGAGCCGAACACTCCCTGGTTCAGTTCGCACCAGAACCTGCGAACGGACCGAAAATTTGTACAAACTTTAGAACCCCATTAAAGTCTATTGGACTTAAACGTTCAAAATCAAAAGTGCTCATTTTAAAGGCTAATATGCAAGTTATTGTCCTAAAAAGGGTTTGGGAACCTGGGTCCTGCCCAGGGGACATGTATCGATGCAATTTTTTATTTTTTTTAAGCGCCCGTTTTTTTCGGGAGCACTGATTTTAATGACGCTTAGCCACTTAAGGACCGCCTCACGTCGGCAGAATGGCTTGGCTGGGCACAAGCGCGTACAGGTACGTTGCCCTTTAAGTGCCCCGCCGGCGGCGCACTCGCGACCCGGTCCTGAGCTCTGTGACCGTGGCCGCAGGAACCGCGGACCCGATCACCACCGGTGTCCTGCGATTGGGTCACAGAGCTCAAGAACGAGGAGAGGTAAGTGTAAACAAACCTCTCCTCATGCTTCCTAGTGAGCCTGTCACTGATCGTCTGTTCCCTGTCATAAGGAAAGACGATCAGTGACGTCACACGCCAAGCCACGCCTCCCTACAGTAAAAAAAAACACACACACTTAACCCCTACACTGCCCCCTAGTGGTTAACCCCTTCACTGCCAGTGACATTTTTACAGTAATCAGTGCATTTTTAATCGCACTGATCGCTGTATTAATGCCAATGGTCCCAAAAATTTGTCAAAATTGTCCGTCGTGTCTGCCATAATGTCGCAGTCACAATAAAAATTGCTGATCGCCACCATTACTAGTAAAAAAATTAATTATAAAAATGCCATAAAACTATCCCCTATTTTGTAGACACAATAACTTTTGTGCAAACCAATCAATAAACGCTTATTGCGATTTTTTTTTTTAACCAAAAATATGTAGAATATGCCTAAACTGAGGGAAAAAATTTTTTTTTATATATTTTTGGGGAATATTTATTATAGCAAAAAGTAAAAAATATTGATTTTTTTCTCAAAATTGTCGCTCTATTTTTGTTTATAGCGCAAAAAATAAAAACCGCAGAGGAGATCAAATGCCACCAAAAGAAAGCTCTATTCGTGTGGAAAAAAGGACGCCAATTTTGTTTGGGAGCCACGACTGCGCAATTGTCAGTTAAAGTGACGCAGTGCCGAATCGCAAAAATGGGCCTGGTCCTTTAGCTGCAAAAAGTGAAAAAAAAAGTGAAATATTCCTTTAAATATCGTGCCTGCGGGGTGGAACACCCTGCTGTGATCTATTATATCAAGAATTGTAATTACATTTGGGCCTTTGGTGGTGGTGCTTGTGCCACAACACTGTAAGTCCTCACAGTTACTATCGGTGGATGCTGGTATGGGCCCTGCTGTGAAATATAACAAGAATTGTAATTACATGCACCTGTTAAACAGGGGCTGAAAAACTGGGCCTTAGGCACTGGTGCCACAACACTGCAACACCTCACAGAAACTCTAGTTGGAGAGCAGGAATGAGCCCTGCTGCAAAGTATTGCATCAAAAATTGTAATTACACACCCCTCTTAACCAGGGGCTGAAAAATTGGGCCTTAGGCACTGGTGCCATGACACTGCAAACACTCACAAATATTGTAGTTGAGCGCAGCAACGAACCCTCCTGCAAAATATTACATCAAAATTTTTAATTACACACCCCTGTTAAACAGGGGCTGAAAATTGGGCCTTAGGCACTGGTGCTGGTGCCACGACACTGCAACCCCTCACATATACTGTAGTTGGAGTGCAGGAATGAGCCCTGCTGCAAAGTATTGCATCAAAAATTGTAATTACATAGAGGGTCTGAAAAATTGGGCCACTGGTGGCAGCGCCCAGAACCAAAAATGTTCATCCAAGCTATCAGCAGGATCATTGAGGAGGAAGAGGATAGTCAGTCAGCATAACAGGATAGTCACTCAGCATCAGCATAGGCAGTCTTGAAGGGATGTGACATTTCAAAAAAAATTGTTTGGTTACATCAGCTTCAGGTGCTTGGTAGCTGGTGGTGATCCAAGACTGATTCATCTTTATGAAGGTCAGTCGATCAACCGTGTGATTGGTTACAAAGCCTCCAGCAGCACTGAATGTGCGTTCCAAAAGAACACTGGATGCAGGACATGCCAGTAGCTGAATTGCATAATGTGCAAGCTATGGCCAGTGATCCATCCTCAAGACCCAGTAACCCAGAGGATTTTTGGTGGGAAAGGTGTCCAAGTTTGACCTTGTCCCTAGGTATTCCTGTACCATGTAAATCAGACACTGGCGATGGTTGCTGGAACAGATCATACCTTGGGGCTGTGGACTAAAATATTGTCTGAACGCATCGGTCAGACGGCCACCTTCTTTACCGCTTCTTCTGATGCCTCAGCAACACGTTGTCCAGGACCAGGTATTTGTAACCTCCCAGTCTCTGGGAACGCGTTGCACAGACCTTTCTGCAATGCCTCCCGGAGATGTCTCATTCTCTGCTCCCTCTGTGATGGCAAAATAAGGTCGGCAACCTTACCCTTGATCAAGGAAGGTTGTCAGCCAGTAATGGTCCCTCTCCTTGATCCGCTGAATACGAGGATCCTTCTGCAGGCTACAATCAAACATGGTGGTGTGAGTGTCATGGTCTGGGGCTGCATGACTTTGCCGGCACTGGGGAGCTACAGTTCATTGAGGGAACCATGAATGCCAACATGAACATACTAAAGCAGAGCATGATCCCCTCCCTTTTGGAGACTGGGCCACAGGGCAGTATTTGCACTTGGGGTGTACTCACTTTTGTTGCCAGCGGTTTAGACATTATTGGCTGTGTGTTAAGTTATTTTTAGGGGACAGCAAATTTACACTGTTATATAAGCTGTACACTCACTACTTTACATTGTAGCAAAGTGCAATTTCTTCAGTGTTGTCACATGAAAAGATAGAATAAAATATTTAGAAAAATGTGAGGGGTGTGCTCACTTTTGTCAGATACTGTATATATGAAACTGTGCAAAAGTTGCAGGCTGGTGTGAAAAATTACTGAAAATTAAGAATGTTTTCAAAATTAGACGTGTTAATAGTTTGTTTATATAATTTAACAAAAGGGAAAGTAAATGAAGAGTAATCCAATCCAAATTAAATCAATATTTAGTGTGACCACTAATTGCCTTTAATTCTTCTTGGTACACACATCGCTTATGCACAGTTTTTGAAGGAATTCAGCAGGTAGGTTGTTCCAAACATTTTGAAGAATTAACCACAGATCTTCTGTGGATGCAGGCTTCTTCAAAACCTTCTGTTTCTTCATGTAATCCCAGACAGACTTGATGTTGAGATCAGGGCTCAGTGAGGGCCAAACCATTATTTCCAGGACTCATTGTTCCTCTTTACACTGAAGATAGTTCTTAAAGAGGAACTGCAGTCTACTGACATAATTTCAAATAAAAACATCTTTGCCATTCTCTAGCTTCCCTCCAACCACTTTGCATATTATTTTATATATGTATGTACTGTGATTCTGTACTTGCAGAAATCACCCTCCACTGAGTCTGGCTACATCAATTTTAACTGTGGGCAGCTGAAGCCGCTGCCTGTTTACTTCTTGAATTCACACAGACACACACCTCCAGCTCTGCAGCTCTCATTGGCCCTCTTATGACTCATCCCCCCCTACCTTCCTGGCAAACTCTCATGAGAGTGAGAGCAGGAGCTGTGCATGATGTCATAAGCCGCCTAGGCTTTTTACCAGACAAGAAACAGGAAGTGGGCTGTATAAGGTATTTATTGGGCAGAAAAAAATTGTTTTACTATCCAGTTAAAACAAGAGCAGAGGATTTAATAAATGGAAACATGAAAACATGACTGAAGTTCCACTTTAATGACACGGGCTGTATGTTTGTGGTTGTTGTCCTGCTGCAGAATACATTTATGGCCAATGACATGCCTCCTTGATGGTATGGCATGATGGATAAGCATCTACCTGTATTTCTCAGCATTGTGGACACCATTGATCCTGATCAAATCTCCAACTGCATTTGCAGATATGCGGACCCAAACTTGCAAGGACCCTCCACCATTCTTCACTGTTGCCTCCAGACACTCATTATTGCAGTGCTCATCAACCCTGTCCTCAGGGCCCACTAACAGGCCAGGTTTGCAACATAACTGAAATACATCACAGGAGATATAATTTTCTGCTCAGTGATTGCAGTATTCTAGTCTGCATCTCCCCAAGATAATACATAAAACCTGACCTGTTAGTGGGCCCTGAGAACAGGGTTGATGACCACTGCATTATTGTACCGCTCTCCATCCCTTCAGCACACAAACTGCCTCCTGCTGCAGCCAAATATTTCACATTGTAAATCATCAGTCCAAAGCACCTGCTGCTATTTTTTTGCACCCCGGTTCATATGTTTTCATGCATAGTTGAGCCGCTTAGCCTTGTTTCCATGTCAGAAGTATATGGCTTTTTGGCTGCAATTCTTCCATGAAGACCACTTCTGGCCAGACTTCTCCAGACAGTAGATGGGTGTACCTGGGTCCCCACTGGTTCTGCCTGTTCTGTGCACTAGTGGACATCTTCCAATGGGAAGTAAACATGATATTTCTTTCATCTGCTGCATTAAGTTTCTTTGGCCGATCACTGTGTCCTACAATCCCGATTCTTTGAAGAAGCAACATAGCTTGAACAACACATCTTGAAATCCAAGTACGCTATAAAATCTTTACCTGGGAGAGACCCTGCTATTGCATTATAACTACCTTGTGTCTTGTAGACATGTGCGATTCGTTTTGTACGAATCAAAAAGTCGTACGAATTTCCCTAAATTCGTATGTTCGGGAGGATCTGAAATACGAATTGCCATGCATCCGAATTTTGTACGAAATACGAACTTTCGTTTCAGTTGTCGACTCATTAGGTTTATTATGAGGGTCTCCCGCCATCCCTGTGCTATGCTGACTTCCTCCTGGGGCTGTACCCCTGCTGTTCTTATTATGAGGGGCTTCCACCATCCCTGTGCTGTGCTGACATACTGAGCACAGCAGGGGAACAGCCCCAGGAGGTCAGCACAGCACAGGGATGGTGGGAGCCCCTCATAATGAGCACATGGCTGCCATGCACAGCTGCTCCAGTTTTTGCCTGATCCAGTTTTGATAGATCCCCCACACTGTACGGGGTCAATTGAGTTGTTCAGGGTCACTGGAAATTGTTTGGTGTTACCACGCATGTGCTTTCCGCACATCCCCGGTGACCCCAGTGTGGGGGATCTATCGAAACTGGAACAGGCGAAAACTGGACCAGTGGTGCATGGCAGACAATCCGCTTCTCTCTTTCATTTTCAAATCTTAACGGAACGAACTGAAGAGAAGCTGATTGGTGGCCATGGGCAACCGCTTCAGATTCGGTTCGCTCTAATTTTGATTAATTTCCCTAAATGTCTTTTTATCTGTTCTAGCAGTCATATGTGTAAATGAGAAGAATGGTGGGGGCACATCAGGGCACATTAAGGCACATTGGGGCACATCAGAGCAAATTGGAGCACATTGGGGAACATCACGGCACATCAGGGCATATTGGGGCACATCAGGGCACATTGGGGCACATCAGAGCATATTGTCGCACCTTGGGGCACATCAGGGCATATTGGGGCACATCAGGGCACATTGGGGCACATCAGAGCATATTGTCGCACATTGGGGCACATCAGGGCATATTGGAGCACATTGGGGCACATCAGGGCATATTGGAGCACATCAGGGCATATTGGAGCACATTGGGACACTTTGGGGAACATCAGGGCACAGCGTTTACCAGCCAACATGCAAAGTAGCGCAGGAAGCGTGTGTAATAAGTTCTCTCTCCGCTGCTCCCTGGCGGCCCCTCCTCCCTTCTCAGCCATCCCAGATGATGTCACAAGCAAATAGGGATAGGTGAGAAGTGAGGGGAGGGATTGTGTGGAGGGACTGGGATCAACTAAAACCAAATGGCCATCTCTGCTGCAGACAGTCATTTCAAGGAATGTGTGAGGGAGGGGTACCCCAGCTTTGGCAAACTGATTTTCAAAAATGCTAACTGCTCCATTAGCTGGGGCGACAACTGGGAACTTTGGGGTGACTGGATATTTCCCATCACAGAAAACACCCGGTCACTCTGGACACTTGTCGGAGGGCAGGACAGTAGCTCCTTGGCAATATCTGCGAGGGAAGGCCACTCCTCGCTCTTCTCCTGCCAAAAAAACATTGGATCTGTGGTGGGGTGCACTGGTGGGGCTGACAAATCGGACATGACAACCTCCTTTGCTGATATGGGTTTCTTGGGGCGCACTATGCTGGAGGTTCCCATTAGGGTGTCAAGTGCCTCAGCCAAGACAGAAGATGCTCCGCTGGTAGGAGCTCTGCTCACTTCACTAGATGATGCATGGGAGAGGGGGTCTTCAATATCTTATTCCTCCTCTCCCAGCCTTACCATCTGCCTTTCCCTCTGATGCACCTGAATGCAAACTGAAATCTGAGTTGCCAGTCAGTATTTTACCTGCATATGCGCTCAAAGACGTGAAAATATGTGCATATGTTCTTAAAAATTTTTATTTTAAAGAGGCTAAAAATTCCATTGTGTGATCTAGACTTTATTTTACTCATGCATTCGTAAATACATGCAAATTAAAGAGGAAGTAAACCCTGATGGGTTTACTTCCTCTTTTTTTCCCTGCAAAGGTAAAGCATAATGGACTACTATGCATCGCATAGTAGCTCATTATGTGTCACTTACCTGACACAGGAGCCAGCGAAGTCGCCGCTGTCCCCTGTAGTCCGCCGCATCCATGTTGCTTGTGGCGTCTCGCAGCTCCGACGAATCACAGCGGCGCAACCGCGATGACGTCACTCCCGCGCATGCGCACGGGAGTCGCGTCTTGCAGCTCCGCCGCTGCTATACGGCGAAGCCGCGATGACGTCACTCCCGCGCATGCGCACGGGAGTCGACAAATTTGGCAAATCCATTCTTGGATTTGCCGCATTTAGTGCGCCTGCGCGCCGCTGTCTACGGCGCATGCGCCGTAGACAGCGGTGCCCATTTTCGGGCAAATATCTCCTAAACCATATAGGTTTAGGAGATATTGCTTGGACCTACAGGTAAGCCTTAATCTAGGCTTACCTATAGGTCCAAGTTGTTTGGAAGGGTTTACTTCCTCTTTAAATACAGACAAAGAATTTCATCCAATCTGATTTTATTGAAGAAAAAAATTCAAAAGAAAAGTTAACACAAAATGAAAATAGAAGCAAAAGTCTGCTTTGACAATACAAGTAGAAAAACATTTACAATCCTTGATATCCACATTCAAGAAATTCAAATGTTTTACATAGCTACTGCTAGAATTATGGATACAGCTTAACAATACAGGTGAGACACACCAGGAATAACAATGCAAGACACACCATTATGGAGAAAAGGGCATCAGGAAGTAGAAAGAGAACATTATTGTTTTTGAGAGAGGATTATGCTTAAGGGAGCACAAGTTGTCATATATATCCATGTCAATTGACACAAAGGATGGACACACGGCCCTTGAACAATATGGGACTAGGAGGGAAATAACAAGCCAGATGGAAGAGAGAAAGGACATGAAGAAGCAGAGAGAGAGAATAAAAGAAAAGGTACACTCCACAAGGCTATCAGGGGGTGACTGCTGAACCACCCACCGCCCAATCAAGGAACCTCAAAGGAGTAGTGGAATACGGGACCATGTGCTCCATGTGAGAGAAGACTGCTCTTCCCGTCCAGATTCCTGAGCCAGTAGACATTCCAGATCTCGTATACAGTCCACCTCAATCCCCCAGTCCCCAAGGGCAGGCACAGTCATCAGTCTCCAGTGTCGAGGAATAACTACCCTAGCCACAGCCAGGAAACGTTGAAGGATGTCTTTCTTTACAGATTTGAATGATCCAGGAATCATAGATAAGAGGGCCACCTCAGGTGAGGGTTAAATAGAAGTCACCATCAGCTTACACTACAGGTCAAAAATTTGTTTCCAAAATCTCCTAACGGGGGCATTCTCACCAAATGTGGAGCATGGTGCCTCTGAATATAAGGGGAATGCCAGAAAGTGTCCTGCGTAGAATGGTTGAAGCGGTGGATGGTCGACGGGCATCTGTACCTTCTAGTCACCAGTTAAAACCCCTTTTCTTGAGTTGTAGTGGCAAGGTATAGTTTATGAGTTAAATCAAAACACTTTTGCCAATCTGCGAGGGAAATTGAGTGTCATAGCTCTATTTCCCATACCCTCGTGTAGGGAGGAAGGCATGGGGACAGAGCATTGAGTAATAGTGAATAAAGTTGTGAGACAACATGACTCTGAGGATTTTCCTGAAGGAACATATCTTCCATATCTGTCGGGTCGGCAAGAACGTCCGATACGGTAGGGACAGTACAGATGTAGGACAATACTTGTTGCCTCTGGAACCACTGTGTCGGATGGCTGTGTCGAAGTGGAAGGAGTAACTATTGTTAGAGACGGATCTGCTCAAAGAACTTGAGCAAGTCTTCTGGGACCACCCTTATTCCAAGGCCCGTATTCTGACACGCGCATTGCTGGTGGAAAGGCCGGAGTCCCAAAGAAAGGCGTCATGGGTCCAAAAGGTTGAAAATAGTAGTCAAGTGATACCATATGTGGCTTGTCTGACGAGTAAGGTGAGAAGGGCCCTTGTGAAGGGTGGATGGGGTCCAGGGAAGGGCACAAAGATCAAAATGGTTCATGTGGTTTTCCAATTGGACCCAAAGCTTAGAGGAGATATGATGGAACCAGTCTGACACTCGAGTAAGGATTGCTGTCTCATGGTATATGGAGGCATCTGGAGTCTGGGATCCACCTCTGGATTTTGGGAAAGATAGTGTTCATAACGTATTCTAGGACGTGCCGCATTCCATGGAGTTTCTGGAAATACGAGGTGGGTAGTCGGATAGGGATTGTCTGAAAAAGATACAAAAAATTGAGAAAGAATATCCATTTTCAGGGCATTCACCCTGCCTAGCCATGAGAGCCGCCTGGAGGCCTACAATGACAAGTCAGCCTGCGTTTTGAGAAGCAGGGGTGGTGGGGTAAAATTCTGGGAGAAGAGCTGGGATGCAACCGCTGGTATTTGAATCCCAAGATAACGGATAGAGACAGAACCAATCTTAAAAGAGGAAGTAGATGAGAGTTGTTGAAAAGTGGTCTCCAACAGGGATATATTAAGGAGTTCCAATTTGTTATAATTTACTTTGAAATTACTAACTACCCCAAACTTCTGTACCTCTAGCTTTATGAAGGGTAGGGACATCTGAGGTTGTGTCAAAATAGAAGCAAATCATCCGCAAATAGGTTTGTGTGTATAGAGCCCAGCATAACCCCCCGAACAGTGGGGTTGTTTCGCAGGGCAATAGCTAGGTGTTCCATAGTAAGGACGTATAGGAGAGGGGACAGAGGGCAGCCCTGATGTGTTCCATTGTAAATTGAAAAGGATGAGAGACAAAGATCCATTGATTCTAATCCTAGCAGATGGAGTAGAGTACAAGGACATTATCCTTGACATCATATGTGGGCCCAGCCCTATCTGCTACAGTGTTAAATGGAGAAATTGCCAATCCACTTGATCGAATGCCTTCTCAGCATCGACCGTTAGAAGGCATAGAGGAATGTCATGGGCATGGGCATAGTCAGTAGAAGGGTTTTCAGAGTGTTATGCCTAGCTTACCGACCGCTCACAAATCCAACTTTATCCAGGTGGATCAAAGTGGGTAGCAATGGTTGTAGCCTGTTAGGGAGCACCTTAGCTTATACTTTTAGATTGATGGCAATTAGGGAGATAGATCTGAAATTTGCGCTTAAGGTTGGGTCTTTATCAGGTATGGAAATGAGAGAAATGTGTGCGTCAAGTGTCTGCAGAGTGAACACTGAGCCCTCCGATAAAGAGTTGAAAACTATAGTCAGGAAGGCGGTATGAGGGGCGGCAAAGAGTTTGTAAAATTTGGGAGTAAATCCGTCAGGGCCCGGACTCTTGCCAGATGGTGTTGCAGCAATGGCCTTAGCAACTTCATCCTCGGAGAGGGGCGTCTCTAGATCGCAGATTATATCATCGTCTAGTTTAGGGAGTGTGGTCTCAGCAATATAGGACATCTTTTCTTCCTCCAAAGTGGAAGTAAAGCTTGAAGACTGAGCAGGAGGTGTATGGTATAAGGACTGGTAAAAATCCCTAAATGCCTGATTTATCTCAGATGGAGAGGACAGCACTTCCTCATTCATACCTTGGATTTGTGATATAAAGGTGGAGGAGCGTTTTGGGTGCAAGGGATGGGCTAGTCATCTGCCACACTTGTCCTTAAATTTGTAATGGTGAAAAACAAGCTTATCAATAAAAGTGTGAGTGGAGTTCTCGTATAACTCACAAAGCTGTGACCAGGCTGAGACAACCTCTGTAAGGGTCTCCATCATCGGGTAACGCTTGTGTTCCGTTTCCAGGGTTCTGAGTTTTTTAATCACATTTACTATGGCAGCCGAGTGCTATATCTTTAAATGGGCACCCAGCTGAATGAAGACGTAACACCACTTTCAACACCTCCCATTGAATGGGGAGCGGAGTGGTATCCGCAGTGTGGTCCGTCAAGAAATTGTAGATGTCTCCGAGACGCATCTAGCATAGTCTGGGTTCTCGAGCAAGGAATTATTTAAGCGCTACGTTCATTCCCTCACAGGGGTGGAGGGGAGTGAGAACGTCAAATATACAGGTGAGTGGTTGGACCAGACCATTGCATCGATATCACACTCAGGGGACCTATGATCAATGGGAGAATACTCAATGTGACTGTAAGATTGGTGGACATGAGAAAAGTGGCTGAGGGTTGTCATCTGGACAAATTTGTGGCCACCTCGAGCCACCATGATACTGAAGGCCCCAAGTATAAGTGGCTCCAGCTTGTCAAATCAGATCCAATAAGGGTCCGACTATCCACCGCATATATAAAAAATTTCGAAAGAGATCTGTATACAGGTGGACAGAGGAACCATAGATATCCACAGGGCCCATGCGTCACCCTTTGCGCATAATCTCTTCCTTCAGAGTGTAGTAGTGTACCTGGCAGAGAACGTCGCAAGGGAGGCCACTGTAGTCTCCCCCCCCCCCCCCCTCCCCACTCTATGTGCTCTGTCCAGTTTGATCGAATATGTTGTTTTTCTTCCCAGAACCTGGTTCAGGATAACGTAGCTATAACCGTGGGTCGAATGCCAAGATGACCTGAAGTCGCCTTGGTATACCTTGGAACTGTATATTGTTTCTGCAGCTCCTGTTCTCGCTATCTTCGATGCGCAGCTGATGTTGCCGCAAACGTTGTAGGTGAACCGTGGATGCGGATTCTAGTGCCAAGATGTGGGTTGCATGATCAGCCAGAGCTGAAACAGTCTCTGATGCTGAGACCTGCTGTTTTAAAACGCCTAGCTCCCTATGTAGGCATGATTGCATTTTGGATGCCCATGATTCAAAAAATCAGCCTGAAAGGCAGAGAGAAGGGCAGTGGCTTCAGATCCAGCTGATCCCTTTGAAGCTGAGGAGGGCATTGCTGCGGAGCTCACCCCTGCCTGAGAGATAGGTGCAGGGGCTGACCTGGCTGAGGAGAGCATTGCAGTGGAGCTCACTCCTGCCTGTGGGGAAGGTGCAGGGGCTGACCTGGCTGAGGAGGCTAGTTGCTCTGCAAGGGGAGCTGGGAACTCGTCCACGGCATCAGGGCTGACAGGGAAGGCTGCTGGAACAGGAGGATGGAGCCGTACCTTTCCTGGTGTCCTGCCAGGCACCATCTTGTCCTTCATGGAGTGGGAGTTTTATCGGGCTGTGCGGAGTATATAGCGCTGTATCGTGCCGTGCTGTGGGTCAGCTGAGTCAGCCAGATGAAAAGGCAAGGGATTTTGGCCAGGAATACTGGTGTTCAAATATCAGTTCTGTGTGCAAGTACCCTTATTAAGCAAAGATGGGACACAAGTGTCAGACATTCAGCAGTTGACTTTTTGGGACTACCTACCTACTCATGTATCCAATGTTGTCTCTGATCCTGGTAGGCCATAAATTTGTAGCTGTATAAAGAAATTACTGTAATTGGTCAGATACAACTCGTAACTAGCAACAAATTGCCACAGAGTTGCTTCTGGGATATAACTCTTCTTTTTACTGTGAAGCAATACTATCAGGTGATCGTTTTTTTTTTTTAAATAAAAATGAAAGAAAATACTTTCTACAACACACAAAGACCACCTTTGTTAGGATCGTAATGGAAATCACACTCTTTTAACATATCCAATGCAAAGTAGTTACCAGACAAAATGGACGATATTTTTTCTTTTTTATTTTGTTTTCTCTTGTTTATCATTTATTTATAAGAGAATTGCAGGAATCTACTGCATGAAGAGGGAAGTGCCCTGGGGAGGCTATCAGGTTGACTGCATTTATCTGCATAACTGTATGGCTTATTGTATTGTATTAAATGGAAGTCTTGAAATAACTGGAAAATAAAGATAAACGTTTTACAAAAAAACCTCTAGCCAGTCATTCTGCAAGCTTATATTAATAACAAAACAGTTATCTTTTTCCCTGGGAAAAGGAATACATTTTCAATACACATACTCCAGGATAGCTCTATAAAATATAAATAACATGATGCAAACAATGACCAGAATAATACATTTTCTTCTAGCTGTAGAAAAAGGACACACGCACATATATACACTATATTACCAAATGTACTGGGATGCCTGCCTTTACACGCACATGAACGTTAAAGGCATACCAGTCTAATGCCGCGTACACACGACCGGACTTTTCGAGGGACTTTTCAGTAGCCAATAGCTGCCCTAAGATCGTTTTTTGTCCGTTGGACTAGCATACACACGAACGGATTTCTCGGTCCGGCGGAGTTCCTGTGGGAAAATGTAAAACATGTTCTATTTCTAAAGTCCGCCGGATTTTTGGCAAGCAAAGGTCCGATGGAGCCCACACACGATCGAATTGTCCGACGGACTCGCTCCGTCGGACCTTTGCTGTCAAAAAGTCCGGTCGCGTGTACGCGGCATTAGTCCGTAGGATTCAAAATTGAGTTGGCCCATCCTTTGCAGCTATAACAGCTTCAACTCTTCTGGGAAGGATGTCCACAGGGTTTAGGAGCACGTCTATGGGAATGTTTGATCATTCTTCCAGAAGCGCATTTCTGAAACTGATGTGGACAAGAGGTCCTGGCTCGCAGTTTCCATTTTTTGGACCTTGCTTTGTGCACTGGTGCGCAGTCATGTTGGAACAGGAGGGAGTCTTCCCCAAACTGTTCCCACTAAGTTGGGAGCATGAAATTATCCAAAATATTTTGGTATGCTGTTGCTTTAGGAGTTCCCTTCACAGGAACTAAGGGGCCAAGACCAACTCCCGAAAAACAACCCCACACCATAATTCCCCCTCCACCAAACGATTTGGACCAGTGCACGAAGCAAGGTCCATAAAGATATGGATGAGTGAGTTTGGGGGGGATTAACTTGACTAGTCCTGACCTCAACCCGCTAGAACACCTATGGGATGAATTAGAGTGGAGACTGCGAGCCAGGCCTTCTCGTCCAACATCAGTGCCTGACCTCACTAATGCGCTTCTGGAAAAATGGTCAAACATTCCCATAGACACACTCCTAAACCTTGTGGACAGCCTTCCCAGAAAAATTGAAGCTGTTATAGCTGCAAAGGGTGGGACAACTCAATATTGAACCCTATGGACTAAGACATATGTATATACATACATACATACAGGTGCATCTCATAAAATTAGGATATCATTAAAAAGTTAATTTTATTTCAGTAATCCAATTCAAATATATATTTTATATAGATGCGTTACACACATAGTGATATATTTTAAGCATTTCTTTCTTTTAATTTTGATGATTATGGCTTACAGCTAGTGAAAACCTAAAATTCAGTATCTCAGAAAATCTGAATGTTACATAAGACCAATAAAAAAAGGATTTTTAATACAGAAATGTTGGCTTACGGAAAAGTATGTTTGTGTACAGTATAGTATGCACTCAATACTTGGTCGGGGGCTCCTTTTTGGCATGGCATGGAGATGATCAACCTGTGGCACTGCTGAGGTGCTATGGAAGCCCAGGTTGCTTTGATGGCGGCTTTCAGCTCATCTGCATTGTTGGGTCTGCAGCTTCCTCTTGACAATACCCCACAGATTCTCTATGGGGTTTAGGTCAGGCAAGTTTGCTGGCCAATCAAGCACAGTGATACCATAATCATTAAACCAGGTATTGGTCCTTCTGGCAGTGGGTGCAGGTGCCAAGTCCTGCTGGAAAATGAAATCGGCATCTCCATAAATCTGGTCAGCGGAGGGAAGCATGAAGTGCTGTAGAATTTCCTGGTAGAGTTCTGCACTAACTTTGGACTTGATAAAACTCCACTTCCACTTTCCGTAAGAGTCCCCCAAGGTTCTGTCCTCTGACCCCTTCTCTTTTTTATCTACACCTCCTCCCTTAGTTACTTGATAAACTACTACAGCTTCCAATACCATCTGTATGCTGCCCAAATCTATGTATCTACCCTTTCCCCACCCATTAACAGGGATGTAGAATTAAAAAAAAAAAAAAAAACTACTCAAAGGAACTAAATCGTGTACCAATCTACTTGTTCTCAAAAAAATAAAAATAACGTTTTAACCAAAACCATATATAAAAACTGCAGAAATAAAATCTGATTAAAAGGTAAGTTTACCTTTACAGAAAAAAATAATATGCAGTTATTTTTTTTTGTTAGGAGCCTGTAAAGCATTAACCCACGATCAGCAGATCATGGGTGTAATGCCACAGTGCTGCAGACTGTCTGTGTAACTGTCTGCCTGTACTTCCAATACAGACCCCTTTCACACTGGGGCGCTTTGCAGTGCTAAAAATAGCACCTGCAAAGCGCCCTGAATAAGCCACTACTTTGTCTTCAATGTTAAAGCCCCGAGGGCTTTCACACTGGAGCGGTGCGCTAGCAGGACAGTAAAAAAAGTCTTACTAGCAGCATCTTTGGAGCGGTGAAGGAGTGGTGTGTATACCGCTCCTCTACCGCTCCTGCCCATTGAAATGAATGGGGCAGTGAGGCTATACTGGTAGTCCATTGAGAACTAGAAGCCGACAACTGCAAATGCTGTCGGTACTTTTAGTTTTCATTGTCACAGAACACCGTGAATGAATGCCACAACCTGGCAGGCAGAGCCCCGTGCGACTGCTTTTTTTACAGATTGTGACATCAAGCAGGGGGGAAAGATCCCCGTGCTCGCTGTCAAAATTTGGGGATCAGGGAGTGTGGGGGGTTTCATGCATCTGTAACATGTTACACCATGTAACATGTTACAAAAGGTAAACATATTTATTTTCTGGTCCACTCTATAGCAGTTTTACTTTACTTTAAATGTGAGTGATCTGACACTGCTGGTTAGGGGGGGGCGCATGCGCATCGCCGATGGCTTGCTTCCGCAGTATGTAAGCTATTTGGTGGATGCGGGGCACTCAATGTCCTCCAGCACCCGCCAATCATGAGGCAAAGACACAGAGCCACCATTTGCCTATTTAAACAAGACAGATCGCCATTCTGACATGAGCAAAGGGATGGAGTTTGTGTCCCTGTTAAGCAGGGAATAAATTTCATCTCTTATTCTAGTAAAAACACCTCCCACCATATAGTAATACACAGGCTAGGCACACAGTTAACCCTTTGCTCGCCCCTGATGTTAACCCCTTCCCAGCCAGTGTCATTAGTACAGTGACCGTGCATATTTTTAGCACCGATCACTGTATTCATGTCACTGGCCCCCAAAAAGTGTCAGTTAGTGTCAGAATGTTGGCCACAATATTACAGTCCCACTATAGGTTGCTGATCGCTGCCATTACTAGTAAAATAAATAAATAAATAAAAGTGAAAAAAATATCCCATAGTTTGTAGATGCTATAACATTTGCGCAAATTAATCAATATACGCTTATTGGGACTTTTACCAAAAATATAAAGCAGAATACATATTAGCCTAAAAAGAAACGTAAAATATATACATATATATTTTTTTTTTCAAAATTGTTTATAGCACAAAAAATAAATAACGCAGAGGTGATCAAATACCCCCAAAAGAAAGCTAGATTTGTGGGAAAAAAAGACATCAATTTTATTTGGGTACAATGTCACATGACCATGCAATTGTCAATTAAAGTAATGCAGTGCTTTATTGCAAAAAATGGCCTGGTTATGAAGGGGGGTACATTTTTTGGAGGTCAAGTGGTTAAAAACAGATTGTAACATATGTTGTACAGCAAACTAGTTTATTTCAGAATTTTACTGCTGTTTCTGGTAGCAGTTTTTGCCTAACATATCAAAATGCAGTGAGATAATTATGTGAAAATACTGTATATTCAGTGTGTATATACACTATATTGCCTTTACATGCACCTGAACTTTAATGGCAGCCCAGTCTTAGTCCGTAGAGTTCAAAATTTAGTTGGCCCACCCTTTACAACTATAACAGCTTCAGCTCTCCTAGGAAGGCTGTCCACAAGGTTTAGGAGCAGGTCTATGGGAATGTTTGACCATTCTTGCAGAAGATAACTTGTGAGGTCAGGCACTGATGTTGGAAGAGAAGGCCTGGCTCATAGTCTCTGCGTTCTAATTAATCCCAAAGGTGTTCTATCAGGTTCAGGTTAGGACAGTCAAGCCACCCCAAACTCACCTGACCTCACAAATGCGCTTCTGGAAGAATGGTCAAACATTCCCATAGAAACACTCCTAAACCTTGAGGACAGCCTTCCCAAAAGAGTTGAAGCTGTTATACCTGCATAGGGTGGGCCAACTCAATTGTGAACCTAAGACTAAGACTGGAATGTCATTAAAGTTCATGTATGTGTAAAGGCAGGCATCATACTTTTGATAATATAGTGTATCTTCCCATGCCTTAGTAAGAACCTTTGGGTGCACCCCTAAGTTAACCCAGCCTTTTCTCACACCTCCCTGCCGCCCCATTACTATGATGTGTGGCCACACTAACTTATAGGGCAGACCCAGTTCAGGACTCAATGATGAACTGTTGAGGTGTACGAATATTTTCCAATGACAGCACCTTGGGAGTTAAAAGGGTTGTAAAGGCAGAAGGTTCTTTATCTTAATGATGCCACTTGGCCCCCCAATACTTACACGAGCCCTATCTCTGTCCAGCGATGTCCACGAGTGTCTTGGCCATCCATGAGACACAACAGCGGCACCATTGGCTCCCGCTGCTGTCAATCAAAATCAGTTAGCCAATCAGAAAAGAGAGGGGCAGGGCCAAACCGGGGCTCCATGTCTGAATGTATACAGGGAGCTGCGGCTCAGCTCGAGTGCCCCCACAGCAAGCTGCTTGCTGTGGGGACACTTAACGAGAGGGAGGGGCCAGGAGCACTGAAGAGGGGCCAAGAAGAGGAGGATTTGGGATGCTCTGTGCAAATCCACTGCAACAGAGCAGGTAAGTATAACATGTTTATTATTTTTAGAGAAAAAAAAAAAAACAAGACTTTACAATCACTTTAAAGTAGAACTATAGGCTTTTTTTTTTTCATTTTGGATAGAGGAAGGGAGGGTAGTAACCACTGTCAGATTTACTTTGCAATCTGTGTCCCATTGGGGAAATTTGCCTTCACTTCCGCCCCCATAGCTAAACAGGAAATGAGAGGAAACTCATGCAAATTAAGGGAATTCCTTGGGGACCCCCAGGTCACCAGAACTAGTGTCCCCTTTGGAACATTTTCCCTCTATTACTTTTCTGTGGACAACCCCAACATTTTGGATTTTCTTTTACTTTCACTTTCAATGATAACAGTAAACAGGACAAATATAGAGGGTGAATCTCCTTAAAGTGGAGTTCCACTCATAAAGATAAGTTGGCATTACTTTGCGGCAAATAACCTAACTATCGACATTTGGACAAAACAATTTGTTGTTTTTTTTTTACTTGCCTTTTAATGCCTGTTGCTATGTAGTCTCTTCTAATCTTCCCCTTTCTCACCACGGCTCCTGACGTCACTTCCCTCTGCTCGCTACTGCTCCTGGGAGATGTGTATCATCATTTCCCAGAAGTCAGTGGGCAGCGCCGAGGGCTAGGTTGCCAGGACAACGGGGCGGGCACTTCCGACGACGACGCCCATTGTGATAGCAACCTGTGTAGTTTCCAGCGCCGATACGTGCGGTTACTGCGCATGCGCAAGAACAGACGGTGCATGCTGGGAATACAGCAGCGACGTATCCTGGAAGAATATGCTTGTGGGCTTCTCCTGCCCATAAGTAAGATGGCAAAATCAAGGGTATTTTTTCCAATAAAATAATCATAAAGGGAGCACTAATGACAAGAGTAAGAATTGCTAAATATGCATTATGCAAGAGTAAGAGTTATTTAAAAAAAAAAAAAAAAATCAAACTCCGTTTTAATGCGGGGGCAGCAATAAAAAATGACAGGGGTTCTAATCCACTTTATGCAAACTAAAACAAGTTTTAAGTTTAAAGCTTTTAATTATACTTTAAGGCATTTAGGGTGCTTACTAACTAATATGAACATAGATGTGTAAATCTCTGAATGCCTGCATTTTATTCCTCTAGCCATGTTGACATATATTTTGAAAGTGTCAAATGTACTTTAAGATTTGCATTGTAGCAGTTACTCGGTACCAAAATTCCTAACTATTTTAGAATGGACGCAACGTGCAAAAATAGCTGCTGATATTATTTTTAAACTCAGAAACCAGGACTAAAAATGACCCTCAGTACTTTGCATCCTAAACCAGTGAGTAAAGTTGCTTTTTACTGGAAAGCCGGGACTGAATTTTGCGGGTCTGAGCTTTCCAGCTGACATGGTTTTTAATTCTTCCTGGATTATCTGCTGGCACAAATCATATTTGAATCTGCAGTGCTGAGTTTCCGAGAGGGACTACCGATAATGGGTGAGTTTTCTGTGTATGTGTATTTAGTATGCAGTCTAATGTGATTTTAGGTAGAACTCAGTTGATCCATTATAATTTATTACATTGAACAACTAATTTAAAGTGATCGCTAAGTGGCCTTTTTCATTTGGAGCCACGTAACTCTAAATCAAAACTGTATGAAACAATGCCATTGTTTTTTTTATATTTTGTACAATAAAACTGCATTATCTAGCTAGAGATGCAGGAGTGTGTGACATCTTTATTAGGAAAGTAAAATTAGTATATGACCACAGTAACGCGAATGCGAACTTTAAAGCCCAACTCCACTCAAAAGATGTTATGAATTTTCAAAAATGAAAAATGAAAGGCTTATTTTCCAGGTCTTCAATACTGTGACTCCATTAGGGAGATTTTTTCATTGTTCCTTTTCTGGGGACACCAGAGAAAGATATAGTGGGAACAGTTATCGATTAAGAAAAAACCTTTCTACGCTGTTACAAAAAGTGCATTTATTTCTCTTTTTTATCTATTACAGATTTCCCTCACTTCCAGGTCGACTCCTTGTCACCAGGACAGGAAGTAGGGGAAATCTTCCTTACAGAGACACATATAGTGATAACATCCGGCAGAAAAAAGGACTTCCTGGATTTGGGCTTTAGAGATCATAACATTTCTAGCAGCTGTTTAAAATCAAAACTGTAATTCACTTATTGCTGCCCATTATGGGACTACCGGTATATAGTTTAATAATCTTGTAAATCTGAATACGTGACACTGTTTAATTATAGATGTGGTACAACAGTTTAGAGATATGTTGTATGATGGGACTGAAAATAGCACTGGTGTGGTGTTATGTCTGTGCCTTCTGAGAGTCATGTGTAGAAATTCCACATGGAAGCGTTATAATGTTCCTAGGTGACATGGAGTCTGGGTGAAAGTGAACATAAGTATTGGGTCATGTGGAAGGAGCAGCGTCTGACTTTTTTCAACACTTCCTGGCTTCATCCTAGGATATTTAAAACCAATATTTACTCATTATTTTGCAGTTTAAAGTAGAACTATGCCCAGGCTATGGACATCCAAGTCTGTATATGTTATTAACATGAGCTTTACAACCATCCCCAATTCACTTATGTAGCTGAAGTTACTGTGGAGCAATTCATCCAGAAAGTTTACTCCAGAAGCAGTAAAGTTGTTTAACTTATTCTCTTAGCTGGTCTACCCCCAGCAGTAGCTCAGCAACCTTCCTATTCATTTAAACACAAAGCAGGTGCTCTGGGTGAGGGGAGCAGGATAAACTGAGCTGCTGAGAGGTAATCACTTAACCACTTGCCTACTTGGCACTTCTACCCTATTCCTGCCCAGGCCAATTTTCAGCTTTCAGTGCTGTTGCACTTTGAATGACAATTGCGCAGTCATGCAACACTGTATTGTATTGTGCAACACATTTTTTTTCATAGTTTGTTATTACATTTTGAATAGGCTGCACTGGTGGGCACTGCTAATGCTGCACTGATAGGTGGCACTGATGGTCACTGGTAGGGGACACTGATAAGGAGGCACTGATGGGCACTTTTGGGCAGCACTGGTGGTAGAGCTGCACAATTAATCGTTAAAAAATCGTGATCTCGATTCACCCCCTCTGATGATCTCTCCTGCAGAGGTTGCCGATTCTTTCATATAAACAAGTGGAGAAACTATTTGCTCACTCAGCTGTACAAAGAAAACATGGGGGCAGTCTGCCAACATTGTAACTAAGCTTCCTTCTTAGATCAAAGGGATAGAACTTCTGTGTAAATAAATAATCGGGCAGACTGCCAAGTTTTCAACAACATGTAAATGCAGGACGTTTAACCACTTAAAGTCTAAGCCCTTGTACACACGGTCGGAGATTCCGTCGGAATGTGTCCGATCGGAGCGGTTTGTCGGATATTCCGACTGTGTGTGGTATGCATCGGACTGTTTCCGTCGGAATATCAGTCGGACCAAATTTTCCAACTTGCTGGAAATATTTTCCGACAAACTGCTCCAATCGGACATACTCCGATCATGTGTAGAGAATTCCGATCGGACAAAGTGCCACGCATGCTCAGATCAAATTCCTACATCAAAGCTATTGGCTACTAGCCTGAACGTAGTCCCATCGTAACGAAATTACGCCATCACGTTCTGAAAGATCGGATTTTCCGACAACTTTGTCCGACCGTGTGTATGCAACAGTTTCGGACAAGATCCGTCTGACAAAATCCGACGGATTTGGTTGTCGGAATCTCCGACCGTGTGTACAAGGGCTAAATCTTTTTCTGACACTTCTTTCTTAAGTTAAAATCAATATTTTTTGCTAGAAAATTATTTGGAACCCCCAAACATTATATATATTTTAGCAGAGACCCTAGGGAATAAAATGGCAATTGCTGCAATATTTTCTCACACTGTATTTGCCCAGCGGTCTTTCAAATGCAATTTTTTGGGAAATAATTCACTTCAATGAATAAAAAAAAAAAACTAAACCGTAAAATTAGCCCAATTTTTTTTTGTTTGTTTTTAATATGAAAGATGATGTTACACCACAAGAATTGTGATCTATCTTCTATGCAAAAAAATCGTCATTCTCATTTTAGCCAGAATCGTGCAGCTCTAACTGGTGGGCACAGATTGGCAGCACTTGTGGGCACTGTTGAGGTTGCCCCGATTATCAGTGTACATGTCCCTTTTAGAGAAGCCGGTTATTAACTCTCTTTGACTCTCTTACTCTGGACACTGCTGATCACAGAGCGTGCCACCTGCACCCCGACGCGGGTGCGATCATGGGTGGTCGTCATATTGGCGGCCTCCCAAAACTAGCCGTCCGTGCTGTAGTCATCATTCGGCTATAGTGCGGTCGGCAAGTGGTTAAAGGATAAAAAATAATAAATGTACATTTAGAAGGTAGAAATATGTGCATTTACAATTTTGATTTCCTTAGAAGCCTGTAAAGCATTACACTTGCGATCAGTGGATAGCGGGTACAATGTCAGGCTCCTGCAGACCGTCAGTGTAGCTGTCTACCAGTACCCCTCGATAGGCACAGAACTCTTCCCACACAGTCGCAATCTTTTCAAATTGTGACATCGGGTGTGGGAGAGGATCCCCGGCTCACTGTCACAGGGATGGGGGGATGGCTGCAGGGACATGTTACATGTTCAACTCTACAAACATGTAGAACATGTATCATATTCCCGAAAGTGAACTTCTCCTTTAAGTGCTTAAGAGGATGAATTCCTTCACAGCATCTATAGATAGAGAGGTGAGTTAATGATTGCTCTTTTTCTGTTTCTTAAGAATATGTGAATGCTGACCCTGTAAGGGTTAAAGATAAATATCATTGAAAATTTAGGGGTGATAAAAATCTGTGAAAACTTCTCCTATTTGGAAACTGCATAGTTAGTTTTACCTTTTTATTTCCTTTTTCTATTTTAACATATTCTGTGCTAAATGGTAAAAATGTGGAAAGAAATTTGCCAATAATATGTATGAATTTAGTTTTATACCCTAATATACGCAAGTTTTTTTTTTTTTCAATATTTTTACTATTCAGCATTCAGCATACCTTGTTTTACCAGGGTAGGTGGGACAGAAATCTATTATAGTAGGGCTGTAGGAACAAACTATGGGGGTTATTTACGAAAGACAAATCCACTTTGCACGTGCAAAAAAAAAGCCTGCAAAGTGCACTTGAAATTGCACTGAAAGTGCACTTGGAAGTGCAGCCGCTGTAGATCCGAGGGGGACATGCTTGGAAAATAAATAACAGCATTTTAGCTTGCACATGATTGGATAATAAAGCAGAGCTTCCCCTCATTTCAGATCTACCCCTCAGTGCAATTTCAAGTGCACTTTGCACTTGTAGAGCAAAGTGGATTTGCCTTTCATAAATAACCTCCACTGTGTTCTTCCCATAATCTATGAATCCATAACATGTCTAATAATGATCTCCTTACACCTTCTAAGACCATATAGCTGCAGATGTAACTGAAAGCAACAGGCAATGAGACACCTGTCCTTCCACAATGGCGCGACCATACTGGCAGAAACCACTGCAATCTTCTCCCTTGTTTGCATAATATAAAAGTGTTGTTTCTTTTTATTCATGAAAATGGGGATAATCTCCAGTCTCTGCTGTGGAACTCTGTAGCTCCTCCAGGATTACTTTATCTCTGGGTGGCCTCTCTGATTAATGTCCTCCTTGCCCGGTCCATGAGTTTTGGTGTGCAGCCGTCTCTTGGCAGGTTTGCTGTTGTGCCATCTTCTTTCCATTTGGTTATGATAGATTTGATGGTGCTCCTAGGAATCATCAAAGATTTGGATATTTTTTTATAACCTAACCCTGATGTGTACTTCTCAGCAACATTATCCCTTACTTGTTTGGAGAGTTCCTTGGTCTTCACGGCAGTGTTTGGTTACTGGTGCCTCTTGCTTAGGTGTTGCAGCCTCTGGGGCCTTTCAAAAAGGTGTGTATATGTAATGACAGATCACTTGACACTTAGATTGCACAGAGGTGGGCATCATTTTACTAATTATGTGACTTCTGAAGGTAATTGGTTGCACCAGAGTTTTTTATTGGCTTCAAAACCAAGGGGGTGAATACATACGCACATGCCAATTATCAGTTTTTTATTTCAGAAAAATAATTCAAATTTTACTTCACTAATTTAGACTATTGTGTTCTGATCCATCACATATAATTCAGATTAAAAAAAAAACATTGAACTAAAGGCTGTAATGTAACAGAATAGGTAAAAAGCCAAGGGGGGTGAATACTTTTGCAAGCCACTGTATATGTAGCCATTTACATGAACCATAACCTTTTAATCTTTTTCCTTGCAATGGAAAAGCAGTTGGATTACAGTCCAGTGTCTTAGAAGTTGTGTCCTTTTTTACCAACTGATGATTTAAAGCACAGTTAACAAAGAACAAAATATTGGGAGCACATCATTTATTATGTTCTATCTAGAGCTGTATTCCCATGTCAGACATGGTCAGCTAAGACATATTGAGGAATAGTGGCCCCACAAGGCCCCCCACCCTTTTTTTTTGTCATATACTTCCACAAATGTTAAAAATGAGGACCCGGTTATTTTTTTCCACAGAATTAATAATGTTCTCCTGAAATTGCATTGTGGCTGTTTATTGCAGCTAATATAGATATAATGACTAGCAGAACTCTTCTTCAAAAAGATAGAAGATGGCATTCATTACATGTTTACCTGGGTAGCTCAGCCAATGAAATTCACACTCTCATTTATTAGGTGTCAGTGCCAATCATGTTCATAGGGTACGTCCTAAGACGTATATTCCAGTTTATGATAGATGCCAGAGTATGTTTCTAAGGGGTTTTGCATGTGATTGAATTTGCCAGAACTGTTACAATGTGATTTTACGCTCCCTGTTTTATATTCATCTATTTAAAGAGGTATACAAAATTTTATACTGTCGTATGAGAATTTTGGTAACTTTAGTAACCTCTTTATTTTCGATATGAGACTAGCATGCAAAAATAAACAAAACAGACGATCATTCATCCGATATCTCATCATGTGTACCTAGCATTACTCTTAACACATTTAAGATGAAATAAATGCACAGGCCACATTGATTGCTTTCTGTCCTGAAAATTCTATTGAATATTTGAAAATATCAAGGTATAGGAAGAACTGATGCATAAAATTTTCCACTTTGATCCCTATACACCCTTAGTAATTTAAGTGGAATAAGAAATGTACAATAAGAGATTGCTGTCAAAGCTATCCAAGTGTGCCTTCATTCTCTGGAAAATAATTTAGCAGAAGATATGGTTAATTGCAAAGGTAGTAAAACGAAAAGGATACTGAGAGACTAGTTCCACATCAGGTCCACTTTGCCCCTGATTGTCAGTGGATGGCAGTGTCTGGATTCCATAGCCGATATTCAGTCCAGTAGTGGCTTTGGAATCTGCCCATTGCCATCTGCTGTCAATCACAGACGAGGCAGACATGATGGGAAACTAGTCCCAGAGTTCGCCATCAGACACCTTCCACCCAACAATTAATAGCTGCTGCGCCTGCAAGGTAGGTGTACCCTGATGAGCTAACTAAACTAGTTCCCCATCAGGTCCACCTTTCCTGTGATTGATTGCACACAAAAGTACATGGATTTGAAAGCCTATTAGACTAGCGACTATCGTTCCACCCACTGATGTGTGTTGTAAATTAAAAGTAAGGCGGACCTCATGGGGAACTAGAATTTGTTTTCCCTATCAGGCTCTGCCCACCTCAGTACAAAAGTCCTCGGCCATGGGCCTGTCATTGTGATCAACGCATTGACTGGGGGGGGGGGGGGGGGGGCACTGAAGAAAAAGTGTCCAGTATGGACCCTCCGACCTCAGTGCCAGCATTGACAGATACACCCTAAAGAAGTTCCAAAGGGTGTCTACGTCACTCTGTATGTGTTCGCCAGAATTTGCCTTAATCACAGTTTTGTGTAATCGTAAATCTACTACATCCTGAAACCAGAAAGCCCTTCTTAGATTTACTTCAAGTGTACTTTCTATAGCCTGCACCACGTATGTCCCGTTATCTGCTTCCTATATCACAGATCACATTCAAATGTCCAAGGCAGGTTTACATCTGAGAGATACCCGTTAGAAACTTTTTAGTACCTGCATTTTTTTAACAAATTTTCTGCATGTAGGTGTATATAGGAATAAGTTTCCTGCGTTATGAACAAGCAACCCAAATTTCCTTTCAAATCACCAGGAGGCAATGGGGTAAACTGGTACAGTACAGCAGCACCTAATTGAAAAAACTGAAGACCTGAACATATAAATTTTGCTCTCTTTATACATTTGAATGCTAAATTCCAGATTGTAATTGAAGTCTACTTTAAAGAAAACAATGCTGTACTTCTGGTACCTCACAGACCAGAGCTATAGATTTATTGCTGGTATGTCAGCAGCCTGTGGAAGAATGTAAACACTGTGGGGGGCTCATTTGCTATAAATTGTAGCATGAACACCTAAACTCAGCAGGTCGTTGCTTTTCATCTTTTAATTGGCAAGAGTATTATGATGGAGTTGCGTGACGCTGGCCCAATGGGGAAAAAGGAATTCAAAGTAATGTCAGGAGAGTACTGGAAGCTGTTTGAGAGGTAATAAATACCTACAAGTGTTCTACTTACACACCTCATTCACTTGCACTTACCATGGAAAAAATGTATCTGATGCTTTGTCAATTTTGTTAACTGTACTTTTGCTGGTACTAGTTTACTTTGTATGTATTGTTAGAAGGACTAGACAATTGATGGAATTATTTAGGCACTACAATCCCCATGCGGATTGATGAGCTTGATGACTGTTTTTTTTTTTAATGATTGGTTTAATCCACTGTGACCTTTGGTCTGTTCTTTTATCCATTGTACTATACAATTCATGTTTTTTTTAATTTGTAATTTTTTTGTGGTACCTAAAAAAAAATCCCATCCATTGTCTAGTCCTTCATTATGTTGAGGGATGTGGCACCTGACAAATTGAAGAGCATGGATTGACTTATTTTTGTTGTATGCATTGTTAATTTCAGGGAACGTCCAGGCTGTAAAAGGGGAAGCCAGTGATGAAGATGAGGAGACAGAGTACTTTGATGCCATGGAGGACGCACCAGCCTTTATCACAGTAACAACTGACCCCAAACAGCACAGGTAATCTATACTTGCATATACGGTATAGAGCAGTGATGGCGAACCTTGGCACCCCAGATGTTTTGGAACATTTCCCATGATGCTCAACTACACTGCAGAGTGCATGAGCACCATGGGAAATGTAGTTCCAAAACATCTGAGGTGCCAAGGTTCACCATCACTGGTATAGAGCAGTGTTTCTCAACTCCAGTCCTCAAGGCGCCCCTACAGGTCATGTTTTCAGGCTTGCCATTATTTTGCACAGGTGATTTGATCGGTTTCACTGCCTTAGTGATTACCACAGCCATTTCATTTGAGGGAAATCCTGAAAATATGACCTGTTGGGGTGCCTTGAGGACTGGAGTTGAGAAACAATGGTAAAGAGTATAACACATGAAGACCTATTCTTCACTAATAAGTACAATGGAACCTTGGATTATGAGCATAATCCGTTCCAGGAGAATGCTTGTAATAAAAAGCACTCGCATATCAAAGCGAGTTTCCCCACAGAAGTCAATGGAAACTAAGATAATTTGTTCCGCATTGACTTATATTACATACAATACCGCATGTGGCCAGAGGTGGGGGAGGGGGTGCCGGAGAGCCTCGGAAACACTTGAGGACAGCTCGGCTGAACTCGGAAACTGAGTATTTCCGAGTGATTCCTAGTATTTCCAAACAGCTCCGAACCGTTCTGAGTGTCCCCGGCACCCCCACACCTCTGGCCAAATGCTAAACTGCACACCCCATTCGCTTGAATTATGCTAGTTTTGCGAGACAACACTCGCAAACCGTGTCAGAATTTTAAAAAGAAAGTTGTTTGTCTTTCAAAATGCTCGTTAACTGCGTTACTAGTAAACCAAGGTTCCACTGTAGTACAAAATGAAGAAACACATAAAAATCAGTAAGACCATTCTGGTTGGTTGCCATAGACTACTGCATTTAAAAAAAAAATTATTTAACCTCTCTAACATGCATAACATAATTGGATTCAGATTATGTGTAGAATTGCTTTTAAGGGCAACTGTACAAACAGCTGATTTTTTATGTTCCCTGCTGTCCTGGAATTCAATGCAAAGACCATCTTTCACACACATACAAAATATATGATAGGTCATAAGCCTGGCCAAGAAGCAGCGTGATGTCATTAGAGTTAACTTTCTTAACATACTTCTATTGAACATACTGCAGAGGGCATGAATAGGGGACATTTACCAGTATGGGGGACTACGAGGTGCATTACGCCACTCCAAAATGAAGATACCTTTTTTAATAGAATTGCACTTGAACCTTTCATTGCAAATTTTACCTTGATGTTGATTAATTTTATTGATGAGAAACACTTATGGCTGCTCTGACTGCATTCAAATATATATATATATATATATATATATATATATATATATATAGGGGGTTGGCTGTTACTGTGCAGCTAATTTTATTCTCATGTGTGCTACATTAGTGCAATGGGGGGACGGGGGGAGATTTCTTGCACAGCTTAAAATAGCTAGCCAGGGACATTCTAGACTGTCACTGGCAGAGTTAGCTTTCTGTCAAAATGCCTGGAGAAGCTTGACATTGACATGCCATACTCCCAGAAGTCCCCACAGCTATGTATAAACCAGGGGTGGCTAGTTATGACTCCGGATCATGGCACATGCAAGCTCTGTAACAACTAAAGTGTCAGAAAAGGGCTCTCTCAGGATCAGCTATTGGAACACATTAGTATTTTTCTGAAGAGTTATTTTTCACCTCCAGCAGACTTGAAGAAAAACTAATTAAAAATGAGGATATTGTTTTGAAGTGAGGAACTGTTGAAAGCACTAAATATAGATAAATCACATTAACCTTCCTTCTTTGCAATGACTGAGAACCTAATATATAGAACAGTCCCTGATGCCTTAAACATGTCTCTGCCATCCCTCTCTATTAATCATTCTGATTGGCAGCGCAGTGTACACATAGAAGGCGAGTGTTTGCTGTACTGGGACATGGAAGCCAAATGTGGCTGTAGAGGAGGATAGGCTCTAGATAGGAACATACGTTCCTACTGCCTTCTTGCATTTAGTTGAGTTTCAACAACATAATGCCGCGTACACACGAGCGGAATGTCCGACAGAAAAAGTCAGACGGAAGCTTTTCATCGTATATTCCGATCGTGTGTATGCCTCATCTGACTTCTTTTTTTTTTTTTTTTCGAAAAAATTCTGACGGACTTATAAATAGAACATGTTCTAAATATTTCCAGACGGGACCAATTCCTTTCAGGAAAATCGCTCGTCTGTATGCTGTTCCGACAGGCCAAAAACGACGCATGCTCTGAAGCAAGTACGAGACGGAGGCTATTGGCTATTGAACTTCCTTTTTCTAGTTCCGTCGTACGTGTTGTATGTCACCGCGTTCTTGACGGTTGGACTTTGGTGTGATCGCGTGTATGCAAGACAGTTTCAGCGGAACTCCGTCGGAAAAACCTTCAGAGTTTATTCCGACGGGAAAACCGGTCGTGTGTACAGGGCATAAGAGGTGGTTTAGATTTACAAAAAGGGTTGTGGGTTATCTGAGTTTTTAATGGGGTTTCATATGGGGCAGTGTTTAGATTAGTTATTTTTAAAACTGAGCTCTAGGCATATAAAGATACAAATGCAATTTTTTGTTCACTAATAAACCATTACATGTATCTTTAAATGCACGCAGTTAAGTACTGAGTTTAAACTGGTATCAGTCACTTGCAGTCCCTGTGCAGCAGGGCTGGAGCATGAGAGGAAGAAGCAGCAGAAACAGCCAATCAGTTCATGTGCTGCCAAGAACCATGCTGAGAGCTGACAGAAAGATGAGCTCATCATGGTGTGATGCTGCTTCTCCTTTCACTGTTCAGTCACAGGCTGGGGAGAGTCAGGAATAACCTGGGCTCCACGGAAGTGAGTTGAATGATGCTGGCCATTGGGGATGAGCCCGATGTTCGAATCGAACGTAAGTTCAACTCAAACATCGAGTGTTCGCCTGTTTGCTGAACAGCGAACAATATGCGGTGTTTGCTGCAAATTCGAAAGCCGCCAGAACACCGTTAAAGTCTATGGGACACTAACATGAAAAATCGAAATGTTAATTTTAATGGCTTATATGCAAGTTGTTGTCATAAAAAGTGTTTGGGGACCCAGGTCCTGCCCCAAGAGATATTTATCAATGCAATTTTTTTTTTTTAAACTGACCTTTTTTCAGGAGCAGTGATTTTTTTAATGCTTAAAGTGAAAGAATAAAAATAAAATATTCCTTTTAATATCATACCGGGGGGGGGGGTGTGTCTATAGTATGCCTGCAAAGTGGCACATTTTTCCCCTGTTTAGAACAGTACCGCAGCAAAATTACATTTCTAAAGGAGAAATTGTCTTTTAAAACTGATCGTGGCTGTAATGAATTGTCGGGTCTTGGCCATATAGATATAACTCATTGGCCATATAGATAAAACTCATTGAAAAAAAGAGCATGGTATGAATATTAAGGGGAACTCTGAACAAAAATTTAAATAAAAATTCCGTGGGGGTCCCCCTAAAATCCATACCAGGCCCTTCAGGTCTGGTATGGATTTTAAGGGAAACCCTGAGCCAAATTTAAAAAAAAAATGGCATAGATGTCCCCCCAAAATCCATACCAGACCCTTATTGAGCTCATGGGGTCTGATCCCAAACACCTTGCCCCCATGATGATGGGGACAAGGGCCTGATCCCCACAACCCTTGCCCCGGTGGTTGTGGGGTTATGCAGGTTGGGGGTTATCGGAATCTACATCGTACCCCTACCATTTCACAAAAAAAATGGAAAAAAAAGACAAGAGACCGCGTGAGACAAGTCCTTTATTAAAAAATAAAAATGCCCCGTTATGTAAGTTCACACGCCCGACGGACCGAAAAAGTAAAAAAAAACAAAAACCTGCAACCTTCTGCCGACTGAAGCGTCTTCTCCGTGACAGTTGACTTGTATAACTGAGGGCGGAGCCACCCGGTGAAGTAAATGCTGCTCCCCTCTGATGCCACAGGGAAGCGTTTTCTTTTTCGCTCTGTCGAGCGGCGTGAACTTACATCGCGGGACATTTACAGTTTTTTATTTTTTAATAAAGGACTTATACCAAGCTGTCTCTTGTCTTTTTTTTAAACATTTTGGACACTTTTTTTGTGAAATGGTAGGGGTACGATGTACCCCATTACCAATTCACACGGGGGGAGGCCGGGATCTGGGGGTCTTCTTGTTAAAGGGGGCTTCCAGATTCCGATAAGCCCCCCCACCCGCATACCACCCACAACCACCGGGCAAGGGTCCCTTGCCCCCCTCTCCATGTTGAGGGCATGTGGCCCGGTACGGTTCAGGAGGGGGGGGCGCTCTCACATCCCCCCTATTTTCCTGCGGCCTGCCAGGTTGCGTGCTCAGATAAGGGTCTGGTATGGATTTTGGGGTTGACCCCCCTACGCCATTTTTTTTTTACAATTTGGTGCAGGGTTCCCCTTAAAATCTATACCAGGCCTGATGGGTCTGGTATGGATTTTGGGGGGGCCTACGCCATTTTTTTTTACATTTGGCACAGGGTTCCCCTCAATTTCCATATCAGACCTGAGGGGCCTGGTATTGATTTTAGGGGGACCCCCACGCAATTTTTTTTTTAACCACTACCTTATGTCATCATATGACGTCCTTGACTTTGTGAGGGGATATCTGTACAGGCATCATTCAGATATCATTCTTTCCAGCAGGTGATTCTGTGCACGATAAGAATGATCATACTGGCAGTTCCATTGCTTGATCGCTCTTATAGGCGGTGCCTCCATCTGGTGCTTCTCCGGCTCTCACGTGCCATCGGGGGGCCCTGAGAAAGAATCGTCCGGTGCCGGATGATGACAATAGAGATTCCCGGTGACCAGATGGTCACCAGTCATCTCTATGACCGTCGGAAGCCCGGGCGCGACGTTATGAGATCACGCTCGGGTTCCTGGAAGTAAAAGCCGTGATCGTGGCTGTCAGCATGAGATCGGTGAATTCTTTTTTTCACAATGTCATGCTTTCCAGCCTGGAGGAGAGATGTGGGGTCTTATTGACCCCGCATCTCTCCATAAAGAGGACCTGTCACAACAGATTCCTATTACAAGGGATGTTTACAAAAAAGTAAAAATAAAAAAAAATTCAGTAAAAAAAAAAACTGTAAGTCCCACCAACATATGTAAACGCCGTTCAAACCACACATGTGAGGTATCACTGCGTGCGTTAGAGCATGTTCAACAATTCTAGCACTAGACCTCCTCTGTAACTCTAAACTGGTAACCTGTAAAAAATTTCAAAGCGTCACCTATGGAGATTTTTAAGTGCCAAAGTTTGGCGCCATTCCTTGAGTGAGTGCAATTTTAAAGCATAACATGTTGGGTATCCATTTACTCGGTGTAACATCATCTTTCAAATTATACAAAAAAATTGACTAACTTTACTGTTTTGTTACTTTTTAATTCATGAGACCATTTTTTTCCCCAAAAAAGGTTTTTTAAAAATTAATGCGCAAATACCGTGCAAGATAAAAAGTAAGTTGTAATGACAGCCATTTTATTCCCTAGGGTGTCTGCTAAAAAAACATATATAATGTTTGGGGGTTCGGAGTAATTTTCTAACAAAAAAATTTGATTTTTACATGTAGGAGAGAAGTGCCAGAATAGGCCCGGTATTGAAGTGGTTAATTTTGGTTCAGGGTTCCCCTTAATAATCATACCAGACCGAAAGGGCCTGGTAATGGACTGGGGGGGGGGGGGACTCAAGCTCTTTTTTTCCAAAGCAGGTGGTCGCAGGCCACATCAGAGGGCTCCGCAGGCCACCGGTTGGGCACCCTTATTCTAGATAAACACAAACATTTATCATGTAGGTATTTCAAGGGGACAAACTTGGTAAGGTGTTTTACATAAGCTTTGCTTGAGTATACTAGGCCTCATACTGTATAAAATCCTCTAATTACTGTATTCTATTAAGGAAGGCCCAAGGGCCAGAGAACAAAATACCTACACCCCTGATTGATCTCTTGTCTCCTTACTAGTTAACGCCCTCACTTGTTTTGTGATTAGATTGCCGTGGTCTACATCTCAGTTTAGTACTGATTTATTTATTATAGCACAATGGTGTTTGGAATCTCTGATATATTGGTTGTGCAGCCATTGTTTGATTAACTCATTGCTGAGTGTTAAACTGAAGTAGATCTACATTTTTCCTTTCTTTGAAGGCATTCTGGAAGTAATCTCAGCAGTGCTAGTGGAGGCCACCCAGAAGACTGGCACCTAGATGACAATGTAAGTTTATTGTTAAAGTGTACCTAAACCCAAATGCTAAAACTAAATATGCTGGCATATGTTGTTGCAGTATCAAAGAGTTAAAGTGGTTGTAAATCCCTTACCTATACCCAGCGGAGTGACTAGCCTTAGGTGATACACAGAGATTAAACAAAACCTCCTACATAACTTGTACCTGTTTATCTGCAGTCTTCTCTACATTCATTTAAAGTGCGGAATTTACACAAGATCTCTCGGCTTTGAAAAGCAGGGGGCGGGGAGCTGAAGTTGCATCAGTGAGGAGAGCTCAGGAGGGAAGGGAAACGCCCCCTTCGCACAGCAAACAGAAACAGAGCTGAGGCTGTCAATCTGCTGGAGGTCCCTCCCCTGTCACCTTTTTTTTTTTTTTGGTGTCAGGAAAACTTGTCAGAAGTGACTCGTGCTGATAGTAGAGGAAGTAGGCAGCAGTCAGATATGGCACTTAGTGCTGTGGACTGAGACATATCCACGCTATAGAGGGATATACTTTGTTCATATTTCATGTTGGAGGTTTACAACCACTTTACATATAAAAACTTCAACTTTTTGGTTTCAGTTAAATCATACCAGCAGGATGTAACTGCAGCCAATTCCTTCCATAAAGTGACAACGCTTACTCAGTTTAACTGCAGCTTTGTCACCTTTTACTGCACAACTGACTACAAGCAACAATGTCAATAAGTAGTACACTGACACATTTTTCAGCAGTGACAACTATAGAATGTGACGGCATACTATGCATTGGCACAAGGTTGGAGCATGTATATGTTTGCAGGCAGTTCTTACAAGAAGACTACTGGATATAGAGAAAATATAACCAAAGTAAGAAGAAAATTGTATTTAGAGCTAGTTCACACCAGATACAGTCCAGTGTGTTATTAATCTCCATCTGTGTCCCATTGTGGAGATTCCCCTTCACTTTCGGTGCCACAGCCAAACAGGAAGTGAGAGGAAATCCCTGGAATTATTTGGGGACTACCGGGTCACCAGAACTAATGTCTGCATTGGAAGATTTCCCCTCTATTATTTTTCTGGGAGAACCCAAAATTTTGGAATTTTCTTTTATTTGCACTTTTAATGGTAATGACAAACAGAACACATTCTGTCCAAAACGAAAAGAAATGTTTTACCTTTAGTTATACTTTAAAAGCAGAAGGAGAACAAGAAGTTAATTAAGAGTAGTGTAGTAAAGCCTGCTGACTGCTGCTCCTTTATCTTGTACAAGGTAACAGGTTCTGTATCCTCCCCTGTAGTATTTTGTAGGCAGCCTGTAGTGTGTGGATCTGCGGGGGGTCCCACCCACAGCTTCGCAATCTACGCACAAGCTATATGCAGGTTGGTGATAATGTCACTGCTACTTTTTAAGGGTGTTATCTGGGTTTGCAAAGCTTTTGGCGCATACAGTGTTTTGTGGCTGTTGAGGAATATTTATTAATGAAACTTTTTTTGCGTTAAGCTTTAACAGGTTTGTCCTCCTTCAAGAGGTTCTTCACCCTGTTTGAAAAAAATGAAAAGTCAGCAGCTACAAATACTGTAGCTGCTGACTTTTAATAAAAGGACACTTACCTGTCCAGGGATCCAGTGCCATCTTCACTTGAGCTGGTTCTTCACCGATCTTCAGGTCCCTGGCATGTTAACTGTGGGAAGCCTGTTGTGACTCCTTGTAGCTTTACAGTTGGCTTCCTACTGCGCATACATGAGCCATGATGCACTTGGTGAATGGGCCTTCAGAACTTCTAGGACCTATGAAGAAGAGGAGACGGGTGGGTGGGAGAAAGTGGTGCTTCTGCTTTAGGGCGAAATTACACTTTCGACAACCCAGGGAGAGCGATTTCAAAACTGAATTCAGATAAGAAAGGAAACTGCCTCTGTAAGGATCCATATACAAAACCAAACCTAGCTTCTCTGCTTGGAGGAAAGTATTCAACGTAACAGCAGGTCATGCTTCTATCTCTAGAAACTAAATCGGTGTGCCCAGGTCCTTATAAAGCAGGTTCTTTGTTCATGTCAATGTTTGGTGACTACTAATAAAGATTTTGTAATCACAATTAGTGTTGCAAACCCGTGAGTCAGTGCAAATTTGAAACTAAAGCCTATTACACAATGCCGGTTCAATAGAAACCAACTGACACTTGGCCTGTGTTTACTACAGCCGGTCCGACAGAAGCCGGCCGGGTTCTGTCAAAGGGGCATGACCGAAAATGGTCTGCCGTGCAGCACCGCATGAGAGCTCTGACCGGAGTGCTCTGGTGATAGGTCCGCCCCCCAGTCAGAACACAGTAGATCAGCAGGGGAGATTGCTGTACTAACATTGCATAGTTAGTACAGTGGCTCCTCAACAGCTGGGTTGAATGAAGAAAAAAAACTAGTAGTGTGCACCAGGCTTTAGATTGCTGTACAGAATTTTTGTTTTTTGAACCTAGGACTGTTAGATCATATCTTGTAATGCTTGGTATTGTTTCACCTCCAGGTTTTCCACAGCTCACATGAAGGCAGTTATTATGACTCTAAACGCAAAGATGTCTTACCTAAGAAAAGGAGAAGGACCCGAATTCCTGACAAACCAAACTACAGCCTTAATCTTTGGAGTATAATGAAGAACTGCATCGGCAAAGAGCTGTCTAAGATCCCTATGCCTGTACGTGAGTTCAATTCGGCTTGTGCCTTTAAAATTGTCTGAACTTCTAAGTAGCAGTAAGCTGATGGCTTGATCCCATCCAGAAAATAATCCAATTTGTCTTCTGTTCTATTACTTGTAACTCAGAATGGCTTTAATGATTATCCCGCTAAGAATTGCCATGGTGGATCTAGTAGGACGCTGTTTTATTTCACAGCACTTTTAGCCCTCTTGTACCAGCTTCTTTCATCTTTTTCACCATACATGAAGTATCATTATAGTCCCATTGAGGGGACATTGACATTGTTGAAATCAATCACAAAACAGCATTTGTGACCATAAGTTCAAGAAATGCTGAGCTCTTGCTAGGGTGTAAATTACAGTCCTTAGCAGTGGCTTGTGTCATGGATGTCCCTGCATGGTATTTTTATCGTTTGTTCTTGTGGTTTAATCGTCTCCCCGGTGTTTGAATTTTCAACTATTTGTTCCTTTGATGTATTATGTTGGAAGCTTTTTTTGCCCTTGTAGCTATCTTTGTTGTATCTTTATAAACATTGTATTTATTTGTATTCAGGGGCGTAACTAGAAATCATAGGGCCCTATAGAAAAATATTGTATGCCCCCCCCCTGCAAACAGCCCCCCCCCCCCAAAAAAAATGAACTAATACCATTGAACAACAGATTACCACACTCATGTGGCACAGTACCCAGACAACAGCTTATATTCATTTCGAACAACAAAGTATGCAGTATACTGTATGCAGCCATTGAAGGACACACACATGCATACCCCCATCAGTGCAGACCTCCCAGCAGTACAGACATCCCCCTTAGTACAGACACCCCCCTAGTGCAGACCCACCCCACAGCGCAGACACCCTCCTCAGTGCAGACCCCCCCAGCAGTGCGGACATCCCCCTCAGTGAAGACCCCCCAGCAGTGCAGACACCCCCTTAGTGCAGACCCCAGCTCAGTGCAGACCCCCCCAGCAGTACAGACACCCCCCCTCAGTGCAGACACCCCACCCAAGTGCAGACCTCCCCCATCAGTACTGGCAGACCCCCATCAGTACAGACACCCCCACCCAAGTGCAGACCTCCCCCCATCAGTACAGGCAGACCCCCTTCAGTACAGACACCCCCCACCTCAGTGAAGGCCCCAATCAGTACAGACACTCCTCCAGTGCAGACCCCCCAGCAGTGCAGACACCCCCTCAGTGCAGACCCCCCAGCAGTACAGACCTTCCTCAGTGCAGACACCCCCCTCAGTGCAGGACCCCCCCCCCCCCAGTGCAGACCAAACCCCTCAGTACAGACAACCCCCCATTACAGACCCCCCTCATTGCAGACAACCCCCTCATTGCAGACAACCCCCTCATTGCAGACACCCCCCTCATTGCAGACACCCCCCTCAGTGCAGACCCCCCCAGCAGTGCAGACCCCCCCAGCAGTGCAGACTCTCCATCAGTACAGACACCCCCCCCCCCCCTCAGTGCAGAACCCCCCCTCAGTACAGACCCCCCCAGCAGTGCAGACCCCCCCAGCAGTGCAGACCCCCCAGCATTGCAGACTCTCCATCAGTACAGACACCCCCAGCTCAGTGCAGAACCCCCCAGCAGTACACCCCCCCCCCCATCAGTACAGACCCACCAGCAGTACAGGCAGACTCCCATCAGCACAGACACCCACCTTAGTAAAGACTCCCCCATTACAGATCCCCCCTCAGTGCAGAACCCCCCCAGCAGTACAGACACCCCCCAGCTTTGCAGACCCTCTCAGTGCAGGACCCCCCAGCAGTGCAGACCACCCTCAGTGCAGACCCCCCCCCCCTTAGTGCAGACCCCCCCTCAGTAATGCAGACTCCCCCTCAGTAGTGCAGACCCCCCTCAGTGCAGACCCCCCTCAGTAGTACAGACCCCCCAGCAGTATAGACGCCCCCCCCTACGTATCTCAGAACAGCGCTGACAGTCTCCAGATACACACAGTGGTGTGTGTGTCCCTCGAGGCTCAAGCGCAGGCTCCTCCTCTGTAGATGTAAACAGAGAGGAGGGGAGGCGGCTTCGGTCAGCACCGCTGAGGGACAGTGAGCGGTGTTAGCGGTGTGGCTGCCACTACCCAAGGGTGTCACCCCTCTGGCAGGTGTCAGTGTCACCCAGTGCGGCCCGTACCTGCCTAGCAATGCCACTAACCGGGCCCCAACTCGGCTGCGGGCCCTATAGCGCCCGCGTGGGTAGCTATGGCGGTAGTTCCGCTACTGTTTGTATTCGTAATGCAAAGTGACTTTGCTGAGGCTGAGCTGAATTTATCACTCTGATGCAGGCAGGAGGAAGCATTTCTTCTGTCCCCCAGTGATCAGACTGTGACATTGTACTTAGCAAGAGGGCTGATCTGATAATAGCTCAACATTGGAAGAAAGCAAAAATCCCTACAATAATAGAATGAGTCTGCAAGATGAACAAAATGCAATCCATGGAGTAAATGATTAACATTGAGGAGAGTCTAAATAATTGAAATTATAAAGCATGGCAACAAAGGGAAGAATTTTGGGCCTCAGCAACTATTATACAGTATCTATAAACGGGACCATATCCCCCTCCCCCCCTTTTTTTTTTTCTTCATTTTGTGGTAGTTTTGATTTAAAATGTTTATGTCTAGGGATGAATGGAGAATAGATGTAGGAATGAGGTGATTAAAATGTAAATGAGGTAAGTATTTCAGATAGAAATAGAATTGGAAAGTAGAAAACATTATGGGATATTGATATTCCCAACTGTATATATAGAATGATATCCAATTTTATAATATGATCAAAGTGTGTGTATGTGTGTAATATATATATATATATATATATATATATATATATATATATATATATATATATATGGAGTATCTCACAAAAGTGAGTAGAACCCTCACATTTTTGTAAATATTTAATTATATCTTTTAGTAGTGAGTATACAGCTTGTATAACGGTGTAAATTTGCTGTCCCCTCAAAATAACTCAACACACAGTCATTAATGTCTGAACTGCTGGCAACAAAAGTGAGTACACCCCTAAGTGAAAATGTCCAAATTGGGCCCAAAGTGTCAATATTTTGTGTGGGCACTATTATTTTCCAGCACTGCCTTAACCCTCTTGGGCATGGAGTTCACCAGAGCTTCACAGTTTGCCACTGGAGTCCTCTTCCACTTCTCCATGACGACATCACGGAGCTGGTGGATGTTAGAGACTTTGCGCTCCTCCACCTTGCGTTTGAGAATGCCCCACAGATGCTTAATAGGGTTTAGGTCTGGAGACATGCTTGGCCAATCCATCACCTTTACCCTCTTGGAGGTGTGTGTTGGGGTCTTTATCATGTTGGAATACTGCCCTGCGGCCTAGTTTTCGAGGGAGGGGATCATGCTCTGCTTCAGTATGTCACAGTACATGTTGGCATTTATGGTTCCCTCAATGAACTGTAGCTCCCCAGTGCCGGCAGCACTCATGCAGCCCCAGACCATGACACTCCCACCAACATGCCAGACTGTAGGCAAGACACACCTGTCTTTGTACTCCTCATCTGGTTGCCGCCACACACGCTAGACACCATCTTAACCAAATAAGTTTATCTTGGTCTCATCAGATCACAGGACATGGTTCCAGTAATCCATGTCCTTCGTCTGCTTGTCTTCAGCAAACTGTATGCAGGCTTTCTTGTGTATCATCTTTAGAAGAGGCTTCCTTCTGAGAGGACATCCATGCAGACTAATTTGATGCAGCGTGCAGCGTATGGTCTGAGCACTGACAGGCTGACCCCCCACCCCTTCAACCTCTGCAGCAATGCCGGCAGCACTCATGTGTCTATTTCACAAAGACTACCTCTGGCTATGATGCTGAGCACGAGCATTCAACTTCTTTGGTCAACAATGGCGAGGTCTGTTCTGAGTGGAACTTGTCCTGTTAAACTGCTGTATGGTCTTTGCCACCGTGCTGCAGCTCAGTTTCAGGGTCTTGCCAATCTTCTTATAGCCTAGACCAGTGATGGCGAACCTTGGCACCCCAGATGTTTTGGAACTACATTTCCCATGATGCTCTGGCACCTTGCATTGTAGTGGAGCATCATGGGAAGTGTAGTTCCAAAACATCTGGGGTGCCAAGGTTCGCCATCACTGGCCTAGACCATCTTTATGTAGAGCAACAATTCTTTTTTTCAGATCCTCAGTGAGTTCTCTGCCATGAGGTGCCATGTTGAACTTCCAGTGACCAGTATGAGAGAGTGAGAGCGATAACACCAAATTTAACACACCTGCTCCCCATTCACACCTGAGACCTTGTAACACTAACGAGTCACATGAAACTGGGGAGGGAAAATAGCTAATGGGCCCAATTTGGACATTTTCACTTAGAAGTGTACTCACTTTTGTTGGCAGTAGTTTAGACATTAATGGCTGTGTGTTGAGTTATTTTGACTGTTATAAAATTTACACTGTTATACAAGCCGTACACTCACTACTCATTGTAGCAAAGTGTAATATCTTCAGTTTTGTCACATGAAAAGATAAAATATTTACAAAAATGTGAGGGGTGTACTCACTTTTGTGATATACTGTGTGTGTGTGTGTGTGTGTGTGTGTGTGTGTGTGTGTGTGTGTGTGTATATGTATATATATATATATATATATATATGTGTGTGTGTGTGAATTTGTATAAGTGTTTTAAAATTAATAAAGAGAGATTGAAATACATTGAGAAGGACTCTTTATGGCGTTTCCAGGGAGAGTACTATGAGCTTTGTGAGAAGTAAATATGATCTGTAAGTGTAACATTTAAAGTCATTCAAAGGGATTTTTTTTTTCTAAAGGAATGGTTTTGCACCTCTTCAGAGGTCCCCTGCTGGTGCGCCAGGTTCCTCCCCCCTGCTGAGTGCCCCCATTGGAAGTCGCTTGCTATGGGGGCACTCCTGTGGGCTCGATCCTGATCTGTGCTGTGTGTGTCCATTAACACACTACAACACAGCTCGGCCCCGCTATGCTGCTCTCCTCACTGACTGTGATTGACAGCAGCAGGAGCCATTGCTGCTTTGATCGCCAATGAGGAGAAGAGAGTTGCTGCTCTTTAGCACAGTACAGTGCTGGATCGCGATCAGGCTCAGGTAAGTATGGGGGGGGGGGGGGGGGGGGGGCACTAGAGTTTTTTTTTTTTACCTTAATGCAGAGAGTGTATTAGGATAAAAATATCCCTATCTTTACAAGCACCAGGTAGAAAGGTCTCTGCAGCAAAAAGGGAAGCAGTTGAGGGGCAGTAAAAATGCAGCTCAATCACCTGGTTTTACTGCCTCCCAATTGCACATGTAAACAAGCACTGTATTCTGCATTTTTTGCTCATTTATTGGAATACGGCATCCGCTGAGTGTTTTTTAGCTGTTTGTTTTCAGCCATCATTATTATTGCAACTATACATCTTGAAAGAACATGAGATACAACCTCCCTGTATAAGGTAAAGCCACCTTTCCTTAAACGTGCTAAATTTAATAAAAAAACTTTAGAAAGCACTGTAGGGCAATGAGGAAGACAAGGTCAGTGCCAGGGCATTTTTATTCAGGTGGGTATGACAAGTAAACAGCATGGATCCTTTTTAATTTAGAGGATTTATTGCACAGACAGAGAGCAGGGCTGAGTCTGTGAAAGACTTCAGCAACAGATGAAATATTTCAGATAAAAATAAAAGTGAGATTTCAGCTGCGGAGGTGGGAAATGTGATGAGCTCAGTGTATTATTTTATATGTTCTATTTTAAGCCGGATCTCTTGCCGGGAGAAGACGGTTTTAACATCATTTTGGCTTTGTAACTGACTGGGTTTCCAGTGATGTCTCTTATATTGTCTGGGAGAATTTGATCGTTGTAGTTACTTAAAGGAAACTCATGGTCACAGCATACACTTTCATTTTTATAACATCAGCAATAGCATAACTATATACAGTAAATGAAAATTAATTGAAATAATATATTAATATTATTATTATTTAAAGTACTGTATAGCACCGTCAATTTACACAGTGCTTTACATATACATTATACATTCACATCGGTCCCTACCCTCAAGGAGCTTACAATCTAAGGTCCCTAACTCATTCTTATACTAGGGACAATGTTATGAGTTCTGATTGTCCGCTGGTCATCTTTCCACAAATTCCTGGTTTCCCAGCATGCTTTGCAGCTCCTCCTCTGCTGCTTACTTTCAATTACTAAGGACTACATATCCCATGGCACCTTGCTGCCTGAAAGCAGTGATTCTTGTACTGACTCCGCCTCCTGAAACTCCTCCCCCTCCAGCACCTCTGTAGTGCAAAACGCAGGCTCTGGGAAATGTGTGACACAGCAGGGCCTACACACAGTGCATTGTGATTACGTGTCACAGAATTCAAGGCAGTAAATGTGTGGTTCAGAGTAATAGGAGTAGGCTAGAAATAATCATCTAAACTTTGGTGAAATGTGTTTAGATGTGGACTTTAAAGCGGAGATCCACCCAAATTGGGAAGTTCTGCTTGTTCACACCCTTCACTGCCACATTTTGTTGGAGGGGCAGCAGGTACCTGGCTTTGTATGCAATGTGGAAATGAATATATGGTTTACATTATGACCATAGATATGGTTTAACTGCTTGGTTCTTAGGTTACAAATATGAATTTTGGGTATAAATTTACAGTTGAGAACAGTGAAAAAGGGTTGTGTGTATGTACATGGAAGGAGTGCCATTGGCTGAAATATGTTGTGTTTGAAAGTTTCATGCCCAATATTAGGACCTTCTTGGTTGTTGCTCTGCCCCTGGAGGCAGACGTGTGATGATAGTAACTAAGAAAATACCTTCCACTTACATTTGAACCAGATCATCTAACCTTTGGTGAAATGTGGTTAAATGTGGACTTTAACCACTTGCAGACTGGACCATTTTGCTGGTCAAAGACCAGACCACTTTTTGCGATTCGGCACTGCGTCGCTTTAACTGACAATTGCGCGGTCGTGCGACGTGGCTCACAAACAAAATTGACGTCCTTTTTTTCCCACAAATAGAGCTTTCTTTTGGTGGTATTTGATCACCCCTGCGGTTTTTATTTTTTGCGCTATAAACAAAAATAGAGCGACAATTTTGAAAAAAACCCATTATTTTTTACTTTTTGTTATAATATCCCCCAAAAATATATAAAAAAAAAAAATTTCCCTCAGTTTAGGCTGATACGTATTCTTCTACATATTTTTGGTAAAAAAAATCACAATAAGCGATTATTGATTGGTTTGCGCAAAAGTTATAGCGTTTACAAAATAGGGATAGTTTTATGGCATTTTTATTAATAATTTTTTATTATTATTTTTTTTACTAGTAATGGCGGCGATCTGCGATTTTTATTGTGACTGCGACATTGTGGGGGACCCATCGGACATTTTTGACACATTTTTGGGACCATTGTCATTTATACAGTAATCACTGCTATATAAATGCAGTGATTCCTATGTAAATGACACTGGCAGTGAAAGGGTTAACCAGTGGGTGGCAGTGTAGGGGTGTGTTACTAACTGTGGGGGGGTTGGGCTTTCATTTAGTGAACACTGATCTCTGCTCCAATCACATGGAGCAGAGTTCAGCGTCACTAGTTGCTAGGCAGAATGGAGAAATGTTGTTTACACAGCATTTCCTCCATTCGGCCGCTCCGTGAGACGATCGCGGGGATGCCCGCGGCGATCGAGTCCGCGGGTCCCGCGACCGGACTCACGGGGGACCCGACCAGCGCGGGAGCGCGCCGCCGGCTGCGCGCTGCCGATGGCAGGGCGGCATCGAATATTGGACGTACCTGTACGCCAATATGCCTGCCCGTGCCATTCTGTCGACGTACATCGTCGTGCGCTGGTCGGGAAGTGGTTAAAGTGGAGATCCACCCAAAAGGGGAAGTTCTGCTTGTTCACACCCTTCATTGCCACATTTTGCACTTTTTTTTGGGGGGGGGGGCAGCAGGTACCTGGCTCTGACAGGTACCCGCTCCTACTTCCGGGTAAGATTGCTGCGGCGATCTATGAGCATTTCCAGCCCTGCCTCCTTCCCCCCACTGCTATCTGGGACACACACAGGTCCCAGAAAACAGCAGGACCATTCAGAAAGCACAGCGTGACTCACGCATGCACAATAGGAAACTGGATGTTATTTGGCGAATTGGCTCGGCGTGCCGACATCACAGGATCCCAGGACAGGTAAGTGTCCTAATATTAAAAGTCAGCAGCTACAGTATTTGTAGCTGCTGACTTTTAATTTTTTTTGCTCAGCTGTCACATATAATCCCCTATTTTACCTAATACCATTATCTTTTATGAGGGTCAGCTCCATCTAGTGCCTATAATGCAGCATTTTCATGATTGAGGTATTTCAGGAAAATACTGCATTATGGTCACTAATTGAAGCTAAAGCAAATGTGAAATGCAGCTGTCACAAATAAGGGATTATATTTTTATAAATCGACCCCAAAGTGTGTATGGGGATTACCCACTTGACTGGGCATCCCTAGTATTTTCTGTGCAATAATATGTTGTAGGCGGAGTCAGAGATGATGGAAACTAGCTTTCATTCAGGCAGTGTCCGCATCCAAGGTGCTTTATTTTTTTACTTTATAGCTATTCTCAAATGCATTAGGTATATTTAATTCTGTAAATGCCTGTGTGTGCATGGACACATAGAGGTGTATCTACAGGCAGCAGTGGCGGCCCGTCCCAATGGGGCACAGGGAAGCTGCCCCCCTAATTCATGAGCCTAATCTACATGCGGGGCGTCAGATGCATGGATTCCAATGTGGTTTTTTTTTTGAAGAAGAAGAGCCTGAAGCTCTAATTGACTTAAAAAAAGGGTGGGCTCAGGACTCCAAGCCCACCCATTTGTGTGTCAATTCTCATCCCGGCCAATCAGGAAGCAGCTCTTGATACGCGATTGGTCAGGGAGTCTTTGGACACTCAGGACACACCAGCCAATCGTATCTCAGGGGACACTTTCTGTTCAGAAAGGAAAGTAGAATGGCCTGGCTCTTCATTCCCCCTGCCTCCTATGTTAAGGTTAGTCTCTGCCGCCGCCTTCTCGTCCGACTAAAGCCTGGGGGGGAGGGGTCATTGGTGTGCTTGCGGCAATCGCCTCCATCCCGTCCATCATTCGTCTCCCAGCAAATATTTAGCACCAGCCGCCACTGACGGGCAGAAAGAAAAACCCACCAAACACCGGTAGGAGCAGTGTTTGCTAAGCCTGGTCTGCATGAGGCCTTACACTCCAATCACACCTTAGTGTAGCGCAGCGACAGATGCTGTAGCATTTTTTTTAGCTGGAGCATTTTTGGAGGGCACCATTCATTTGAATGGGGCTCCCTAGGCTCCAAATCTTGGCACAGAGCCAGAAATATTTGCACATGGGATTTTTGTCACGATTGTAGCGTGTTTTGTTGCTCAACAATCGCGGCAAAATTGTACCACAATTCAGTTGACATTAAGAAATAACGGCATCGCAAACGCGTAATACGTTTTGCCACAATTCTGGAATTGTGGGCAGAATTGCAACGATTCTGCCCGTGATCAAAATCGTTCAGGTGTGAACTGAGCCTTAGTGTGAACACATGATGACTTGCCAACTGTCAATTTTTCTTAAACCTGTCCTGAGGGGTTTGTAGGTTGCTATTGCTTATCTCTCCTCGGACAGGTTGAGCCTGGAAATGTGGTCGATTAGTAAGAGGTCCACAATGGTAGCCTGTGTATTTCTCTAAGTACAGATCTTCTCCCCCCCAAAAAAAGGCTGGATCTATTCATTCAACTTTCATTCAATCATGTTCATTCGCCATTACCGCTAAAAAAAAAAAAAAAAATTAGGGAAAATTTGTACCTTGCTTTTCTGTGTTGTGTTGTGAATGTATTGTAAAACTTTACTTTCTGTGTTTAATATTATTCCTTCTCCATATTTTATGACCTAACCAAGGTGCTGGTGTCTGCTTGTAGAAGTCACGTTATTATTTATGGTTACAACGGAAATTGGCTTATGTATTGGCTGCTGTTGTGTGTCTTGCTTTGTCTCGTGTCATTGTTTAATAGTAGCTACATATGGTATTACATGCTTGAATGGTTCATTTTATTGCACTGCCGATACTTGCCATGAGGTATGAGAGATTTGAAAACATCATCCGAGTACGTGAGTTGATTGTAGATAGGATATGTGGTGCCTCGCAACATGCCGGGAATGAAGGACCTTGATTACCCTGGAGGAATTCAATCCATCAGAGCACAGAATTGGATGAAAACCTGGGAAACGGAAAAATCAAATGCTTCTCATTGATTCAAACTCCCACCTGACCAATTCTGACAAGGATTAGGCAGAAATGTATCGGCTAAATCAAGTAGTAAACTATATCTGCCATCAAAGTGTGCTGTTGGTATGACTGAATTACTTAGGCATTTGCCATTTATTATTTAGATATTATTATCACGATGAAACAAAATTTAAGACCAGCTAATAAACTAAATCATGAACTTTAACAAGAAAGGGATGCCTTCCATTGGTGATCTTTAGAGCTTAAATGCACCCAAAATCAAAAAACAGAAAAATCAGCTCAAGGGACATAATTTAAAGTGATTGTAAACGATCGTCTTGTAAAACAACCCATTCCGTTTACAGTAGAAATTAAAGGCAAAACATTTTTGTATAGATATAAAAAAAAACATAAATACCTTTTTTTTTATAAGTGATCACATTCCCTCTGTTCGCAGCTGCATAAGAGCTGGGGGAAGAGAAACAGCAGCACACTCGGGACAAGTGTGATCATTGGAGCAGAGTACACCGAGTTTCCAGCATAGCTAGAGAACTGATTATGGTGTGTTCTCCTGGATAGTGTGGTCGGTTTTTAATAGGAAAGCAGAAGGACTGGTGGGAACACCAGGGATTCCACATAAAGGAAGCGATACAAAGAGAACAGGATACTTTCTCATACATGGTACAGCAGGCATATATCAGGAATATGAAGTGTTGGGGTAACACATGCTTTAAAGTGGAACGTCTGTGTTGACTTTAATAAACTTTCCTTTTGGATAAAAAAAAAATCGCCCCGCTCCATTATCACATTTGCCAATTTTTTTGGGGGGGAGGGGTATTTGACAGGTACCCGCTTCCATTTCTACTCAGATCACCTAGCAGTTTTCCCCCACAGTCTTCAAACTTTTCTTAGGAAAAAATTGTGTGAAAATTCTCAGAACATTCAAATGTTGTTCGAAAGTAGTTCAACGTTTTGTTTGCTTTTAACATTCGATTTTGGAATCAATGAACTTTACTAATTCAATACCACACACATAGTTAGAAATTAGTACTTTGTAGAAAATGTTTCCTTCCTACTGTTTTGAATTTGCTTGCCACTGCAGTCGGAAACAAATGTTCATTTTTTTCCCCACTGATTAGATAAACGAAAGTGGGATACGCAACAAAAAATGTTGAACAAAATTCTACAAGTGTGTACCCAGATTTACAGTTAGTTGGATGTGATTTTTGCTGATTCCTCTTCTTTTATTGAAAATCTTCCTCCTTCCTGGTCACCCCCCGCCACTGCAGTCTTCCAGCATTGCAGGGGTTACTACAACTAAGGGGCTGGCTTTGGCTCTTATTAGGGGGGCCTGACTATGCCCGCCCTTTCTAACCCGATCTGGAATTCATGGTAGTCTTATTATAACTTCTGTGATTAGAAAGCAACCTCTGAATGGAGGATGGGTGGATGATTGATAGCCCCGCCCTCTCCATACACAGATCATGTTTAATTCATAGAAGTTGTAGTACTGCTTCAAAGAATGGGGATCTGGGTGGAAAGGATGGGCATACAGTAGTGGGGCTCTCTTGATTAAAATTCTGTGACAGCCCCTTGGCTGTATTAACCCCTGCTGCACTGGAAGATTACAACCCTGTGGGGTGGTGGTTGGGGGGGTTGCAGAACAGAGCAAACATTTTCATTAACAGAAGAGGAATCAGCACATGGGACACATCCTCCTGACTGGTAAGTCCGTTGTGCTGATTTTTATCTTTGTAATTTTGGCTGCACTTAAAGTGTTACTAAACCCACAACAGTAAAATCGGTCTGTATATGCGGCATAGCATGCTTGTTATACTCACGGTGGAACTTAAAGCGGAGTTCTGCCTGAAAAAAAAAAAGATAAAAGTAAGCAGCTACAAATAATGCAGCTGCTGACTTTTAAAATAAGGACACTTACCTGTCAAGGGCGCCCACAATGTCCTCATCCGAAGCTGACCCGTCCCTCGGCTCTGGGTGGAAGAGCCGGCATTGCTATTAAGGAAAGTAGAAAGTGAAGCCTTGCGGCTTCACAGCCTGGTTCCCTACTGCGCATACACGAGTCACGCTGCATGTTCTGAGTGGTCCCTGCTGTCTTCTGGGACCTGTGTGTCTCCCAGAAGACAGCGGTGGGGACAAGGGAGGCGCCAGACATGGCGTAGATTGCTGCGGATACTGCAGCGATCTTTCGCCGAAACCTGTATTAGACGGGTATCTGCTCTCCCTCCCCCCGGAAGGTGCCAAATGTGACACCGGAGAGGGGAGAGGAATCTGAACAGCGGAAGTTCCCCTTTTTGCTGGAACTCCGCTTTAAGGGGTTAATCCTCTGCGTTGTGTAAAAAGGCTGTTTTATTCTGTATGCATAGATTCTTCCCTCCTTGCACTGTCTATCTGAGGAAAGCCAGCTAACACAGGCAGGGTAGCCAACCTGCACATTCTCAGATGTGTATTTTATGCTGGAGAAGTCATTTAGGCCCCTTTCACACTGGGGCGGTATTCAGGCGTTACAGCGCTAAAAATAGCGCCTGTGTAACGCCTGAAAAAAACCGGCCCCTTTAACTCCAGTGTGAAAGCCGGAGGGCTTTCACACTGGAGCGATGCGCTGGCAGGACGGTGAAAAAAGTCCTGCTAGCCGCATCTTTGGAGCGGTGAAGGAGCGGTGTATTCACCGCTCCTATACCGCTCCTACCCATTGAAATCAATGGGACACCGCGGCAATACCGCCGGCAAAGCGCCGCTGCAGCGGCGCTTTGCGGGCGGGTTTAACCCCTTTTCGGCCGCTAGCGGGGGTTAAAACCACCCCGCTAGCGCCCGCACACCGCCACTAAAACGACGGTAAAGCGCCGCTAAAAATAGCGGCGCTTTACCGCCGACGCTGCTCCCGCCCCAGTGTGAAAGCAGCCTTACTTGTTCTCAGAGCTAGCCAGGTCACATGATATTGGCATCTCACATGTGGGCGTTTATAGAGGCTGCTGTGGAAATCTCCTCCTACCAAGTGGTGGCTCTTGCTTAAAATTTTTGGGGGGCGCAAACAAACTGAAAAATTAAATTGTTAGTAATGCAGGGCTGTATATAGCCAATTATGTATCATTACTGTTATATAAAACTGTGCCCTTCATATGCAGCCTCACTGTGCCCATCAGTTGCAGCCTCACTGTGCCCATCAGTTGCAGCCTCACTGTGCCCATCAGTTGTAGCCTCACTGTGCCAATCAAATGCAGCCTCACTGTGCCCATCATATGCAGACCCACAATGCCCCAGCCATGTAATTTGCCCAGACTTTCAGGGTAGTTGTGGTGCACCCTATTTATGGTGACATGCCATTTAATTTTTGCCATTTAACAGCACTGAGTGGCTGAATCTCTTTTCAGGTGGGGTTGTTGGGGGGGGGTGGTAAAACTTCAGCTCAAATGCCTACTTGTACTGTCCCTCCCAGCTGTGTGAATGAGCCCCTAAGGTCTTCTTTACAAGTGTGGTCTCAGATCTGGGCATTCCTCTCTAGGGGTCCACACATTGACTGTCTGCCTGACACCCTTTCCATCCCACATTACTTTTTATCTCTTTTACCTGTTCAGCAGCTCAGTACATTATCTGCAGTCATTTAAGGTGGCCATAGAATAGAATGATTCCTTTCATTATTTAATTCCTACTATGGTCACCTTAAAGTGGATGTAAACCCTCCATACACCCAGTGAAGTGAACAGCCTCAAATGATACACAGAGATGAAACAAATCTCCCTACATAAGTTTTACATGTATATCTGCTGTCTTCAGCTTTATATACTGTTTAGAAAGTTCAGATGTGTAAGGCTCGGTTCACACAGGGGGCGATGCGAGGCGACACGACTTGCCTCACCGCGACCTGCCGCGACCTCAGCGGCGACTTGCAAATGACTTCTGTATAGAAGTCAATGCAAGTCGCCCCGAGGTCGCCCAAAAGTAGTACAGGAACCTTTTTTCTAAGTCGGAGCGACTCGAGTCGCTCCTCTTAGAACGGTTCCGTAGTACAGAACGGGGGCGACTTGTCAGGTCGTGGCACGGCAAGTCGTGTCGCCTCGCGTCGCCCCCTGTGTGAACGGAGCCTTAGGAAATGTTCTCTTCCTGTTTAACACAGAGTGGGATGTCTGGGCATAGAGCCAGGATGGCTAAAATTGCTGATTGGAGGAAAGGCACACACCCCCTCTCCTCATAGGCAGAGACTCTTATTGTGTGTACACAAGACCAGACTTTCCAGCAGACTAGGTCCGACGGTCTTCCGAACAGACATTTCAGCGGAGTTCTGACGGACTTTCCGTATGAACGGACTTGGCCACACACTATCACACCAAAGTCCAACAGATTCGAACGTGATGACGTACGACCGGACTAGAATAAGGAAGTTCATAGCTAGTAGCCAATAGCTGCCCTAGCGTCGGTTTTCATCTATCGGACTTGCATACAGACGAACTGATTTTTCGACCGGACTCGAGACCGTCGGAAAGATTTGAAACATATTCTAAATCTAAAGTCCATCTGATTTTTCGACAGCAAAGGTCAGATGAAGCCCACACACGATTGAATTGTCCGGCGGATTCGTTCTTTCTGACCTTTGCTGTTGAAAAGTCCGGTCGTGTGTACACGGCATCAGAGGTGTTTTGTAACAGGGCCAGCTGCCTGCTAATCTATTTATCTATTTAATCTATAGCAACCTCACCCGACACAAATTTCAGGCTGCTTTTATCTGATGTGTCAGAATTTGTCATGCTGCGTACACACGATTGAACTGTTTGACGTACTTAGTCCGTTGAAACACATTTCAGTGGACAATCCGCTCGTGTGTGGGCTCCAGCGGACTTTTTCAGCGTGCAGTCCGGAGTACTAAGAATTTCGGATTTTCCAAAAATCTGTCCGTCGTACTTTGGTTTCAGCGGACAATACGGTCGTCAGTATGCTAGTTCGACGGACTAAGAATGGCGCATGCCCTGAAAGGATTTACACGGCGGAAGGGTGCATTGCTGTGTATTGGACTTCCTATTTCTAGTCCCGTCGTACGTGCTGTACACGTCATCGCGCAAGCTTTCGACGGACTGTTTGTGTATCCGTGTGTGGTCAAGTCCGTTCAGTGGAAACTACGACGGATTGTCCGTCGGATTGTATGACGGACTAAGTACGCCGTACAATCCGCTCGTGTGTACGCGGCATTAGGAGTTATCAGGCTGATAACAGAGAAATGAGCCAGGAGAGAGCTATGTTACTTAGCTCTTTGAAGAGAGATAATAAAACACTGCAGATATATGTGCCCAGCTCAAATTTTATGAATTGGGTTTACATCCACTTTAAATGGGTGGTACTGTGGTTGTAGTGGTTAGCACTCTCACCTAGCAGTAAGAAGGTCGCTGGTTCAAATCCCAACCACGACACTACCTGCCTGGAGTTTGCATGTTCTCCCTGTGCCTGCGTGGGTTTCCTCCGGGTACTCCGGTTTCCTCCAACAATCCAAAGACATGCAGGTAGGTTAATTGGCTTCTGTCTAAAAAATTGGCCCTAGTATATGAATGGGGACCTTGGATTGTGGGCTCCTTGAGGATAGGGATGTGGGACAATTGTAGACACTCACTCAGGTTTTACTGGATGGACTGGTGTCTTTATTCAACCTAACTAACTATGAAATGAGTGCAGAGAATGTACTGAACTGCTGAACAGGTAAAAGAGATAAAAAGTAATCTGGGATGGAAAAGGTGTCAATCAGTGATGGGAATGGTGAGATTTAATGCAGGAGGCTTCAGGGTGTGAGCAGTGAAGATACATGCGAGAGGAGAGAGGAGAGCAAACGAGCAAACGACAGAAAGGGAAGGAGGATTGGTGTGATTGGGAAGATCTACAAACTTGCAATACACGGAGAGAGGGGAAGTAAAGTTGGAGGTGACGGGTGCTGCTGTAGCAGGAGTCAGGACAGTGAATATAGCATAGCAGGTGCCCCTTCTGCCCCCCAGTCCTGACCCTGCATGTACTGTACCTTCTCTTTATGCACTGCTGGCTGTCACAGGGAGATGGATGGAGGACATGGACTGCTGCCTTTGCCTCTCTCTGTTGCACAGACCTATTCCTCCCTCAGCCTGCCACCGTTCTTCTCCTGCTGATTCCCTCAGCACTTGCTGAAGGAGGCAGGCAGTGTGAGGCAAGTCAGGGACTGAGAGAGCCGGGACTTTAAACTTACTATCCGAAATAGAAAAAATAGTCCCTCCAGTTACAGTCTCCCCGGCTCTCCCGATGAAAGGATGCCCCCCAGCCCAGGGGTCCCCCCTTATCAGCGGCCCTGGATAGAGCAGTGGATGGATGGCCAGTTGGCCAAATACCTGTATTCGGACTAGGTAGCGATCACCCTGGCCACTCCACTGTCCAATCTGTGTGTTCTCCTGGTTAAGTAGCAGCACGCTGGGAGGTGTACAGGAGTGTCCGATGGCCGGCCAGCTGACTTAGAGTGACTCAATTTTTGTGTTCCACCACCAAGGGACCGGGAAAATTCGACCAGCGAGACTGGAAGTGAAATGGTTCAGCTAAAAGCACCGCCCTATGTACTTCAGGGCTCCACCAATCACAAAGAATAATTGTATAGTGGAAGTGTTGGGGCGCATCAGCTCTGAGCCCCGAGGAGGTGCTAAAGGAAACCAATCAAGCTTCCCAGCTGCAGTCACATGATTGCTGAAACGTAATGCTTCCCATAAACGTAATGCTTTTTACTCACTAGCTTTGCTCCTATCTGAAATCTGAGATCTGGAGAAACTGTGCAGTTTATCACTAACCATGGTATACAGATCAGCCAAAAAGGTATATCGTGGCAATATTTTAATGTAAAAAGAAGATTTATAAGCTGTGGGCATTGTGTGTGGGTGGCAAATTAACTATTTTCATATTACTGGGTTTAGTAACACTTTTAAGCTTTACCTGAAGGTGAAAGATCACACCTCTATTAGTCCTCTTCTCTTCAGCTATATTAAACCACTGTTCATGATTACAGTGGGTATCCAAGGTCTTGTGGCAATATGGCTGGCCAGCTCTGGGGAAGGGAGATAAGACAGTCCAATCCCCAAAGCCCCTTTGTGGCATGAGCGTTGTGCTGGGAACCCAGGGAACATGTCCTTCATCTCTTGTCTTTTGAGAAAGTCCTATTGGACGCAACTTGTCAAGTAGGTTTGGCTGTGACATCATCAGAGCCGATGTTCTTTGTTTGAATGTGAGTAGAACTTATTTTTTTTACTATCAATAAATGGTTGAATATACTACACTATGGGTATATATTTATATGTATTAATTTTGAGTGAACAGCGGTGAAGGAGAAAAATTATCTGTTTGCAAAATCTGAAAAACATTTTCCAAAATTGTTGGTCTGTTTTTGTTTATTTAGCAAAAGATAAAAAACACAGTGGTGATTAAATACTACCAAAAGAAAGCTCTATTTGTGTAAAAAATTATAAAAATTGGATATTTTTACCTTTACAGAAGTCTTATTGGAAGATGCATTGTAGAAAAATGGTAGAAAATCATATTTTATATACTGTAGCTATACCTGCAAATGGGGCCAGCCTGAACTGATCTATCAGGACTTATATTTCTGACATAGCATTGCACTTTAATATACCATAGGACTATTGGCCAGCATGCACTTTGCCTAGCAACAACTCCCTAGAACAAGATTTGCCTTTTTGTTTCTCTCCCCTTCCTTTTTAATTGTAAGCTGCATGGTATACGTGCAATTACCTTATAATTGTCCATGGGTAATGTGTGTAACAACAGTGCATGGAAATGGCTTACAATTAAACTATTTGAAAAACGTATTGTAAAGTTTAAACATCTGTGGGCAGCTTATCTGTTGTGGGTGTATTTTAATCATGCATAATTATAACTTCCATGTGCATACATACAGTATCTCACAAACGTGAGTACACCCCTAACATTATTGTAAATATTTTATTATACCTTTTTTATGTGACTCCCATACCAAAAAAGGCCTCAGACCCCACCAATCTTAACAACTTAAGACCCATCTCTTTACTCCCTTTTGCCTCCAAACTCCTTGAACGTTTAGTCTACAACCGACTGAGCAACCACCTCATTGAAAATAACCTTCTCGATCCTTTTCAGTCTGGATTTCACCCACAGCACTCCACAGAAACTGCCCTCCTAAAACTCACTAAGGACTTACTAACAGCCAAAACCAATGGTCATTATTCCATACTCTTACTCTTGGACCTTTCTGCTGCCTTTGATACAGTTGACCACCCCCTCCTCCTCAAAAAACTCAATTTTCTTGGTCTCCATGGCTGCACTCTCCGTTGGTTTGAATCTTAGCTATCTCATCGCACCTTCAGTGTCACTTACAACTCCACTTCCTCTTCTCCAACTCCCCTTTCCGTTGGGAGTCCTTGGACCTCTACTATTCTCGATCTACACGTCCTCCCTGGGTCAGCTACTAGCCGATAGAGAGAGTATATGTGAGGGAGAGCGATAACACCAAATTTAACACACCTGCTCCCCATTCACACCCAAGACCCTGTAACACTAACAAACCACATGGCACAGGAGAGGGAAAATGGCTAATGGGGCCAAATTTGGAGATTTTCACTTAGGGGCGTGCTCACTTTTGTTGCCAGTGGTTTAGACATTAATGTTCAGTTATTTTGAGGAAACTGCAAATTTACACTGTTGTACAAGCTGTACACTCACTACTTTACATTGTAGCAAAGTGTAATTTCTTCAGTGTTGTCACATGAAAAGATATAATAAAATATTTTAAAAAATGTGAGGGGTGTGCTCACTTTTGTGAGATAGTGTGTGTGTGTATATATATATATCCATCCATCCATTTCCTCACGTATCACTGATCTACTAACAGACATATCAGCCTGGATGTCACACCACTTCCTCAAACTTAATCTATCTAAAACCGAGCTCTTAATATTTCCTCCCCCACGTGCCCCTTCGCCTGACTTCTCTGTCAAGATCAATGGCACATCAATCAGTCCATCCCCACATGCCAGGGTGCTAGGGGTAACCTTAGACTCCGCACTGTCCTTTCAGGCCCACATACAAGCCCTGTCCAAATCATGCCGCCTTAGCCTCCGCAACATTTCCAGAATACGCCCCTTTTTAACTAATGACACCACCAAGCTTCTAATTCACTCCCTGGTCATCTCTCACCTCGACTACTGCAACTCCCTCCTCGTTGGATTACCTTTACACAGACTATCCCCCCTCCAGTCCATAATGAATGCCGCTGCCAGACTCATCCACCTTACCAGCCATCCAGTGTCCTCCACCCCTCTCTGCCAATCCCTGCACTGGCTTCCACTCGCCCAACGAATAAAATTCAAAGTACTAACAATAATTTACAAAGCCATCCATAACTCTGCTCCCAGCTACATCACTGACCTAGTCCCAAAATACCAACCAAACCGCCCTCTTCGGTCATCTCAAGACCTGCTCTCTAGCTCCCTTGTCACCTCCTCCCATGCTCGCCTCCAGGATTTCTCCAGAGCTTCTCCCATCCTTTGGAACTCCCTACCCCAATCTGTCCGACTGTCCCCTAATCTATCCATCTTTAGACGATCCCTGAAAACCCTTCTCTTCAAAGAAGCCTATCCTGCTTCTAACTAACACTGTTTTAATTCCTCCATCAGCTCATCCCCCACAGCTATTACCTTTTGTATCAATTGCCCCTTCCTTTTTAGATTGTAAGCTCTAACGAGCAGGGCCCTCTGATTCATCTTGTACCAAATTGTAATGTAAATGTAATGTCTGCCCTCATGTTGTAAAGCGCTGAGCAAACTGTTGGCGCTATATAAAACCTGTATAATAATAATAATAATAATGTGACAAACAGTGAAGAAATGACACTTTTCTACAATGTAAAGTAGTGAGTGTAGAGCTTGTTTAACAGTGTAAATTTTCATTCCCCTCAAAATAACTCAACACACAGCCATTAACCACTTGTCTACTGGGCACTTAAACCCCCCTCCTGCCCAGACCAATTTTCAGCTTTCGGTGCTCTCACAATTTGAATGACAATTACTCAGTCATGCAACACTGTACCCAAATAATTTTTTTTTTTAATACAAATAGAGCTTTCTTTTGGTGGTATTTGATCACCTGTGGGTTTTTTATTTTTTGCGCTATAAATGAAAAAAGACAGAAAATTTTGAGAAAAAAAAAACGCATTTTTCTTTGTTTCCGTGATAAAATTTAGCAAATTATAAATTTTTCTTCGTGAATTTTGGCCACAATTTATACTGCTACATATATTTGGTAAAAATAACCTAAATTAGTGGACATTATTTGGTCTTTGTGAAAGTTAGAGAGTCTACAAGATGTGGTGCAAATCATAAAAAATGTATCACACCTGAAGTACTGGTGGTCTCAATTGTTGCGACCTGAACAAGCCAGAAAAGTACAAATAACCCCCAAATGACCCCTTTTTGGAAAGTAGACATTCCAAGGTATTTAGTAAGAGGCATGGTGAGCTTTTTGGTGTTGTCATTTTTTCCCACAATTCTTTGCAAAATGAAGATTTTTATTTATTTATTTATTTTTTCCACAAAATTGTCATTGTAATAAGATATTTCTCTCACATGGCATGTGTATACCACAAATAATTCCCCAAAATACATTCTGCTACTCCTCCTGAGTATTACGATACCACATGTGTGGGACTTTTTCACAGCCTGGCCACATAGAAAGGCCCAACATACAGGGAGCACTGTCACGTGTTCTGGGAGCATAAATTACACATCTAACTTGTTGACTACCTATTACATTTTTGAAGGCCCTGGAGCACCAGGACAATGACACGTGACACTGACGTGGCACTGATGGCATATAGCACTGATACGTGGCACTGATAGCACATGACACTGATGCGACACTGATGACAGATGGCAGTAATACTTGGCACTGATGACAGATGGCACTGATACGTGGCACTGATGACATGTGACACTGATAACAGATGGCATATGACACTGAAAGATGGCACTGATAACAGATGGCACTGATATGTGGCACTGATGACACATGACGTGACACTGACAGGTGGCACTGGGGACAGGTGGCACTGATAGGTGGCACTGGGGACAGGTGACACTGGGGACAGATGACACTGATAGGTGGCACTGGGGACAGATGGCACTGGTAGGTGCACTGGGGACAGATGGCACTGACAGGTTGGACTGGGGACAGGCGGCACTGATAGGTGGCACTGGGGACAGATGGCACTGATAGGTGGCATTGGGGACAGATGGCACTGACAGGTTGCACTGGGGACAGATGACACTGATAGGTGGCACAGGGGACAGGTGGTACTGGGGACAGATGGCACTGATAGGTGCACTAGGGACAGATGGCACTGACAGATGGCACAGGGGACAGATGGCACTGACAGGTGGCACAGGGGACACATGGCACTGAAAGGTGGCACTGGGGACAGGTGGGCATGTGTGTTGTGTGTTTCACTGTGAGTGACAACTCACTTTTCGCTGCAGCTGCAGCATGGAAGCTCTCCCTCCTCACACGCAGTCTCTGTGTGAGGAGGGAGAGCCGGCGATGAGAGATGATCTCATATGTTTACATATGAGATCACCTCTCATTGGACACGCCGATCGAGTGTTAAATGGCCCGCTGTGATTGGCCATTCAGCACGATCTGTGATTGGCTGTGTCCAAGGGACACGGCCAACACAGAACTTCCCCGATGTGCGCCAACGGCGGCTCGCAGAGGGGAAGTAAACAGGAGGATGTCCAGGGACGTCCACCCAGCAGTTAGCGTCCGCACTGTAGCCGTCTTTTGGCTATAGTGCAGGCACAAAGTGGTTAATGTTTAAACCGCTGGCAACAAAAGTAAATACACCCCGAAGTGAAAATGTCCAAATTGGGCCCAAAGTGTCAATATTTTGTGTGGGCACCATTATTTTCCAGCACTGCCTTAAGCCTCTTGGGCATGAAGTTCACCAGAGCTTCACAGGTTGCCACTGGAGTCATCTTCCACTCATCCATCAAGGAGCTGGTTGATGTTAAAGACCTTGCGCTCCTCCACCTTCCATTTTGAGGATGCCCCACAGATGCTCAATAGGATTTAGGTCTGGAGACATGCTTGGCCAGTCCATCACCTTTACCCTCAGCTTCTTTAGCAAGACAGTGTTCGTCTTGGAGGTGTGTTTGGGTTCTTATCATGTTTGAATGCTGCCCTGCGGCGCAGTCTCTGAAGAGAGGGCTTAAGCTCTGCTTCAGTATGTCACAGTACATGCTGGCATTCATGGTTCCCTCAATGAACTGTAGCTCCCCGGTGCTGACAGCACTCTTGCAGCCCTAGACCATGACACTCCCACCACCATGCTTGTCTGTAGGCAAAACACACTTGTCTTTGTACTTCTCACCTGGTTGCCGCCACACACGCTTGACACCATCTGAACCAAATAAGTTTATCTTGGTTTCATAAGACCACAGGAATCAAAATGACTGGAGGTTGGGACTTTAAATGAAGCAGGCAGGTGTAAAACATTTACATTTATTGGAAAATCAATGGTAAGGGCCGGTTCACACTGCGAGCCGCGGCGAGGCGTCTCCGACTTCCTCGCCGCGACTTGCAGGGGGGGTGAGCGGCGACTTGCAGAGGACTTCTGCATAGAAGTCAATGCAAGTCGCCCCCGAAGTCGCCCCGAAGTAGTACAGGAACCTTTTTTCTGAGTCGGAGCGACTCGAGTCGCTCCTCTCAGAACGGTTCCATTGTACTCAATGGGGACGACTTGCGGGAGCGAGGCGAGGCGAGCCGTGTCGCCTCGCCTCGCGCCGCAGTGTGAACCGGCCCTTAGTTGCATGAGGGTAGTCATGAGTACATCAAGAAGACCAATATATTCCATTCAATGGATAAACATACAGCAATAACAATTGACCACAAAAATACAAATCACATATTACAAGTGATCATTAGGTAAGTAAAACATATGGTTGGCATAAAACATGGCATATAGTAGCTCTATGCATTTCGTGGATTCATCCACTCTTCAGGAGCATGCACGTGGAAAACTGAATGCTGTAGTATAATAACATATAATATCTGTAAGGTCTGGCCCTGTCACGGGAAATAGAGGTTGAAATAAAGTAATTAGAAGTAATATTGGCTAGGATAAACCCCCCCAAAAACCACTCTCAAAAGTACTTACATTGTCTGTATCTATGCAGTAGCAATGTGCCAAAATGAATCAGAATAACCCCATATGGGTATCACTGATGGGAGCTGAGGTGGTTAAGGCAGATCAGGACTGGACAAAGATGGTTTCCAAGAAAGGAAATTCCAAAGATTAATAAGGGTCAGCAGTGACCAAAGGTGCTAAAAGTGAAAGAAGGATTGTAAAATAAATTGGAGGGTCATATTATGTGATACAAAAGGTCATCTGTATGTTTATCCATTGAATGGAATATATTGGTCTTCTTGATGTACTCATGACTACCCTCATGCAACTTACCATTGATTTTCCAATAAATGTAAATGTTTTACACCTGCCTGCTTCATTTAAAGTCCCAACCTCCAGTCATTTTGATTTCTTTATTCAAATAGGGATGGAGGCAACTGACCTTACCCGGTCACCGCCTCATTTAAAGTCCCAATGTTCTCTTTTTCTTCCAAATAAGACCACAGGACACGGTTCCAGTAATCCATGTCCTTAGTCTGCTTGTCTTCAGCAAACTGTTGCGGGCTTTCTTGTGCATCATCTTTAGAAGAGGCTTTGTTCTGGGACAACAGCCATGCAGACTAATTTGATGCAGTGTGCTGCGTATGGCCTGAGCACTGACAGCCTGACCCCCCACCCCTCAACCTCTGCAGCAATGCTAGCAACACTCACATTTACTTCCCAAAGACAACCTCTGGATATGACACTGAGCACATGCACTCAACTTCTTTGGTCAACCATGGTGAGCCCTGTTCTGAGTGGAACCTGTCCTGTTAAACCACTGTATGGTCTTGACCACCATACTGCAACTAAGTTTCAGGGTCTTGGCACTCTTCTTATAGCCTAGGCCATCTTTATGTAGAGAAACATTTTTTTTTTCAAATCCTCAGAGAGTTCTTAGCCATGAGGTTCCATGTTGAACCTCCAGTGACCAGCATAAGAGTGAGAGCAATAACACCAAATTTAACACGCCTGCTCCCCATTCACACCTGAGACCTTGTAACACTAATGAGTCACATGACACCGGGGAGGGAAAATGGCTAATTTGGCCCAATTTGGACATTTTCACTTAGGGGTGTATTCACTTTTGTTGCCAGCGGTTTAGACATTAATGACTGTGTGGTGAGTTATTTTGAAGGGACAGCAAATTTACATTGTTATACAAGCTGTACACTCACTACTTTACATTGTAGCAAAGTGTCATTTCTTCAGCGTTGTCACATGAAAAGATATAATAAAATATTTACAAAATGTGAGGGGTGTACTCACTTTTGTGAAATACTGTGTGTGTGTGTGTGTGTGTATATATTATATTATATATATATATATATATATATATATATATATATATATATATATATATATATATATATATATATATATGAAGGCCAGTATGGTGGCCTGAAATTATGGAAGGAGCCCAGGTGATATTTAAGCAGACCATTCACACTGGTCTTTGTCGGTTCCACTACACATCACTAGACTGACTCTTCCAGCTCACATCATGTTTGTGGGTCTGTGCATTCTATTGCAAGCGAATCGCAGCTTCTCCATTCGTCTTCGTCGGCGGTTCCTGCTCACTGTTGCAGGTAGGATTCAAACTTTTCGCAACGTGCAATCTTGCAATTCGTTATGCTTCCTATCCCGCATCACTTTCTTTAAAAAAAGAACTTGCCCCTGTGTTGTTGTCACTCATCTCCCGACATCATTTGGCACAGGCATAGTACGTTCATACCTTTCTTCTGCCTTGTTTGTCATCCAAGCCTCCGAGCCACTGTCGGTCGTTGTCTGATATCACTCGACATAGGCTTCACTGCTTATAGGATTCACTGTCCATGGGGTTGCTGTCTCATACATTTTGAGATGAGCATGTATTGCTTGTACGGGTTCTGTGGCTGATTGAGGTGGTACTTAGACCCACCTGGTGCCTCGCCTGCACCTTGATTAGGGGGTTGGGTGGTTGGTTTGTGTTCGGTTTCAGAGCTAGGGGTGGTATACATGCTACAACCAATTCGTATCAGATCCATTTATTACCGCTTACTACCGATTCGTTTTGTACATTTAAAACCAATTCGTATCAAGCCATCTCATTACAAACCAATTCTTAGAAGATATCATTGCATACGTTCGAACCATTGTCTATCATGTTCCCCATTCGTAAAGCGGACGTTACCGCATGTCATAAGTTCTTTGCCTTCTCCTCACTGCCTTCAGTTAACTTACCGTTTCGTATTTACTCACTCTTCAGCCCGATCCGAATATAGTCGCATTGGCGTGACATTGCGGCAGCACAATGATTCGGATCCTCAGCTTTACCTTACTTATCAAGCATAAACATACGCATCTCACTCCATCTATTTGTACGTTGTTGCGGTTGGTCGTTCCAACATGCTCAAATTCCTATATCTTTGTTTTCGTCTTCCTGATAAGGCTGCTTACTTGCAAACATTACAAGCATCTCTTCAAGTGGCTCAAATATGCCCCCCTTCGTCTCCAGTGGCAAATCGGCCTATTCACCTATTCTCTGTCGCTTCTCCCTTTAGGTCAGTAGAGTTCGAGTTGGTCCATCCTGCACCAGGTTTGGACGGTAATCCACACACTGATGACAGGGCTCGCACCTTCTCCAGGGGGCCAGCCATGCCCCATTAAGCTCTTTGCAACCCCCTTTTTAGTCAATTTCCTATGTCACCTTACTACAGGTTCCCGGTTCGACCCAGTTCTCGAACCCAACCAGGACTTCACAATCTAAGGCATTGAGTCAGGTGCATAGTACAAGGGATCTTCCCTTGCATTTCCTTTAAATACTCTTTCCCAACATGTTTTACTTCACATAAATCATTTGTGTTGTTACTGAGGTGTTAGTAACTGTCACATACTTCTGTGCCCCTCACTCTGGTTTGAAAGCAAGATCCTTCACCACACAAACAAGGTCGCACAACGTCAAGCTTGCTGACAGTGCAAGCGTTAGCTGCAGTGATGGCTGAGGAAGTTTTAGGATGGGAGGGCGCCAGACCCTGCCCTTTCTATTTGACCCCTCCCACTTGGTGAAAATGGGCATGGTTTCAGTAAAATAGTCGGTGTGGCACTAAGGTGGTGTGGTTAACGTCTGAGATGAGGGATGGCGGGAGAGGGGGGGAGGGACAACAGGCCCAAATCCTACACAACAATAGAAATATGTGTATTCTAGAAAGTTTATCAGCAGATAAAGATACTGCAAACACCTGGTGTTAGCACCTCAATCATCCCAGCACCATGGTTGTTATGGTGTCAGGATGATTGAAGCTCATTATTTCTATTATTACATTATAATATAAAATGAAATCATTCAACTCACCATAATGCAGAGTCAGTGGGAGCCTCGAGTGTGTCACTTGCCATGTCGTCTGCCACCAGATGCCATCAGGTGCCCCAAGCGGAGTCCGTCATATCAGGTGCCCCAAGCGGAGTCCGTCATATCAGGTGCCCCAGCAGAGACCCTCTTTACATCTGTGTCCCCATCAGCAGAATCCCTCTTTACATCTGTGTCCCTGTCAGCAGAGTCCCTCTTTACATCTTTATCCCCGTCAACGGAGTCCCTCTTTACATCTGTGTCCACTTCAGCGGAGTCCCTCTTTACACCTGTGTCCGCTTCATCGGAGTCCCTCTTTACATCTGTGTCCGCTTCAGCGGAGTCCCTCTTTACATCTGTGTCCGCTTCAGCGGAGTCCCTCTTTACATCTGTGTCCGCTTCAGCGGAGTCCCTCTTTACATCTGTGTCCCCGTCAGTGGAGTCCCTCTTTACATCTGTGTCCCCATCAGCGGAGTCCCTCTTTACATCTGTGTCCCCGTCAGCGGAGTCCCTCTTTACATCTGTGTCCCCGTCAGCGGAGTCCCTCTTTACATCTGTGTCCCCGTCAGCGGATTCCCTCTTTACATCTGCGTCCCCGTCAGCGAAGTCCCTCCTTCATCTGTGTCCCCAGCAGAGCCCCTTCTTACACCTGTGTCCCCTAGGAGCCCTTTCTTACACCTGTGTCCCCAGCGGAGCCCCTTCTTACACCTGTGTCCCCAGCGAAGCCTCTCCTTACACCTGTGTCCCCAGCGGAGCCCCACCTTACATCTGTGTCCCCAGTGGAGCCCCACCTTACATCTGTGTCCCCAGCGGAGCCCCACCTTACATCTGTGTCCCCAGCGGAGCCCCACCTTACATCTGTGTCCCCAGCGGAGCCCCACCTTACATCTGTGTCCCCAGCAGAGCCCCACCTTACATCTGTGTCCCCAGTGGAGCTCCACCTTACATCTGTGTCCCCAGCGGAGCCCCACCTTACATTTGCTTCCCCAGCAGAGCAGCAAGGTCTTCATCACATCTGTGTCCCCGGCAGCACAGGCAGCCCTTCTTCAAGCCGCATCTGTGACTCTCTCCAGCTAGTTCCTGGCTTTCTCCATGTGTTCAGTGGAGAGGGGAGAGGCTTCCCCTCTCCACTGAACAAAAGGGGATTAGTCCTCACTAGAAAAATGAAAATGAGAAGTCTTGCCTGTTGGTGGTGACATATATATGTCTTGTATTTATGTGAGATTTATGTAGCCCGCTGGAAATGACATTGTTCTCACACTAAGAACAAAGCACCCGCCTTCCCAAACTTACATACATATTTAGGAACTCCCCACAATGGCTGACTAAAACCTTCTTTAACTCTCTGAAACAACTTTTTCTCTCCTTCATCTGGGGACCCAAGTCCCCTAGATTCAAATACACCACGCTCACCAGGCCTGTGGGTAGTGGAGGGTTAGCTCTTCCTGACTGTCACAAATATTTCCTAGCCACTCAGCTTGTAACCGTCCACTGGTGGCTGCAGCCGGACTTGGCCAATGCTGCTACGGTCCTGGAGGCAGCTATAGTGGGGTCTCTGGAGGCATTAAGGGGGTTGGTTTTCAGGGGGCCAAAAACACCTCACTGCCTCACCCCTTCTATGCGCACCACTTTAAGGGCGTGGACGGTGGGAGAGGCACTGAGGGCGTCCCTGCCGAACTCCTGGTCTCCTCACACCCCCCTGTGGCTGAATCCTAGCCTTCCACAGTTTAATACCATCCCGGACCCTCAGGCCTGGGCCAAGTGTAAAATACTGACGCTCGAGCATGTTGTTACCAACGGGGAACTCACTCCCTTTCATATCCTGCGTGATAAATTTAGTGTGCCTACATGGGCCCACTTCCGTTATCTTCAAATCGCGCATTGCTTATCGCTGTCAATTTTCGGGACAACCGGTCGTACTGGAATACTCTGAGCTTGAATCCGTCCTTCGGGTAAGAGACTTGGAGAAACCCATGTCTCAGATTTACGGGTCCCTACTGGTTGCGGCCGTCCCCGAGCTGTCCTCCCTCCGCAGGAAATGGGTGGAGGACATACCGGGGCTGGATGATGATGACTGGAGGGAGATCTGGGATTTTCCGTTCTCCCCTTTGGTTTCGGCCAGGGACAAATTGGTCCAATACAAAATTGTACACAGAGCCCACTACACGCCCCACAGACTGCACCAGATGTCGCCGACGCACTCCCCGGCGTGCTGGCGCTGCTCCTATCAGCCGGGAGACTTCATTCACATTTTCTGGGCTTGCCCAGTGATTGTATGCTTTTGGAAAGAGGTTCTCCTGGTGATAGTTAAGACCACTGAGGTTAATATTCCTTATGATCCTAAATATTGTCTGCTGGGGCTAGTGGAACAAATGTCGATCCTCAGGGCAAGGAAAACACTCATATCCCTGTTACTCTACTATGCACGCAAGGCCATCACCATGACCTGGAAACAATCGTCTCCCCCCTCTATCAAATTCTGGAAAAACCTGGTGAACGCTAGCTTACCCCTCTATAGGGCCACCTACTTGAGCAGGGGTTGCCCACAGAAATTTGAGAAGGTGTGGAATTGCTGGTTGGATGATGACACTACGGCAACGGATGTAGTGAATAACCCATAGTTCATCGTTATAGGTGTAGTACGGTTGTAGGCTGACCCACCTGCTCTTATGACACCCTATCCGGTCATTTTAACACTTAGCACGAATTATCCTACAATATCCTCTCCCCACAGTGGGGTATAGATAGATAAGGTTATGTTTGTGTTGATTTGCCCTGTTGCGGTCGGTTGCTGCATCAGAGGCAGAATATATGTTATGTAATGTGCCTTTTCGTGGCCTGTTGCCACATTTGGAAGTTTGCCCCTGTGTGGGCAATGTTTGGCCCCTGCGTGGGCAATTTTCTATGTAACCAAAAAATTCAATAAAAAAGATTTTACAAAAAAAAAAAAAAAGAACAAAGCACCCGACCAGGTGGATGCTGCTCGGCGCCCCGCCAATGAAGTGCCGCATCTGCAATCTCGTGATTGCATTGACGTGGCGCTTCCCATAGTGCACTGTGTCCGGCGCCCAAACACAGTTCACTTAAAACTTTTTTTTTAAAGGCCTATGGACGGCCCGCCACTGGTTAGCAGGCCAAACATACATCAATAAGTTACAGATCACAACATTCCTACTTAGAATACCAGACTGCAGCTCCCAGTACGCCCTGGGGGTTTTGGTTCACAGGTTTGTGCCAAATACGGACGGGCACCTGAGCTATCGGTTACCTGGCCAGTCACCTGGCTCACCTCGATTGCCACGCCTTCTTTTGAGTATTCTTAATTTCCACTCAACAGCGTTCATACGCAAACCAGCTTCTTTGCTATGCCTGTCGTTCCTTTTCAAGTCCTCGTTTTTCTCTCGTTTTTTTTTCCCATCTTTACCTACCCAACGCATCTGTCACCTCCTGCCTTTTCGACTTATCTTGACATATGCACTTCCCCTCTCCTTATCTTTTAGCCAAAGTCATGTCGCAGGCAGACAGCAAAGACTTTGTCCTAGCCCCTCCATCACACTCTGCTGGTTCAGAAAGCGGCAGCACTCAACCTCCCAGAGCTTGGACCATCCCCAAGCTCACAGCAGAGCTGTGGCGCAGGGGTATTTCCTACCCTGCCACAGCCAGGCCAAGCTTTTAGGCTGCTATCCCCACTGCCGACGGGAGCCCAACGTGGCACCCAGGCTTCTCCGCAGTCTATATCGTTGACTATAAAAAGCAAAAAGAAAGAAGGCGTCTCTAAGTGCAGAATTAAAATAATTGAATATCCCCAGAAGGATTAAAAAGAACTTACAGGATCTGAAGAGTTAAAAAGCACGTCATCATTATTAATGTAGGTGGTCCGGCGAAGTAGGAAGGTCCCGAGTGTATATAAGGTTCTCAGGGCTGTTCACTGCTTGTACTGCACAGTCCCAGGGTCACCAGCAGGGAGATGTCATGAGCCCCCGCAAAATTACACTAAGCAATTGGACAGACACACTTGTCGGAATCAGCGGAGGACAGAGCTCCCAGAAGTGATGTCAGCGGTGAGGGACGGCAACCAGCGTGGACCGCAAGCTGGAAGTAGTCATCAAGAAGAGACGCGTTTCAGAACGTCTGATTGGTTCCTTTGTCAACCTAATGGCTATGAGTGTATATATGCATAATTTATACTAACTACACATGAAGTGGGCGGATTCAAGGGTGAACAAAAAATATATAATAAAATAAAGGATAATATGGAGCGTTCTCTGAAAATAAGAGACCTTAAACAAAAAAATTAAGAAAAAAATTATTAATTAAAATGTACAGATCCCTATCTAAAAAAAAAAAAGAAATGGTAGACACAAAACACAGACCACAGACAAAAGAATATATGTAGTTAAAGCGGTTGTAAACCCTCCCCCGCAACTTTGTCCTATGTAAATCAGCATAAAAATCCCTAATGAACACTGCTTCTAGATATCTCCTTACTTGCTTAGTATTGTTGTAATCCTTGTTGTTCTGTAGAATTAAGTCACTGAGCATGCCCAGATCTCCCTTGATTTACAGCACACTCTCTATGGACTTATCTATCTGTTATCAGGACTTCCTACGGCACAACACTGAACTCTGCTAATCACTCAGAGCTTCCTCCTACACACCATGTGACCATGTGACCTCACATACAGTCTAAACTTGGCCATTACTGCAGTCTTATCAGCTGAAGATAAGTCTGACAAAGGCAAACATTAGACATCAGCACAAGTAAATACTATGAAATAAACAAGTAAGCTATGAACAGGGAAGCAGGGTTGCCATAGAAGCGTTGGATTGAGAAGGAGGCTTGGTTAACAGTACAGGAAGTGCTCAATGTAAGGGTCGGAAATACACTCCACTGTGGACTCAGAAAACAATACTTAAGATGGCGCTGCATAACCCCTGGAAACAAGTTTTTTTAAAGTTTCTTTAAACAGTAAGTAATATGCGATTTGGGCTGGATTGCAATGGCTATAGTCTTATAATGACTTATTATAATGGACTAAATGAAAAGAAGCATCAGAGTGAGAGAGTTTACTTCCTCTTTAATAGCGAACAGATCATAAGGTTACTATGATCATACCTCCCACATAGATACATGTACATACATCGTCGATGATCACTCAGCTCTAAAAAAAATAAATAAAAAGGATCGGGACTTGCAGCCACACTCACTGTAAGCTTCTTCATGTTTGCCTCTCATGCCATAAAACACAACCCAAAGTAACGGTCGGCATTAAGCAGCTAAATAATGCATGTCGGGTGGCTCGGGTTCTGCTTATCCTCCCACCCGAGTCCTTCCCTGGCCGCCTTTCTCGTGCAGGGATGCACCTCAGGATTCAACACTGGCCTCATCACACTGCCCCACATGACACTCGAATGCAAGAACCTACTCTCAGCTGCCAACGACGAGTCAGCCATCGACATCTTGTTACAAACCAAACTGGAATGGGGGTACATGATTGCCCCTTTGCCAAGTCACCTTTCACTGTCTGGAGAGTCAGCCCTATTGAACTTGCCGAGGGCATGTATGCTAATAAACTTTCTGATTGTTCTCACATCCCAAGTTTGAACTCCCTAATACCCTCAGAAAAATTTCCCTTAAGTATTCGCCAGTCGACCTAGCCATTCAAATCATTGTTAGTATAGGAGTAGGCGCTTGGCGGTCCAAAGCGGACATCTCAGACGCTTTCAAATTACTGCCCATCGAGCCACCCCTCAACCGATGGCATAGCGATGAAGTTGAAAGACTTATATTATTTCGCCACCAAATTCTCATTTGGTACTAAATAAAAAAAATAAAAAATGACTTCCTGCACATCGAAATACTCGGTGAGCCCCCAGTAGACGTTGACAGCTTAAGAGGAGTATTTGGTGATTTAATGTGCCCATAGCAGAGAATAAAGTGGAATGCCCGGCACTGTCCATCACCTTCTTGGCTGTCACGCTTGGCTCACGGTCCATGCAGGCCAGCCTGCCTCCCGACAAGTTGACCCACATCAGGTTGGTCGTTCACACCAATACCCTTACTCAAGGGTGTACCAAGAGACAGCTAAAATCCTTGCTGGCCATGCTTGGTTTCGCCATGAGGATCATCCCTCGGGGGTGGTACTTCATCTTACACCTTAGTTTCCTCTCGAAAGTGCAAGGTCCCGACCAAATTCCTAGGCTAGACACAGCAGCTATAGCGTGTGTCCCTGATGACGCAATTGTATTTGCGAAATGCATAGAGGCTGCTAGGAAACACAATAGGTCACTTCTGGGTAAATGATAATGAGGCTTGGGACGCACGCCAGGAGGGGAGAGACACGGCGATACCCTCACCCATCCGAACCCATTCAAACTGCTGGATAAGTTTAGTGCCAACTCATAGGCACTTGGAAATGTGAGTGACATAACCTGTTTTTACCTTTTTATAAATAAATGCACAGACATACTGCGCAATGCTTGTTGTTCATTTTTATGAGGGCGGATATTGTTTAAACCTGTAAACTGGGAGCAGCATAGACCTTGAGTGGATTGGTTATCCCTATCAATGAACCAAAGGCGTTCTCTATATTAATATCTGGTGAGTGGCCAATCCTTTTGGTGGTGCTGGTGTCGTCACTAAATTGGTGGATATGAAATACACAGGATCACGGATGCAAGGAATAGGAAGATTGGAGTAATTGAATATACAGCATAGAATCCGGAAGGGGGATTCACTAAATTCTGGTTTATCTATACCAGCAAAAACACTGAACATTTAATTGTTTATTTATTTTGTATCATTTAAACCTAACACTAATGTTAACATTGGATGTATGAGTTATATATGAGATAAAGACATGGGTGTATTGTATATGTATATTGATTTTAGTATCACTAGTGTGTATGTATATGAATATATCATTTTTTCTCAGTGGTGTATATTCTGGTTCTAAGATATATAATATAGGGGTTAGCGCAGTCAACACACAACTTTGTTTGTTTTTGCACAGGTTTTTTACTATAGTAGAACCATATTTGACTGCAGCAAACCGTACAAACTTTTATATTGATTTTGTAGTGGTGGGGTTCCTCCCCAAAGTTTGGTAGTTTAATCATAATATACATTTTTTTTCGCCGGTAGACACATATTGTATTTGAATTCACAATCTTATCTACCCGACCTGTTCGAGTCTAGCCCATTGCTACCTTTCCTTACCAATCCTCTGAGTGGTAGCCAGTGCATAATTTAGGCCTTGACCCCTGCCGATAATCTGGATATTCCTTTCCGGATTGGAGCAGTATCAGCAGCATCACAACACGGGGTACCGGACCATGTCATCAAGAGAATTGGCAGGAAATTCCGCTTGCTTTGCCTGATACATTCCGAATCCACAAGCAGAAACGTTACAAACCTTCAGCAAGCTTGCCCAGTAGTATGTTATCAGCTCAAATAAATACCTTTCTAACCAAGTGTTTTGCCCCCTTCTCTTGGCATACTGTCCAGCAGACCAGGGCACAATTCAGGTCTACTTTATGTTGTTAGTCTTGTGACATGTTTATGTGGTTCACATCTCTCCCGGACTTAGGGCTCCGACCATAAATAGGAGGCTGGTATGGTGGCCTGAAATGATGGGAGGAGCCCGGGGGGGGGGTATTTAAGCACACCACCCACACTGGTCTTTGTCGGTTCCCTTCTTAGGGCACTTCTCTTAAAACACTTTCTCTGCAAAACCATCCACTCACTTATCTTGGGTATGCCCCCTTCTCTTGGCATACCGTCCAGCAGACCAGGGCACACTTCAGGTCTACTTTATGTTGTTAGTCTTGTGATGTGTTTCTGTGGTTCACATCTCTGCCGGACTTAGGGCACCGACTATATATATATATATATATATATATATATATATATATATATAATGTAAGAGGACTTTATAGGTATGCTAATTTCATAAGTGGGAATTTCTGCTGTTCTCCACATTACTAGTAATGAGAAAAGATGGTGGCTCTATTACAGGGAACCTGCAGCTATTCCATATGGCTCTAGAGATGTTAATGGCTTTTTAATGGGTGTAGTGAAAATGAGAAGTCTTGTCTGTTGGTGGTGAAATATGGATGTCTTGTACTTATGTGACATTTCCTCCCTGTGCAATCGCTGAGTCAGTGATTACATAACCAATTTATAGCAGTATTTTGGATCCTGTCTTTTTTTTTCGATGAGCTGTGAGCCTCATGAATAAACGTGTCTTAAAATTACTGTGCTTATTTTCCCATAGCAATCAGTCATATAGCATCTCCTTTCTAAAAAATATTTAAGGAAGATGAGTTCATTAGTTCTAGTTGTCCATAGAAAATGGATTCTCTTTCATGTTGCTAGTATAGTGTGAGAATGAAAGGTTGAATCCGATTGGTTGCCAGGAGCAAAAAAATAATCAAAGCAAACACTGTGATGTTTGAGGTTGAGGGGGCTTCGTTTAGATGATTCCAAACAATTAAGAGAAAATTTTAAATTGGAAAATTACAGTTGGAAAATGAATCTGACTGGTCTATGTGAGATACTGTACATGCTACTAGTTTAGTATGGGAGAATGATGTTTTGAGCAACATAGCTGGTATTTAGATAAGAGGGGTGATAAGGTGGTCCAGACCCCACAGAGCGTCTATGGCAAGAGCGTTGTGCTGAAATCCTTTGGGTACTTGTCCATAATCTGTAGTGCTCCCAAGCCAAAACATTGCTGCCGATCATGTTTCTTGGTTGCATATGGCTGCCCAGAAGTAACAAGTTTTTTTTATACAGGCATGGGGGGCAGCCTTAAATAGGGCACAGTTGTTGAGCTTCTTTTCCTTAGCACCACCACCTAATGCTTTCCTGCCAGCGGGAGTGGCTGTTGGGACAGCTTACATTACCACCAAATGGGGTAAGGGCCTGTTCACACCATTTGTACAATTTCAGCACAATGTAGTTTAATGCTAACCACCATAACACAATAACTGCTGTGGTGAACAGAACTAAATTAAATATCACTTGTGTTTTAAAAAAAAAAAAAGAAGTAGTAAACAATGTGGTGCGCCAGGATTGGCACCCAGCGCACACCAGCGGCAGTGCACTCATCTTGTTATCATGATTGTAGAGTAAAACTATATAATAAGAATAAAACTGGCCATAGACTGTTCGAATCCCTGCTGATTCGAACCACATGTGGGCAGGCTGAATGTACACAAGTTGATCGATCAACTTGGGTACATCCAGCCTACCGGATTTTACATGCGATTTTTGCAAGCGGCTGTTATAGTATTTTTAAGTGCAGCTATTGTGTGTACCTGAATTTGTCTTGGAACCCACCTCTTGTAACCTCAGCAAAGCAGTTTGAATGGCAGCGAGTACCATCACTAGCAGCCAATCAAAATTTGTTGCACTACGCATGTGCTGACAGGGAACATGCAGGAAGAGAAAGCAGAATGCGAAGCGGTATGGTGTTATGATGTTCAGTCAAGAAGCTGTGTGTTTTGACTCAGTGTTCATGTGTTGATTGTGCTGACAGGGACAGCTGTTCAATTGCTTGGTAACACAAATTGCTAATCAGCCAATCACAAGGCAGCAACTCAATGCATTTTGACATCTAGATGTGGTGAAGACGACTTGCTAAATTTCAAACCGAGCATCGGAATAGGGAAGAAAGGGGGATTTAAGTGATTTTCAACGTAGCATGGTTGTTGGTGCCAGACGGGGTGGTCTGAGTATTTCAAAAACTGCTGATCTACTGGGATTTTCACAGCCATCTCTAGGGTTTACAGAGAAAGGTCTGAAAAAGAGAAAGTATCCAGCAGGCGGCAGTTGTGTGGATGAAAATTTCTTGTTGATATCAGAGGTTAGAGGAGAATGGGCAGACTGCTTTGAGAAGATAGAAAGACAACAGTAACTCAAATAACCACTCATTACAACCAAGGTATGTAGAATGCCATCTCTGAACACACAACACATCGAACCTTGAAGCCAAAGGGCTACAGCAGCAGAAGACCACACCAAAGCCATTCCTGTCAGCTAATAACAGAAAACTGAGGCTACAGTTCGCAAAGGCTCAATTGGACAAAAGAAGATTGGAAAAACAATGCCTGGTCTGATGAGTCTCGATTTCAGCTGCATCATTCAGATGGTAGGGTCAGAAATTGGTGTAAATAGCATGAAAGTATGGATTCATCCTACCTTTTCATGGTTCAGGCTGATGGTGGTGTAATGGTGTGAAGGATATTTCCTTGGCAGACTTTGGGCTCCTTAGTACCAATTGAGCATCATTTAACTGCCATGGCCTACCTGAGTATTGTTGCTGACCATGTCCATCCCTTTAGGACTACAGTGTACCCATCTCCTGATGGCCACTTCCAGCAGGATAATGCTCCATGTCACAAAGCTCAAATTATTTCATACTGGTTTCTTGAACATGAAAATGGGTTCACTGTACTGCAATGGCCTCCACAGTCACCAGATATCAATCCAATAGAGCACCTTGCTGACCCCCCCCCCCCCCCCCATTTCTGTTTGTTTGAAACTAGCAGTGTACATTAGTTGCCATCATGTATACTGCTCTGTGTACAGTACAAATCCCATAGTCTATCTGGGAGGGAGCAAAAGAGGGTGGTTACGTTTCTATATACAGTAGGACCATGAAGAATGAAGGTTGCCACTCTCTAGCAGGAAGTCGGACCATAGCAGCAAAAAAAAAATTGGCGGAGGTTGAGAGCAATAGAAGTTTTTTTTTATCATACATCATGGGACACAGGACAGCCATAGTAATTACTATGTGGGTTATACGCCACTTATAGGTGAATGGACACTGGCACACCCAAATACAGGCAGTCCCCCTCTATATAACCCCTCTCATACAGGAAGTACCTCAGTTTTTTCGCCAGTGTCCCAAGGTGATGGTCACGGTGGATTGAAGTACTATAGACAGCCCGGTTGTAGAAAGGGGCTATGCAGTCGGGTACATTCAAAGTGGCAATAGAAAGGCCAAAATGGATGGTACCAGAGCCTTGAGATAGAAGAAGCAAGATCTTTGCCTGTAATGCTCCTCTTTGGAACCTGGGATCCAGGCGCTTGGATAAATGACTAAATCAAAGGTTGTCCTGGCAAGGTGCTGTACAGGTCCAAGGGTGTGGACCTCAGTATGCAAGGGGGACGTGGTCCTTGAAGGTCCGTTCAAAGACCTGGCCCACCATGATGGGTGAAGCTTGGGTCTGGCTGTGTATTCCAGCAGTATCCTGCGGTGGTAATGGTAAGTTTAAAAAAAAAGTGAAGAAAAACCTGGGAAAGGAACACATATAGTTCACTCTTAAAGCGGAGGTTCACACAAAAATGGAACCTCCACTTTTCAGAAACCTCCCCCCTAGTGTTGCATTTGGCACCTTTCAGGGGGGAGGGACTTCCGGGCATAGACTCCCACGGGAGTAACGCCCCTTCACTTCCCTCCCCCCCGCTGTGTTCTGGGATACACACAGGTCCCAGAACACAGCGGGACCAGTTGGGACATGCAGCGAGTTGCATGCACAGTAGGGAACCGGGAAGTGAAGCTGCAACGCTTCACTTCCTGATTCCCTCACCGAGGATGGCGGTGGCAGCAGCCGAGAGCCGAGCGATTGATCGGCTTTGGCTGCCGACATCGCGGGCACCCTGGACAGGTAAGTGTCCATTTATTAAAAGTCAGCAGCTGCAGTATTTGTAGCTGCTGGCTTTTAATTTTTTTTTTTTTAGTTAACCCCCGCTTTAAGGTATTTCTTCTAAGTAAGTGAATGCCTTGCCTGTTTTTTACCACTAGAGGTGTAATGTAACATACCTGGTGTTTAATTGTCATGCTTTGTTTTTATGTGTCTGGCAGTGCTCCTTTGGAGACAGCATTGCCTCTCATCTTGGTCTATCAGTTGTCCAAGGCCCTGGGACCGCCTGTCTCCTAGCCCACGGCACGCAGCCCTTCCCCCAGATGCTGGTTCCAACGATGGGAGTGGGGCGGCCAACATCCTCCTACAGTAGCGCAGCCCCCCTCTCCCCCCCAAGCTATCCCGATAAGGGGACCACCATCGTCCACGTGAGCGTTCAGGGATCAGCTTGTAAAAGGCCACCAAAGGATGCAGGGGACGGGACTTAGGTGCAGCCGGCGTGCATGCGGGGGGCTAGCGTGCATGGCGCAGGCTAAGTAGCTATAACATTTGTGATTCTGTAAAGAGTCTGGTGGCTGACAGAGGGACACAGTATACTGGGGCATGTAAGCACTGTATGGGGGTGGATACAGGAATTTAAAGGCATGCCTACTGGGCTTTAGGCTGAGCAGTAATAGCGTCATTATTTTTTTTGCTGGATTACAGCTCAGCAGTGGATTTATATTGTGAGTACCTCTGCATTTTGTGCTTAGGACTATGTCTTCCTGAAAGAATGGTGGGGAGAATACAGCAGGGAGGAGCGCAAGGGGCACCGCTGTCAGGATCTGAGGATCCTAGTCACGCTTCCACAGTACTATCTTCCCTTGAAAGGCCAGAGGTGAGCCATTGAGGCTGTCAGGCATAATGGCTACATCCAACATTTCAGCCTCTGCCTACGTCACCAAGGACGAGGGAAAAATAGCCAACATGATCGCATCTGACTCCCAGTCTGGGAAAAACGTAAAAGGTCCCCTTCTCCCCTCCTGACCTTCCAGTTTTGGAACAGGAATGGGAAGATGACATTAAGGTGCCATTGAGGCAGGCAGATGACTCCTCTTCTGAGGATTCAATCTCAAAGGAGCCCTTCTCAGCCTCACAATTTCCAAAAATTGCTAGTCCAAATTTCTGCAATTCATGGTGGAACAGCGCCACTTTCAGTTTGTGGCCTTGCCTTTCGGGTTAGCCACTGCCCACCAGGTGTTCACAAAAATTCTGGCCCTGGTATTAGCAAGATTAAGGGTCCAGGGTATATCGGTAACAGTATACCTAGACGACCTGCTGCTTCTAGATCTTTCGGCTAGACCGTGTCCAGCACGATTAAGTATTTGGAACACCTGGTAGGGATGCCCAACCTAGAGAAGTCAGCCTTACGGCCAGTAAGAAGGCTAGTGTACTTGGGTCTGGTCATAGACACAGTCCAAGAAAAAGTATTTTTGCCTCAGACTAAGGTCAGGGCTATAAGAGATCTGGCCATAAAGGGGAACGACAAAACAAATTGTTCAAAATTATACAGGCGTGAATACAAGTGAAATGGTGAGTGCAACAAATATATATAACACACTGTGTGAAATTTCAGAACATGCCAAAGTTTGCAAAATTAAAAATAAAATAAAAATAGAAAAAATAAGAATAAGATTAAGTCCAGAAAGTGAAAAAATCTTGCGATGAAATCTATGTGAAGATGGTGAATGAAATCAAAACTAATCAGATGTGAAAGTCCAATTGAATAAGGATTAAAAAATTTAAAAATTAAAAATGAAATTTTGATGGTGAAAAAGGTCTTCTGTGTATAGGAGAGGAGTGGAGGGAGTGACTTCGCTATCCGTTCGCAGTGAACGTTTATGAATTTTGCTCTCACCAGAGATATAACCCCGTCCGGGGTGGATCAGCCTCCACAGTATAAGCCACTGTGTCGCTTCTTGGGCTGTCTCTGCTGTGATGCTGGGGAGATCCCTCGTTCCTCCGTGGGGATGTTGTACCTCGATTTACATGTGATAGAAAAGAGGACTATCCATGGTGTAGTATGTTTGAAACTCAGTTTATTTGAAACAACCTTAAAGCGGGAGTCCGCCGGGACTCCGCGTTTTTTTTTTTTTTTAAAGTCAGCAGCTACAAATACTGCAGCTGCTGACTTTTAAAATAGTGACACTTACCTGTCCAGCGCGCCCGCGATGTCGGCACCCGAAGCCGATCTCTAGATCGACACTCGAGTGCTGCCGCCGCCATCTTGGGTATGGGAATCAGGAAATGGAGCCTTTCGGCTTCATTTCCCGGTTCCCTACTGCGCATGCGCGAGCCGCGCTGCGCAATGAGGAATGAGGACGGTCCCCGCTGCCTCTGGGATCTGTGTGTTTCCCAGCAGGCAGCGGGGCACTTGCGGAAGGGGGCGGGCACTTGCGGAAAGGGGCGTAATGTACGCCCCTTTCCGCAGAGAGCTAGCCCGGAAGTGGGTGCAGTTACCTGGATTATCCAGGTAACTGCACCCCCCTCCCCCCTGAAAGGTGCCAATTGTGGCGCCGGAGGGGGGGAGGAATCCGATGAGCGGAAGGTCCATTTTAGGGTGGACCTCCACTTTAAAAGTACTCACATTTAGTACGATAAAACACGTATTGTATTGCTATAAAGCGTTCGGAACATCCGCTCGGCTACCACGCCGTTTGCACTGGAGGTGTACGTATCTGGCCACGCTAGGGCGTTTCAAACATACTACACCATGGATAGTCCTCTTTTCTATCACATGTAAAACGAGGTACAACATCCCCACGGAGGAACGAGGGATCTCCCCAGCATCACAGCAGAGACAGCCCAAGAAGCGACATAGTGGCTTATACTGTGGAGGCTGATCCACCCCGGACGGGGTTATATCTCTGGTGAGAGCAAAATTCATAAACGTTCACTGCGAACGGATAGCGAAGTCACTCCCTCCACTCCTCTCCTATACACAGAAGACCTTTTTCACCATCAAAATTTCATTTTTAATTTTTTAATCCTTATTCAATTGGACTTTCACATCTGATTAGTTTTGATTTCATTCACCATCTTCACATATATTTCATCGCAAGATTTTTTCACTTTCTGGACTTAATCTTATTCTTATTTTAATTTTTTCTATTTTTATTTTATTTTTAATTTTGCAAACTTTGGCATGTTCTGAAATTTCACACAGTGTGTTATATATATTTGTTGCACTCACTATTTCACTTGTATTCATGCCTGTATAATTTTGAACAATTTGTTTTGTCGTTCCCCTTTATGGCCATTTCCTTGATTTTGTAAACCTAATCACAGTCACAGGCACTTTGAGTATTTTTTGCATTTCACTATTGAATATTGATTGATTTATGGTATTTTAGTAACATAGTACTAATTATTCATTCATTTATCTCAGCTATTTAATTTATTGTGGATTTTATATCCTTATTTCAATTTATTAACCAGCACACTGGAAAATTTATATTCACTTTGTATTCACTATTTAATATTGATTGATTTTTAGCACTATATCATTTATTGATTTTATTACTTAGTTCATCTAGTTTTATTCGGGATTTTAAAATTATCAGCCAGCAAGCTGGAAAATTTGTACATTTTTACGATATCCATATTTAGTGAGTTTAATAAGGTATAGCGCCATATCTATTTTCTTTTTCTTACCTATCTCACTGTTCCATCCATTTGGATGGAAACAAAATAGAGGCTGCTCTTACCTACATCACATTATATATACTCTCTGTATAACAAACTCCATAGCGCATCCTATCCCTTTGTTTTTATAAGAGATCTGGTCCGTGTGGTCAAGGGAAAGAAGGATCCCTCCAATTGCCTTTGCACGAGGTTGCTAGGGAAAATGGTGGTTTCATTCAAATCTATTCCCTATGCCCAATTTCATTCAAGACTACCCAATTGATGGTTGATGACCAGAAATTTGCAGAAGGGGAAATCTTTCATGCCGATAGCCTGGAAGGTAGTAATGACAGATGCCAGTCTCTTGGGCTGGGGAGCGGTTCTGGAGGAGGCCACTGTCCAGAGGAAGTGGTCAGAGAAGTGGTCAGAGACAGAAAAGGCCTTGCCCATCAACATTCTAGAGAATGGCGCATCTGGATCTAATATCCTGGACTTCCAGGTTTCAGGGGTGTCCTGTGAGGATACAATCCAACAATGCCACAGCTGTGGCTTACATCAACCACCAAGGGGGTACCAGGAATTAGGCGGCCCAAAGGGAGGTGAACCAAATTCTGACATGGGTAGAGAAGCATGTGCCTTTTCTGTCAGCAGTCCTCATTCGGGGAGTAGAGAATTGGCAGGCAGACTTCTTGAGTTGCCAACAAATGTCCCCGGGGAATGGTCCCTTCATCCTGAGGTTTTTTCAGCCATATGCCAAAAGTGGGGTACCCAGGACATAGATCTGTTGGTGTGCAGGTTCAACAAGAAGTTGGACAGCTTTGTGTCAAGGACAAGGGATCCGCTTGCATTCGGAAAACAGATGCGCTAGTGACCCCTTGGGATCAGTTTTCACTGATTTATGCATTCCCCCTAGTTCAGCTGCTACCACGGCTTCTACACAGGCTCAAGGAGGAAGGGAAGCCGGTGATTCTGGTAGCCCCGGCGTGGCCCAGAAGATCCCAGTATGCAGAGATCATAAGGTTGGCACCAGGGAAACCGTGGACTCTTCCATCCCGTCCAGACTTGCTTTCGCAAAGGACCAGTGTTCCATCCTGCCTTACAATCGCTTAGTTTAAAGCGGTTCTGCACCTAAAATAAAAATATTAAAAGCCAGCAGCTACTAATATTGCAGCTGCTGACTTTTAATAAAATCACACTTACCTGTCCCAGGGTCCAGCAATGTCGGCGGCAGATGACGAGCGATCGCCGCCATCCTCTGCCCCCGCCGCCATCCTGTCAGGGAATCAGGAAGTGAAGCATTACAGCTTCACTGCCCGGTTCCCTACTGCGCATGCGCGAGTCGCACTGCGCGTCTCTTATGGTCCCCCGCTGTGTCTCTGGGAACTGTGTGTTTACCAGAACACAACGGGGGGGGGGGGGGGCGTCTGCAGAGGTCTGCGGCGGTCTGCCCAGAAGTGGGTGCAGATACCTGGATTATCCAAGTAACTGCACCCCCCTCCCCCTTGAAAGGTGCCGATTGTGGCACCGGAGGGGGGGAGGGATCAGATTAGCGGAACTTCCCCTTTAGGGTGAAGAACTGTTTTAACGGTTTGGCTATTGAAGCCCAAATTTTAAAGGATCGGGGGCTTTCGGGCTCAGTGGTGACTTTATCCTGAGTAATGCAAGGAAGCTAGCTTCCAGGACCATTTATTATAGGATATGGAGGTCCTATATTTCCTGGTGTGAAGCCAAAAGATGGTATCTTCGAAATTATGCCATAGGAAGAGTTCTTGCCTTCCTACAATTGGGGGTAGAAATGTAGCTAGCCTTAAGTACCATCAAGGGTCAGATCTTGGCCTTGTCAGTATTATACTGCTTGCTTCGCATTCTTTGATCCGGGCCTTTAAACAAGGGATAGCTCTGCCAGTCAGGCCGCCATTGTGCCCATGGGATTTGAATCTAGTTTTATCAGTCTTGCAAAGACAACCCTTTGCGCCATATTCCCTTGATCCTTTTGACAAGGAAGTTGTTTTTTTTGGTTGTAGTAACTTCGGCAAGGAGAGTGTCAGAGTTGCCAGCCTTTTCCTGTAAGGAGCCATACTTAATTATTCACAAAGACAAGGAGGTGTTGCGTCCTCACCCAACCTTTTTGCCTATTTATATAAGAGATGAACCATAGAGGAAAGCATCAAACTTTCCAATATCATTGCCGCCAAACGTCCCAAAACGTGTTATCAGAAAGATCCCCTAACAAGGAGATAACAGTACTTCCCCGTACAGCGGGACTTTTAAGGCAGACCAAAATATGAGTAAAAAATATATTACAAATTTACCGTATTTTTCGGACTATAAGGCGCACCGGATTATAAGGCGCACTAGCAACGACCGGCTGATAAAATGGATATTTCCATATATAAGGCGCATCGGACTATAAGGCGCACCGGATTATAAGGCGCACTAGCAACGACCGGCTGATAAAATGGATATTTCCATATATATAAGGCGCATCGGACTATAAGGCGCACGGTCGATTTTGTGAGAAAATTTAGGCTTTTACGTGCGCCTTATAGTCCGAAGGTTAACGTCAAGAGACCGGGTGGCTTTTTCCACGAATCTCCATCCCTATTGATCTGTGACTCCATGCGCGCCCATCTGACAGATACTGTTAACAAAGAACTCCAGCGATGTCAACAGGTCATATATAAGGCGCACCGGATTATAAGGCGCACGGTCGTTTTTGGGAGAAAATTTAGGCTTTTACGTGCGCCTTATAGTCCGAAAAATACGGTATTCACAAAAATGATACACAAAATCGTTTTACAGAACAGTGTAAAAATCCATACATATATCAATGCGTGGAATCATACATATAAATATGTAGTCTGCACAACATCAAAGGTTTCATATATGGTTTTATCATGTGAACTCCAAAACGCCTGACATGTTTCAGGAAAACATTCCCTTCTTCAGAGGCATATCTAAGGAGAACAAATAGCTGTAGTCTGAAAAGGAATCAAAACAAGAGAAATTTTGCCTAAAACAGTGTCCAGTTTTCACTTGAACCAAGATGTCTCCCTGCCTTCTTTTTTCCCAGAACCTCGCTCTGTGGAAGAAAAATTGTTGCATTCTCTCGATGTGATGAGAGCTGTCAGGATCTGAAGGTGACAGCTCAGATGCGGAAGACTGATGCTTTGTTTGTACCGCCAGAAGGGCCCAGAAAAGGGCAGGCAGCGTCAATATCGACTATTTCACAGTGGATTTATCAGGTTATAATTCAGGCTAATGGATTGAAAAGAAGGGTTCCACCTTTTCAAATTAGAGCACACTCTACCAGGGGAGTGAGTGCGTAATGGTCAGTGTATCACCAGGTCTCTGTGGCTCAGGTTTGCAAGGCCGCGACTTGGTCGTCACTACATACATTTACTAAATTTAACTAGATGGATGTAAGGCGGCAGGAGGATGCTGCTTTTGGACACAGTGTGCTGCAGGCAACAGTATAGGTTCTCACGTCTGATACTTTTATATGTGTCTCCCTCCCCTCAGGAGCATTGCTTTGGGACATCCCCCATAGTAATTACTATGGCTGCTCTGTGTCCCATGATGTACGATAAAGAAAATAGGATTTTTAATACAGCTTGCCTGTAAAGTCCTTTTCTTAGAGTACATCACAGGACACAGAGGTCACTCCCTCCTTTACTGGGATATTCATTGCTTTTCTACAAAACTGAGGTACTTCCTGTATGGGAGGGGTTATATAGTGGGGGACTTCCTGTCTTTGGGTGTGCCAGTGTCCATTCACCTATAGGTGGCGTATAACCCACATAGTAATTACTAAGACTGCTCTGTGTCCCGTGATGCACTCCAAGAAAATGATTTTTTTTTTTAAATATACGTTTTTATTGATTTTTAAAAAATACAGAACACACAAAAAAAAAAAAAACATAAAGAACATATTTACAATTACAAAACAAATAAACATACAAAAAAAGAAACCCCCACATACATACACATACATACATTGGTCTTGCATGGTATTTATACTAGGTTGGAAAAAAAACGAGAGAAAAAAAACAGTCCCATGGTACAAGCCAAAAATATTCAAATGGTCGTTAATATTTACCCAGTAGCTAACGGAAAATGGGCCAAAAGATCATATTCCTCTAAGCCCTTGTACACACGGTCGGAGAATCTGTCGGAATGAGTCTTATCGGACCGTGTCGTCAGATAATCCGACTGTGTGTGGTATGCATCGGACTGATTCTGTCCGAATCTCCGTCCGACCCAATTTTCCAACATGTTGGAAATATTTCCCGACCAACTGGGCCGGACGGACCTAATGCGATCATGTGTAGAGCATTTTCATCGGACCAAGTGCCACGCATGCTCAGATCAAATTCCTACATCAAAGCTATTGGCTACTAGCCTGAATGTAGTCCCATCATAAAGAAATTACGTCATCATGTTCTGAAAGATCGGATTTGGCCCGACCGTGTGTATGCAACAGTTTCGGACACAATCCGTCAGACTAAATCCGATGGGCAAAATCCGACGGATTTGGTTGGTAAAATCTCCGACCATGTGTACGTGGGCTAAGAGGGTTCTGAGACTGTGGAAGGATCCGTCAGCCATTTGGACCAAACCTTTTCATATTTGAGGAGACAGCCTCTATTGATATAGGTTTCCCTATATAAAGGTAGGTTGTTGTTTATAAGTAAGTTGTTTCCACATAGCCAGTGATGGGGGGGTGTTTTTTTTTTCCAGCTAAGAGCTATAGCTTTATAAGCATAGAATAGAAGCAGCCCCACCAGAGTACATCCTGCTGCCGTGGGAATAAATGGCTCTATCAAACCCAGAATACATATTGTCATTGATAATTGTAAAGGGATAAATGTTATTTGGAATATAAAAGCTAATATCTCTTCCCAATACCCCACTATGGCTGGACAAGTCCAAAATATATGAGTAAAGTCTCCAGGGGTCGCCCCACATCGCCAACAACCAGGGGCAGAGTCTGGATTGATTTTGTGTAATATATGGGGGGTATAATATGCCCTGTGAACTATCTTAAATTGAATCAATCTGTCTCTCAAGGAAACAAGAGAATTAAAGGGAGAATCCCATATGTCACCCCAGTCATAATTTTTAAGTTCAGAGATGTCCCTAGACTATTTAAGTCTTAATTTCTCTAAATTTGGGAGCGAGACAGTTGTTAAATGAAAATAAAATTTGGAGACAGCATTCTTTGTACATTCTGATCCAAGAAGCTTCTCTAGGGCAGATTGAACTAATCGTGGAGAAGAGCCAGGGAATTGACAAATGAAGGCATGGGATAGTTGAAGAAAATGAAAAAAGTATGACTGGGGGATATTAAAATCAAAAATTAATTTAGAAAATGGGATCAAAGATTCGTCCGAGATAATCTGGGTTACAGTTTTTACATTAAATTTAGTCCAAGCATAAGGGTCGGCAGTGTGTAAAAATGTTCCAAAGTAGGATTTAACCAGAGGGGAGCGTTAGGCGAAAATGCCTGTAAAGGATAATGTTCAATTTTAAGACGCTCTCCCCATACGCGTAACGTAGTACACATAGATGGTGTCAGTAAATATGGAGCACGAAGGCCCCAAAAAATCTAAAATTTCAACGCCTCCAAGGATCCCAAAACCGCTGCTTCTACCTGAATGGCAGAATTCGAGGTATTTGGATTAAGCCACCAAGCCACAGTTACTAGCTGGGAGGCCAAATAATATTTATAGAAATCTGGACATCCCAAGCCACCCTGGGAGGCCGGGTGTACCAATGTCGCCCAGCTATATCTAGGGGATCTCCATATAAATGCTGAAAGAATACGATGTAGCCGTACGAAAAGCGATTTAGGGATCCACTGCAGAGAGTGTATGTAAATATATGTAAATTTAGGTAATATATTCATTTTCATTAGATTTATGCATCCTAATAATGAGAGAGGCAATGACTCCCATGCCTTCAGCCGTTGTTGAGTCTCCTGAATCACAGGTGTTACATTTAAAGTTATGTAATCAGAAGAAAAGGATTTTACAGGTAAGCTGTATTAAAAATTCAATTTTTTTTGAATAAAGAATACATACTTGAATGGATTTTTATATAAATAAAAAACTGTATAGTGTCAATTTAATGTAAATGACCTAATATACAATACAGCCTCATGCACACTTGGCAGTTGCCCAGCTCTTCTGAATGCGTTTTCTCCTGGCAGTAGAAAAGCAACATAAAAAATGTGGAAAACACATTTAGGCCCAATCAAGCATTTTGGCATTCATTCATTCCATTGGCCAGAATATTTGCTCATTCTGTTAGTTTAGTCACGTTGGGTGTTTTTTGTGCCCAAACGCTCCTCTCCTGAACACTCAAGTAATGTTTTTTTCTACCTCCAAATGCATGTATACACCCATGTGTGCATGGACACATAAGCAACAGGAGAGGGGGGGGGGGAACTCCAAACACCCTTAAAGAGGGAGTCCAGCAAAATTTTTATTTTTTTAAAGTCAGCAGCTACAAATACTGCAGCTGCTGACATTTAATAAATGGGCACTTACCTTTCCTGGAGTCCAGTGATGTCGGCAGCCAAGGCCGAGCAATCGCTCGGCTCTCAGCTGCTGCCGGCGTCATTCTCGGTGAGGGAATCAGGAAGTGAAGAGTTGCGGCTTCACTTCCTGGTTTCCTGCTGCGCATGCGCGAGCCACACAGCGCAATGGGAATGGTCCCCGCTGTCTCTGGGACCCGTGTGTGTCCCAGCAGACAGCGCGCCGGGGCAGGAAGAGGCATAGACTCCCATGGGAGTCTATGTCCAGAAGTGGGTGCAAATACCTGTCTTAGACAGGTATCTGCACCCTCCTCCCCCCTGAAAGGTGCCAAATGTGACCCAGGAGGGGGGGAGGGTTCCAAAAAGTGGAGATTCAATTTTTCTGTGAACCTCCGCTTTAAATGAGGCAATTTTGACACCCAGTGTAAATAAGGCCTACCTGTATATGTTTAAAGTGTTTGTTAAATACCTAGAAATTTGTACGGATTAGCTCAGCACACACTTGTATTGGAGGGACAGAAATGGTAACATGAAAGAAGCAAGATTACATGGCACTTATGTGTTGTCTCAGTATGTGCAGAGAGAATTGAAGTGTGGATTCAGTAAATGATGCTTTTATAGCAATGCAGGATTACTGTGTCTGTGGACTCCAGCTAAGCTAAAAAGTAATTCCTGTTCTGTAATGGTTACACTGGGGTGAAAATGGCCTACCTGAAGGAATTCTCTTTGCATTTAATCCTTTTTTTGATATGGCTTCATAGACTGTATGTTAGTGAGCCACTTAAAATAAACTTAGTTCTTAATGTGCACAAAAGAAGCTTTATCTGATGTCATATTTTTCCTGGGTCTTACTTCCCACCTCTCCGGGGCACTTTCCCCACTGTACCAATATGAAATCTTTATCATTTTATTGAGACAGAGATTTCTTTTGGTGGTATTTTATCACTAATATTGTTTGCTTTTAGAACCTTTGCTGGTTCTCATGGACTAACTTTGTTTTATCACATTTGCACTATCTACAACTTTTGTCCCTTCTTTGTTTTTGATTGTATAGATGAATCACTGCATCATTAATAATTTTGATTTAGCACTTAATTTTTTTTCTAAACTAAACTAAAAAAAACTATTTTGACAAATAAAAGTTTTTCTTAGTTTCTGTAAATTTTTTTGCAAATAAGTAATTTTTCTTCTTCACTGATGTGTGTACTGATGAGGTTGCACTGATGGTCGCTGATGAGCTTGCACTGATGAGGCTGAACTGAAGGGCACTGATGAGGTGGCACTGATGGGCAGTGATAAGTTGCACTTATGGACACTGATTGGCACTGATGGGATAATTACGGCACTAATTATCAGTACTATGATTATCAGTGTAAAGTATGTACTGACAGCCTTTCCGGTTATCGGCAATCCTTTCCTCACACAGACACAGCACATGAGAAACGGACTGGCCTTAACCGGCAAGTCTGTTTACATGTGGTAAGCTGTGTTTGGACAGAGCTGATCAAATGGTAAAGGGCTGCTGTTATTGGCCCTTTACCCCAATCTGTGATCAGCTATCTAAAAAAAGACCCAGTTGCCACAGAGTGTGCCCGGCACACACCCCAAAACCACAGATGTATTATATTATAGCTTACCAATCTTTAGATGTGGTGGTCGAATTAATTTACTTTTTTTTTTTTTTTTGTTAGATGGTGCTGGATGTCTTCCAGCCAGGAAATAAAGCATGCTCTATCTGACTTGCTGTGTCTTCTAATGCACACTGTGGGGGTAATTTACTAAGATGAATGCACTGCACCGGTTCATACCTTAATTTGTGCGCCAGATAAATTATTAAGTGAGCGTATGAACCGGCGCACGCATAAGCACAACAGATAATATGCCGGCGCACGCGATAATAATATCCCATTGATAGTAGCGCACGCCGTATCATTAACAGTCCATTCATACAGGGGCAACACAAAAGTGACAAAAGTGTTAAAAATGACAAGAGACAGTTTTTGACAATTCCTTTATTAAAGTCTTCTTCTTTCATCTTCTTTCTTCCGGTCTTCTTCCTTCTTCCTTTCTTCATCCTTCGGTTTCTTACTCCATCTTCTTCTTCCTCCGATCCTCTGCTTCTTGCTCCAGTGTTCTCGTCCGGCATCTTCCTCCACGGCGTCTCTTCTTCCTCGCTTCCTTTGAGAGGTGCGCCTGTTAAACTTATGCAAATGCATCTACGTGGCTTGACATTTACTAAGATTTTGCCGGCGCAGTGAACCAAAGCAATTGAATATGCGCAAATGCCACTTGCGCATGCGCAGTGCATAAATTGACCTTGCACAGTTCCAAGTGTATTTGTAGGCGCAGCAAGCTTGCTCAGAGAAAGTTACTTTTCCATTCTATTTTAGGGCATATTTGTTACTTGGACAGTTATAACTATACTTCCTCACATCACCTCCATAATATTGGCCCTTCCAGCTTCTTTTAATTCTGAGTTGAATAATGCTTGCACCATGTCTATAGAGGCGCACAGATCGCCGCCTCCCGTGCGCCGGCATGCTAATAGTAAATGGGGAATTGCGCTGTGTTACAGGCGCAAATGCTTTGTGAATACGTAAACGGCCGTTGTGCATCGGCGTGCGCCGCAACTCATGGAGCAAACCGTTTGTAAATCAGCCCCTGTAAGTAGATTACCGCATGCAGTGAAATCAGAGAAAGCTATTTCAGTATATGAGAGGAGCTTGTACAACTGTGCAAAGCTGAAGGTACAGCTGGAGTTCAGATAGAAAACCTAATAATGTAGAGGAGAGCTATTGACTTATGCAGTTTGTAGATTTTAGCCCTTGCCACGTGATCTCACCTGTGTCAGACATTTTTAGGATTAGTTAGGCTTAAGCTGGAATTCTACTTTAAATTATTTACATATTTTTCAGAAATCATCTAATGAGCTTTAAAATAAGCCATCGCTTCTTTGGTCTTGAAACCCCTGTTGTGGAAAATAAGAGCTAACCCAAACATATGGAACATAAGCTTTCGGCTTATGCAGATGATGTCCTTTTTCAAATTGTGAACCCCACTGTCTCACTGCCTAACCTGATTGAGAAATTATCGCTGTAGAGCCAAGTCTCCAATTTCCGGATTAATTATACCAAATAGGAAATTCTGCCTGTAACTGAGCCTTTAGCTAGTGCCACCGCCCTGAAAGGGCAATTTCCCTTTACCTGGGCATCCTCCTCTATACGTTACCTTGTTATCCACCTCACAGACAACCGCGATACTCTATACACTCATAATTATATTCCTTTACTGAAAAAAATCAATGTGGATCTAAAGTCATGGGACAGGGAGACTTTTTTGTGGGTAAGCCGCACGAACATCCTTAAAATGACAATATTGCCCCGAGTGTTGTTCCTCCTGCAGATGGTGCCTGTCCTTTTACCCTCACGCTTCTGTAAGGAGCTTTGTAGCCTCTTCATTCAGTTTGTATGGAGAGGTAAGAGACCAGGACCAGCAGTGGCGATGCTGCAGTGGTCTAAGCAAAATGGGGGTCTGGGTCTTTCTAATATTTCCCAATATTATCCAGCAATTGCATTACAAAATATCCTCAACTGGAGGTTTCACACGAGGTCTCAATTGTGGGTACAGATGGAGAAGGTCATTGCAGGTCGGAACCTGACGTATGCTCCCTGGGTTTCAACGGATGCCAGGGGCCTCTTGGAGTGGGTATCCCCATTGATTGTCCACACCCTGAAGGCATGGGATAGACTGAACATGTTCTTTGCCCTGGCTTCCCCAATCTTGCCGTTGGCCCCTGTGGGTGGATTCCCCTGGTTCATCCCCCCCCCCCCCATTGAGCGGCTGGCATCTCTTGGCACATGGGCAAGTGACAGCATCTGCAACTTGACACGCTTTGTGCAGGGACATTCTATGGTTCCACTTAACACCCTTAGGGAGCGCTATCGCAGTCTTCCCTTTGATTTTTGGAGGCATCGCCAGATCGCTAATTTTGTTGCATTGCAACATCATGGTTCACAGATTAGAACTACCCTAACAGACTTTGAAAGCCTTTGGGCCAAACAAGACCCTCTGCCACTTATGATCTCTGCCCTTTACAAGTTACTGGAAGCAGCTAAGCAGAAACACTAGACCAATTTACATTAGGGAATGAGAAAGAGACCTCCAGTGTGAATTTATAAACAAACAATTCAACCACCTTTACAGCCTAACACACTCGGGTTCTGTGGAGTCAAGGACTCACAAAAATAATTATAAAATACTCTCACGGTGGTATCTGGTGCCTATGACCCTCGCCAGGATTTATCCTTCGACCTCTGATTTGTGATGGAGGGGTTACGGACAGAGAGGAACGCTTCTCCACATATGGTGGGAGAGTCCTATACTAAAACACTTTTGATCTGTGGTTAGTAAGTTTATCTCTGATGGTGTCGGTGTGGACATCCCAAACTTGCCAAAGCACTTACCTCTCTACATCCCCTCCATGCTTCCTCAATGCGGCTAAGTACCTCATTCCAACCTACTAGAAAAGTTCACGCACTCCGAATGAAGCGGAATGGATGGGGAAGGTGGGGGAGATCATGGAAGTGGAGGTGTGGCTCACCACCTGCAGGGATACTGGGAAAAGATTTGACAACACTTGGGCATCTTGGAAAGACCACATTTCAGGGACGTTCTCAGTCTGGTTGAGCTTGGACACAGCCTTGCTGGCACTGGCTGATCCCAAATTTAAACAATTGGTCCTGGCAAACTAAAACCCTGTGGGTTACACCTCACTGGTTGCTGAGCATAAGCGACCATCGAACCGGGTGTGAACATGGTGGGGACAAAGTGTCCACTTTGCGTGAACATTAGCTTGTTTCCATATTATCTAGGGTCATCGGCATCACAAGTTTGTTGCACCTGTAGTGAGATCTATGTGGATTGTGATATTGTCTGTAGTTGGCAGGGACCTCCTACCCTTTCCCTTAGGGGAAGGGGGACGTCCACAGGGAGTGATTGTCCGGAACAAAGGAGGACCTTTATTGGTTTAAAAATGTTGACGATATGGCTTACTAGCTAAAGATATTGTTTTCCTCGGATGCAGATGAGGATGACTACCCCCTTTTTATTTATTTATTTATTTCTATTTTTTTTGTGTATATCCCTCTCCAAGTTTTATTTTTCCTTCTGAGTTGATTTTTGATCTGTTTTGCATAACATCTATAAAATAAAGACTATATTAATATTTTTCATAAAGAGCTTGTTACCACATTAATTGAAATGCATTTTACTATTAATGGGCAAATGTTTCATTTGTAATTGTTTGCATTTCATTTTGCTTTTGGATCCTACTGTTTTATGACAGCCATACTGCTTATATCTATGCAGACTAACCCAACAGGAAAGGGATAATGTCAGAATTATTTAACTTACAATGAATTTCAGTGGGGTTTATTAACTGCTTGCTGACCCACCACAGTACATTTACTGCAGCAGGTCGGCATGTACAGGCACAATCCCGTACTTGTACATTGCGGCTTTCTTCCGAGTCCACTCGTGAAGATTGTGTTACCATTTGCAGCAGCACAAGCTGATCAGCGGGTCCCGGGCCAACTATTTTTGTCTGGCACCCGCTGATCGGTTTTGTGAATGACAGAAGAAAAGGGCTCTCTTCATTCAGCAGCGATGTGCCGTTTTTTACCTCCCTGCAAAAAAAAAAACTGCCACATTCCTTAATAGCACACAGTAAACAAACTCAACATTGTTGGGCACACATTTAACCCCTTGATCGCCTTTGATGTTAACCCCTTCCCAGCCATTGTCATTAGTACAGTGACAGCATATATTTTTAGCACTAGTGTTACTGGAGATGTCAGTGGCAGTTAGTCAGTTCCCTCCAACGTCAGTAAGTGTCAGATTGCTTGCCACACTATCGCAGTCCGTCTATAATTCACTGATCACAGCCAGTAATAGTATTTACATTTTTTTTTTAATTTCCAGTATATATGCCATAGTTACAACTTTCACGCAAAGTGTAATCAATATACACTTTTTTTTATCAAAGACATGTAGCAGAATACATTTTGGCCAAAATTTATAAGAAATTTGATTTTTTTTTGTACATTTTATTGGATGTTTTATAGCAGAAAATATAAAATTTTGGGGTTTTTTTCCAAAATGTTGGATCTTTTTTCGTTTATACCACGCAATAAAAAACCCAGTGGTGATCAAATGCCATAAAAAAAATGATGAAAAAATATATAAATTTTCTATGCTTACTGAATTGCGTCGCTAATGCGCAATCGCCAGTTAAAGCAGCATAGTGCCGAACTGCAATAAATGGCTTGTCATGAAGGGGGTAAAATCTTCTGGAGCTCAAGTGGTTAAAGTAGCAGATAAACACTGTGTCAGTTGTTCCATCTTTTTGCTGAAATGTACAAATCAGAGCTGTCAAAAGGAAAAAAAAATATTACCGCCAGCAGTAAATCACCCAGCAATTGGCACGTCTTAGAAGACCATGGCCCCAGTGAGAAAATTGTATGGCTCTATTGACATGAAGGGTGTCCTTGTGTTTGATATGGTGATATGATTAGCCCTAGAATAAAGGAGGTTCCTAAGGACCAGTGTTTCTTCCACTAAGTATGTTTTTTGGAATCTCAAGAGGGTCATCAGAATTCCCCAATTATTGCCGCTTACTAGTTGATTTTTCAAGCTTCTTTTGCTTTATTTTCACCTGGTAATCCTGCAAATAACACCGTTCTTGTCCCTGGGTGGCTACGCTATTCCTCTGTTGTCTCTATGGAAGGAATGATGGTTATTACTCTAGGGTACTCTTCCTACATGGACTATAAACATGTCCGTATCTCTTCATCTCCATTACATGGGTGGCAAGGCAAGGCAATTGGTAGTTTACAGAATATAGCTAGGAAAGAAGATATTATTCAGTGCAGCTCACAGGAAGTGATAAGCACACTGAATTTCTGGCAAGATCAACAGGTCTTTTCTGTATTTGCTGAAAATGTTCCTAACTTGAAAACGAATGCAGCCACCACATCTAAGGACTGAAAGCTGTAATATACTGTATTGTTGTTCTTGGTTTTAGTTATCCTTTAACAATAATGCTAGAATCACAAGTCACAGGGTAGAAGCTCTATTTCAGCACCTGCAAACCATGTTGTTTCACCCCTGATTACACCATATAGCTAGCAGGTTTCAAATGAAGACACAGGGCATCTTCTAGTCATATTAAGAAATCAGACTAAGAAATAAAGGTGGTGGAGTGAAATAATTTATGCCATATACTAAAAATAAAGACAGAGCAAATACCAGTTTCCCATGCAATAATGAATTAAGAAAACTTAAAATGTGTTAATATGGACCCAAGGCTATGCCCGATGTGCTAGATCTGGTGACAATCATGTTAAGTGACTCATGCAATCGTTTTAAAAATAAGTGATTGCTATGGAACCAGGGTGTTAGAACAGACATAGAAAGGTTCATTGGCTATAGAAGAGGTTGTAAATCACAAACACACAATGTAAGGCAGCTTTTGTATAGTTACAGAATTATAACAGGTAAGATGAGATCAGGTGCGCCACAAATAAACACATTCATCATTTGTATCACAAGTACTTGAGGTTTATTTGTTTTAATTCTGTTTCATTTTTGCAGATAAAGATAAAGCAGTGTTTTAAATTGTTATTAGGCAAACTGTTTAACATATTCATCAATACAAACATATGGCAACCTCCCCAACCTATAACTGGTCTTAATAGCTAGGAGCACATGGAAGAGCAACGCATGTCAAGAAACAAACACAAATTCCCGACTCACTTACCAGCCAGCCTGCAACAAACTGAATTGACCCTAATAATTAAAAACAAGGGGGTTTAGTTTGCACACATTTACAAATACATGCATAAGCTGCAAAGGCCACGCCACAGCAACCCAGTGTACTGCAGTCCTAACTCAAATAGATTATAGGTTTGGGTGATTGCCATTTGTTTGAATTGTTGGTAATTTTGGATACCTTTTGCTTCCATTTTGCTGTTGCTGCGTGTCCAGTGTGTCCCTGTACCTTTTAAGGAGAAGCTGGCTACCTCCAGGCATACCTGCCCTTAATCTATCTATTATAATATACAGTAGACTCTCAAATTATAGGACTGCAGTACACTAGGGTGCTGTGACTTGGCCTCTGAAGCTTACACGTGTATTTGTAAATGTGAAATGTGTGCACACCAAACCCCTTGTTTTTAACGTGAACTGTTAGATAAGGTCAGTTCAGTTTGTTGCAGGCTGGCCCGGTAAGTGAACTGCAAATTTTTCTTTTAACATATTTGTTTGTAAAGGAGGATTATGGGGTTAACTAAAGGCAAAACTTTTTAATTTTGGATATTGGAAAGGGGGCATTAACACCAGGTTTTTTTTGTCCTATTTTTTTTGTGTCCTATTGGGGATTTCTGCTCACTTCCTGTTCAATAGTCAAAACAGGACGTGAGAGGAAATCCTTCCAAAGTGAGGGAATCAAAGGTTGTCACTAAAGTCACCAGAACTAGTGTTCCCATCGTAAGGTTTTCTCTCTTTTAGAGTCCTTTCCCACTGCTAGCATGGCCATTTTACCGCTGTTATAGTGGCGCTTTTAAACACGCTAGCGGTCGAGAAAGGGGTTAAAACTGCCCGCAAAGCGCCGCTGCCCAATCGCTTTGCAGGCACTTCAGCATTGCTGCCTATTGATTGCAATGGCAGGGGCAGTGCGGGATTAGTGTGTATACTGCTCCCACACCGCGCCAAAGACGCTGCTTGCAGGATGTTTTTTTTTTTCGGTCCTGCAAGCACACCGCCCCAGTGTGAAAGCACTCAGACTTTCACACTGGGGAGGCTTGAAAGGCGCTTTTCAGGTGCTTTACAGGCACTATTATTAGCGCTAAAACGCCTTCAGTGTGAAAGGGGTCTTACTGTTCTGGGGAGAACTAAGAATGTGGTAGTTGCTTTGTCTTTCACTTTCGAAAAATCTGACAGGTGTTCTAAGCCTTCTCCATTCTGTCCAAAATGGGAAAAAAGTTTTGCCTTTTATCTACATACTAATCTGCATACCCGCCTCCACACTGCAGTTATCCCACTCCAAATCTAAGCTCAAGAATTGATTGATTGAGAGCCAGGGGGTGGGCACGGCTGGTTCTGGCTCTGTTTAAGTGGGGTGTATAAATCCTGGAGCATCCGCCACTGGGAGTGCTGTCGTGTTTGGCTCTTCCCTGTCAGCTGATAGCAGGGATAGGCTAAAATCTGACTCTGGGTCATAGGAGAACAAAAGTAAATGTACACTTGTGACCTACTTGAGAACTATGGCCAAAAAGCTTTGGCCACACTCCTCTTATAAGTAAAAAATGCTTGCCGTACCATGTCATCACAAAATGTATTAATTATATGGTCTGTCTCCATTATCACTAGATATACTGTTGTGTGGTAATAAGAAAAGCTGCGATGTCTGCATCCCTTTTAGGCCAGGAATTGGCTTAGAAAATATCTTGTGAAAAATAAAGCCCCTATTGCCGGGTGTGCTTGTAATTTCCTGAAACCTATGGAAAAACAGTGTTTCGACTCTTAGCCCTTGTACACACGGTCGGACATTCCGACAACAAAATCCGTCGGATTTTTTCCGACGGATTTTGTCCGAAAGTGGTGTTGCATACACACAGTTGGACAAAGTTGTCGGAAAATCCAATAGTTCGGAACGTGATGACGTTCGGTCGTTGCGACGGGACTACGTTGCGGCTAGTAGCCAATAGCTTTGGTCTCATAATTTGATCTGAGCATGCGTGGAAAATTTTATATCCAGCTCTCAAACTTTGTTGGTCGGACATTCCGACGGAAAAAGTCCAATGGAGCCCCCACGCGGTCGGATTATCCGTCAACACGGTCCGATCGGACCGTTTCCGTCAGAATGTCCGACCGTGTGTACAAAGGCATACAGTAGCCGCTTCCACCTGAGAAAGCCACTGTAAAGGTGGTTAAACATGAGGCCCCTTTAGACATACATGGCCTCCTTCTTCGTACCAGATTGGTGAATCTGAGTTCTTTTCCTTTTAAAGATCTCTTACGCTGAATTGGTGTTAACTATATCGGGGAGGCCAAAGCATTTCAACATCAACTAGATTTACATAGACAATACTATGATCCATTTATAAGTTGGAGAAAATTAGTGGCTATTATCAGGGTCTGTGTAAATGAACTTCTGATTCATTTAGTTCTCAGGATTTTAGTATAAAATATATGCATGCCAATGGAAGAGATACTTTGTACTGTATGTTCTGTCATCTACTTCAGTATTTACATACCACCTCCATCTACACATTTACAACTTTGTGGTTGTCTATGAGAAATTATATGTGGATGTTCCTTAGACTTTTACAAAGCAGTGTTTAAGACTGTTCTCTTTTATGAGGACTAATACATGTCTGATACAAGGAGACTATGAACCCGTGGATTGAGTTGTATGTGTTTTCCAGATCTCTTCTTAGCTGCACTTGCTCAACTTTTATCAGGGATGTATAGATTTTACCTTGACCAAGCTTCACCTTAGTTTGGTCTCAGCTAGACCTTATCTGCTCCTCAATGATATATGCTGATTTAGGTACTGATTACTCTCATGAATGACATGTGCTTTATGCGGTAAATAAAATGTTTGGGTTACATAGGCTCATCTTTTCGTGGATCATTGCAAGTGAACTTTGCCTGATTTCCCCCCCTTCTCAGTGATGACACCACTGACTGGAGTAGTATCCATCATTAATAAATCTGGGTTATATGGCAGGGCAGCCTCATGTGGCTGCAGAGTCCTTTGCTGTAAATTAATTTTATTGTGTATGACTGACAGTCTTTGGTTCCATATTGCTACTTTGGTATGTGTGCATCCTCCTATGCCAATATGCACTGGTAGGAGGTGAAATTGATGATGCTTTATATTTGTGCCATGTTTTAATATAAGTTAACTTATGGGTTTTGTGCACGAATCTCAGTCTGTATACTGATTAATATAGATACAATTAAGAACTATTGTGCCTCCCTGGTGGTCCCCTGAATCCCTACCTTCACATCTCAGATGTCTATGTGCTGATATTGATATTATACATACTATAAAATGGTTTTATAATTTAATTTAATTTACTTTGTGACCGAGGAGGTGTTTGTTTTATGTAACTCAATGCCATGTGTATGTGGCATCTCAGGCATTTATTTAGCTATTGGCTGCCGAAAACGTCTCTCAATATCCTTTCTAATTAACCTTTCAGACAACGAACAGCTAGCAGACTGTGCCAGTCATTTATTGCTGCAAAATATATAGTTTGACTTCTTTGTATAGTTGATATTTCCTAATTCTATGTAATAAAAAGTAACTTTTTTAACTAAAAATGGCATTGAAAGTAAATCTACGCACCCCGAAAATTCATTCATTTGTATTCTGGCTTTGCAACTGTATGGTTTGGGTTGATGGTACGCAAAAACGAGAGTTTGACTACTAAATGTCCATATATTCTTTTATTTCATATGTTGAAATCTTATAAATAACATTTTCCTTGCTTCTTGCTGTTCTTAGGTGAATTTTAATGAGCCACTGTCCATGCTGCAGAGGCTAACTGAAGACCTGGAGTACCATGAGCTGTTGGACAAGGCAGCAAAATGCGAGAACTCTATAGAACAGATGTGCTTTGTTGCAGCCTTTTCTGTGTCTTCCTATTCCACCACGGTCCATCGAACAGCAAAACCATTTAACCCTTTGCTAGGAGAAACGTTTGAGCTGGACAGACTAGAAGATTTAGGATTCTGTTCCATTTGTGAACAGGTGAGGAGGACCATAAGTGAACTGTGCTGATAAAATAAATGTGTATAACCTAAACATGACATCGTACAGGTGTGATATTCTATACAGAGCCTATAGACACTGTGAAAACCTATATAAACCATTAAAGCTATGCGATCAATTTTAAAGCAGATTTATATGCAAATATTAACTTACCTCTACGATAATAATATTACTGAAATTGATGTCTAAATGAGAATGGAAGGACTGAAAAACGTAACTTTCCTACTAAAAAGAAGTTGCATCCAGCTCTCCCTTGCCTGGTTGCATGACCAGAGATCTAGGTATCCGTCAAATGATCTAAGATTAAGACCCCTTTCACACTGGGGCGTTTTTCAGGCGTTTTTCATGCCCTTTAGCGTTAAAAAAAGCGCCTGAAAGAAGCTGCAACTGCAATCCCAATGTAAAAGCCCAAGTGCTTTCACACTGAGGCGCTGCGCTGGCAGAGCGTCAAAAAAAGTCCTGCAAGCAGCTTCTTTGCAGCACTTTTGGAGCGGTGAATACAACGCTCCTAAAGCGCCCCTTACCATTGAAATCAATGGGAAGTGCCTGAAAAACGCTATTGGCAGCGGCGTTTTGTGGATGCTTTTAACCCTTTATTTGGCCACTAGCAGGGGTTAAAAGCTCCCCAATAACGCTCGAAAAACGCTGGTCAAGCGCTGCTAGTTTAAGCGGCGCTTTACGAGTGTTTTTCGGGCGCTGACATTGTGAAAGGGCTCTTAAAGCACTTGGGCTTTCACATTGGGATTGCAGATGAGGCTTCTTTCAAGCGCTTTACAGGCGCTTTTTTTAATGCTAAAGCGCTTGAAAAACGCCCCAGTGTGAAAGGGGTCTAAGGGAAGCATATGTGTTCAAGTTGGCTAACGCTCCCCACCGCCATCAAAATGATGCGTCCAAACGACTAGGCTTTTGGTCAAACGAACTTTAGGCTTCATGCACACTGACTCTGAGGCCTCTACACCGTAAATTAAACATTTATTGGGCCTCCGGGTGCTGTGTGGAGGCAGCCTATGTAAGTGTGTGGGGATGCAGTGGCTGTATGGATGCAACCACTTGTCCCAGTTTGACAGGCGTGCGGGGTGGTTCATTTTGCAGTTAAATTTGAGTAGTAGACCAAGGACCTGTTGCTGTTGAATGCTGAACAGGTAAAGTACCTTGTACAGCACTCAGGTTGAGCAAGTCTATGAAAATGACCACAGGACCCTTATAAAGCACCAACTCAAAATTTAAATAAAAACATTTTGCCTTCAGTTTTACTTTACGTAATGACCATGGCTGAGTAGTGAATTAAGACAAAGGCCGGTTTGGTTAAGTGCCGGGGAACCTGCCACTATATTTTAAAGGCCTATTGAAGTTAGAGGAATAGATATTCTCTAGAAAATGTTAATAGCCTTATCTCCACTTTCCTCTTATAGCAGCTAAAAAGCCTGTCTAATTATGACAATGCAGTCCAAAAAAACACTAGAGTTTGATCATACTACCTGGTGTAGCCTGTATATACACAGTCCTTTCTCATCACTGCTGGTGTTTGTGAGAACGCCTGTGATGAGGGGTGTGATGCCGCGTACACACGATCGGAATTTTGGTCAGAAAAAGCTCTGATGGTTTTCACGACGGAATTCCGACGGGATTTTTCTCAAGCTATCTTGCATACACACAGTCGCACCAAATTCCGACTGTCAAGAACGTGCTGACGTACAGCATGAACGACGGGACTAGAAAAGGGAAGTTCAATAGCCAGTAGCCAATAGCTTCCGTCTCATAGTTGAATCTGAGCATGCGTGAGTTTTTGCGCGTCAGAATTGAATACACACGATCGGAATTTCAAAAATTCCAACCGTGTGTATGCGGCATGACTGTTACTCATCTATGTCAGCATAGAGAACTAGAGTGTAAGACCAGGAAATGCATTTCCACTAGATGAAAAGGTATCTTAGGGGAATTCCCAGTGAAAATCTGTTAAAAAAAATCATAACCTACACGGTGCAAAAAAAAAAAAAAAGCATCTGATTTTATTTAGACTTCAATTCTAAAATCAAAAAAATTTATATATTGCAGTTTACCAATTCTTAGATTTGGTGGCTGCATTAGATTTCATTTTTTAGGCTTTCTTTTTCTCTGTTTTCACCTGGTGATTTGGCCAATAAAACACCTCCTGTATTAGAATGCCCCCACTCTGGAGGAAGGAGAACAGGGGGCACCTTTGGACAGCAGCACTGTCAGTATGGGGGAGGGGGTTGTTAGATGGACTAGCAGATTTAGATACAATAACAAATTGAAGCCAAACTCCAGCTCACACTGCTGTTACACAAGCAGTTACAGCAACCATTTTTTTCTTTTGAAATACAGTGCCTTGAGAAAGTATTCATACCCCTTGAAATGTTACAGTCAAAAACATAAATGTATTTTATGTGATAGACCAATACAAAGTGGCACATAATTGTGACGTGGAAGGAAAATGATAAATCTTTGTTAACATTTTTTACTAATAAATATCTGAAAAGTGTGGTGTACATTTACTCTGATACCCCTAACTAAAATCTAGTGGAACTAATTTCCTCACCTACTTAATGTTGTAAAGTGCTGTGTAAACTGTCAGTGCTATATAAATCCTGTATAATAATAATTAGTAAATAGAGTCCACCTGTGCATAATTTAATCTCAGTATGAATACCGCTGTTCTGTGAAGCCCTCAGAGGTTTGTTGGAGAACCTTAGTGAACAAACAGCATCACGAAGGCCAAGATACACACAAGACAGGTCAGGAATAACGTTTTGGAGAAATTTAAAGCACAGTTAGGTTATAACAAAATATCCCAAGCTTTGAACATCTTAGAGAGAGAGCACTGTTCAATCCATCGCCCAAAAATGGAAAGAATATGGCTCAACTGCAAACCTACCAAGACATGGCCCTCCACCTAAACTGACAGGCCAGCAAAGGAGAGCATTAATCAGAGAAGCATTCAAGAGGCCCATGGTAACTCTGGAGGAACTGCAGATCCACAGCTCAAGTGGGAGAATCTGTCCACGGGACAACTATTAGTTGTGCACTCCACATATCTGGCCTTGTTGGAAGAGTGGCAAGTAGAAAGTCATTGTTGAAAGACAGCCATTAGAAGTTCCATTTGCAGTTTGTGAGAAGCCTTGTGGGGGACACAGAAAACCTGTAGAAGAAGGTGCTCTGGTCAGATGAGACCAAAATTGAATTTTTGGGCCTAAAAGCAAAATGTTGTGTGTGGTAGAAAACTAAAACTGCACATCGCCCTAAACACACCATCCCCACCGTGAAACGTGGTGGCAGCATAATGTTTTTTCTTCAGAAGGGGCAGGGAAGCTGGTCAGTTGATAGGAAGTCTGCAAAAGACTTGAGACTGGGGTAGATGTTCACCTTCCAGCAGGATCATGACCCTAAACATACAACCAGAGCTACAATGGAATGGTTTAGATCAAAGCATATTCATGTGTTAGAATGTCCCAGTCAAAGTCCAGACCTAAATCCAATTGAGAATCTGGGGCAAGACTGGAAAAATGCTGTTCACAGACACTCTCCATCCAATCTGACAGAGCTTGAGCGATTGTGCAAAGAAGAATGGACAAAAATGTCACTCTCTAGGCCATTTGGGTAGTTTCTGTTGTCATTATGATTTAAAAAGAGTAAAAACAGCTGATTGATAATAAATGGCTTCAGCCAAAAACTAACCATGAGTGAAAGAAATGTTTTTGTGCTATCATTCACATTCTTTGAAAAATGGACAAGAAATCATAAATTCTGCCAGGGTATGTAAACTTATGGGCACAACTGTGTGTGTGTGTGTGTGTGTATATATATATATATATATATATATATATATATATATATATATACATATATATATATATATATATATATATATATATATGTATATATATATATATATATATATATATATATATTCCTATTAAAGCACATGTGTATCCTGCTTTATAAATGAAGCTGTTGCTTCTGTATGGCTTGCGTAATATATTTACAGGAAGTGTGGCTGTATTTTATATGGCTCGTACTACATTTTATCTTGCTCTGGGTTCTCTATGACATCCCAATCAATATAGACTGATAAGCACTCACACTGCCCAACATATTACTCATCTATTGACTAGGATGATCCATAGACCCAAAAAAGATAAGACTAATTACCCTGAGCTTTCTTGCACACAGGACAGATATCCAAGTCCATATTGACTAATCTGGAAACACTGAAGTCCAGACATATCCATTTTTCTCAAGAAAGTTTTCTTAAAATATCCATGCTATAACTGATTTCATGCCAGACTGTTTCCTTCCATGACACATGTCACTTATGTCACTTACGCCGCTACAAGTTTGCAATGATGGCTTAACCTATTTTATCCCAGCTGTGCAGAATTACAGGGATTAGTATGTGCTTCTAGGGAATTATACATAGAGCAGAAGTGAAAAATAGATTTTTTTTTCTAAGCAGACAGACTACATAGTACAGATATAAGACTCATAACTGAACAGCTTTGAACTTGTGGATTCCCAGACTGTTTAATAAAATATTACCCCCCAAAACAGAGGACACAATGATTGACTTACAAGAAGTAAAGAAGAACAGGTGTTGCCCATAGTATTTACCATTTTCCAAGAACAAGGTAGGAAGTGAAGGCCATTACTTGGTTGGTGGCTGTAGGTAGGGTGCACAGTGATGTAACAGGTGTGGAGTAGTCTGGTGGTGTACCCATGCCGCCCATTCCAAGTTGCATATCCTCTGGGTTTCTTAAGGCTACGCCAGGCATTGAACCGGGTCACTCATTTTTTCATGTTGGGTAATACTCTGTCTGAAGGCTTGCTCACTAATCCCCAGGGACCAGGCAGGGGCCGCGGGTCAGTTGAAGAATCAAACATTAAGGTGGCCCACCAACTCGAAGATTTGCCATCTGTGCAGTATACAGAGTATGGAGTTCCCTCATAAGATGCTTCGTCCCATGTCCTACACACTTGTGTTATCTCACTTCTAGTAACAGAATGGGTTCCCATTGAGAATGTAGCGGGAACCTTATGTGTGCTCTCACCTAACACACTAAATATATTATCCATAAAAAATAACAGAATTCAAAGGAAAGGAATCTCATCAAGCTCCTAGTACAGCTAATGGTTAGGACCATATACATGTCAAGCAAGCGGAGGTAATAATTTGTAAACAACCATCATGTTTTCTGTTAAGGCCTAGAGAAAGGCATTGGAGACATGGGGAGGGAAAACAATGAACATTGGGAGGTAAAAGCACACCTACAGCAACCATTAGTTATTATGATTAATTGCTGGCAACATTGAGAGATGTTGCATTGAAGAGTCCGTAGCTAAGACTGTTTAAAGGTGACAGTGTGTCAAAAGGGTAGAGGGGGCCCAGAGAGGTTTAAGAGGCAAGGAGACCTTGAAGCGAGAGTGTAGAGATGATTCCACACAAGGCATAGCAAGTTTATGTAACACCTATGGCTTTGTCAAGGAGCCACTGGGAGTGGCAAAAAGGATATAGAGTCTATTCCCGCTTTTGGGTGGAGAGGACATTTCTCATGTAGTTCCACCATTTAGGCAGGAATTGAGAAGGTGCAGATTTCATTTCGCAACAAGCTTTTCATTTGCATAGATACAGTGGATAGCCGATTAGACATCAGTGATAGTATGAATAAGAGAAGAGTTCAATTTTTTAATGATGGATCATCTTGCAGCAAGTAGGCAGACATGCATCCACTTTGTCAGCAAGTTGCAATTTTGGTGCAAGGCTTACCGATTGGGCATCAAAAGATCAATAATAGAAGAAAAGGGTCACATGGTGGTAGAGTACAGTTGGTTACATTTGATTCCGCTAAGGTTTTGTTAAACAAAGAGCAAAGATGGCTGAGATTGAGGTGTTGTTGCGGTTCAGAAGGGTATGAAGAAAATTGGGTTTTATGTTTTGCATCTTGGAAATTGTTTCCAAAAACCAGTGATTTGAAATGGAAAATCGGCATAGGTGGAAGATTATATTTTTGAGAAATACAGTAGTTTGAAAAGATTTTGGATGGTAAGACCCTTCTGTGAACAGGGTTTGCAGCCCTAGGAGGTTAGTTCTTTGGTAGACACTTGGATTCCTCTGTACAGGATAGTTGATAGTTGATTACCTTGTATGTTAGTGGACAGGTCAAGGAAACCGGTGGATAGGATCTGGAAGCTATGCTATTCATTTCAGAGATTTCTGTACTTTTCTTATTATGGTGCATTTGAACTCTGCATAACCCTTTAACTCTGGAGAAATAACTGCAGTAAAATAGGCTGTCACATATTCTGAGAGAAATTAAAAAACAGACAAGCCTGTCATAACTGTCATTTAATGTGATGTTTGTCCTTTCCAATCTGCATCAAATCATTATGCAAAACACAAACACATTTCCAGTTATGCATTTGGTTAATAATCTAATTTTATTTCTGGCAGGTCAGTCACCATCCGCCAGCAGCTGCACATCATGTTTATTCCAAGAATGGATGGACTCTATGGCAAGAAATTACCATTGCCAGTAAATTCAGGGGCAAATATCTCTCAATTATGCCATTAGGTAAGGCACAGTGAAAACTGGGTTTGATTTTGTGTGACCTGAAAAAGGCTTTGTGAGAAGTAACAAATTTAAAGACTGATAGTATACATTGCTAAAGAAAAGTTCTACAAATGGATCTTAAATATCAATCTGTGTGTCTTTATTCAGGGGATATTCATCTGGACTTCCCCTCCAGTGGGAACCACTACGTTTGGAAGAAAGTCACATCAACTGTCCATAATATCATTGTGGGCAAGCTCTGGATAGATCAGGTCAGTTTACTATTTATCTAAACCAGGGGTTGACAAATTTGCTTGGAATCTAGGAGTCAGCTTAAAAAGTTAGGAGCCAGGTCCGTGACGGCGATCCGGACCTGTCCCTGGCCTGACATGGAGACGAGTGAGGGGAAGATAGCAGCAACGTCGGCGCCCCCCCCCGTCCCCCCCGTCCCCCCCCCCCGTCTCCAAGTCATTGCCCATAGCTCTTAGAGGGACATTTTATTTATTTTTTTCAAATGACAATTTTTTTTTCAATTGCATTTTAGTGTAAATATGAGATCCGAGGTCTCTCTGACCCCAGATCTCATATTTAAGAGGACCTGTCATGCTTTTTCTATTACAAGGGATTTTTACATTCCTTGTAATAAGAATAAAAGTGACACAACATTTTTTTTAAAAGAACAGTGGGAAAAAAAAAAAAAAGTTAAAATAAGAAGAAAAAATAATAATTTTTAAACGCGCCCTGTCCTGCCCGCATATAAAATCTGTGTTCGAACCACACATAGGAGGTAGCGCCGTGATCGGTAGAGCGAGAGCAATAATTCTAGCCCCAGACCTCCTCTGTAACTCAAAACGTGCAACCTGTAGAATTTTTTTAAACGTCGCCTATGGAGATTTTAAAGGGTAAAAGTTTGTCGCCATTCCATGAGCGGGTGCAATTTTGAAGCGTGACATGTTGGGTATCAATTTACTCGGCGTAACATTATCTTTCACAATATAAAAAATAATTGGGCTAACTTTACTGTTGTCTTATTTTTTTATTAACTAAATTATTTTTCCCAACAAAAGTGCGCTTGTAAGTCCGCTGCACAAATACGGTGTGACAGACAGTATTGCAACAACCACCATTTTATTCTCTAGGGTGTTAGAATAAAAAATATATATAATGTTTAGGGGGTTCTAAATAAAGGGAAGAAAAGGCAGGTAATATAAAACACTCAGAGGAAGCTTCATTAACATTGCTGGTTTGTCATACCAACGGCGACCACAAGAGGGCGCCAGATTCCATAAGGAATCATAGGACCGCAGAAGGCCTCAAAGCCGCGGCCTAAATTTTCGGCCGCCGGCGGAACGGCCCGACGCGATCACGCTGGGGGGGTCCACAGAGACAGGATACCCCCAGCTGTGCTGCCCCAGGCGCGAGGTCGCTATTTCTAGTCGCCAATGCGACCTGGCGCCCGGGTTTTGTCGAGCCCTGATCTAAACATTTTAAGTAAGAATTTGTTTACTATTTAACTTGTATTAAACACTCAATGGCGTTGATTTACTAACTGCAAATAAACATGCACTTTGCAAGTACAGTTGCATTCTGCAAGCAAACTTGCTCCAGAGCTCAGTTAATGAGGTGGATCTCTGTGGCTTCCATTATCCAATCATGCGCAGGCAAAAATGCTGTTTTTTTTCTCCTCCTTGACCTTCAAAATGTAGTGGTGCCATACTGTGGCTAGTGGGAGTAGAAAATTATTTTGGCATCATTAGTTGGTAAGAGTAAAATATGCCCCAGGGTTGGTCAGCGGGAGTAAACAACTACCTATCACCTCTGTTGAGTGAGAGGAGGAATAATGTCCCATTGTTGTATTCAGTGGGTGTAATGATGCTTCATTGATGGCATCTGCCCATTAATGTCAATGGAAAAAACGTGAACCATTTTTGGTGTAGGAGAGAGGAATAGTTCCCCAAGAGCTGGTTAAAGGCATTGGACACGTGGGACACAATTTGGGGAGCACCATTATAAAGGATAAAGGGAAATCCTTATTAAAACATAACTTTGTTTATGTGACATGAAGACTAAATGGGAACATATATGTAAATTGTAATGCCGCGTACACATGACCGGACTTAGGTCCGACAGACTTTCGACGGAGTTCTGACGGAGTTCTGACAGAGTTCTGACGGACTTTCCGAATGAACGGACTTGGCCACACACAATCACACCAAAGTCCGACGGATTCGAATGTGATGACGTATGACCAGACTAGAATAAGGAAGTTCATAGCCAGTAGCCAATAGCTGCCCTCGCATTGGTTTTTGTCCGTCGGACTAGCACACACATGAGTGGATTTCTCGGTAGAAACTGGGTCCGGCGGAGTTCTTTCGGAAAAATTTGAAACATGTTCCATTTCTAAAGTCTGTCAGACTTTTGCGAATCAAAAGTCCGCTGCAGCCCATACACGATCAAATAGTCTGCCGGAATCATTCCGTCAGACTTTTGATGTTGAAAAGTCCGGTCGTGTGTACGCGGCATAACAGAAGTCTTTCACATACAGTATCTCCCAAAAGTGAGTACACCCCTCACATTTTTATAAATATTTTATTATATCTTTTCATGTGACAACACTGAAGAAATTACGCTTTGCTACAATGTGAAGTAGTGATTGTACAGCTTGTATAACAGTGTACATTTTCTGTCCCCTCAAAATAACTCAACACACAGCCATTAATTGTAGCAAAGTGTAATTTCTTCAGTGTTGTCATATGAAAAGATATAATAAAATATTTACAAAAATGTGAGGGATGTACTCACTTTTGTAAGATACTGTATGTATCAGAATTACACAAATTAATTTGTGTAATTTGATAATGCCTTTGCAATCCTTAGTGGAGGTTTTAGATACAGGCAGTGCATAGGACTCATATCTCATATAAATATATTCAAATACACGTGGCTGTGTGAGCGGAGCACTATATTTTAAAAGTGACAGCGGGTGCGGGGGGACTGGACCCCCCCCCCGCTGTCACAGGTTGGGGGATCGGGGGGTGCAGACCTTGAGCATGTTACATATTACACCCTAAATATGATTGTGTTGTGTAAGGTTCCAAAAGGTGAACAAAATTCCCATGCAATCTTACAAAAAAAAACAAATCTGATCTATTCAACACAATGGGGATTGGATTAAATATAATTTGGGTTCAAACTTGTGGCCCTATCAATGTCTTTAAGAAAGGTAGATATTTCATGCCATCTGTCACGCAACAATAACAGCAGAATTGCACGACATTTGAAGTGTCATAAGAAATGAATGGCATCCAAAAGCGTGCATTACATTTTACAGTGATTTTCCTGCTATTAGCTGTGGGCAGAATCACGTTGATTGTGCTGGCGATCCCAAATCTAGTTTTCATACTACTGTATTTGCTGGCGTATAAGACTACCTTTTACACTTAAAAAAAATTCCCAAAAATTGGGGGTCGTCTTATACGCCGGGTATACAGGTATACAATGCTGCCCGATGGATGTCAGCCCCCAAATGTCTGCTAATACTGTATGTGGCTTCAGCAACAAACAGTATACGCCGTTCAGCCAATCCCGGTGAGCGATGTATTCTATTAATGAATACAGAGCCTGCTTGGATTGGAGTAACAACCACTGCCAATCCGAGCAGGCTACATAGAGTAGCCTGCTCGGATTGGCTTTGAGAGAGAGAGAGAGAGGCAAGGGCTGATGATGCTACAGCCTCTGCCAATCCAAGCAGGCATTGTATTCATTAAAATAATACACCGCTCACCATACTTCCCTGGGTAAATCCATTCACTGATCTCCTACTACTATACATCCTGCTATTTGCCTTTGAGGTCTCAGGCACCCAAGAGGGACAGGTAAATCTGGGACATATGACAGGGGGGTTATTAAATGCATTTTGGTGGACAATTCCCATAGAATGTAACCCAAAAGTGGTATAGGTTTGGTTAGTGAAAAATTCTACTTTCCAGAGTTGTGGCATTCAATAGATCTCTGTTTGTGTTATTATTGTTTGATTTACTTTATGAGATAACACAGCATGGCGGATGAGTAGTTGGCATTCTTGCTTTGTATTTTTTAATCGTCCTAATGTTTTTTTAAAATGGTGTTGCCTCAGAAGGGGGGTAGTTTTATACCGCGAGTATTGCCCAAAACCTATGTTTTCACTTGAAAAATAGGGGGTCGTCTTATACGCCCAGTCGTCTTATACGCCGGCAAATACGGTACGTATAAAATATGTAGAATAACGTCACATAAAATAGTTTCACAGATATTCCTTAGGAGCGCTACCAAAATTCACTCACTTTGGGACACTGGCCAGGCGCAATGTGAAGAAAACATCCGTTCCTTGCTGCATAAACCATACAGCTGGTTCTTGAACATGGGCTGTTTAGCTGCCACAACCGATTGCCTTCTAAGATGTAGCGGATAGCTAAGACATGATGACTTTCTCAACTTGAAATAAACGAATAGAGCAGCTTTCACAGTAAAGAAGATCAATTGCTATGGTTGTCAAATGCTGTGTGCTTGACTTTTTTTTTTTTCTTTTTTCTTGTTGTTATTTTCTTTCATTTTTAGCATACACTGTTCATTTATTATCTCTTTTCTTTCTATATAGTCTGGAGATATTGAAATTACAAACTATAAAACCAAGGATAAATGCCAAATGAAATTCACCCCATACAGCTACTTCTCAAGGGACATTGCAAGAAAGGTATTGTAACGAAATATATGCTGTGAGAATCATGTACAGTATACATTTTGTGGAATTTATGTATCTTAACCACTTAAAAGACTAGGCTTGTTTCTGATTAGGGATGAGCCGAACACCCCCCGGTTCGGTTCGCACCAGAACTTTTGAACGGACCCCAAATTCGTACGAACTTTAGAACCCCATTGAAGTCTATGGGACTCGAACGTTCGAAATTAAAAGTGCTAATTTTAACGGCTAATATGCAAGATACTGTCCTAAAAAGGGTTTGGGGACCTGGCTTCTGCCCCAGGGGACATGGGTCAATGCCTAAAATGTTTTTAAAAATGGCCGTTTTGGCGGGAGCACTGATTTTAATGACGATTAAATAAAAAAATAAAAAAGTTAAATATTCCTTTAAATATGGTGCCTGGGGGGGTGTCTGTAGTATGCCTGTGAAGTGCCACGTGTTTCCCATGTTTAGAACAGTCCCTGAACAAAATGACATTAAACGGAAATAACATCATTTAAAACTGCTTGCGGTTTTAATGTTATATCTGGTTCCTGCAATATGGTTGAAAATCATTGAGAAAATTGGCATGGGTAGCCCTCCCTGCCCATTACCAGCCCCTTTGGGTCTTGTACGCATATTAAGGGGAACCCAGTACCCAGGTTAAAAAAAGGAAATGCGTGTGGCCCCCAGGCCCTATATACTCAGAACAGCAGTATACAGGCGGTGCAAACAAGACAGGGACTGTGTAGGTTTGTTGTGTTAAGTTGAATCTGTTTGTAATTTTCAACTGGTACATTTTTAAAGTGTAGCTCCAGTCAAAAAAACTATTTTTAAGCTTTTTGGAAAACATAGGGAAGGGTTATCACCCCTGTATAATTTGTTTTGTCGTCCATCTTTTTTCATCTCACTTGCTGTTGTCTCCTTTCGTTTGCAAGTAGGAGATGTTTGTAAGTTGGATGTTTGAAAGTAGGGGCCTGCCCTATATGCTCTGCAGAAATGGCGGAACAAGGTGTTGGTTTTGCCACAACATTGTAAGCCCTCAAAGTGACTCTTGGTGGGCACTGGAGCGCCCTGCTGTGAACGATTATATCAAGAATTGTAATTACATGCCATTGTTGAACAGTGGTAGAAAAATTGACCTTTGGTGGTTGTGGTGCTGGTGCCACAACACTATAAGTCCTCACAGTTACTCTGGGTGGGCACAGGAACGGGCCCTCCTGTGAAATATTATATCAAGAATTGTAATTACATGTCCCTGTTAAACAGGGGCATAAAAATTGGGCCTTAGGCACTGGTGCTGGTGCCACGACACTGCAACCTCTCCCATATACTCTAGTTTTATTGCAGGAATTAGCCCTGCTGCAAAGCATTGCATCAAAAATTGTAATTAAACGCCCCTGTTAAACAGGGGCAGAAAAATTGGGCCTTAGGCACTGGTGCTGGTGCCACCACACTGCAACCTCTCCCATATACTCTATTTTTTATTGCAGGATTAAGCCCTGCTGCAAAGCATTGCATCAAAAATTGTACTTAAACGCCCCTGTTAAACAGGGGCAGAAAAATTGGGCCTTAGGCACTGGTGCTGGTGCCACCACACTGCAACCTCTCCCATATACTCTATTTTTATTGCAGGAATTAGCCCTGCTGCAAAGCATTGCATCAAAAATTGTAATTAAACGCCCCTGTTAAACAGGGGCAGAAAAATTGGGCTGATGGCATCACCCAGAACCAGAAATGTTCTTCCAACATATCAGCGGAGGAGGAAGAGGATAGACAATCAACATAACAGGACAGTCACTCAGCATCAGCATAGGCAGTCTTGAAGGGATGTGATATTTCAAAAAAAATTATTCGGTTACATCAGCTTCAGGTGCTTGGTAGCTGTGGGTGATCCAAGACTGATTCATCTTGATGAAGGTCAGTCGATCAACTGATTCGGTGGACAGGCGCACCCTGTGATCGGTAACAAAGCCACCAGCAGCACTGAAGGTGCGTTCCGAAAGAACGCTGGATGCAGGACAGGCCAGTAGCTCAATTGCATACTGTGCAAGCTCTGGCTAGTGATCCATCCTCAAGACCCAGTAAGCCAGAGGATTTTCGGTGGGAAAGGTGTCCAAGTTTGACCTTGCCCCTAGGTATTCCTGCACCATGTAAATCAGACGCTGGCGATGGTTGCTGGAACCGATCATACCTTGGGGCTGCAGGCTAAAAAATTGTCTGAAAGCATCAGTCAGACGGCCACCTTCTCCACTTCTCCTTCTGACCGATGCCTCAGCAACACGTTGTCCAGGACCAGGAGTTTGTAACCTCCCAGTCTCTGGGAACACGTTGCACAGACCTTTCTGCAAGGCCTCCTGGAGATGTCTCATCCTCTGCTCCCTCTGCGATGGCAAGATAAGGTTGGCAACCTTACCCTTGTACCGTGGATCAAGGAGAGTGGCCAGCCAGTAATGGCCCCTCTCCTTGATCCGAAGAATACGAGGATCCTTCCGCAGGCTTTGCAGGATCAGGGAGGCCATGCAGTGTAGGTTAGCTAAGGCATTCGGTCCGGAGTCCTCTGGGACACTAAGGACAACATGATCCGCAGCTACCTCCTCCCAGCCACGTACAAGTCCACGTGTTTCTTGGGACTGTAAATCATCCCTACAAGACTGCTGCTGCTGATGCTGAGTGCCAGCCTCCACCTCCATGCTGACACAATCATCCTCCTCCTCCTCTTCCTCCTCCTCATCCTCTTCCTGTGTGATGGGTGGCACAGCAGGAACACTGTCTGGATAAAGGGGGCCTTGAGAGGCAAGGAAGTCCTCCTCTTCCTGCCTCTGTTCTGCCTCAAGTGCCCTGTCCATTATTCCACGCAGCGTATGCTCCAAGAGGTGGACAAGAGGTACAGTGTCACTGATGCATGCACTGTCAATGCTCACCATCCTTGTGGCCTCCTCAAACGGTGATAGGACAGTGCATGCATCCCTGATCATGCCCTACTGGCATGGTGAGAAAAAACCGAGCTCCCCTGACCCTGTCCTGGTGCCGTAGTCGCACAGGTACTCATTGATGGCCCTCTGCTGCGTGTGCAGCCGCTGCAGCATGGCCAACGTTGAGTTCCACCTGGTGGGCATGTCACATATAAGGCGGTTCTTGGGCAAGTTCAACTCCTTTTGGAGCTCAGCCAGCCGAGCACAGGCATTAAATGATCGGCGGAAATGCACACAGACTTTCCTGGCCTGCTTCAGGACATCCTGTAAGCCGGGGTACCTGCCCAAGAACCGCTGCACCACCAGGTTAAGGACAAGAGCTACACAGGGCACATGGGTCAGTTGTCCCTGTCGGAGGGCGGAGAGGAGGTTGGTGCCATTGTCGCAAACCACCATTCCTGGCTTAAGCTGGCGTGGCGTCAACCACCTCTCGGCCTGCCCCTGCAGAGCTGACAAAACATCCGCCCCAGTGTGGCTCCTGTCCCCCAAACAAACCAGCGCAAGCACGGCATGGCATCGTTTTGCCTGCGTACTTGCGTAGCCCCTGGAACGCCTACGGAGCACCGCTGGTCCTGAGGACAGAGCACTGGAAGAGGCCATGGAGGAAGAAGAAGAGGAGGGGGTGGAGGAGAGAGGTGTGTCACAACCAATAGTAGCATTTTGGAGGCGTGGTGGTGGAACAACCTCCAACACTACTGCACCTTGTCCTGCATCCTTCCCAGCTGCCAGAAGAGTGACCCAATGGGCCGTGAAAGACAGGTAACGTCCCTGTCCATGCCTTCTGGACCATGAGTCAGCGGTAATATGCACCTTACCGCTGACCACCCTGTCCAGCGAGGCAAGGACATTGCCTTCCACATGCCGGTAGAGAGCCGGAATCGCCTTCCGTGAGAAAAAGTGGCGTTTGGGGACCTGCCACTGAGGAACCGCACATTGTACAAACTCACGGAAGGGGGCCGAGTCTACCAACTGAAAAGGCAGCAGTTGAAGTGCTAGCAATTTAGCCAAGCTAGCATTCAACCGCTGGGCATGTAGATGGCTGGGAGTGAACTTCTTTCGCCGGTCCAGCAGCTGGGGCAGGGACATTTGCCTGCTATATTCGGACGTGGGTGTACTGCTAGCAGAGTGCCCGGAAGCACTTGGCTGTGACACACTTAATTCTACACCTTCATTCCTCTCAGAGCAGGTTTCAGAGAGGACTGAAGGTCTAGTGGGGTTGGAGATGCCAGCTGATGAGGAGCAAGGAGCGGTCCGCTTTGTTCTTTGGTGTGGGTCTTTGAGGTACGCTTGCCAACGAGCTGCATGGCAGGTCAACATATGTCTGGTCAAGCATGTGGTGCCCAAGCGGCTGATGTTTTGGCCACGCGAGATACGCTTGAGACATATGTTGCAAATAGCAGCGGTTCGATCTGATGCACTCATCTCAAAAAAGGCCCACACCAAAGAACTTTTAGAATAACGCGCAGAGGCAGCGCCCTGCACAGGCGGAGCTCTGCGGTGTGATTCAGTCGGTGTGCTGGCCCCCGGAGGGCATCCTGCCTCGTTGGACATGTGCCTCCTCCTCCTCCTCCTCCTCCTCTCTCCTACCAGGCACCCACGTGGAGTCAGTGCCCTCATCATCCCCTCCCTCTTCATCGCTGTAGCAAACCTGGCAATATGCTGCAGCTTGTGGAACATGACTGCCAGATTGCTGTCCTTCTTGAGCATCCCCTCTCTCTGCATTCACGCTACTGCCTTCCTCTAGCTGAGTGTCATCATCAGAGCCTACAAAACACTGGGCATCCTCCTGGAGCATGTACCCAACACTGTGCTCAAAGAGTTCAGGAGACTCCTCAGGAGGACGTGGTGGGTCTAGGGAAGGAGTCACTGATGATGACATTGAGAGGAGGGAAGACGATGCGTTGGCTGCTGCTTTGCTACTACTCTGAGACTGGGTGAGAGAGGATGAGGAGGATGAAGAGGGCTTGGTCATCCACTCTACCAAGTCGTTGGCATGTTGCGGTTCAACATGTCCAGCTGCCGAAAAGAAGGACAAGCATGTCCCATGGCCACGTGCTGATGACAATGCACCGTGTCCACGACCAGCACTGTTGTCTCTAGACACAGAGCCTGCTTGCCCTCTTTTATCGGCTCGCGCCTGTCTGCCTCTCCTTGCTGGCCTTCCAGACATGGTAATGGCCTGAAGGGAGTTGGGTAAAACAGCAGTTGGGTAGTGTATATTGTGCTGGAGGCACACAACACCCACTAACTCCTGCAGATGCCTTTATTATAGAACACCAGAGATAAAGGGGTATACTGTAATGGAGTCACACAACTCCCACTAAGCCCTGCAGATGGCTCTATTAGAGAACAGCAATAAAGGGTAGATACAGGTGTATATTGTGCTGGTTATAGAACACCAGAGATAAAGGGGTATATACAGATGTATACTGTGCTGTGCTGGAGGCACACACAACTTCCAATAACTCCTGCAGATGGCAGATGGCTCAAATAGAGAAGAGCTATGTAGGTGGATATAGCGGTGGGTACTGGGTACAGAGCACGCAGACAGCACGCACAAGCTCCTAACACTACTGACTGCAAGCTCTATTATTAAAGATAGATCACTAGCTATATAGGTAAGCTGAATATAGCGGTGTATACTGCGGTCAGGGCACGCAGACAACAACCACTACAGAAGAGCAAGATCGAAAATCGGCCAGTAACGATCGGTGTATACTGTGTTGAAGGTACACAGAACACCCACTAACTGCTTCAGACGCCAACACACTACACAAGGCCGCCGCGCTGGCCGCCTTATATAGTGTGGGGCGTTTACTACACAGCCTGAGCTATGATTGGCCACAGGCATCCTGCCTGTGGCCAATCATGGCTCTCCTCGCTGCTGGCGCTGTGATTGGCCAAGCATGCGGGGTCACAGTGCATGCTTGGCCAATCATGAGTCAGCAATGCACTGCGATGACGCAGTGCATTGTGGGCCGTGAGCGCCACACGAATTTGGCGCGAACGGCCCATAACGTTCGGAATTCGCCGAACGGGCGAATAGCCGATGTTCGAGTCGAACGTATGTTCGAATCGAACGCGAAGCTCATCCCTATTTCTGATACTTCTCACATACATGTAAAAATCTTTGCTAGTAAATTACTTAGAACCCCAATGCATTTTATATTTTTTAAAGCAGAGGCTTTTGTAGAGAAAAAAAATGGTTGGTGTCCCAATTTATTATTTTCTTTTTTATGTCACGTATTTGCACAGCGGTTTTTAAATTTTTTGGGAAAAAATACACAAAAACACAATATAATACCCAGTTGTTTAGTAAAATATAAAAAGATGATGTTACACAGAGTAAAGAGATACCAAACCTGTCTTGCTCTAAAATTACGCATGCTCAGGGATCAGTGATAAAGGACCTAAATTATATTATCCATAGACTACGCTTGAAAAACCTTTACAGATTACCATTTTAGATATACAGAGGTGGTCTGGTGCTAGAATTATTGCTCTCGATCTGACGTTCTCAGTGATACCTTACATGTGTAGTGCAATCGCACCAGATATCCCCATATAATAGTAGATTTCTAACTATAACAAGGTGACCTGGTTGACACAGCTAACAAAGAGATAACAGTTTTTCGAATTCCTATTATCTTAATCCTAATACACAGAGTGCCTGGGGCTTTTTATCCCTTTCTGTTATATAGGCTGTGCTCCAAGCACAGCCAGAAAACTGACCACACTGGAAAGAATGCACTAGTGTGGTTAGTATGAAATGGGAAAGCAGGGGACTGATAAGCAGGGGCGGACTGACAACTCATGGGGCCCCTGGGCAATAGGAGATTATGGGGCCCCCAGGCAATCAGATTATGGGCCACAGTATACACACACACACACAGTATACAATCACACAGTATACACATACATGTACACACAGTATACACGGACATACACAGACATGTTTCTATTGGCTGAGAAGGTACTGGAGAGGTGGGGCAGCTATAATCTCAGGATTTTTAGACCAAAAGGATGTCGGTAAGGGACATTTCAGAGATAGATGTCCCTGGTTTTATTGAGGCTGGCAACCCTGATGGGGCCCCCGGGCAGTGCACGAGTGGCCAAATGATCAGTCCGCCCCTGCTGATAAGGCCGTACACACGATCGGACTTTTTGAAAACAAACATGCAAATTAGCTGTTTTAAGGCAACATCCGACCGTGTGTACGCTCCATCGGTTTTCATCGGACAAATGTAAGCTGTGCGAACAGACAATTTTTTCGACAACATAAGTCCGATGGAGCAAAGTCCGATCGTGTGTACAGAAAACCATCGGACTTTACAAACACGCATGCTCAAAACCAATGCAAAAGATCAGACAACAATACAGAAGTTGACCAAAGGTGGCGGTTAAAGTGCAGAAAAACCACGTGATTTGCTAAAAAGTTGGCTGAAAAGTCCGATCATGTGTATGCTTAACAAGTTCAAGGCCAACGCCCTTTGTACAGAAATCCACGGAAAGGTTTGTTTAAAGTCGGATCGTGCGTATGAGGCTATAGGATTACCAGGTATATTACACAAGCAAGCAATACAAAGAGAACAGGATACTTTTTAACACAAGAACATGGTAAAATAACATATCAGGAATCTGAAATGTTACGGTAACATACACTTAAATGCCACCTCCGCAGTATCACATACCTTTCCTTGGCTTCCTGCATCTCAGAGTAACTGCTTGGCATCAAGGAAGCAAGAGACAACACAGGGCCAATCACCAATGCAGTCACATGGGAAGAAGAATGAAATGCTCCTGTATTTGTACATGTACCATTGTATAACTACCATTTATTTTCTGAATGAAGCCTATGGCAATTAATGTAAATGTACTGCTGTAGAGGGGGCACTAAAGCGAAACCTATTGCTTCTGCATGGCCCAGCACAGGATTGTTTTAGGATTAGTTGCAGTAGGTATTTAGGCCCATTCAAGCTAATGAAAGAAAATTGTGTTGCTAAAAGCTTTCTTTATAAAAACCTAGTACATATACAGTATGCTACTTATTTGGTAGAGCTGCTTTAATGATGAGAACAGTTAAATAATGTTTAAATCTAAATTGACCATAATGACATAATACACAATACAATACTGTCAGATAAACAACCTTGTCTGTAAAAAACACATTCATTTAGGGGTCCTGTGGCTCTAAAACCTATATATCTAAAGAAATAAATCCACTACTCCTGCCCAGCATTTAGAACAGTGAAAGTTTAAATTGCTCCAGCTTGTTGTTCCTTCTTTTCTTTTTAGCTATTAGCTACGCTGTCAGTCATGGTGATGCAATGGAAGCATGGCAAGCACTCACTTGCAGGGATCTTACCCTAAATAAGCATCAATTCAAAGGGATTTTTAAAAGATCAGGTTACTTGTATAAGGCCGCGTACACACGGGCGGACTGTTCGCCCAACCTTGTTCGGCAAACAGTTTCATCAAACAGTCCGCTCAAAATTTGCATGAGCGGACTTGCCCACACACGAGCGGACTGTTTGACGAACAAGGTTGGGCAAACAGTTCGCTCAACTTTTGAAATGAACGGACTCGCCCACGTAAGGCGGAGGCAAATCCGCCCATTTCGAGCGCGTGTACAGGTAGGCGGGGCCCGCGAAGGAGACGTCGCGGGCTCCGCCGCCTGAAATGGGCTTAAAGGGGAACCCCAACGCCGAAAAAAATCGGCGTGGGGGTTCCCCCCAAGTCCACACCAGACCCTTGTCCGAGCACGCTACCCGGCCGGCCAGGAAAGGGGGGCGAGCGAGCGCGCCCCCCCCTCCTGAGCCGTACCAGGCCGCGTGCCCTCAACATGGGGGGTGCCTTGGGGAAGGGGGGGCTGCGCGGCCCCCCCACCCCAAAGCACCTTGTCCCCATGTTGATGAGGACAAGGGCCTCTTCCCGACAACCCTGGCCGTTGGTTGTCGGGGTCTGCGGGCGGGGGGCTTATCGGAATCCGGGAGCCCCCTTTAAGAAGGGGGCCCCGGATACCGGCCTCCCACCCTATGTGAATGAGTATGGGGTACAATGTACCCCTACCCATTCACCTGTGAACTAAAGTACAATAAAAAACACAACACAGAGAAAAAATATTTTATTGCACAGCTCCGGGGGTCTTCGGGGGTCTTCTCGCCGGACTCCTCCGCTATGTGTGTGTAGCTCTTTTGCTAGCGGAGGAGTCCGGCTTTCTTCCTCCCCGCCGCCGGCCTCTTCTCCCGACTTCGGGGGTCTTGTCCCCCTCTTCGGTTCTTCTGCCGGGCCACCGCGCCTGGTCCGGTGGCCCGGTCTTCTGTCGCCGTCTTCCGTTCTTCTGTCGCCGCCTTCGGTTCTTCTGCCGGGCCACCGCGCCTTCTTGTAGCTCTTTTACAGGCGGTGGCCCGGTCTTCTGTCGCCGCTGTCGTCGCCGCCGCCGCCGCCTTCCGTTCTTGTTCTTCTTCTTGTTCTTCTTCTTCTCCTGGAGATGTTGACTCGACGAGCTCTCCGGCCGGAATGCCAGAGCCGCGCTGTGCGGTCACTTATATAGTGACAATGGGGCGGTGTCACATGGTATATGTCACATGGGTTGGTCACATGGTGACCCCGCCCCCTTACGATGTCATAGTCCCCATGTGACATCAACCCATGTGACCAACCCATGTGACATATACCATGTGACACCGCCCCATTGTCACTATATAAGTGACCGCACAGCGCGGCTCTGGCATTCCGGCCGGAGAGCTCGTCGAGTCAACATCTCCAGGAGAAGAAGAAGAACAAGAAGAAGAACAAGAACGGAAGGCGGCGGCGGCGGCGGCGGCGGCGACGACAGCGGCGACAGAAGACCGGGCCACCGCCTGTAAAAGAGCTACAAGAAGGCGCGGTGGCCCGGCAGAAGAACCGAAGGCGGCGACAGAAGAACGGAAGACGGCGACAGAAGACCGGGCCACCGGACCAGGCGCGGTGGCCCGGCAGAAGAACCGAAGAGGGGGACAAGACCCCCGAAGTCGGGAGAAGAGGCCGGCGGCGGGGAGGAAGAAAGCCGGACTCCTCCGCTAGCAAAAGAGCTACACACACATAGCGGAGGAGTCCGGCGAGAAGACCCCCGAAGACCCCCGGAGCTGTGCAATAAAATATTTTTTCTCTGTGTTGTGTTTTTTATTGTACTTTAGTTCACAGGTGAATGGGTAGGGGTACATTGTACCCCATACTCATTCACATAGGGTGGGAGGCCGGTATCCGGGGCCCCCTTCTTAAAGGGGGCTCCCGGATTCCGATAAGCCCCCCGCCCGCAGACCCCGACAACCAACGGCCAGGGTTGTCGGGAAGAGGCCCTTGTCCTCATCAACATGGGGACAAGGTGCTTTGGGGTGGGGGGGGCCGCGCGGCCCCCCCTTCCCCAAGGCACCCCCCATGTTGAGGGCACGCGGCCTGGTACGGCTCAGGAGGGGGGGCGCGCTCGCTCGCCCCCCTTTCCTGGCCGGCCGGGTAGCGTGCTCGGACAAGGGTCTGGTGTGGACTTGGGGGGAACCCCCACGCCGATTTTTTTCGGCGTTGGGGTTCCCCTTTAAGCCCATTCCAGGTGGCGGAGCCAGCGACGTCTCCTTCGCGGGCCCCGCCTACCTGTACACGCGCTCGAAATGGGCGGACTTTCCGAGCGGGAACAGTCCGCTCATTTCGAAAGTACAGCGGACAAGCACACACACGGGCGGACTGTTCGCTCAAACACAGTTTCAGCGGACAGTTTTTCGGAATTTCCGAAAGACTTTGTCCGTCCAACTGTCCGCTGAAACTGTCCGCTGAAAGCCCACACACGAGCGGACTGTCCGCCCAAACACTGTTCAGCGGACAAGGTTGGGCGAACAGTCCGCCCGTGTGTACGCGGCCTAATAGCAGTCCTCCTGCAGCAGGAAATGAAACAACATTTTAAATAGGTTATTTTGACAGATCTAAACCTTAGAGACTATAAAAAAGTATTTTAGCCCAGATTTGTATTTTTAAGACATAACTGCACCTAAAACAGAGTACATCTTGGGGTTTATTTACTAAAGCTGGAAAGTGCAAAATCAGGCTCACTTCTGCATAGAAACCAATCAGCTTCTTACCCCAGCTTGTTCAATTAAGCTTTGGTAATAAAACCTGGAAGCTCATTGGTTTCTATGCAGAAGTGAGCCTGATTTTGCACTTTCCAGCTTTAGTAAATAAACCCCATTGTGTTTTTTTTATTAAACAGCAGTCAAATGTGTGTTGAGGAAGACTGCTCTATGATTTGTCTGATTAGGTACAACTACATTTATTATAGTTTTACATGTCAGAACTGCCATTAGCTGCCATTATCCGTTTAGCAACCATATTCATGTGTAACACGCCAAGGTAACCACAGTAAGTAAGAGCTAATTTTAATGTAGCGGCAGGCTCCTGAAGAGCACACGCTATGTGTTTTTCAAAATTTAGCTTTACCCAAACTACAGTTTGGTTTAGGTCTATTTGCCTAAATTTGACTTCTGTGTCAGTCTGACTGGGCTGTGAGATGTTCAGCTTGGCCACAGGGAGGCGCTGTCTCTGGTGGCAGACGTGAAACTATGGTCTGGTTTGCGTTTAATTTACTCTCTCTCTGAGTCAGGTCAGTGGGAGTGGCCCTCTCGCTGTGCCCTCTGGGAGAGGATATTTAAGATGCGGACGTCACGTGGTTCGGGGTTCCGGTCCAGTATTCTGTGCTGGTTACATGGTCCTGGTCCTCCTGACTAGCCCCCAGGAAGGCTATGGCCTGGGGTGCGGATCCACCTGACTTTAATGCCTCGGGGCTGGCTAGCCCAAGGCAAGGGAACTAAGGAAGGATTCCAAGGTGGATGGGTGCTGTCTCCGGTTCGGGAGAGACTCATTGAACGTCGAGCATTCCAGGGAAGGACTCTTTAGAAGAACACCACCTACGGGTGGTTTTCTTAACAAGAGCCTGGAAGGGCTGAAGTAACTGAGAGAATCCTGTCTTGTGGATATTGGCAAGCAGGCTGAAAGATCCAGGTATCCTACAAGTGTTCTGCAACAACGTCTGTGATTAACACATTGTTCCTGAGTAAACACCTGGTTGGCTGCTAGGCCTTGTGAGAGAGGGACTGTCCAACCTGAGTGCTCATCCAGCTGCGAATGGCTATTCTCTGGATGCAGTCAAAGTAAGCAAGTTCTTTAACGTTTTTGGACTTTGACATTGAGAGTACCTGAACTTTCCTTTCCAACCCTCTGATCCCAAGTTGAAAGACTGTTCAATGGTTTGAGTGTTTGCAAATAAAATCCATTCAAGTGGATCTATTGTCAGTCTCAAGTTACCGGGTCATCTACTACGGGACATCCCCTAGATGTGAAACAAGCAGAACGAAAAGTAACGGTAAGCCCAAAAATAACCAGCAGCTCCTTCGGGGGTTAGTGCTACATTAATGAAAGGGGTGATTGTTTCTATAGCTTAAAAATAATTCAATAACAAGTAGAAAGTAATTACACATGTAAAATGGTTAAGGACTGCTGTTTTAGTAGGTTTATCATGAGAAATATTTAAATTGAATTTAAAAGAGAAGTATGGACTTAAAAAAACAAAAACCTAGATATACAAATGTGTGAAACAATCAGCGCCACCCTAAATGAATCAAGTGTAAAGTTGCAGCCGCTATACACTTTAAGTAAAATCACTACACTTAAAAAAATATATATATATATGTGTGTGTGTGTGTGTGTGTGTGTGTGTCTATGTGTACCAAAAGATGCACATACACACATACGCACACAGTGCAGCACTACTACAGTGATAATTCAATGCTATACTTAGTGCTATGTATACATTCAATAAAATTCTAATTCATAAAAAATTCATAATAAATGTCCCATAAATCAATATCAATCTTGATAGTAGTGCTCCAGGGGGACCATTCAGAGGTCGATACATGTGCAGAGGAGAGGAACTGAGCCTTTGACGTTGCACAGCCATGGTGGTGAGCGAGCGGACGCTCTCAATACATGTAACAATCAATTTTTTTGCTTTTATATCTAGTAAGTGTCCTCTTTTAGCAGTGTTTTAAATAAAAGTTTTATAGCAGAGAGCACTATGTCGGCTGTGTTTTTGATTAAACGAAACATGAGCCCATTGAAGTGGAGGAACAGCTGAATAATCTTGGAGATCAACCCTCTATCTGTGAGGGATACATTGGGTAGAGTGGAGATCGTGAAAGGGAGAAAGTGAACAGCTGAGTCCTGAGAGAAAGAAAAGACATTTGGGGAGTGAAAATAAAGAGTTCGTTTGCGTCTTCCTGACTCATCCTTGAGGTGAGCAGATTAAATAGCTGGTGGTGGTTTGCACAAGCAATAAGAATTATTGAGAAGCACGGTGATATGATAATAACACTGGAGCACTACTATCAAGATTAATATTGATTTATGGGGCATTTATTATACATTTTCTATGAATTAGAATTTTATTGCATGTATACATAGCACTAAGTATAACATTGAATTATCACTGTAGTAGCACTGCACTGTGTGTGTGTATGTGCGTCTTTTGGTACACATATATTTATTTATATATATATATATATATATATATATATATATATATATATATAAACCTTTATACTCACCTAGGTGAATACAGCATTGATCTGATGCTGCATCTGTACCCTGCCGGCTCTGCAGTGAGAACTGAGTGATCAAACATTGCTGATCGCTTACTTCTCCCCCTCTGTTCTGAGCAGAGAGTTGGGCTGTCAGTCATCAGCACTGTGCTCTGCCCCTCTAGTGCTCACTGGAGTGCTGGGCTGTGGAGGGGGCAGCAGGGACTAGCTCAGGCTCTAAGCGGATGAGTAAGAGGCTGAGTCAGGTGCAGATCCAAGCATCTGGGTGGATCCCGACTTTAAAGTCGGGATCTTTCCCAAGCCTGGACTGGCTGAATGACATCAGCCAACAGAGGACTTTTGCCCGCTGTGGACTGAAAACAGGTAATAGGAGTGCAGGACAAACTACACTCCTGTTACCAACAGGAGAAGTACAACCAAAATAGCTTTGGTTATACCTCGCCTTTAAAACATTTTAGACTAATGTGTTAAGCTAATAGTTCTTAGTTAGTCAAAGAGGCATACTTATGCTGCTAAAGTTGACATGGGAAATTATTACCTCTGGTCACAAAAGTGTTTCAGAACAGCTATGTAGGTGTAGTGAAATGATATCAAGCAGACTGATCAAGCACTGTGCAGTGAACCCCGGCAGGCATTAATACAGTTGCCCCATGCTGGTTGCTGCCTTGTAGAATAAAACATGTACATTCATTTCTCAGCAGTGTCCCTGTTTGCTTACTGTTAAAAGTGTGTGTTTTTCAGAACACGGCTTCTTGTAGACAGGGGAGGCCTGGCATTTAACAAGATCTTTCCTTCTGAATATATTGCTAAGGTTATAGTGTAACTGGATCAAGGAATTAATTTGGGAATTTAATAAATCCAACAAATGCCAGCCAATTGCTTTTGCTTTGTTCTGTTGCTTTTTTTAAGCTAAAGAATTATTTGTGGTCAGCAGAAATCAATATTGTTATTATTATTATTATTATACAAGATTTATATAGCGCCAACATATTGTGAAGAGCTTTACAACGTCAGGGCAAACAGTACAGTTACAATACAATCCATTAACCCCTAAGCTATAGACCCTATTAAAGGTGTGCTGGCCACAGTCTCACGCAGGTGGGCCCCAATTAGTGCCCTCCTTTGTCATTCTGTCACACTAAGGTTTGTGATTACAGCACAATGCGTGTCAACACATGCATCAATATTGTATTCCTTGAGTGACAGAATCCAATAAGTCTATATAGTGACATTTCTGAGATATTGACTACATAGAATGCAAGATACCTTATAATCCCTAAAAATCTATTTAGCTACAAAACACTCAGAACAGCAAAGATGTGAGACTATTAGAGAGATCAGGACAGTTTTCTCAGAGATACAGTGCCAGCTGCCACAAAAATATCTAAGGTAGGATCATGTGTGACCTCAACTGTCTAAAGGCTAGAAAAAGTTGATATTTACAATTAAGGATGAGCTCAGGCGCGTTCGCAACCGCACATGCAGAGCCGGCCAGGAAGTTGGCTCTGCACGTTCTGGTGGTAATTGGTTGCATCAGAGTTTTTTATGGGCTTCATAACAAAGGGGGTGAATACATACGCACATGCCAATTATCATTTTTTTGATTTCTGAAAAACAGTTTTTTGTATACCGTATTTGCCGGTGTATAAGACAACCCAGCATATAAGACAACCCCCTAATTGTACAGGTTTTTAAAATGTTTTGCCCGTACTCACCGTTTAAGATGACCCCCCCCCCATTCCGAGGCTTCCGACGCTTCATAGCCCTCTTCTTCGTTCTTGCTGGAGCCATTTCCTTCTTCCTTCTTGCTGGTGCTGGAGCCAATCACGGCGAGCAATGTATTCTATTAATGAATACAAAGCCTGCTTGGATTGGCAGAGGCTGTAACATCATCAGCCCGCGCCTCTCTGACTCTCAAAGCCAATCCGAGCAGGCTACTGTGTGTAGCCTGCTCGGTTTGGCAGAGATTGTTACTCCAATCCGAGCAGGCTCTGTATTCATTTGAATACATCGCTCACTGGGATTGGCTCAGCGGTATATACTGTATGTAGCCGAAGCTACATACAGTATTACCGGACATCCAGAAGGCATCCCAGCAGCGGACCCGGCGTATAAGACGACCCCTCCTTTTTGCCCAGTTTTTTAAGAGTAAAAGGTAATCTTATACGACGGAAAATACGGTATATTTTTCTAATTTTACTTCACTAACTTAGACTATTGTGTTCTGATCCATCACATATGTAGCGCCGGTACTCCTAAAGAGTACGTGCTATGTCTGTAAATTTAGTTTTTTCCCAAGACTGTAGTTGAGTTTTGGGGTTAATTGCTCTAAATTGTGGTTTTGGCATCAGTTTGGCTGGGCTTTACTAATGTTCTGCCTGGTCATAGGAGCAGTTAGCACCTTTGATAGGCATTGGAACGCAGTCTGGTTGGACGTATTGTGTACCAATCTCTCTCCCAGAGCCAATCAGTGGGTGCGTTTGTCTTGCTGTGCATTCTACTTAAGGTGCTGAAGTCACATGGTTCTGGGTTCCGGTCCAGAAGTATGTTCTGACTCCATGATCCTGGTCCTCCTGACCAGCCCCCAGAGGCCCTCATGGCCTGGGGTGCGGATCCATCTGTTTCCGAGCCTCGGAACTGGCTAGTCCGAGGCACAGTAACTGGAAGGATGATTCTAAAGTGGTCCGGTGCTGTCTCAAGTTTTGGAGATGCCCAGCAATTCGTCATGCAACCAGGAGAGGACTCTTCGGAAGAGGGCCACGTACGAGGCTGGCTGCTCGGTAAGAGCCTGGATGTTGAGCTGTATAGACACTAATTGAATCCACATTTCTTACGGTATCGCCGGACCGGCTGCAAGATACTGGTACTGTAAGAAGGTTCCTACTTTCATCCTTCGGTTACAACTAAGTTCCGGTGAGAGACTTTTTGTGTTCATCTAAAAGTTTGCAACCAAATCTGTGTCAGAGACTTTGCTAGAGTTTGAGTCATTTGTCGGCTGCTAAGTCCATACACCAGGATTTATCCGACAGTGAAAATATCCAGTTGCGAGTGGCTATTCCCTGGATTACCTAGAGAGAGACCTTTATTAAGTGTCAGCAGTTTCCAAAGTACCTGAGCTTCCATACCAATACCCTCTATTCCCAACTTAGAGACTGTGTTTCTGTTCAACGTTTTAAGAAAATAAAAATTCCAAAAGGAATCCAGGTGTCGGTCTCTGCAGTTATGGGGCCATCAACCTCGGGAACCCCTAGACAAGAACGACGAGCTACAAGGCGGAGGAGGTAAACGGTAAGCCCAAGAAAACCATCCACTTCTTCGGGGGTCAGTGCTACACATATAATTCAGATAAAAAAAAAAAAACATTGAACTAAAGGCTGTAATGTAACAAAATAGATAAAAAGCCAAGGGGGGTGAATACTTTTGCAAGGCACTGTACCGTTGTTTTTCTTATGTAACCTCCCTTTTAACTAGTGTTTTTCAGCAGCTGGAGGAAATGCTGTGTATAAAAGCTTGGAATATAATGGACCAGTTATGCTACTATCACTTCTTAAAAAAAATAAGTAAAAAATGCCTCCAAATAAAGCAAAATTAATTCATAGAGCTTGATGTCCTGTACTAATGACATTTTCTGTATGCAAGTTGTCAAGTTATAAGGAATTCTGTACCTGGCTAATAAATTCCTGTGAATAGGACAAGCTGGTGGTGTATTGTCTATCTCCTATATGTTGTGTATTGTTTACTTCCTATATGGCATCTATAGCTCTAATGGCATCCATAATCTACTCTCCTATATGCCATGTATTGTCTACTTTCTATATGGCATGCAATTATATACATACAAAGTTAATACTTGTTTGTGGATCAGTATCAGGGCTAGTAAATTTAAAGGTAAATGCATGTGTTCCCTCCTGCATCTGACTATGTATAACACTCAGTCATCCTTTATTCTTTATTTACTGGTCTCTTTTAGGTCACTGGGGTCGTGACTGATGCAAATGGAAAAGCACATTATGTCCTGTCAGGAACATGGGATGAAAAGATGGAATGTGCAAAGATTGTGCAGAGTAGTCAAGGCAATGGAAGTGGGGAAGGCAAACAGAAAACCGTCTACCAAACCCTTCCGCCAAAGCTACTATGGAAGAAATACCCTCTACCGTAAGTCTTCGCAGCGTGAACTGTCAGTTCACAAATACAGAGATTGAACTCCAGGTCGTTTATGAACCCCTGAATTAAATAGGATTGGTCCCAGGACAGAACCCTTGGGGACCCCACTTTCCACCCTTGACCATTCCGAGTACTCCCCATTTATCACTACCTCTGAACTCACCCTTGTAGCCAGTTTTCAATCCATGTACTCACTGTATGGTCCATGCCAATGGACCTTACTTTGTACAGTAAACGTTTATGGAGAACTGTATCAAATGCTTTTGCAAAATCCAGATGCACCACGTCTACGGGCCTCACTTTATGTAGATGGCAGCTCACTTCCTCATAGGCTAATAGATTGGTTTGGCAAGAACGATTCTTCATGAATCCATGCTGATTACTGCTAATGATACCAGTTTCATTACTAAAATCTTGTATAATGCATGCTATTGATATTAGGCTAACAGGTCTGTAATTCCCAGGGATGTATTTTGGCCCTTTTTTAAATATTGGTGCTACATTGGCTTTTCTCCAGTCAGCTGGTACCATTCTAGTCAGTAGACTGTCAGTAAAAATTCGGAACAATGGTCTGGCAATTACTTGACTGAGTTCCCTAAGGACCCTTGGACCTGTCATGTGAATAAACACTGCGGTTTTGGTTACAGAAGCCCCCGATTCCCTTGCGAAGACTGAGGAGAAGAATAAATTCAATACCTTTGCCATCTCACCATCCTTTTTAACCAGAATCCCTTCCCTATTCTTTATGGGGCAAATATGGTCTGTCCTCCCATATTTACTATTTATATACTTAAAGAATTTCTTGGGATTTTCCGCTATATGTCTTTCGTGTTCTATCTTAGCCGCCCTAATTGCACCCTTACATTTCTTGTTGCATTCTTTGTGAAGTTTGAATGCTGATGATGATCACTCAGCCATTTATTTTATGAAGGCCCTCTCCTTTGCTTTTATATGCATTTTTACATTGGAGTTAAACCACCCAGGACTTTTATTCGCTCTTTTAAATGTATTTCCCAATGGAATACACTGGCTAATGCCCTTATTTAATATGCTCCTAACCACTTAAGGATCGGGCCTCTTTTTCTGACTCTGTGTTTAAAATGTAAAAACATTTTTTTTGCTAGAAAATTATTTAGAACCCCCAAACATTATACTTTTTTTTCTAACACCCTAGAGAATAAAATGGCGGATGTTGCAATACTTTCTGTCACACCGTATTTGTGCAGCGGTCTTAGCCCTTGTACACACTCCGACGGAAAATGTCCGATCAGACCGTGTTGTCATATAATCCGACCGTGTGTGGGCTCCATCAGAATTTTTCCGTCGGAATGTCCGACCAACAAAGTTCGAGAGCTGGATATAAAATTTTCCGACAACATGATCCGATCGGACTTTGTCCGATCGTTTGTAGAGAATTCCGATTGAACAAAGTGCCATGCATGCTCAGATCAAATTACGAGACCAAAGCTATTGGCTACTAGCCTGAACGTAGTCGTAACGAACGAACGTCATCACGTTCTGAACGATTGGATTTTCTGACAACTTTGTCCGACCGTGTGTATACAACACTGGTTTCGGACAAAATCCGTCAGCAAAAATCAGACGGAATGTCCGACCATGTGTACAAGGGCCTACAAGCGCACTTTTTTTTTAATTAAAAAATAAGACAACAGTAAAGTTAGCCCAATTTTTTTTTATATTGTGAAAGATAATGTTACGCCGAGTTAATTGATACCCAACATGTCACGCTTCAAAATTGCGTCGGCTTGTGGAATGGCGACTAACTTTTATCCTTAAAACTCTCCATAGGCGACATTTAAAAAATTCTACTGGTTGCATGTTTTGCGTTACAGAGGAGGTCTAGGGCTAGAGTTATTGCTCTTACTCTACCGATCGTGGCAATACCTCACATGTGTGGTTTGAACACCGTTTTCTTATGCAGGCGCTACTCACGTATGCGTTTGCTTCTGCACACGAACTCGGCGGGACAGGGCGCATTTAAAAAATTTGTTTTTTTTTTCTTATTTATTTTACCTTTTATTTTTACACTGTTTAAAAAAAAATGTTTTCACTTTTATTCCTTTTACAAGGAATGTAAACATCCCTTGTAATAGAAAAAAGCATGACAGGACCTCTTAAATATGAGATCTGGGGTCAAAAATACCTCAGATCTCATATTTGGACTTAAATGCAAAAAAAATAAAAAAAATTATTTTGAAAAAATGACATAAAAAATGTGCCTTTAAGAAGTATGGGCAGAAGTGACGTTTTGACGTCGCTTCCTCCCTGCTATGGTATGGAGACGGGAGGGGGCCATCTTCTCCTCACTCGTCTCCATCCCTGACAAGATGCGATCGCCTCTGCCGCTACCGACGGCTCAGGTAAGCAGCGGAGGGCACCGGTTTGCAGCGGGAGGGGGGCACCCTCTCCCGCCACCGATAAAAGTGATCTCCCGGCGAATCCGCCACAGAGACCACTTTTGTCCTGCAGTTGACTGCCGGCTGAACACGGGGATACCGGGGTTATGGCAGCTAGCTGCTGCCATAACAACGATATCCGTCCCCAAAGAAGGGACCCAGCTCTCCTTTGTTCCTAAGATTTTATCCCAAATAACATTTCTAGCAAGGTTCCTAGTTTAGGTAAGTTGGCTCTTTTGAAATTCAATGTCTTTGTTTTCCCCTTATGTTCTAGATGGACTTTTCAACCTGACTATGTAACTATGTTTCCTATTTGTGTGATTTATACTGAAGCTAATTGACCTGTGATCACTGTTTCCTAAATTGCCCTGTATTTCCACATCCATGATCAGGTCTGTATTGTTGGTAATCAGTAGGTCTAGTAACTCTTTGTTGCGTTTACCATCTGACCCATGAAATTGTCCTACAAGACATTTAGGAACTGGCAAGCCTTAGACAAATGCCAGGTTCCTTCCACCCAGTCTACGTCTGGATAATTAAAATCCCCCATTATGATAACACTTCCCATCCTTGCCACTAATCCAAATTGTGATAGGAGGTCCGTCGCCCCCTCCTCCCTCAGGTTAGGGGGCCTATAGCATACTCCCAATATTACTTTCCCCTTAGTTTCATCCCTTTGGAGCTCTACCTATAAGGATTCCACCTCCTCCCTTACTGATGTCATGTCTCACATTCACTTGTACATTATTTTTGATATACAGGCATAACCCTCCCCCTTTTTTTCCCTCTCTATCCCTGCGATAAAGGGTATACCCTTGAATGGTTGCCAGCCATTAATGAGAGCTGTTGAACCAGGTCTTTGAAATTCCCACAAAATCGAAATCCTCCTCATACAACAGTATCTCTAATTCTCCCATCTTTTCTGCCAGGCTCCTGGCATTGGTGAACATGGCACGTAGTTTAGACCGGTCGCTTATTGTCTTCTTATTGGGTGTTGCAAATAGGACTTTTTACTATATTTACCTCAGGTTTATGTGCTTTAGTCAACCTGCCACTAATGCCCCCAATGCTACCCTCTGGTATATGTTCTGCGCTGACTGTCTCTACCTCCCCATCGCCTAGTTTAAAAGCCCCTCTTATCGACCATCTTCACTCCTAGCAGATCTACACCCTCCTCATTTAGATGCAGGTCGTCCCTTTTATAGAGCTGGTGACTGACTGAGAGGTCGGCCCAGTTCTCCAGGAACACTTGCAGGGCTTGTCAGTGCCTATGGTCTCCCCTGGTCAGCCTGCCTGTTACTGTTTCCACCGCTCCCCTGTCTGCCTGTCACTCTCCCCCTCCGGTCCGTGGCACACTTACCTGCCGCTTTTCCCAGTCAGACCTGTCACCTCATGCTCCCCTCGGTCTCTCTCCCAGTCAAACCACCTCCTCTTTCCTCCGTCACCCCTTCCACTGCCTCTCACAGTCCCCTTGGGTCTCCAGCCACCATTTCTCTAAGTCTCAAGGGGGGGGGGGTTTGATCTGGTCTGCACCCGCCACTTCTCCCAGTCTCAAGGGGGGTTTGATCTGGTCTGCAGCTCACACACTTATTTCCTTCCAGACACCACGTTGCTCTGTGGATTCGCTCCAACAATCAAACAGCACCACCTGCTGGTCTCCTGAATGATTCCCAGTGTATGCTCTCTGGACTGATAGGAACAAGTCTAAGAGGGTTTGTCCTTACCATCAGTGCCAGACAGGCATTAGACTCACCCCAGAATTTAACATGAGGGCATAGCCCATTACAACCATGTCAATTGCCTGCAAGGTCAAAACAGCCAATAAAGACAGAACATCAGGATGTGTGGGCGGACAACTCTTCTGTCAGCTGAATCTCCTCATGTCAGAAGGACGTGCCTCAGTGTACATTTTCCAGAGTTCAGGCTCTGCCCCATCACCTCGTGTCCTGGTAGCCAATACTAACAGAGCCACTTAACCTCCTTGATTTAGATCAACTCCCACTGTAATGCAATGCTCTCTTCAGTCAAGGCTCCCTTTTCCTAAAGCGGTTCAAGGGGCCTTCATTTCATCAGCTAGAATCAAGGACTTGAGAGATGTTATTGTCTTGCAAAATATGCAGATTTTTCCACAAAATGTTTTGAGCAGATGTGCTTCTTTAAAGAGGAAGTAAACCCTGATGAGTTTACTTCCTCTTTCATTCCCTGCAAAGGTAAAGCATAATGGACTACTATGCATCCCATAGTAGTCCATTATGTGTCACTTACCTGACACAGGAGCCAGCGAAGTCACTGCTGTCCCCTGTAGTCCGGCGCATCCATCTTCTCGGTGGGTCTCGCCGCTCCGCCACAGTCATTTAGCGAAGCCGCGATGACGTCGTGCATGCACATGGGAGCCGCCACTCGCGGCATATCGCCGTTGGCCTGCGCGCCGCTGTCATGCAAGGTTTATTTCAAATAAGATAATGTTAAAGTGAACCTGTGCCCAGACCATGGACACTAAATATTTACATATTATGAAGAAGCAGTAAAAGCACTTTAAAATGAGCTCTCATTTACCTCTGTCACTATAGGCACATAGGAGAAATACATTTTCAAAATTCACAACAGAAGCACGTCTTCGTTTTTTTCAGTGGAGGAGAAATCTTGACAGCCAGAAAGCTTTTTAATTTAAATTAACAGTGGATGTTTCTATGATGTTAGAAACTGATTGAAACCTGACTTCAGCATCTCTTTTGTGATCTTTGATTATCGTTGAGACTGATGCTTTACATTACAAGCAGCTATAGAGATGAGGGCCTGATTCAAAGCTATCTACTGTTTGGTAGGAAATTGTAAATATTTGTATATGCATAGTCTCAAAGTATAGGCACAGTTGCATTCTAGGGTAGATTTGGACATGCTCTTCTGAAGAGTGTGGTGCTTTCAAATAGCTTTTCAAAGGTAATTGACAGGTGGTGAGGAAATGATGTGACACCTCCACACTGCCTGTTTTAACCCCTTTTTTTGCTGACAAGCATGCCACATTTCCTGTTTTGTTGAATGGGTTGCGTCCAGTGTGCTTGCTGCCTGCCAAGCTTGATATGTTTGGTAGTTTTTGCATGAAAAATTATGACCACAGCATTTAACCCCCCCCCCCCCCCACCCTTTCTGCTGCCATTTTCAACTTAAGAAGGGAGCGTTTGGAGGGTGCATTTTTACTGCCCCTCAACCACACATCTAAATTTAGCCTAATGCCGCCTACACATGATCGGAATTCCAGCCAGAAAAAGACTGATGAGAGCTTTTCATCGGAAAATGCAACCATCGGAATTTAGCTGTCCGAATTCCCACCAGCCAAAAATTGATAGCATGTTCTCAATTTTTCTGACGGAAAAAAAAAATGGAAATTCCGATCTTGTGTATGCAATTCCGACATGCCAAAAATCACGCATGCTCAGATTCAACTACGAGACAGAAGCTATTGGCTACTGGCTATTGAACTTACTTTTTCTAGTCCCGTCGCACGTGTTGTACGTCACCGCGTTATAAAAGATCAGAATTTGGTGTGACCCTGTGTAGGCAAGACAGCTTGAGTGGAGTTCCATCAGAATTCCATCGGGAAAACCATCAGGGCTTTTTCCGACGAGAATTCCGATCGTGTGTGCGCGGCTCTCCATTTTGTATAAGGGCAAACATGATAAGAAGATCAATCAGCCATAACTTCATGCCCACTGACAGGTAAGGTGAATAACATTGATTATCTTGTGACAATGGCACATGCACATGACAATGGGTGGGATATATTAGGCAGCACATGAACAAGTTATCCCTGAAGTTTATATGTTGAAAGCAGAAACAATGGGCAATTGTGAGCATTTGAGAAAAGTTGACAAGGGCCCAATTGTACTGGCTAGAAGTCTGGGTCAGAGCAACTACAAAACTGCAGCTGTTGTGGGATGTTCCTAGTCTGCAGTGGCCAGGACCTACTAAAAGTGTTCCAAGGAAGGAAAACTGGCAGCAGGATCATGGACAGCCAAGTCCAAATATAAGGACACTTACCTGTCCAGGGATCCAGGATGTCCACACCTAAGCCAATGTGATGTGATGTGTCCCAGAAGACTGTGGGGGAAAGGCAGGGGGTTAAACTTCCGCACAAATCAAAGCGTGGATCTGAAGGGAAGTGGGAGCAGGTAACTGTCAAAAACAGGTACCCGCACCCCTCTCATCCCCAAAAAAGTGCCAAATGTGGTAGTGGGGGGGGGGGGGGGTGCAAACAAGCAGAACTTCCCTTTTGGGTGAAGTTCAGCTTTAATATTGGTTCTGATAGAAAGGTGGGGTTGATTTGCTAGAAGAGGAGAGTTCAAAATCTAATGCAGCTTTGCATAGAAACCAATCAGCTTTCAGGTATTACCACCATAGCTTAATTGAACAAGCTAAAGTTAGAAGCTGATTGGCTACCATGCTCAGCTGCACCAGATTTTAAGTTTTCCAGTTTCAGTAAATCAAGAAGAAGAAGGGATCTCACCACTCCAGGAGCACACATGCAGGCTGTGAACTGTCTCTCGGCTGGGAAGCCACAGGTGCTGGCTATTACCACTAGAAACAGACGAAAAACAAGCTCTGGACTGACGCACTCTTCAGAAAACCACTTTCTTTTATTGGAAAATCACATCACGGCTCAACAAACACAGCGAACAAGGAAAAATTGCTGACGTTTCGCACTAGCTGTAGTGCTTTTTCATAGCCATAGGCTATGAATAAGCACTACATAGGCTAGCCATAGGCTATGAATAAGCACTACAGCTAGTGCGAAACATCAGCAATTTTTCCTTGTTCGCTGTGTTTGTTGAGCTGTGATGTGATTTTCCAATAAAAGAAAGTGGTTTTCTGAAGAGTGCGGCAGTCCAGAGCTTGTTTTTCGTCTGTTTCAGTAAATCAACCCCATAGTGCATTGCAGTTAGTTGTGTATGGGGATGCGTAGCTGCAAATCAGTCAGAGGGCCCGTGATAACCTGTGTCTACAGCCAAAAGCACCTACAATGGGCACATGAGCATCAGGACTGCACTAATCCAACAAGGTGGCCTGGTCTGATGAATCAAATTTTCTTATACATCATGTGGAATGCTTTGTGCATGTGCATTGCTTACGTGGGGAAGAGATGGCACCAGGATGTTTTGATGGCACGGTAGTGAGAGCAGTGATCTGCTACTGGAAGTTTGCTGCCTGGTACCACAGCATACTTTCAGAAGTGTAGAGGAGTCCATGCCTCACCAGATAAGGGCTGTTTTGGCAGCAAAAGGGGGACCTACTCAATATTAGGTGGGTGGTCATAATGTTATGGCTGACCAATGCATATTTAGCAGATGTCTCAAAGTCCTGTTAGCTCCTTCAACAAGAAGCCTACATTTTTTTGCTTTACTTTTTTAGTTCTTAGACATAATTTTACTGCACTACTCTATGCATATATCAATACATCAGGTGCATATGAGAACACATATGCATGAGATGTTGCAGCTAGTTTTAATTGACTGCAGTGGCTTTTAATGGCAAAATGCACCATCATATCTTGGGTGTAGAAATCTAGCAAAGTGACCCAGAAAAAGCATGGAACATGAAGTCATAACACCTGATCTGCATACTTGTCCTAGGTAAGTGACTCCAAATATTGAAGTCTTTAAATCAGCATGGCAGGAAGGAAGTTGGCATTTTTAGAAAGAAAGGTCATCAATGGCAGCCTGTATCTTTTCCTGAATATAGGTTTTTCCTAATGAAGCTCATCACATTTATAGTGCTAATATACAGTATATAGGTTCTGTCTTGTCTTGTTTTTATGTACAGTATTTGAAGAGACTATGAAATAGCAATGTTCTGCATTGATTCACTGTATATAAGCATTGTGATAAGCCAGCTTCCCTCCAATGCTGCATGCACACGGATTTCATTAACCTTTGCTGACAGACTATTTTTCATGAAACCGCTTTAATGGCAGGTATTTAAAATGAGGGCAACAATGAGGTCTAACAAAGGACAGAGACAGTGCTGATGTAAGAAATTAGATTCTTCCATTTTATAAGCTGCATTAGGAACTGACAATTAGGCCAGGTTCAAACTAGTGTGCTATGTTTTGGCCGCAGCACGGGTGTATGCACTGTTTTCACTGCGTTTTTAGACACAGTCTTATTGGCTTTTATTAGGTTGTGAATTTTTGCTGCATTTTCCGAAGGCATAGCAAAGACGCAGCATGCAGGACTTTTGGTACGCATTCAGAAAGCACAGCAAAAATGCACAACCTAATAGAAGTCAATGGGACTGCGGGTAAAAACACACGTAAACCGTGCATATACTCATACTGCTGTCAAAATGCAGCGCACCAGTGTGAACCCAGTCATACTCTAGAATGGGCTGAATATATCAGGATATTTATTATGGTAGCAATTATTGTAATTAACAATATCTGTAATGAAAATTATGTAGCATATAAAAAAGAATGCTGAATTGTGCATCTCCATGGGGGGGGGGGGGTGTTGGGATCTGCCCTGGGCACCGCATTAGGAGGGATACCGCAGCTCTCTCCTGCTTCCCCCAGGCCATCTGGGATCTCTGCTGTATCTCCTCAGCTCCGTTCTTCTTCCGGTGAGGCCACTGGCAACTCCTGTAGTGGAGACCAGGCAGTATGTCCCACTCCGTGCTGCAGCCCAGTCTGATCACTGGCCAGCCATGGAGTAGATGAGGGGTCCAAGGATCTGTCCTGTCCATCCTGCTCAGTAATTGCTGTCATAGACAGGCCCAAGCCTCACACACCGGACTAAGTGTACCTGTCACATCTGTGTAGTGATGGCTGTCATAGACCTGAGCGTTTAAGCGATGACAGGAGACTGCACTGGATGATAAAAAAAATGTAAACTTCGGGGGGGGGGGGCGCAAACTGCTTTAGGCTTCATTCACACTTGGCATAGCCGAAACACACATTTCCACCCCCTGTTTTTAATGTTTGTCAAAGCGCATAGGGCAGCCCTTTCACTTGAATAAGCTGCCCTACATGAGACAAGTGCAACAAAAAAAGCTCCCGCACATTTACTGGCGGTGAGCTTTGAGCGTTTTGGCCCTTGACAAAATATACATCTGCTAGCTGTAGTTAGGATGCAATTTATAATTAACCACTTTGCGCTGGTGTCTCCTGGCCCTTTAAGAGGTTTATGCTGCCGGGGGTGGGGCTTAAGATCACGTGACCATCGTAATTTGCTGCTTGTGATGGGGAGATTTCAGTTAGGCGCTGGTAACTGTGCCGGGAGCACGCATCGCCCTCGCTCTTGGCACAGCTCTTGTGACAGCAATTCACACAAATGTGTGGCCTCTCGGCACCAAGGACCAGGCACAGAGAGGCCGCATATTTGCGTGTGGCTGGTGCCAAGGGGTGCATGTGTGAATAGGGCCTCAGGGAGAGGCAAATTGCACCTTCACCTGTGTAGGAAAAAAAAATCCTTGCATCGGCCCTGCAGCCCAAAACAGGAACTTCAGTCCACTTTTAAGGAAGGCTACATTCATATTTTTAGAGTGACATTTGTTTTATTAATCTAAGCATAATTTATGGGTACGAGTCTTCTTTTGCCACAATTTAACCAAACCCATTGTTCACCGCAGCTGACTATGTATGGCGCATTAATACCCTCCTTGGGGCACCCAAAGGCATCCCAGGTCTTTTACAGTCCCATAGTGTTCCTATAGTTTTTCAAGCCTCACCTCTGTGGTGGATTAGGAGGAGCTTTGCCAGGAAGAAAGAGCAGCACACAGAAGCAGGTCTTATTAAAAACCCGCTTCTTGATTCACTTATTATTTCCCAGTGGCGGCCTTTCTAATCCGCTATGGAAGTGAAGCTTGAAATCGCTCAAACCTCATCTACGTGATTGTGTAGGCCTTCTCTCTCAGGTGGGGTTGTCAAAACGAGTCTTTGCCTAGGGTGAAAGAATGTGCTCATATTACATTATATTCAGAATTTTGCAGAAAATCAAAAGAAAGGGAAGCGCTTTAACTATTAAACAACTCAACCACTCTTCACAATCCAGTCTAGCCTCCGTAGTGTCTTTAGTTCCCATAAGAAGATCGTCTCATGATTGCAGCTCTCTCCCTCTCTACACTGCAACAACAAACGGAGTAAAATATATAATCACACACTACTTTTTTCGCTATGCAGATTTAATCCAAAAACAACCGTTTTAAATGAATACAAATGTATACTGTATACACACCGTACATACCCATAAGCAAATATATGTGAATCCAATATCCAATACTAAGGCCGCGTACACACGCGCGGACTGTTCGCCCAACTTTGTCCGTCCAACAGTTTCGGCAAACAGTCCGCTCAAACTTAGCATGGACGGACATGGCCACACACGACGGACGAACAGTTTGCTGAAACCGTGCGCGATGACGTGAACGGCACGTACGACGGGACGAAAAATACGACGTCCTATACACTGCATTATAGCTTTCGGCGTGAAAATCCTTTCTGAGCATGCGCGCAACTTTGTTTGACGAACAAGCCTACACACGGGCGGACTGTTCGCTGAAACAAGGTTTCAGCGGACAGTTTTTCGGAAATTCCGAAAAACCTTGTCCGTCCAACTGTCCGCTGAAACTGTCCGCTGAAAGCCCACACACGAGCGGACTGTCCGCCCAAACACTGTTCAGCGGACAAAGTTGGGCGAACAGTCCGCCCGTGTGTACGCGGCCTAAGGATTCAGCTGATTGCAGTGCACACTGAGGGAAAGCACACTGCAGTGGCTCACATACATGCTCTCAATCCCTTGCTGACAAATCCTTAGGAGAATTTCCCTTTTTCTTCCAATTTTCCTATTCAGTTATTTTCTTTTTAAAGTTTATAAAAAATAAATTTTTTGCCCAGTTTTATTAAAATGTATGAAATTGTGGGACAAATGTCAGAATTCTGCTCTAAGGTGTCACAAAAGGTTAATAGTGTACATTTTTACATCTTTACTTTTTACATTAGGTAATAAAATGGGCAATATTAAACAAACGTATTTATAACATGATGAAAATCATTCTGGGTAGACAGTACTTAAAGTGTATTGAAACCCAAAACCAAAAATGTAACTTATCACAGCTTACAAGTACTTGATGTGGTGGCTGCATTCATTTTCTTTTTTTTTTTTAAGCTTCTTTTGCTTTATTTTTACCTAGTAATCCTGAAAATAACACACTTCTTGTTATTGGGTGGCTACATAACTCCTCTGCTATAGCTATAGAGGGAATCATAGTTGTCGCCCTAGGCTGCTCTCCTTATGGACTACAAACATTTCCATATCTCTTCATCTCCATTACATTGGGGGCAGGGCAATTGGTGGTTTACAGAAGTTAGCTAGGAAGGAAGATATTCTTTGGTGCTGCTCACAGAAAACAGGACACTGCATTTCTGGGTGGATTAACAGATGTTTTTTGTATTTGCTAAAAATGTTCTTAGTTTCACAGTGTCACATTATTTTCAATAGGACCAGGTCATACTATATATAGTATATGTATTGTAACATGGGGGACCATTAGCTCCTGTGGTAGATGCGTTTGTCAGTGATTCAAGCCAGCCAGGAACTATATTTAACGGGCATGGTAACTATTTTTTTTATTAAAAAGGCAAATAAAAGTCCATAACATAAAGGTTTCCCTCACAGGGGTTCTTTTCTAGCAAATACAACCAAAAATACTAGTCCACCTGGCTCTCTCTTTAGCAGTACCTCTGATGGTTATGCTGGTCCACAGACCATAAGTTTTTTGGTGCTGAAGGGTACACTCTAATGCCCCATACACGCGGTCAGACATTCCGACCACAAAATCCATCAGATTTTTTCCGACGGATTTTGTCCGAAACTTGTCTTGCATACACACGGTTGCACAAAGTTGTCGGAAAATCAGATCTTTCGGAATGAGGTAACGTACAAAATGTACAACAGGACTACGTAGAGGCCAATAGCCAATAGCTTTCATCTCCAAATTTTTTTCTTAGCATGCGTGGCACTTTGTGCTTCGGAATTCTCTACACACGATCGGAAAAAGTCTGAAAATTTTAGATCCATTTCTCAAACTTTTTCCGTCGGAAATTCTGACCGAAAAAGATAGAGCCCACACACGATCCGATTTTTCCACAACATAATCCGATTGCACTTTTTCCATTGGAATTTCTGACTGTGTGTATGGGGCATAACACACACCACCAATCAGGCCTTAAGGCCCATTTCACACTGGGGCGGTGCGGCCGTCGGCGGTAAAGTGCCGCTATTTTTAGCGGCGCTTTACCGTCGTTTTAGCTGCGGTCTGCGGGCGCTAGCGGGGTGGTTTTAACCCCCGCTAGCGGCCGAAAAAGGGTTAAAACCGCCCGCATAGCGCCGCTGCAGCGGCGCTATGCCGGCGGTATTGCCGCGCTGTCCCATTGATTTCAATGGGTAGGAGCGGTTTAGAAGCGGTGAATACACAGCTCCTTCACCGATCCAAAGATGCGGCTAGCAGGACTTTTTTCACTGTCCTGCCAGCGCACCGCACCAGTGTGAAAGCCCTCCGGCTTTCACACTGGAGTGAAAGGGGCCGGTTTTTTTCAGGCGCTACACAGGCGCTATTTTTAGCGCTGTAACGCCTGAATACCGCCCCAGTGTGAAAGCAGCCTTATCCTCAGGCCACTTATTGTCACTTGTTGACAATCATGCTCTGGCTGCCTCATGCAGCTCTTCTGACTCCTGGAGAGGCCTGGATTCCTCCTGACCCTGCTGGTCCTCCACAAAATCTGGACACAGGGTTGGTGATCCCGTCTCACCCAAGACATTATGGAATCTCCAAACTACAGAGCCCTATGGCGAAATATCAAAACCTGGAGAAAGCTGTGAAAGCAGTTTTCTCCAGTCCACATCTATGCTCTGCAGTCTTGCACCAAGCCATGTGCACACCCTGTGTCCCCCCAAACTACTAATTTTACAGTGATAGCATCTCCAACTGTCACAGCATATATGTGTGTGTGTGTATGTATATGTATATATATATATATATATATATATATATATATATATATATATATATATATATACACACACACACACACACACAGTATATATTGTACATGCCTATTTCTGACAGATATCACTCCCACTTGTTTGCCTAGTTAAGCAGCGTGGAAGCTGCCCCACCCACAATATTTCCTGGGACATGTCGCAGGAGGCGGCAGACCATTTAGAAAGCACAGCACGTCACACACATACATAGTGGGGAGCTGGCTGTGAGCCAGTGGGAAGTCACTGCTGGCTTCCCACACAAAAGATGGCTGTCCCAGGGACCCAAAGAACTGGCTCGGGTGACGATGATGCTGGATCCCTGGGCTGGTGAGTACCTGTTTATTAAAATTCAGTAGCTACAGTATTTTTATCTGCTGACTTTTAATTTTGACTGGACCCCTGCTCTAGGATATGCCAGGCAGATATGGGTGTACTGTTTTTAAATATATTTTCCCTTATTTTGCTGTTTTTCAGAGAGAATGCAGAGAATATGTACTTTTTCTCTGAACTTGCACTGACTCTTAATGAGCCTGATGACTGCACTGCCCCCACCGATAGCCGACACAGACCAGACCAGAGGCTAATGGAGAACGGCAAGTGGGATGAGGCAAACGTGGAGAAGCAGCGTCTGGAAGAGAAGCAGAGGGCTGTGCGAAGAAGGCGAGAGGCAGAAGCCGTAGAAGCTTTAGAAGAAGGTAAATCACCTTCTGTTATTCATTTATAATATGAAGAGTCGTTCTTGAGAAGCAGACCCTTTTCTCTAGAAGTGTATCCTACAGACTCGCACATAAGAGTTCTATCACAGAATATTAATATACAGCTAGTTTTTATACAGTTGGGCCCATATACAGTATCTCACAAAAGTGAGTACACCCCTCACATTTTTGGAAATATTTTATTATATCTTTTCATGTGACAAAACTGAAGAAATTACACTTTGCTACAATGTAAAGTAGTGAGTGTACAGCTTGTATAACAGTGTAAATTGTCCCCTCAAAACAACTCAACACACAAGCATTAATGTTGTCTAAACCACTGGCAACAAAAATGAGTACACCCCTAAGTGAAAATATCCAAACTGGGCCCAAAGTCTTAATATTTTGTGTGGTCACCATTATTTTCCAGCACTGTCTTAACCCTCTTGGGCGTGGAGTTCACCAGAGTGTCACAGGTTGCCTATGGAGTCCTCTTCCACTGCTCCTTGATGACATCATGGAGCTGGTGGATGTTAGCAACTTTTGTGAGATACTGTGTGTGTATGTATATTTATATATATATATATATATATATATATATATATATATATATATATATATATATACACACAGATAAACAATGGGCTGAATGTGTGGTGCTTGGGTATGCTAGGTTCTGTGACTAATCCTTGAGCACTCAGCATTTTGTGTTTGTCAGTGGACATAAAATGAATGCATATTGCCAATATGTTCCCTTTTGATTCTCAACAATCTCATTCACTTTATTAAACCATTAATGATGGGGCTCTGCTGATTTTTCATCAGATGGGTATAAGGTATGTAAGGTGAGGTATTACAGACTTTTTGTAGCTCTTAATAGAGATTGGGGTATCAAAAAACAATAGTGCCATCAGGTCAAGAATTAAAAATACTGATGATTATGAAAAAATCCCACCAAAGATGGACAAATGTTCCATCTAGACCACAACCTCTCCGGCAGCCTGCTGAGATATTTTGATACATTAATACCAGCTAGGCTAGTACACTGTACTGCTTAGAGTATAGTTTAGACCAGGGGGTCTCCAAACTTTGTAAACAAAGGGCCAGTTTACTGTCCTTCAGACTTTAGAGGGGGTTGGACTGAGGCCAGCGGGAATAGAAAAATTTTCTGGTATCAGTGGGAGTAAACAGTGCCCGATCTTTTGTATTAGGGGGAGGAATATCACCCCATTGTTGGTGTCAGTGGAAGAAATGGTGCCCCATTGTTGATGTCAGATGGCAGAACAGTGTCTCATATCAGTGGGATGAATAGTGCCCCAAGGCCTGGATAATGGCAAGCAAACGGCCGCAGTTTGGAGACCCCTGGTTTAAACCAAGCCTCCTGAATTTTGAAGCATATGAGTGAAACAAGTACCAGCTTCTAAGCTTCCTTGGGTTCACTAAAAGAACATTAAAATACAAAAAGCAAAACACCTGGCTATTTTGGCTTTTTGACTATCATCAGGACAATTTCCAGATCTCTTTCCTTCTCCTTGACAAAGTAAAGATCCAGTTGTGACTCCAAACTAAAAGAATGAGAGGCTTACAGTTACTAAACCCAGGACCCTGTATTTACTATATCTGGTCTCTTACAGTACACAGAACATGGAAATGCAATTATTTTAGTAAATATAAACTGCTAAATACCTTTTCTGATCAGCAGTATATAGCAGTCTTGAGACTTCTATCAGTGTCTGGTTAAAGCTTGTAGGAGGGATTTTCATTCTACTCAGACTGTCCTATGAGGTGGCATGACCCCTGACCCTCTGTCTGGACAGTGCTTATTGGCCCTGTGCTGATCACATGCACCCTCCCAGAAAGAAACACCAAACTGAGCATGTGCACAGTGCTCTGTACTATCGGCAGATGGGGACAGTAAAAGTAGGGGAGGATCAGAGAAGACAGGATCAAACCGTCTTTTTACACAATGTGGAGGATTAACCCCTTAGGTTCCACAGTGGTATAACAAGCATGCTTTACTACATATACAGAGACTGATTTTACTGTTGTGGGTTTAGTAACACTTTAATGTCCTATATCCTCACCACACATAATTTTTCTACGTTCTACAGTGTGCCTAGTGTTTTTCAAGAGCTTCCCAAGCTATGAAAGAAATGTTTCAGTTGAGAATACCTCCAGGTAGCCTTTATAAATGAGCCCCATTTTTCCCTGAATTGGTCTATGGACATAATTTTGACAATTTACCACAGCTTATGTCTCCATCCTTATCTATTTCAGTGTTAGGCTCTATAGCAGGATTTGTTTAAAGATATCAGGGTTGGCTGTAGGCCTTTTGCTTCAGTGGCTTCTGACAGCCCCCTAATTCTGATGTTGGAAGCAGTGACTCCTATTTTACCTAGCACCAAGCTGCAATAGTTCCTTAATTCCCCCGATCCTGCCTTATTGTCTTATCCTTTAAAGCTTGCGGGGAGAAAACCATGTCTTCATATTTAGTCTCTAATTTCAGCTTCAATTTTAGTTATACTGTGTTAGTTTTTTAGTAGTTTGCCTCGGTGGGTAAGTCTGAGAAATTGCTTTGTGTACCAACGTAGCTCAACCAGTGAGTCTCTATATGCTTTCCCTGGTGTTCTAGAGCTACCTCTGGAGGAACAATTTAGAGACCTTAGTGGGGAGCAATGAGGTGATGGGGTGTAGGACTCACTGAGCTCTGAAGACAAGGTGTTCTGGTCTCATTATGCCTGCTGTTATCCTGAACACACATGGCTGCCAACGCCATCTTGGATTCTTCACCAGGCTGTAATTATTCCTGGTCCTAGTAGATGGTCTGTATGTGCCTCTTTCTGTTTTTGGATGGCCAAAAAGGTGATTCTCATGCCTTGGCTGGTCCAAAAACTTTTCAGAATGCTTATCGCGGCTTGCTCAAATTACAGGCTCATGCCTGATCTGAACTGTTTACATTGAGTTTGTATCTACAGACAAGAAAGGAAAACAAGAACGGTATCTGCTGATATTATCTATTTGATTCAAAGTCTTCTCTGCCAAGAGACATACAGAATATTATGATTTCTGTGCTGGAAATAACTCTTCTAATTAGTGAAGATGACAAACTACCTGTGCATCAATTCAGCTAAACCCTTGCCCATCCACGTAAATCAGATATAATCTAGTAGGAATATACATTCTAGCCCTCAGCTCAGCTGGTGTTGGAGTATTGCCTAGCCCAGTTGGAGAACAGTTGTTTTACGATGAAATGGTGGTACAGGTTGTCATAAGAACCTCATTGGTTTTGTGCAGCATTGTCACAGTTCCTACTAACCAATTTTTATTCAATACAGGTAATGACTATGAAGGATATCAGCCACTGTGGTTTGAGCGGAAAGTCGACTCTTTCACTGGGGAGCTCATGTGTGTTTACAAAGGAGGATATTGGGAGAGCAAAGAAAAACAAGACTGGTCCATTTGTCCTGATATTTTCTGACTTAGGACAACAAAAAAGCTACAAATCTCACCACCTCAAGCTGGGCACACAGAGTGCCTGACAGACCAGAATATGACAGCGCTCAGGAACAGATGGCAAAGGCCAACTTCCAATGACAAAAAGTTGAGGGGAAAACCAAAACACATGCCAAAACACAAAGCATCTGAGTGGGAGGGTAAAAAATAGTGGTGCGACGATCAGGAATCCGAAACATTTTCTAAAGATAAAGAATTTTGTTTTACTACATCAGAATTTCTTTTTGTAGCAACTAATAGTTGGGAGATTAGCTTATTTATTTTATTGCCGTTTAATTTAAGTTTTGCTATATACACACACACATATAAATGTATATATCTATATATAGTTCTGGGCTTTTCAGTAGTGTTTTTCCAAAGTTATTCTTTCATGTACAATCCTAGGTTTCGAGGAGAACTTGAAATGACGGTACTTTTAGGAATTTTATTTATGTACATTATATTCATATGTATATTCTTGTTAATGATTAATTAAGTGTGCTTTTATTTATGGGCAGTAGCAAATATCAGACATTCTTTTCATGTGAGTGGCCATTTGTACAGTTCTTTGTACAAGAAACAATGGCTTGCTGAATTCAGAAATACATGGGGAAAAAAAAATCACTGTGTAAAAACATCACTTTATTTTTTAATTGACTAGTGCACTTTTATTGATTAATTTCCAAAGATTTGTGTCCATTTCTATCAGCTAGTCCTCTCTGTGAAGCTGTATGTAGCACAGTAGATGGCCATGTCATGGGACAGCAGTGCTTTGTATACCTGGGCCATTAATAAGGTGGTGTTGAAGGGATTCTGCTAGGACATCTGTTTGCTGGTACAGCTGAGGCTTCCATTCTGTAAAGGATGCTGCTGTTACCCAATAGAAGTCATTTTTGTTCTGGGGCAGAGCACACTTGTTCAGCATCACACAAAGTGCCAGCAATGCCCAGTGATTAGAAGTACTTCCATTAGTCCACATTGGTGATGGGTATTAGCCATCCTGACTGTTCCTTTTAAAAAAGCAAGTCATGAAACTGCATGATTTTTGTTAGGAATTATTGCATAATTATTGCATTATTATTAATATAATTATTTTGTTTGCTCAAGATGTGCAAATAATATTGTTTAGCAGGTCTAGCTATGGTTCTGTATCTTGCTCTATGTCTCAGACACATTTATCATGCATCATTTACCAAGAAGACCCCAGTGTGAACCAGTCAATTTACTACTGTGAACTGCATACAAAGTTTCTGTCATCGAATCCCCCGAATGCTTTTCATCCAGAAAAAGGGGGGCTTGCTGCTGGCAAGTCTAGAGTGAGAAAAACACACGGTGACAGGGGGAAGAATTTGTCTTATGATACAGTAAATACTGTGCTTGACCACATCCTATAATAAGCAAGCTGGAATCCCCTCCATAAACATCTTATATTCCCTATAAGGGATTTCTTTTGTCTATTCCCTTACAAATTTTTTATGATGCTGGAATGTGGAATGGGGGAAGAACCTACAAATTGGTGCTGGGCATAAATGCTGTTATTGTCTTAAAAATGGCACTACTATTACTGGTGTGAATAGCCTGTTATGAGCCTTAATTCCACTAATTGCATGTTATTATTGAGGAGGCTTTTGAAATGCGCGTATATATATATATATATATATATATATATATATATATATATATATATACAGCCCCATGCCAGTGACAGGTATCTTTGCAGTATTAATGTTAATGCTAACTGTATTGTGTGAGCAGCAAAGGAAGTGGGGGGGTGGGGGGGGTGTCACGTTTACAGTTTAAGTCAAAGAGAATCTGCATCTAGATATTTAATCTTTACAGCATTAGACTCCTTTCACAAAAGCAGTCCAGTCGGGTCCGCCTGTCCGCTTTTCAAGTGGACCCAATCAGACCCTCTTCTCCTCTATGGAACAGCAGATGTAAACGGACTTGTGTCCAGTTACGGCCACCTCCAATCCAATCCAATCAGTCAAAAATAGACAGAAGGGGATCCGTTTCCCTCTGTCTGACTGGATCAGAGGGAAGTTGGGTGTTATTAGACAGCCGCCCCTTTACATCTGAATGCCCATGGAGCAAAGTAGGCTGTGTCCGTGTCCACTCTGCATAAGTGGAGTGGGCACAGACCTGTCATCCGCTTGCTCTTAGCTCAGCAAGGGATCAGCGGACAGATATACTGAGAAAAACAGGTCTGACCCATGTGAAAGGGGCTTAACTGTACTTTTAAAATAGATTAGACCTGTTATATTACCCTAGGATAGCACACACCTTTGCAAACACAACCTCTGTCTCTTCTTTCCTTGGGCTTGTATTGCTCCCATCACAGGCCCATTTCAGTATAACAAAAAAGTCTGGGGAATGCCCAGGAAAAAACCAAAGCCTATTTAGCACCAGCTCACAGACAACCAAATTGACCTGTCTAACAGTATGCGTTTAAAACGGGGGTTTAGTCCACACGCTTTTGCAAACGCATGCATGAGCCACAGAGCCACGTCACGGCACCCTGGTATCTGTGGTCCTAACACTAAAATATGAGTGTCCCCACAGTGGAGGCACATGCATTTTGATGGTTAAATGAGGGCTTTTGTTATCACGTATCCATTTCAGTATAACCACTGAACTGCTTACATTTAGTTTTTATCTGCAGATAAGAAGAGAGAGAAAAAAAAGGCATCAGCTACATTTACTTGTATGATTGAATGTCTTTAATGCCAGAAGACACACAGTACATTGTGATTTTTGTGCTAGAAATCACTCATCTAAACAGTGTAGCTCACAAACTGCCTGTTCATAAGTTTAGCTAAGCCCTTTCCTATCCCTATTTTACATGTGATTCTAGACAGCCAACTATGAAAATTTAGATTTCCCTGATAAATTAGTTACTGTCTGTCCTGGTCTGCAGAAATGTGCTCTCTACAATGTAACTAATCCGTTCTGCTTCTAGCAGTCTGTGATCTCCAGTGACTGCTTGAGTGCACTGCAGCATATAAATTGTCATTTATTGCTGTTGGCAGTGAAAATGTTAAATCAAACATGCATGTAGATTATATACTATGTGTGTTCTCACTCTTCAACTTCACACTGGATGCAGGCTCAGGGTTTACAATGTCATGTTTACTCCTGGGACATAAACATTGTGGTGACAGCTATAAATGCACAGGGAACTAAAAGGCAGAGGCAACATGGTTTTTTGTTTAGGAATATCTGTTGTGAGAAGAAAGGATATGCAAAGTATGAACTGGCTTATCCACTAGATGGAGATGGCCTAGATTTATGTCACTAGAAATATTTTGTAGGGGTTGCAATAAGAGCACCGTTTTTATTGCATTACTGGTATTTTCAAAGGATTAGTGACCTCTTAAGGTCATATTACCCTTTATTTTTCTTCATTGAATTCTGGGGATAGAAATGGTGCATTGCCTGATTTTTAAGAATTCAGATGATGGATGTAGGCAAATATCAATGTTTTTATTGTCTATCGTCTGCACAGAATAATTTTTTCTGCAGTTTTAACACTCATCGTTTTGGGTTTTCCAAAAGATTTTTTAGCATTAAAAAGTGTGTATGCAATAATTTAGTACTTATGCGTGCCAGGATTGTTAAAAAGGACACTAACATGAATATTGTACTTGCTATAAGCATCCTTTAGTCTGTGCCCAGCAAAAGCCTGATGAGAAAAAAATACATCACTATGACACAAACTTATTGAATAAATCACTGCAAGGAGAGATGTGCAAACTGCAACCAATCAGGTGCAAATTTAGTGAACTGAGGTCTGCTGCAAATTCATTCTGATTGGTTGCTGTGAGGTACTGTACTTTAAATACTGATCTTTAATTGGTTGCTGTGAGTTACTGATCTTCACCATATTCAATAAGCCAGCCAGTATTCACAGCAGAGAATGGGCTTGTATGTCCTCCTTAATATTTAATAATGGTCCAGTGATTTTAGCAGCACCTTGTAAAAATAAACTGTTCATCAGTAGACATGAATTTTTAAAACATACCTTTGTATATCTAAAAAAGAAAGTTATTCCTTTTTATACAGAACAACATGTTGAATTAGATTCTTTATCGGCACTGGCTATGATTTGATTTTAATGGAATTATTTTTAATTATATCATATCTGAAAAGCATAGCACTATAAGCTACCTAGTGTAGTGTAAAAACGTATGTAGTTTTAGAGAAGTAACTAGAAATATCCTTCATTATATTATTGCAGCTGTATTTTTATATATCAATATATATCTAGCTATATTACAATGTCAAGGACAACTAAACTTGTACATATACGTAGAAATCAGTCTGGGGCTACCCACCGTATATACAACTTGTGCCACGTTCTACAGTTGTTTCAAGTGCCTGGGGCTCCTGCAACCTAGCACAGTGTCACACATTGCAGGACAACCCAGCATTTAATGAAGGAGCATGATTAACTATTGAATGACAAATATTATACAATGCAACCGTTTCAGTCCAAATGAAGTGACTTCTGTATATTGTGTCTCCTATTGGAATGGCTGCTATATGTAACAACTGAGAGCATAAAACCAGAAACTATTGAGACTAAACTAGATTTTTAAAGGTATAGAAGTTGTCTGCTTCATTGAAAAATTGTTAAAAGACACAAACCATTTTATTCAGTATGAAAGAGTTTGTTTAAAAAGGTAATAAACACCTAAAAAGTGGTATATATAAAATGTACTTCATGTACCCAATATAGGGCTTATAACATCACCTATAGTAATAAAGCCATTGTAATGCTTGTGAAAGAAATACACAGTTACAATTGTATGTAAAATGTATTAGATTTAAGATCCCTTGATGCGATTTATAGACAATTCGGGAGGAATATCAAAGATTATTGATTTTACTCATTAATACTCTGATATTTTTCCCTGGATTGGGTTCTTGAAGAAAAACGTACTTATAGCACTTTTTTTTAGGTGCTTTGTATTGAATATAATCGATTGTTTTGTTTTTGTTTTTTGTTTTGTTTTGTTTTTTCTAATGATATATACTACTTCTATACCATAAAAGTCCAATTTATTCTCAATAGTTTTTTTTTGTTTATTCGGGAGGGGTATACCCTTTAAAGGAGAGGTTAAAATTCTTATGGCTTCTTTTTCCTTAGTAACCGAGAACTAGTTCTAGGGGCTGCCATTGTCTGATCCCTGGAGGTGGTGCTAATTTTAGGGCAGAGCACAAATTTGTACCATCATGCTCAGTGCCCCACTAGTACTGATTCCAGGATTCGGGTGATGCCAGCTTCTGGCATTGGAGAGAAATCATTGGCTGATCAGGTAACCGGCATCCTGATGGGATCCATTTAAAATGGTTTCCACTTCTGCAATACAAATTGAAAAACCCCATTACTTGTGGAGCAAGATCCCATGGCAGTAATATGTGCCCTTGGGTTTCCAACATACTTATCTCCCCAAGAACTGTTCTGACAGCCCAGAAAACTTCCCACTTGCCTTATTTCTTTGGTGAGCAAGAGACACTGAGCCTTTTGAAGACAAGCCTCAAGAAAGAGGACAATGGTTTAGTGTTATAGTGCTGCCTTAGAAAATGAATCTGTATTATAATGGTATAAAGTAAGGGTTGTTCCTCTGGATATTGCTCTCAAAATAAAGGGGTAATCCATATTTTCATTTCAAAGAGGAAGGCTTGTGGATGTTTGATCTGTCAGAAACACCATGAGCTTCCTTTCCCGATTTGAAAAACAATTTTCGGTTATCAACTTGAGTGGACATATCTGTTCTATATATGTATTGAGACCAATATGCAATGTTATCTCTGATTCTTCTAGGTAATGTTTGTATATGTCAGCTTTTATAAAACATGTGAAAAAATCTCATGTATGCAGTTTGACAACTAATGAATGTTGGCACTGACCATAGTAATCCGCAGAAATGCCACTGGGTTTATTTTAGTTTCTTTAAGAAGAATGAAGCAAACATCAAATTGGTTGTTGTGGTTTAACAACACCTTTTCTTCACCTTTACATGTGGAACCTACAAGGTTTGACTAGAAAAGTGTGTTATTCTTTGCCTATGTTCCATTTAATTGGAGTACCATTCGCCACAGTTTGAACAGAGAACAAACAGCGCTGCATGCATGTTTATTTCAACTTTCAGGGGGGTAATGAGGATTTTAACATATATAAGTATTTAGATTGTGATAGTAACCTTAGCCCAGCCTTTCTCAACCAGGATTTCCTGGAACTTCAGGGTTTCAAAGAGGTTGATTGAGGTTCCTTGAACAATGTAAATATTATCCACTGACACTCAAAATCCTTTTAGCTATCAGGAGCATTTTTCCCACTAACCATCAATGTAAGAAGCATTCTTCCTACTGCCCACAGGTTAATGTGTTTTGAGCTGTAGCTATCGTAATTATCAGGGACTCCTTGAAACCCAAAAATTATTTCAAAGATTCTCCCACGATTTAACGATTGAAAAACCCTGCCTTAGGCTTAATTTACACTTGAGGTTGGGGCCGATAAAAAGACAAAGTTGAGCCGCATGTTTTCGGACCCAACTTCCCCCTAGACTGCAATAACAACAATATGGGGGGTACACAAATGCCACAGCTATGATGCTTTACATCATGCCCTGGGAAAAATGATCCCCGCTGTTGCTCCACTGGATCTGCATGCGATGCATGTAGTTGCACTGCCTGGTGTTGCTTTTTAGAAGTTAAAACGGCAGTGAGAATATGAGATAATGCCTCTTAACCACCTGTCAAACACTGCCTAAAAAGAAGATCCACTGTGTATCGATGGTATTTAGTCTGACTGTAAAGCTGGCCTTAGATGGATCTCAATTCGACTGGTTCAGCAGGAATATTGGCAAGCTGGTTGCACTGAATGTAATCAACACCCTGCCTGTCCGTTTTTTACCCCAGATCACTGCCGGTGGCTATAGTCACCGGCAGTCATCAATGTATTCCACTGGTGGGAAAGGCTCCCCATGCTCCCAGCCAGCAGAACACAATAGCACTACGGGAGGAATTCCACCATCATCATTGACTGTGTTGATGGAAAAACCTGGCACTTTTCTTTCCCTCACCCCGTGGTTGAAGGAAGGAAAATTCCATTATATATGGCCTCCTTTAGTAAAACCTGGCCAACAGTGAAGCTGACATGTAGTGTTTGTAGAGCTCAGTCCAAGCTGTGGAAATAGAACTCTATTTAGGTGGAACAAAGATGTATCTGTACAGAGGAAGAGATGATTCTGGAGCCTCTCTCATGCCGTATGTGCTCTCTGCAATCCGGTTGCATTCTGTAAGATGTTGCTGTGATGATCTTCTAGTGCCTGAATCAGCTGCCTTCAAACAAAATACAAAGCCTTTCATGTATAACACACACATGTAAACTCTAAGATTTTTAAAAGTACTGCAGAAAGTTTAAACCAGAATATTTCATGCTGCAGTCAGATCTTTCTCTGCAAGACAATAATACTTCTGTCCATTAGTACATTACCAACAATGAAGCTGATGTATCAACTCTAAAGGAAAGGAAGAGGTCTTGTCCATAGCAACCACTTGAGATACTACTTCTCATTTTCCAACACACACTAGAAAAAAGATTTGAGGGTATGTGTGCAAGAAGCTTCAAGCAACAGGGTCATATTTACAATGTTTGGGATATACTATATTCATTATTAGCTAGGAAACTATTTGTCATTATATCCTGAAAAATCATGTTTGGATCTCAGGGTGTAGCAGTTAATATTTACATAAGTGAACTACATTATGTGAAATGTCTGGTCCCATCACTGTGAAGTCTCAATGAAAAGCTGGGATGGAGGACTTGGGGTCAGAACAAGAATTAACCAAAGGAATAACATGAGCAGGTCTTAGAGGATGTACTGGGATTATGTGAATGGTGGCAACTGTAAATGATAAGGTTGTATTGTCAGAAATTTGGTGGCTATACTGAAATGTGAATAAAAGAGTAAAGCTGTGAAGCTAATCCGCTGTGATTTCATTTCTCCACTACATGGTCTTCCAATAATCTGCACCATTCACCTGTGCAGAAAAGGACACTTTTCATCTTAAACAAAATTGCTACGCTGCTGTCAAACTCATTGTGAAAAACAAATGTGTGAATGAAAAATACATGTATGAGCCCTAGATGCATTTTTTGCAGCTGCCATGGGGACAAGTTCATTATCTAAGCCAAGTGATTTTTTTTTATATACTACTAATGGCAGTGATCAGTGATTTATAACGGGACTGTGATAGTGCAGTGGGCAAACTAACGCTAACTGATGCTGGAGAAAATTGACTGCCACTGACATCACCAGTGACACTATTACAGTGATCAGTGCTAATAATATACACTGTCACTGTACTAATGACACTGGCTGGGAGGGGGTTAACATCTAGGGCGATCAAGGGGTTAAATGTACGCCTATCCATATGTAGTGTGTACTATGTGCCGATTTTACTAAGCAATGTGCTGGGTTTTATTCTCTGCTGTGCAGGGGAAAAAAAAATGTCACCTTACTGTTCTCAGTAGAGAGCCCTGTGTTGTTTACCTACACAGGGCTCTCTTCCGTCATTTGCTCAGCTGATCAGCGGGGTCTGGCCATAAATCATTGGCCGGGACCCACTGATCAGTTTGTGCTGTAGAGAATGATAGCACAGCTGGGGCAGCAGGCGAATGCGTGCCTCCTACCCGGAAATGCAAATCCTGTGCAGCCAAGATACAATGTAGCATTATAGCTACAGGAGACAGTTGGCAAGTGTTTATACTAATGTGTTTACCAGTTTTCCATTGTGAATCACTACAGTACAATAATAGGAAACCCGACGTGCAACAGTCCTTTTGTCAAGGACAGGAAATCTTGTTTTTTTCCATTAACTGGACCCTTTTTCCACAAAACTCTTTGTGCTTTTGCAGATTTCTGTAGCTGATAAGAAAGTCCGCACAGCATCATTACTCCAGAAAGATTCATCATCATCTGCTAGAGATGAGCTTATCAACATGCAGGCTCTGGGAATTTGGTCCTTTCTAAATGAATTGCAATTTTCAATGAATCCATTCAAATTTAAATGTGAATGATGCATCTCTCTTATCATTTAAATATCACATCATAGTCCTAATATCAAATTCTTGTGATAAATATAATCTAAGACATGTGTGTCAAACAAAAAGCCAGTGGGCTGAATGTGACCCTTGCATCTCTACTCCAACCTCCTCTCAGCAGTCAACAGCAGAGAGAAGAACAGAACTCCTCCTACAGATCCTGCACTTCTGTGCAGCCGCACCACCCCCTCTTCTCTTCCTCCGCTGGTCATAGCATTCAGTAGACTCCGGTAGCTGATTAAACCCCTCTTCTGGTCCTCCTCCAGGCCCTGCACTTTCTGCTTCCCAACTCTGCCCTGATACAATGCTGGGAAATTGAATCAGTGTTCCATCTATTATGGATGAGGAGGCGGGGCTTTGTTACAGTGGATGGCCGCTGAACAGTTAAGACTGCAGCTGTATGACACAGTGGGAGAAACCCGCTGTGTGTAATCAAGGTACTGACGAGGCTGCAGATGGGCACTAATGAGGATACAGATGGGCACAGTGAGGCTGCATTGTTGGCACAGTGAGGCTGCAGATGGGCACAGTGAGGCTGCAGATGGGCACTGATGAGGATACAGATGGGCACAGTGAGGCTGCAGATGGGCACAGTGAGGCTGCAGATGGGCACTGATGAGAATACAGATGGGCACAGTGAGGCTGCATTGTTATCACAGTGAGGCTGCATTGTTGACACTAATGAGGCTGCAGATGGTTACAGTGAGGCTGCATTGATGGGCACTGATGAGGCTGCATTGTTGGCACAGTGAGGCTGCAGTGTTGACAATGATGAGGCTTCAAATGGGAAGAGTGAGGCTGCATTGTTGGCACTGATGAGGCTGCAGATGGGCACAGTAAGGCTGCATTGATGGACACAGTGAGGCTGCATTGATGGGCACTAACAAGGCTGCAGATGGGCACAGTGAGGCTGCACTGTTGGCACTGATAAGGCTGCAGATGGGCACAGTGAGGATGCATTGATGGGCACTGACAAGTCTGCAGATGGGCACAGTGAGGGTGCAGATTGGCACAGTGAGGCTGCATTGTTGGCACTGATGAGGCTGCAAACGGGCACAGTGATTGTTGGTGAGTGTGACACAACATTATCTTTTAAAGTATTATTTTATTATATATTACTAATTATCTTTAAATCATTATTTTATTATGAATGGGGGGGGGGGAGTTGTCGGCACAGAGCATGACCTCCCTGAAAATGATTCGCTTTTGCAGGTTGGGATGTCTGTATAAGGGAGGGGGTGCTCTGTACATCTAGTCTTACATATACAACTGGCCCTTTGAGGGTAACCAAATGCTGATGCGGCCCGCAATGTAATTAGGTTTGACACCCCTGATCTAAGAACCACTTTAGTTAAAAAGCACTGTGGATAAAAAAGGTTCTATAAAATTGTGCATACAAGATAACAAGTCAACTGTATCCACCGTTAGGTCAATTAGGATCCATACACATACAACAAAATTAATAACATGTAACTAAACAAGTAACTTGACACTTCAAAATCTATCTACTGCTGTGTACATATATAGTCCTTGAAGTCATGATGTGAAGCGTCTTTCTTTTTCACCTGACACATCAGTGAACCTCCACCCAAAATTGAAACCACATTTCCCCTTTCCTTTGCCTTTCTTTTTCAAGACAGGCAGTCTAGCTTTCTCCAATCTAGTTTGACTGATTTATTTTTAACCACTTCAATCCCAGGCACTTTCACCCCCTTCCTGCCCAGACCAATTTTCATCTTTCAATGCTGTCACACTTTGAATCACAATTACACGGTCATGCAACACTGTACTCAAATGAAATAATTTTGAGACAGATTGAGTTTTTTCTTTTGGTGGTATTTAATCACCACTAGGTTTTTTATCTTTTGCTAAACAAATAAAAAATGGACATAAAATAAACAAAAAAAACAAAAAAAAAAGTTCTTTCTTCATTTCTGTTCTTGCAAATAAGTACATTTTCTTCTTGGTTGATGTATACTGATGATGTTGAACTGATGGCCACTGATAAGCTGCACTGATGGGTACTGATGAGGCACCACTGATAATAAGGGCACTGATGATCAATGTAAACAATGTACTCACCGTGCCCTGACAGACTTGCTGGTTATCGGCTCTCCTTTCCTCACACAGAGACCGTGTCTGAGTAAAGGAGTGCAGATAACCGGCAAGTTTAAAACATTTTTTACATGTTACCATCTGTGATTGGACATGGCTGATCACATGGTAAAGGGCCGCTGTGATTGGCCCTTTACTGTGATCAGCTGTGTAAAAAGGACAGCCTCTCAGAACTAGAGAGCCACGTTATAGCCTTCTTTCAGCTATAATGTGGGCAGGAACAGGTTAAAGAAGCTTCACATCATTCGAGGACTTCATGTGCACACAATGGAGAATACATTTTGAAGTGTCAAGGTACAACGATCTGTTTTATTTATAGAAAACATTTATACCAAAATGGAAAAAAAAAACTGTTGCTGTAACTGCTTAAGTGATAGCTGAAGTTTGGCTTTAACTTGTTAGTCAAGTCCATCTAAGTCTGCTAGTACATCTACTGCTACCCTCTCCCCAGATTGGCAATGCTGCTGTGCAAAGGTGTATTTGTTCATCTATCCAGAGTGGAGACACCCTAAGACTGAATTTACACCTAGGCATTTTTTCCGCTTTTTGCATTTTGCAGATTTGCACTACAGAACGTGTTCCATAGGAAACCATGTTACATGGATTGTAGTGCAAATCTGCAAAATGCAAAAAGCACTAAAAATGCATAGGTGTGAATCCACCCTAAAGCTGGCCTTACATAGGTGTGTTTTTTTTTTTTGTTCAACCTGTAGGATGAATGGAAGAAAACTTGGCCCAATTCCCTCATCCACACATGGGCTAGCACAAAGGGATTATAATAAAAAGAAACGAGGCATAGAAACAGTTTATAATTTTCACAATATTTATTTATTTTGGCATTTAAATAAATGGCCATGGTGTTAACCAAGGGGTAACCTGATAATAACTTCAATTTAAATGAAATATGAGCCAACCTGGCTAAAAAAAACACAGTGTCCATCCAAAGCTGGATGACTGTTGGAGATACAGATGTGAGAATATGGACTCTTAAAACCCCTGGTAGCCAAAGCAAACCTCTGGGAAAATACCCTGGCCATAGGAATTACTCTGGCTGCGAAAACAAAAAGACCCAATAAAGATAACACCTTTCTTTTCAATAGAAAGAATGAGATCATCAATCACATCTTTTGAAGTTTGTGTAAGGTCAATCTGAACTCCATTAGTGAGGAGTCAATTGTAATACCCAAAAATTTGATAGTGGTAGTAGGAAAAAATGTATTTTCTGGTGCAAGCAGAACCCTGAAGTGTTCACATATGCCAAAAAACAGTTGTGATGACTCTAGACAAGCAGAGGAGCCCACATGGCCAACAAATAAAAAGCCCACATGACCAACAAATAAAAAGCCCACATGACCAACAAATAAAAAGCCCACAGGGCCAACAAATAAAATAGTTGAATAGAAAGTCATCCAAATAGTGCAAAAACCCCCAGGAAAGATAAGATACTGACAAAACCCAGTGCAAAAAAGTAGAAAAAGCTTCAAAATAAAAACATGACAAAGAAAATCCCACGGACATACATTTGTTGGAATATAATTGACAGTGAAATTGAAAACCTAAGGAATTGAAACCTTATGGGTGCACTGGCAGAAAACGAAATGCAGATTTGACATCTGCCTTAGCCAATAAGGCACCACGCCCTGCTGCCTCAAAATGCCTCATTGAAGGAAGAATAGGACACTGGGGCTTCTACATCAGAAACGTCATCATTTAATGAAGAGTCCGACGGATAGGAAAGATGATGTATCAATCGAAAACAGCCACACTCCTTTTTAGGAACGATACCCAAGGGGGAGAGCCTAAACTATTGAAATGGTGGGGAAGAAAAGGGGCCAGCTATCCTACCTTCAGTAATTTCTTTGGAGATTTTATCTTGTACCACAGACAAATGTATATAAGCAGATTTTAAATTCCTTACCATATTATAGCCCGACCCATTAAAAGAAGGAACCAGAAAACCATCCCTAAAACCATTAATTAGCAGAATTGCCATCCCACGATCTGGATAGCGTTCTAGCTAGGGAAGCATTCTTACTAGGCTCACCGAGGTCCAGGCTTTTTCCACTAGCATTCCTGAGAAGTGATTGAAAAGAGGTTGCTGCAGATCCAAGAAAGCACCTTCTGGCAGAATGGTTTCCATTACAGTGGGAGCACTTGTACCTATACCTGCAGTTAGATAGGAAATTACATTGCCCTACATTGAAGGCAAAACAAAATCCTTTGTGAAATGTAATTTGTGGAGTAGACCCTACCCTAGGGGTGAATTGAGGTTTTGGGGGCAACATTAGATTTAACCATTAGCCTAAATCCTTAGACCCCCAATGTAAAGAGGGGTGAACTACCAATTTCTGAAAATTCTCATCATATGTGTACCAAGCATAACCATTAAAATGATGTAAGGCTTCAGCAATGATATCTAAATGCTGGAATAAACCCGAGAATTTACTAGGGAAGCGTTCTCCCATGACAGCCGCATGAATGTAAAAGGCCTGTAACTAGTTCTGGAAGGTTTTGGGAAAAGCTCTGCTCCTATCCTCTTCTGTACTTTCCCCTGCCTGATTGTCAGATTTTGGCAGAAATTTTTTTGAAGCAGGTAATAATGACAATATGTCAATGAATTCACCCACCCAAATTTTTTCTTTAACCGTTTTAGCTAAATGAAAGCCCAAAGGTGAAATTTCACATGGCATGGCCTCTTTAAAAGTGGATTCGCCAATCATAGCCGCAGAGGGCCTCAAAGGTAATGAGGGTTTAACTAATACTGGGGAGTTGAGGGGTACTCTAGAACAGGGTAAAACACCATTATCTACCCCTTCATCCTGTAAAGCAGATTCCCTCAAACTTTGCCCCACAGAACTGCTATGTAATCAGCAGAATGAAAATTCCCCTTTGCACCATGAAAATGTGCCCCGGTATCATCAGAATCTTTATTATTAATTCTCCTTGCACCAGTAACCTGTGCTCCTTCCAACTCTTTAACATTAGCACCAATACACTGTGCTCCTCTAGTTAAAGATGTAACCAACAATGGCAGTTCAGAGACATTCGAATCAGAACGGGTCTCACCACCAATATTAGATGCTGGATGCCCACTGAGTAGCTCTGCTCTGCCTCATGTGAGGTGCAATCTTCCTCACAGAACTGCCGCCTCCCTCCTCGCCTCTCAGCTGAGGAGAAGCATTAGTCTTTAAATGTTTCTTTTTCCTGACAGGCTGCTGACACGTCCCGCTCTTGACCGCGGCAGTCTCCATCTCTTCATTAGGGGTTGCAATGGCCGCCCTGACAGGCAGAGCTCAGCCTTGTCCCTCCTCCAGACACCGCAGCTGCCATTCTTCGCCCCTCTCACCTTCGGCTGTCTCCAAAAGGTGGCATGAGAGGCTTTCCCTTCTGCCTGGAGTACGGCGCTTCATACCTGCAGAGGACTGGAGTTGCAGTCCGGCTTGACGGCTGGTGACTGACTGCCCTCAGCTCCTATTCTCTGCTCCCTCCGTGGGCGCCTTACACCTGCCCATTCTGTCCAATCCACTGCCTGATAACGCCAACCAATCCCATGGCTGTTGCTGCCCAGGGATACCGCTGCAACCAATGACAACCTGTGAATACAGAAAGCGGGGAGAAGAGATCTGCAGACCCCCTTTGAGCTATCCCATGTTGGCCCCGCATATTTCTATGACCTTTCATTCCAGGTGGATGGGGGACTCTTCCCCACTGTGTCGTATTCTGACAGTGGGGAGCAGAGCCCGGGCAAGGGGTGGGCAGGAGGGATGGCTGCCCTGGGCATTGTGGTATAATGTGAGGTGGTGAGGGCATCACAAGGAGATGGGGGTAAATTTGTGTTGAGAGGGGAAATTTGAGAGGGGTGGCAGGGGGTAAGAATTGTTCTAGTCAAATAGGAGTAGTGATTTGGGGGGGATTTGTGTTGGGAGGGCAGATGGGTCAAAAGGATTTGTGCTAAGATCAGATTTTTTTTTTGGAGGGGGGGGGGGGGTATTTGTGCTAGTAGGGTTGATGGGGGGGGTATTTGTGCTAGGAGGGGGGAATTGAAGTGGGGGGAGAGGATTTGTGATTGGAGGGGAAATTTGAATGGTAGAGGATTTGTGCAAGGAGGGCGGAGTTTTGTTTTTTGGGGGTGGGGGATTTTTGCTGGGGGCACATAGGGTAAGATGGTTTGAGATGGGGGGGTTGGATAGGGGGGATAAAGATTTAAGCCAGGAGGGGGGATGTCAGCGGGGGTGGGGGGATTTGTACTGTGAGGAAGGGGGATTTATGCTTAAAGGACAGGCATGCAGATTAGTGCTGGCGCAATTTGGCATGTTCGCCCTGGGCTCCAGATGAGCTTGTGCCTGCCCCGGAAGGGGAGATGCCCCCACCATCAGAATACACTGATTAGTGCTGCAGCCTATTGCCTGTGGAATCACTAGGAGAAAAAAAAATCCACTGGCGCATTAAAGGACTGATAAGCTGCAATATATTACATTGTTGTTGTTGTTGTTGTTTGTTTGTTTTTTTTTTTTTTTATTAATACCATTTTAAGGCCACCTTTTTTTTTTATTAATACCATTTTAAGGCCACCTTGCTAACCACGGGGACTTCATGCTGTATTTAGACGAGAGCGTTAAAAGCACCCCAGCACATATATATATTATTACCGATAGTTAAAGACCAAAACACTGTTTTAGATCATTTTTGCAAGTAGATTTATAATGGGAATATACAGTATATATCACCCATCACTCTCACATGGATATGAATCGACTGGTAAAGCACCTCTGGTGTGTGCAGTCATTAAGAGCTCAATGTTGCCACTTAGTGGCTAGAATTGCTATAGCACACACTTGAACTGGATACCCTGCCTGGGAAATCCCAAATACTGGGAAGATGATACATCCAATCAGATTTCTGCAGTAAGCTCTCTGAGAACTGAAATTTGATTGCATAACACGCTGAATGCCAAGTTTTCAAAATGTTTGAATAATTTTCTGGGATACGTTGCTGTTGAAAGCTATTTTAGAAAACCATAATACACAACAACTCTCTCATGGCATATTTACAAGATGACAGTGACAGAGGACATTAAGCACTGAAGTGGGGCACTTTGCTAGGCAAGTCTGCCATAATATTCAAATATGCTGTTCATACGTGCACAGTATGGCAAAAGCCCCCTAACCTGCGGATTTTTAGCACTCGGTGAGTCCCCTCCCTTAATACAATAGTACTGACCAGCGTGATTCCTACACTAACCTACCTGACCACTACACTGACCTACCCGTTTCCTACACTGACCTACCCGATAACTACACTGGCCTACCCGATTACTACACTGACCTACCTGACCACTACACTGACCTACATGATTCCTACACTGACCTACCTGACCACTATACTGACCTACCCGACCATTACACTGACCTACCCGACCACTACACTGACCTACCTGATTCCTACACTGTCCACTACACTACACTGACCTACCTGACCACTACATTACACCGTCCACTACACTGTCCATTACACTGTGCACTACACTACAATGTACTGACCACTAGACTCCACCACACTGTCCACTACACTGTCCACTATACTACACTAAACTGACCAATACACTACAAAACACTGTCCACTACACTACACTGTCCACTACACTACACTGTCCACCGCACTGTCCATTACACTGTCAACTGCTAAACACTACACTGTACTGACAACTACACTAAACTACACTGTCCACTATACTGCACTGACCACTACACTAAACTACACTGTCCATTATACTACACTGTCCACTACACTATACTGACCACTACACTACACCACACTGTCCATTACACTGTACTCTACACTGACCACTACACTAGACTGTTCACTATACCACACTGACCACTACACCGTCCACGACACAACACTGGCCACTACACAACACTGGCCACTACACAACACTGTCCACTACACTGTCCATTACACAACACTATCTACTAGACTACACTACACTGTCCTGTACTGACCACTACACTACACTGTCCGATACACTACACTGTACATTATACTACTGTCATGGTTATGCAATAGAGTTTGTCTCTTACCTGTTTCCATGTGTTCATCTCTAGAGACCAGCCGACCCTCACCTGACTGCTTTTGTAATCCATCCTCTGGCATGACTCCACCCTAGCTCCTATCAGAGAACTCTACATTAACCTGTGCACTGCAGGCCAACCCTGCTGATCAACCATTGTGTATTCCTTTGTGTGTTTAGCTTCCTGTTACCTGCCGTGTGCTCTTCTGTTGTTCAGTTAGTGACTTTGGCGTGTCCTTGACTATCCCTGTTTGCCTGTGATCCTGACCTATTGGCGTGTCCCTGACTATTTCTGTCTGCATGTGGCCCCGACCTTGGCTTTATCCCTCACTATCCCTGTCCTCCTGTTGCCTACTGTGGGTGCAAGCTGGGGGATCCTGGGGGTCGCGACCTGGAGCCTGTTGCAGCCAAGTCCATCCTCACCACTAGAGGCTCTGGTGAACACCTGCTGGCTCTTAGACTCTGCGCCCCAGGGAATCTTACGCTCTAACCTCGGTGGAAACTGTCTCCCATCCGCAGCAGTCAGCCTTAGGGTCCACAACCTTGCGGTGCACTCCGGATCCCTTCGGTGTGCATCTGTCACCTCGCCTCAAGGTGACCTGACAGTTTGCTCAGCCATGGACCCGGCTGACGTGCCACTTCCTGCAGTTGATCCGTTGCAGGACTTAGTTCGCAGACTTGAGACCCAAAAATCGCATCAGACCCAGGTGATGCAATTCCTTCAAGATCTGGCTTCCCGCTTCGAGCAGCTACAGGCTTCCTTGGGAACCCCGAACCTGCAGCCTCAAGTACAGTCAGCAGCTGCACCTATCGCACCAGTCGCATTCACGCATGCATTATTACTGCCAGCTCCGTCCCGCTTCTCTGGGGACTCCAAGGCTTGCAGGGGGTTCCTTAGCCAGTGCACAATTCATTTTGAACTTCAGCCCCAAAACTTCCTGTCCGATCGGGCAAAAGTAGCATATATCATATCCCTCCTGCCCGGCGAGACGTTAGCTTGGGCTGCCCCTCTGTGGGAACTGAATAATCCAGTGGTTTCTAGCCTGTCTGATTTCTTGAAACTTTTTCGGAATATCTTCGAGGAACCAGATCGTGTCTCCTCAGTGGCTAGCACTCTTTTACGTCTCCGTCAAGAGTCCGCTTCTGTGGGACAGTATGCTCTTCAGTTCCGTATCCTTACAGCTGAATTGAGCTGGAATAATGAGGCCCTAGTTGCAACCTTTTTACATGGACTCTCTGATAGAGTGAAGGATGAATTAGCAGGAAGATCCCTTCCTGCTTATCTGGACAGTGTCATCACCTTGTGTAACCAGATCGATATTCGCTTTCAGGAGAGGGCCCTGGAAAAAAGACGCCAGCACTCCCCGTTCTTTAGGCAGCCTGAGCCCCCAGTCTCTTCTCTTCGATCCGAGGAGCACCCCCTGCCTACTGAGGAACCTATGCAGTTGGGCTGGACTAAGTTATCTCCCGAAGAACGTGCTAGGCGCAGAACTCTGGGCCTATGCCTCTATTGTGGGGCCAAAGGTCATTTCCGTGACACTTGTTCTCTTCGTCCGGAAAAACGCTCAGGGCTAATAGATCTGGAAGGTGGAGTATTAGACCCTGAAATATCACCTTCACCTTCTCGTCTTCTCCTTTCTGTGTTGCTTCATGTCGGTGCTTCCTCTTGTTCGGTCTCAGCACATCTGGATTCCGGAGCCGCTGCCAATTTCATGGATTGGGAAACTGCATCCTCCATGAGACTTACCCTTTTGCCCCTTACAACGCCATTGGTGGTCTTGGCGATTGATGGCACTGTTCTCCCAGGGAGCCCTATCCGCTTCCAGACTCTTCCTGTTAAGATGTCAGTAGGGACACTCCACCAGGAGTGGATATCCTTCCTTGTCTTACCTAAGGCTTCATCTCCTATCATATTAGGTCTTCCTTGGTTACGGCTCCATTCTCCACACGTTGACTGGTCTGCTGGACAGATCCTGGCTTGGGGTTCCTCCTGTTCCTCTTCCTGCCTACTCAAGGGTACCCCAAAAGAGAAACTTCCTGTTACCACCATCCCAGTATCTTCCGCTCTTCCCGCTGAATATAACGATCTCTGGAATGCGTCCTGCAATAGTCGGACTGATGCACTCTCTAGGTCATGTGGTACTCTGGATGAGGGGCCCACCTATGAACCTGAGTCGATCACCCACTCCAGTTTGTATAACCATTTACCTTTGCCTGTCCCTAATCTGCCTTGGACGCACAGCCAGGCTAACTTGTCTGCAAGTTCCACAGTTGCTATGCCCTGTGATGCGATTGAGATGGTCGCTACACCTGACAATATTAGTCAGTCGGCCTCTGCACCAGTTATGCCAGTCCAGCCCATGCCCAATGATCTTCCTGCTTCTTGTTCAGGACCTTCGGTGACCCTGCCTTACCCTACTGCTACTATGTCCGTTCAAACCTGTTTAAGAGGCTCAATCCATCCTTTGGATAGACTGCCTCATTTGGCCAGGTGGGGGTTTCAATCTTTTTCTCAGGGTTCTCTGCATTCTGTTTGTGTTTCAGCTATCCAGCTTGACTCTTGTGACATGTCACCTCCTAACCAACCTGACCTCAGGGATCCATTGACCTCTGCCCAGTCTGGTGGTCCTGTTATGGATGCCCAGCTCATCTTTAAGGATCTTGGGGACTAGAGGTCGACCGATATATCGGCCGGCCGATATATCGGCCGATATTTGCCGTTTTTTAAATAATCGGCATCGGCCGATTTGAGCTGATAAAAAGCCGATTTAGAACTACAGCGGGACTTTTCTATTACAGAAGTCATTTCAGTCAGTGTAAGTTGCCTGAGTCGTCATAGAAACCCTTTCCTCCTCTCTGGGCAGGCTGCCAAGAAAAGTACAGAATGATACAATGTTTACACTTGAATGAATGAAATCATCTCTGTGTGTAGAAGTTCTCAGTTTAACCATTTAAAGACTAAATCTTTTCTGACACTTGTTGCTTACAAGTAAAAATCCTGTATTTTCTGCCAGAAAATCACTTAGACCCCCCAAAAATGATATATATTTTTTTAGCAGAGATCCTAGGGAATAAAATAGCGGTTGTTGCAATATTTTATGTCACACGGCATTTGCACAGAGGTCTTTCAAATGCATTTTTTTTAGGAAAAAAATACACTATTTAAAAAATAAAAATAAAATAAAAACAGTAAAGTTAGCCCATTTTTTTTTTTCGTACAAAAGTTTTGACTACCTGTTTTTATTTAATATATAGTTTTTTTTTTTTTTTTTTTTTTATCTAAATCATACATACAAGTAAACTGATTGGAGGTTTGTTTTGTTTAATAAATGTTTAAATGTAAGAAATTTTCTGTATCACTTATGAAGGCTGCTTTCACAGTGGAGCGGGCAGGCGTTGATGGTAAAACGCAAGTTTTAGCGGCTCTTTACCATCATTTTAGCGGTGCTATTTGGCTGCTAGTGGGGCACATATAACCCAGCTAGCGGCCAAGGAAGAGGTTAAATGCGCCCATGAAGCACTGCTGCCAAATCGCATTGCATGCGCTTCAGCAGTGGTGCCCATTCATATCAATGGGCAGGAGTGGTGGAGGAGCGGTATACACCACTCCAAACGTGCTGCTTGCAGGACTTTTTTTTAAGATCCTGCCAGCGCATCGCCTCAGTGTGAAAGTTTCACACAGACTGCAGGGGAGCCATTTTACAGGCGCTATTTTTAGCCCAAAAGCGCCTGAAAAACGCCCCAGTGGGAAAGGTGTGTTAGATCAAGGGGGATTAAAAAATAAAATAAAAAAGGAAAAAAATAAATAAATAAAATAAAATCGGCCTAACATATCGGCCCAAAAAAAATCGGCATCATATATCGGCTATCGGCCGCCATGATTTCTAAATATCGGCATCGGCATCGGCCAGAGAAAAACCCATATCGGTCGACCTCTATTGGGGACCCTGCTCAGGCTCCTGATCTTCTCATGCCCTTACCTATTCCTAAAAAGCCTTTAGTCCTCAAGTCATCTCGTCCTCTCCCTACCTCGGTTCCAGTCTCTGAGGATAATCTAAAATACGAGGTTAGTCAAGTTTTGGATTCCCGGCTCCGTAAAGGCATTCTTCAGTACCTCGTACATTGGAAAGGGTTTGGCCCTGAGGAGAGGTCTTGGATCACTGCATCTGAGGTCTTTGCTCCTAGTCTGTTGAGGAGTTTCCATCTGGAGTTTCCCTTTAAGCCTGGACCCAGGCGGGGGAGGGGGAGGCCTCGTAAGAGGGAGGGTACTGTCATGGTTATGCAATAGAGTTTGTCTCTTACCTGTTTCCATGTGTTCATCTCTAGAGACCAGCCGACCCTCACCTGACTGCTTTTGTAATCCATCCTCTGGCATGACTCCACCCTAGCTCCTATCAGAGAACTCTATATTAACCTGTGCACTGCAGGCCAACCCTGCTGATCAACCATTGTGTATTCCTTTGTGTGTTTAGCTTCCTGTTACCTGCCGTGTGCTCTTCTGTTGTTCCGTTACCGACTTTGGCGTGTCCTTGACTATCCCTGTTTGCCTGTGATCCTGACCTATTGGCGTATCCCTGACTATTCCTGTCTGCTTGTGGCCCCGACCTTGGCTTTATCCCTCACTATTCCTGTCCTCCTGTTGCCTACTGTGGGTGCGAGCTGGGGGATCCTGGGGGTCGCGACTTGGAGCCAGTTGCAGCCAAGTCCATTCTCACCACTAGAGGCTCTGGTGAACACCTGCTGGCTCTTAGACTCCGCGCCCCAGGGAATCTTACGCTCTAACCTCGGTGGGATCTGTCTCCCGTCCACAGCAGTCAGCCTTAGGGTCCACAACCTTGCGGTGCACTCCGGATCCCTTCGGTGTGCATCTGTCATCTCGCCTCAAGGTGACCTGACAACTACACTGTCCACTATACTACACCGTGCTGCACTGACCACTACATTGTCCACCACACTGTCCACTACACTACACTGTTCACTACACTATACTGTGCTGACCACTACACTACACTTTCCACTATACAACACTGACCACTACACTGCACTGACCACTACACTAACTACACCAGGCATATCCAAAGTCCGTCCCACGGGCCAATTGCGGCCCGCGGTCCGGTTTTGAACGGCCCGCCTGGTCTTTCTCAATTTAGTGTGCCACGGGATCAGGGCTGTCAGATGAGCCCGATCCCCGCCACTGTGAGAAGCTCCATGAGCTTCAAAAATGAAAGTAAAGTGCAGAGGAGTGTGCTGTGCTCTCTGCTTCCCCCTACAGTGCAGTACCCGGCTGAATGAGGAAGCTGCAAAGGTACTGTACTATGCTACAAGCTAAATTAGTGTTAAACAGGGCTTTATTCGTGTGTGTGTGTGTGTGTTTGCATGTGTGTGTGTGTGCACGTGTCTGTATGTGTGTGTGTGTGTACATGTGTCTGTATGTGTGTGTGCACATGTGTCTGTGTGCACATGTGTGTGTGTGTGTGAGTGCACGTGTCTGTATGTGTGTGTGTGTGTACGCACATGTGTGTGTGTGTGCACATGTGTCTGTATGTGTGTGTGTGCACATGTGTCTGTATGTGTGTGTGTGTGCACATGTGTCTGTATGTGTCTGTGTGCACATGTGTCTGTATATGTGTGTGTGTGTGTGTACATGTGTCTGTGCACATGTGTCTGTATGTGTGTGTGTGTACATGTGTCTGTGCACATGTGTCTGTATGTGTGTGTGTGCACATGTGTCTCTGTGTGTGTGTGCACGTGTCTGTATGTGTGTGTGTGTGCACATGTGTCTGTATGTGTCTGTGTGCACATGTGTCTGTATATGTGTGTGTGTGTGTACATGTGTCTGTGCACATGTGTCTGTATGTGTGTGTGTGTGTGTGTGTACATGTGTCTGTGCACATGTGTCTGTATGTGTGTGTGTGTGTGTACATGTGTCTATGCACATGTGTCTGTATGTGTGTGTGTGCACATGTGTCTGTGTGTGTGTGTGTGTGCACGTGTCTGTATGTGTGTGTGTGCACGTGTCTGTATGTGTGTGTGTGTACGCGTGTGTGTGTGTGTGTGCACATGTGTCTGTATGTGTGTGTGTGTGCACATGTGTCTGTATGTGTGTGTGTGTGTGTGTGCACATGTGTCTGTATGTGTGTGTGTGTGTGTGTGTGCACATGTGTCTGTATGTGTGTGTGTGTGTACATGTGTCTGTGCACATGTGTCTGTGTGTGTGTGTGTGTGTGTACATGTGTCTGTGCACATGTGTCTGTATGTGTGTGTGTGCACATGTGTCTCTGTGTGTGTGTGCACATGTGTCTGTATGTGTGTGTGTGTGTGCACATGTGTCTGTATGTATGTGTGCACATGTGTCTGTGCACATGTCTGTGTGTGTTTGTGTGTACATGTGTCTGTGTGTGTGTGTGTGTGTGTGTGTGTGTGTGTGTGTGCACATGTGTCTGTATGTGTGTGCACATGTCTGTATGTGTGTGTGTGTGTGCACATGTGTCTGTCTGTATGTGTGTGTGTGTGTGTGTGTGCACACATGTGTCTGTATGTGTGTGTGTGTGTGTGTGCACGTGTGTGTGTGTGCACGTGTCTGTGTGTGTGCACGTGTCTGTATGTGTGTGCGCACATGTGTCTATGTGTGTGTGCGCACATGTGTCTATGTGTGTGTGCGCACATGTGTCTATGTGTGTGTGTGCACATGTGTCTGTATGTGTGTGTGTGCACATGTGTCTGTATGTGTGTGTGTGCACATGTGTCTGTATGTGTGTGTGTACACGTGTCTGTATGTGTGTGTGTTTGTGTGTGTGCACATGTGTCTGTATGTGTCTGTATGTGTGTGTGTTTGTGTGTGTGCACATGTGTCTGTATGTGTGTGTGTGTGTGTGTGTGTGTACGAACATGTGTCTGTATATGTGTGTGTGTGTGTACGCACATGTGTCTGTATGTGTGTGTGTGTGCACATGTGTCTTTGTGTGTGTGTGTGCACATGTGTCTGTATATATCTGTGTGTGTGTGTGCACATGTGTCTATATGTGTGTGCACATGTGTCTGTATGTGTGTGTCTGTATGTATGTGTGTGTGCACATGTGTCTGTATGTCTGTATGTATGTATGTGCATGTATGTGTGTGTGTGCACATGTGTCTGTATATATGTGTATACATGTGTCTGTGTATATGTGTGTGCACATGTGTCTGTGTATATGTGTGTGTGTGTGCACATGTGTCTGTATGCATGTGTCTGTATGTATGTGTGTGCACGTGTCTGTATGTATGTCTGTATGTGTGTGCATGTATGTCTGTATGTGTGTGCATGTATGTCTGTATGTGTGTGCGGCGTGCATTTGTCTGTACGTGTGTCTGCATGTGTCTGTGTATATGTTACTTTTAATCCGGACCCCCCCATTCTTGTACCATCAAAACTGCTTTGTAGGGCTTGTGTGTGATATTAGCCAGTACTGCTGCTCGCACAGATCTCTTTTCAGAGGCATTTGAATGGCTGTAAAGAGGCATTGTTGCCTCCTCACCACCTGTTTTAAGCCCGTAAATGCAGCATCACTATACCGCAACTGTGTGTACGTGAAGTGCAGGCCCATTCACCCTGGATATACCTCCAGCTGCAGCCACAGCATGTATACACTCCCAGCTGCTCCCTCTGCACCTAAAGGGGGAGAAGTTGGGGTGGTAAAAACAGCTTAACCATGTGACAAACAGAGAGGGAGAGGGGAAGGGTTGGGACTTTAAATGAGGCATTGAATATATCAATTCAACTGCCTCCATCCCTGGTTCAATAAAAAAAGAAAATATTTTATATTGGGACTTTAAATGAAGCATAGCTGCAAAGTGGGTATGCAAGGACATGTCTGAAATTGATTGGTTTAGTTATAAGATTCAGAAAGTTTGAATTAATAACATCATAAACAGTAAGTATCAATAGGTTATATTTACATATAGATATATATACAAGCGCATATTGCAACATAATTTACAATAGTAATCAACATCTTGATGAAATCCATAATTGTAAAAAGAACAGGAATAGTCTTCCATTAATTGAAGCATATGACATTGTAGATAAAATAAGGGGAGGGGAAATTTCAGACAGATGCTTGCAGATGGTAGCATAAAAGCGCTCTACGCGTTTCGTGGCGTTCATCCACTCATCAGGAGCAATTCCGGGGGTTAAAATTATCTACAAAGAGATAAATAAACACATGAGGATCAAACAGGAAAAGCACAAAAGGGCAGAGGAACAGAGGGGGGGAGAAACTCAGCTCCCCCAAACACTCTTACCTACAATGAGAATGTGACTTCATAAGACAAAACCATTAGCAAATAAGGACGCTATGAGGACAAGTCTTCTCCGGAGCTGAGGCAGAAATCTCAAAGACCACAAGGCACCACAGTTAATCGAAGGTGACGAGCTCTATAGCACTGTAATCCCAGAGTGACCATGTGGGGAAATTCCGAAGGACCTCTGTAGAGGAGTGAATTAATTAGGTATGAGGATGTGTCTATACATAAATGGGTTAATCTAAAATTAACAGTGCAGGGGGTGATAGAGTCGCTGAATAAAGTGAGGGGAGGCATATCGCCCAACCCGATAGATTGAGTACACTGGGGGTGAACACTAGATTAATGTGTACAGTGAAAACAGATAAACAAGGACGAAAATTATACTATACCAGACAGCCCATAATTGCCAATAAATATAGCAAATAAGTGTCAAACAAAGTGCAAAGAAGTTGTGAAGGAAACAACTCAAACTGCGTGTATCAACTAGTGGTGCGATGCGGCCCCAAAGACCACCTACGTCACGCTGCAAAACCTAAGGAAGAGGCGGTGTCGGCGTTCAAACAGCTAACAGCGTTCGGCGGCCGACAGTCGCACTTGCCCCAGATTTATAGCAGATGGACAATCGCCACGCCAGCCGCCCGGCGCCAAATGACGTCCGGCGCACGGCGTGCGGGGCGTGGCGTTGATGCGATGAGGGACCCGCCCACAACCCTACGACCATAGAGGTGGAGAGAAGAGGAAGGGGCCCCGAGCGCATCACAGCTCCGGAGATAGAACTGAACATTAGCAGCCAAAACGTAGCAAAAACGATATAATATATGCGATATATAGAAAATGATATATTTCCCCACATATTTCCCCACATGGTCACTCTGGGATTACAGTGCTATAGAGCTCGTCACCTTCGATTAACTGTGGTGCCTTGTGGTCTTTGAGATTTCTGCCTCAGCTCCGGAGAAGACTTGTCCTCATAGCGTCCTTATTTGCTAATGGTTTTGTCTTATGAAGTCACATTCTCATTGTAGGTAAGAGTGTTTGGGGGAGCTGAGTTTCTCCCCCCCTCTGTTCCTCTGCCCTTTTGTGCTTTTCCTGTTTGATCCTCATGCGTTTATTTATCTCTTTGTAGATAATTTTAACCCCCGGAATTGCTCCTGATGAGTGGATGAACTCCACGAAACGCGTAGAGCGCTTTTATGCTACCATCTGCAAGCATCTGTCTGAAATTTCCCCTCCCCTTATTTTATCTACAATGTCATATGCTTCAATTAATGGAAGACTATTCCTGTTCTTTTTACAATTATGGATTTCATCAAGATGTTGATTACTATTGTAAATTATGTTGCAATATGCGCTTGTATATATATCTATATGTAAATATAACCTATTGATACTTACTGTTTATGATGTTATTAATTCAAACTTTCTGAATCTTATAACTAAACCAATCAATTTCAGACATGTCCTTGCATACCCACTTTGCAGCTATGCTTCATTTAAAGTCCCAATATAAAATATTTTCTTAGCTTAACCATGTGGTTTTACTGCCCCTCCAACCTGACATGTGAACAAGCCCTTGGTTCACATCTGTGTGGCTGCGTACTGTGTGTAGGGCAGCCCATTAATTTCAATGGACTTCCCTACTCACAAAAATGCAGGGAAAGAGCTTTTTTTTTTTTTAATTGCACTGCACCAAAAGCACCTTACATTTTCCAATGTGTGGGGTACCTTTAGCGCAACAAAGGCAAGAGAATTCTTGTTGGGCCGTGTATTAGAGCTCGGATGGGCACACTCAGACCGAATTTTCAATGGTTCAAAGAATGTCAGGCAAAATGGTCGGCCCTCGTGCATGTTCACTTCATCAAATCTGGCCCTCTTTGAAAAAAGTTTGGACACCCCTGCTCTAGTGGGATGTGCATTGTGGTGAACAGACCACTACACCGCTATCATGGCCACTATGTACAACAAGGTTTGGAAAGGTGGTCAGGAGATTTTCATTTGTTGTGAAAAAGTGACCTTACCCTTTAAGATCAGGGGGTGCTGTAAAGAGGTGTCCATTGCCTAAATATTAAAGTGATTGTAAAGTCAGAAGGTTTTTTTATTTTAATGCATTCTTTGCAGCAGCACCCCTAATACTTACCTGAGCCCCATCTTGTGCTCACAAGTGTCTTAGCCATCCAGGACTCTCCCGATTGGTTGAGACACAGCAGCGGTCACATTGGCTCCTGCTGCTATGACAAAGTCAGTTAGACAATCAGGAGTGAGAGGGGGTGGGGGCCAAACCACAGCTCCGTGTCTAAATGGACACACTGAGCTGCAACTCGGCTTGGGCGCCCCCAAAGCAAGCCTCTTTGGGGGCACCCAAAGAGAGAATATCTAAATGTAACATTCTGCTTCAGTCTCTGCGCATGTCGTGAATACATTTATAAAACACTGATGTAAGGGAGAACACGGCCGGTAGCACTGATGTCAGGGAGAACTCCGCTGGGAGCACTGATGTAAGGGAGAACTCCGCGGGGTACACTGATGTAAGAGAGCACTCCACTGGGAACACTGATGTAAGGGAGCACTCGCTGGGAAAACTGATGTAAGGGAGCACTCTGCTGGGAACACTGATGTAAGGGAGCACTGCGCTGGGGGTCACGGATCCGCCATAAATCAGATGTCCCCCTGCAGCACCCCTCCATAAATCAGATGTCCCCCAGCAGAGACCCTCCATAAATCAGATGTGCCCCCGCAGAGACCATCCATAAATCAGATGTCTCCCCGGCAGAGCCCATCTATAAATCATATGTTTCCCCACAGAGCCCCTCCATAAATCAGATGTCCCCCCCGCAGAGCCCATCCATAAATCAGATGTCTCCCCGGCAGAGCCCATCCATAAATCAGATGTCTCCCCCACAGAGCCTCTCCATAAATCAGATGCCCCCCCCCCCCGGCAGAGTGCTCTTTTACAGTGTTGTATAAATGTACTGTACTCACGACAATATGCAACTTCCACCATCTAGCGAAAGACCAAATGCAGCCAAAAGCAACCACCGTCCACATCCAAAAACAACCTCCGTCCTCGTCCAGAAATTCACACTGCAAGATCACGCCACAATCTGCCCAACAACAAGCGTTTTCGGCCCTATGACGTTGCACGCATGCGTGGAGAGCGAGGCAGAATCTGACATTACCCTTCGCTCTCTCCATGGCTTGCCTCTCGTTGGAAAATGCATCCGACGAACTGCGCATACCCAGTCGAAATATCACGCCAGCTGATCGGAAGATCAGCTGGAGTGGTGTCTCGTACTGCGCATGCGCAGTGTGTCGGATGCATTTCTCGATAGGAGGCAGTCCTAGGGACTGGGACTCCTCCTCCCCTGGGGACTGGGACCTCCTTCTTCTCACCTAGGGGCAGGAACTCCATCCCCTCAGGGGAAAGGGACCCCCACCTCCACTAAGAACAGGAACCTGATCACCCTGTGTGTGCCAACCTCACCGCCCTGCCTGATCACCCTGAGGGTGGCAACCTCACCGCCATGCCTGCCATATGTCCTGTGTGAGGGCCCTCCTGTGACAGCTCTTATCAGGACTTCACCCCACTGTGTGCTCCCCCTACATGGATACATGGATGTGCTCCCACTACACGACTGACCCCTCTGTGTGCTCCTCCTATACGACTGACCCCTCTGTGTGCTCCTCCTACAGGGCTGACCCCTCTCTGCACTCCCTCTACATGTCTGCATATTCTGACCACCTCCTGTATCCTGTGCGCATAGTCTGACCACCTCCTGTATCCTGTACGCATCCTCTGACCCCCACCTGTACGATTTCCACATCCTCTCACCACCTCCTGTATCCTGACAGAAGATACATGGGTTAGATTAGAAGGGATGTAGGCCCAGAGACATGTCCAGAGTACACACTGGATACATGGGTTAGATTAAAAAGGATGGGGGCCCAGAGACATGTCCAGGGTACACAGAAGAGGCCTCCATCCCGTCTAATCTAACTCATGTGTCCTCTGTGTACCCTGGAAATTTCTCTGGGCCTCCATCCCTTCTAATCTATCCCATGTATTCTCTGTATTCTCTGGACATGTCTCTTGGCCTTCATCCCTTCTAATCTATCCCATGTATCCTCTGTGTTCCATGGGCATGTCTATAGGTCTTCATCCCTTTTAATCTTACAGTGCAAGGGGGAACTTTGCGAACCCTGATGTAAAGGGCAATGCTGTAGACTCTGATGTAAATGGGAATGCAGTGGACTCTGATGTAAGGGCACCCCTTACATCAGAATTCCTCTTTAGATCATGCTCTGCAGCATTTTCCTTTAAATCTGAGTTCCCTTGCACTGCAAGCGGGAATCCTGCAGACTCTGATGTAAAGGGAGGGAAATGCCAGAAACTCTGATGTGGGGGTGGGGGATACTCTGGTGACCAGAGACCACCTTCCACAGGGTGAATACACTAAGGGGGGGGGGTTACTGATATGAGGGGAACCTTTATATCACTACCCCCTTTCATTATTGTATTCACTTCCCCCTTAAATCAGTGATTCCCCCCCCCCCCAGACTGGCCTGATGACGCAGTAACTGACCTCCTCTCAGGTGCACTGTGCGGGGCTCAGTTAGACGGCTCCAAGTTGGTGGCTCTGGTTTTATTAGTCTCTTCTTCACAGTCCATACATGTCTGACTCTTCTCGTAGTCCCCATCCCAGTGGCGCTCTCAATCTCGATTCTTCTCCAGACATACCCTCAGAGACTGCAGACATGAATAAAGACAAGAGATAGTCAGAGATTGCAGGCATGATACAAGAGATGATTAGAGACTGCAGACATGGTACAGGAGGTGGTTAGAGGATGCGCACAGGACACGGGAGGTGGTCAGGGTGCTCCCTTATATCAGTGTTCCCAGAGGAGTTCTCCCTTACATCAGTTGTACCCGCAGAGTTATCCCTTACATCAGTGTTCCCAGTGGAGTTCTGCCTTACATCAGTGTTCCCAGCGGAGTTCTCCCTTACATCAGTGTACCAAGTGGAGTTCTGCCTTACATCAGTGTTCCCAGCGGAGTTCTCCCTTACATCAGTGTACCAAGCGGAGTTCTCCCTTACATCAGTGTTCCCAACAGAGGCTCCCTTACATCAGTGTACCCAGTGGAGTGCTCCCTTACATCAGTGTCCCCAGTGGAGTGCTCCCTTACATCAGTGTCCCCAGTGGAGTGCTCCCTTACATCAGTGCTCCCTGCGGAGTTCTCCCTTACATCAGTGCTCCCAGAGGCGTTCTCCCTGACATCAGTGTTTTATAAATGTACTCACGACAGAACATTCCACCTATGACGTTGCACGCATGTGTGGAGAGTGAGGCAGAATCTTACATTTAGGTTCTCTCTCTCTGTGCTCTTCGTGGCTTGCCTCTCGTCGGAAAATCCATCCAACAAACTGTGCATGCCCAGTTAATATGTCACACCAGCCGATCGGGATATCAGCTGGAGTGACGTGACGTACTGCGCATGCGCAGTGCGTCAAATGCATTTTTTGACAGGAGGCATTATTGGACAGGACAGGGGGCACTTGACAGGAGAGAGAAGCCAGGAGAACTGAAGAGGGATCCGAGAAGAGGAGGATCCGGGTTGATCTGTGCAAATCCACTGCTACAGAGCAGGTAAGTATAACATGTTTGTTATTTTCATAATAAAAAAAAGACTTTACAATCACTTTAACACATGGGTCTTCAAACTATGGCCCTCCAGTTGCTTAGGAACTACAATTCCCATCATGCCTGGTCATGTCTGTGAATGTCAGAGTTTTACAATGCCTCATGGGATGTGTAGTTTCACAACAGCTGGAGGGCCGTAGTTTGAGGATCCCTGCTATAACATATAACTGAAAGTAAAACTTTGGATGGATAAAGAGGGGAGGGATTAGCTTTTATTTCTGTCTGTGCTCCCGTTAAGGAGATTCACCCTCTCTATCTGTCCTGTTTACCATTAGAACACTAGTTCTGGTGACAACAAAGGATCTCCTCACTTTGGAGGGATTTCCTCTCACTTCCTGTTTTGGCTATGGGACAGGACATAAGGGGAAATCTACCCCATGGGACACAGATGGCAAAAAAAAAAATCTTATTCGGGTTATAACCCTACCTAAGGCCTGGTTCACACCTATGCCTTTTTCAATGCATTTTCAGTTTGCAGAAACGCACTACAGTCCATTTCTACAAAGTATCCTATCTCTGCATTTTACACCAGTGCGTTTTTTGGAAAGGGCCATAGACTTTTTTTTTCCCCGCAGCAGGTTGCGCTTTTGGTTCCAAAGACTTCAATGTAAATGTAGCGGCCACAACCTTTGTTTTGCGGCCTTGACTTATTGGGCTTACCAGTTACCTTCGCTCGGCCTGGTCTTCCACATCTAGGGGTTCCCAGGGTTGATACCCAACGACTTGAACACTGACACAGATGAAGTCCTCTTTAAGGGCCGGTTCACACAGCAGGCGAGGCGAGGCGACTCCGACTTGCCTCGCCGCGACCTGCCGCGGCCTCAGCGGCGACTTGCAAATGACTTCTGTATAGAAGTCAATGCAAGTCGCCCCGAGGTCGCCCAAAAGTAGTACAGGAACCTTTTTTCTGAGTCGGAGCGACTCGAGTCGCTCCTCTCAGAACGGTTCCATTGTACAGAACGGGGGCGACTTGCGAGAGCGAGGCGAGGCGAGTCGTGTCGCCTCGCATCGCCCGCTGTGTGAACCGGCTCTTAAGGGTTTTATTTTGCAATAATAACTTCCAAACACCACAACAGAGGGCACGGGTGAAGAACTCAGGCACCTTGAACTGCAGGTCCAGCAAAGTCTCTACTTCCACCCAGAGAGTAGCCACTCGCAGCTGGGTACTTCAAGGCTGAACAGATCTCTAGCCAGAGATCGTGGCAGTCAGCACATTGACTCAAAACAGTCCTGTGAACGTGGACAAGTTGTAACCAAAGGTGAACAGGAACCTTTTCCTCAGTAACTGGAACGTTTCCCATCTCCTCAAGGGTACTGGAAAAGCGTGAATTCATCAATGCCCTTCCCAATTCAGTAACCATGCACTTCCCAGGATGCCACTTGCCGGCCCTCCTCCGAAGAGTCCTCCCCCGGTTACTTCCACGAGCTGTGGTGCCTCTCCAAGCCAAGAGCACACCCGGACACCTTGAATCCTACCTCAGTTACTGCACCTCGGATCAGCCGGGTCTGAGACTCGGGAACAGACGGATCCCTACCCCAGACCAGACGGGTTTATCAGGGGCCTTCCACAGGAACATGTTGCGGGGTGTCGAACACCCCGTGACCGGGACCCCTCACGGGGCTACCATGGTCCTGGAACCAGAACCGACCACAAGGGTCTCACAAACTCCTCTCTCAAAACACGTCACCCACACCTGTTAAGTACCCCTTCCCAGACTCCTCAGCGGGCCCCGGCACACCCACTGATTGGTTCCGAGAAGGCTGATACCTAAACATCCAACCAGACTTGGTTCTGGCCTGTCATGTGCACCTCACTGTACACATGACCAGGCAGAACTTCCAAACACAGCCTGGCCAGACTGGTGTTAAGGCCAACCTACATAATTAACCCTCAGAACCACTACTGTTCTGAGGCAAAAACTAAATTTACATGCGTATGACATTTTGTCTAAAATGTCATCCGCTACACAAAGTGGAAATGCGTCAAAAATGCTTTAAAAAAAAACGCAGTCTGTGTGTTTTTTATGCGTTTCTACTGCATTTTTCCTGTTTTCTCCTGAAAGACAACAGACACATCCCAAAAATGCAAAATTCATTAAAAACACGTCAAAAAACGCATGTGAAAAAACACAAAAGCCATTAAATACATCAACCTGCATAGGTGTGAACCAGGCCTAAGGCTGGATTCACACCTATGCATTTTTTGTGCATTTTGCATTTTGCAGATTTGCACTACAGAACGTGTTCCATAGGAAACAATGTTAAATGGACTGTAGTGCAAATCTGCAAATTGCAAAAAGCACTAAAAATGCATAGGTGTGTGAAGTAACTGATCAATACCCTCTATTCTTATTCTTATCAGTTATATATTCCTTTGTTTAGTCCCTATAGTTCAGCTAATCTATCAATCTATTACGCCGAGCACATGTTATTGTTAATATCACAATACTACCACCCTTGTCTATGAAATCACTACACGGTCTAAGATCAATCATATCTCATTTATTTCCCAAGGAAATAAGGAAAATGTGCATCAAGTATCAATAAAAGTTACAATAATATACATAGCATACAATCACAGTGCAATCTAAGCCATTCCAACAGTGTGAATCCAGCCTTAGTGTTTGTTCACATCATAATAATGTCCTCCACATTCATTCTGGATGCATTTCTGTATGTGTATTTTAATGCGTTTTTGATGTATTCCAGTGCATTTTTTATGCATTTCCGGATGCATTTCAGATGGTTTTTTTTCTTCTTTTTTTCCTGTTTTTTTTCACTGTACTGGGGTCTTGTATGTTTTTGCTGAATTTGTGCTTATGCTTTTTAACATGTTCTAGTACAGTTCGGTGCAGGAAAAAAGCAGCATGTCATGCTTTGTTTTTTTTTGTTCTGGAATGGAAAAGCATTGGAACCCATATAACCTACTTTCCATGGGTTTTTGATGCAGAAAAAAAAAGCACTGCAAAAAAGGTTAGTTTCCTGTCGCATCATGGCAGCATACACCTATGGGTTGTGGCTCCGCCCCCGCAACCTGATAGGACCGTTTAACTATTAAATCTTGAGAGGGCCCCTGCTTCAGCATTCTCCTTTTTTTCCTCACCTGAGAAGACCGGACATCACCCCTTACCGCTATCGCCCCAGCCAGGTTCAAGCCTCTCCTGGGTGGAAGTCCTACCTGTACAGCCTCTAAATGAGCTTAATGGAGGAATCCCCACTCTGATGGTCTCAGGGGTATCGTTATTTATCTTTACAAATTTTAAACAGATTTATTTTGCAGCGGCCTCTAACCTGTGCTTTCTAGGTATTTTCTGTTCCTTTCCTGTCAAGCTCTGTAGAACCTCGCTCCTCGGGCGCCGATGATTGAACTCCTCTGCGCATGCGCTGGCGTTCAGTGCCTCGTTGTATTGCCGGTTCGCCGCTTTCCAAAATGGAGCCGAACGTCGTGGGACATTTCTGCGCATGTGCGGGATGACGTCGACGTTACGACGGCATTAGCGCGAGGTTTAAAAATGGCATTTTTGCTTTGTGTACCGTGGCTGCTGCTGCTTCACGACCAAGATCGTCTTCGTCATTCCGATCGTTTCTTACATATCGTTCCCTTCGGATCTCAGGTCAGTCTCTTCGTTTCTAAAGTTCTTTTTCTGCAACTGGCATATCTCCCTACCTGTCTTTGCACACTGATTTCCGTTCGTTTTTAGGATTCACTCTTCATGGAGGCCGCTGCCCCAGCAGACCATCGCCAGCCTATTAGGTAAGTGGGGTCAACTTGGTAAGTACGAAGAGGAAAAAGAGAGCCTGTCACTAACGCTGTCTAAATTGCACAGCCCTATCAGGTCATCCAGATCGTCGCACTCAAGGCGCTCAAGAAGAAGCCGCTCAAGTCATAGACGGGACCGAGACCATAGCAGAAGCCGCTCAAGGAGCAGAGAGAGCGGAGATCACAGGAGGAGGCGATCAAGGTCCTACTCTCGTCATGGACACTCCTACCACAGAAGATCCCCTACTAGCAGACACTCTTCTCGCGCTCAAAGTCTCCATCCCTCTGGAAACTCATGCTGGGTTTGTGGCGCAATAGCACTCCCAGATAAGCTGGCCTGTCTTTCATGCTTCAATGAAGCAACAAAAGACAGGGAATTAGATCCTAGTACTCCAGCTACTGAATTGCCCCTCCAAATCGCAGGGCCGGAAACTGGCAGACCTTTGCAATGCACCACATCTGCTGTTCCCTCCACTTCAAGGATGTCAGATCCTTTGTCAGATAATGATGACATTGACGCCTCTAACGGCTTCGACTTTGCACTAGTTGAACCCTTCATTAAATCAGTGAAGGAAGCGATCAATTGGGTGGAAGAAAAACAAACTCCTCAGAAGCTGAGGAAATATTTTCCAAATCTCAAGAAAGATCCTGAGACCTTCCCATTTATTGAGGAACTAGAGGATTTGATTAAAGAGGAATGGCAAAAGCCGGATAAGAAGATCAGTCTAACTAACAGGTTAGCAAAACTTTATCCCCTGAAGGAGCCTAGTGTCACTCCATTAGTGACCCCGCCAGTGGTGGATTCTTCTCTGATGCGTCTTGCCAGACATGTGACACTTCCAATCGAAGATGCGGTTACATTTAAAGATGTACTAGATAGGAAAATTGACCTAGATCTGAAAAGATCTTACCTATCAGCAGGAGGCGCATGCAGACCAGCTGTGGCCCTAGCAGCTGTGGGTAGAGCCATTTCCAACTGGTCCGCCAATACCGAGAGACTGGTGTCAGAAGGAGGGGAACAAGAGAAGGTAATCTCAGCCCTACAGGAACTATCTCTCGCAGGCGACTTTGTCGCAGAAGCCTCTGTAGATATAATTAAATCTACATCTAGAGCAATGCTGAGCTCAGTAATGGCCAGAAGGGCACTTTGGCTGAAACCCTGGTCTGCAGACCCATCCTCGAAGACAAACTGGTGCAAGATTCCCTTTGACGGAGCAAATCTCTTTGGAGAAAAGCTAGATTCTGCGATTTCTAAAGTTACCGGGGGAAAATCGGGTCTGATCCCTTCAGATAGAAGATCTAAACAGCAAAGACCGTCAGCCCCCAGACGTAACCTCCCAGACAAATATAGGGAGGCAAGATCCTATAGACCTGGCAAGGAGTACAGGAGAAACTGGAAGAACCTTCAATCATCCTTCCTCAAGCTCCAGAAAGCCAAGACCCCTACTTCAGGGGATCAAAAGTCTTTTTGAAGGTGCGCCCGCCCAACCAGCTGTAGTAGGAGCCAGGCTAAGGTTGTTCAAGCAGGTATGGGCGGGGACAATAAAGGATCCATGGGCAGTGGCGACTGTCCAATTCGGACACAGATGGAGGTTCCGAAAGCACCCAAGGGACCATTTCCGAATAACAAGGATACCATCATCTCACCAAAAGAGAGTACTACTGAACGGATATGTTCAGGACCTAATCCAGAAGCAAGCTATAAGGGAAGTTCCTCTACCACAGAGAGGGAGAGGATTCTATTCTCCTCTATTTCTGGTAAAAAAGAAGACAGGAGACTTACGTCCTGTCATGGACTTAAAGAAACTCAATCACCGAATCCTGGTGGAGGCATTCAAAATGGAGAGTCTGCAGACAATCCTCCAGGCCATCAACATAGGAGATTGGATGCTCTCCATCGATTTACAAGACGCCTACCTGCACGTTCCCATTCACACCTCATTTCAGAAATTTCTCCGTTTTGTTGTAGGTCATCAACATTTCCAATTCCAAAGTCTCCCGTTCGGAATATCCACTGCTCCAAGAACATTTACAAAAGTGTTACTGCCAGTAATTGCCCTATTAAGGGAGCAAGGCCTGAGGGTGCACCACTACCTAGACGATATCCTTCTCCTGGCCGACAACCGAGATTCCCTCCTACTTCACCGCGCAATCCTAATTTCCACCCTGCAAAAATTTGGGTGGCTGATAAATTGGGGGAAGAGCAGTCTAAATCCCACACAGCGAATGATTTTTCTGGGGGCAGAGCTGGATACCCGACTCAATACAGTAGAACTCCCGGAGGAGAAAGTTCCCATCCTAATCCGGAAAGTAAAGAGGTTACTCGTGGCCACTACCATCCCCGCCAGGGAATGTCTCAGTATTTTAGGGTCATTCTCGGCAACTATCCCAATGGTACAATGGGCCCAGTGGAATGCCAGGCCTCTTCAAATATCATTCCTCAAACAATGGAACGGCGTGTCAATGACCCAGCCGATAGTGATCCGGGAAGAGGTGAAGCAATCGCTATCATGGTGGACAAAACCACACAATCTGAAGAGGTGCAAACGCTTAGTCCTTCTCTCTCAAGAAGTAATCACCTCGGATGCCAGCATGGAAGGATGGGGAGCACACTATCGTCACCACGCAGCCCAAGGTTGTTGGCCATTCAGGACACACGATGTGGTTTCCAACTTATTGGAGATGAAAGCAGCATTCCAGGCACTACTAGCCTTCAGCCCATTTCTGGAGGGAAAAGATGTCCTACTAAAGATGGACAATCGAGTGGCTGTGGCCTATATCAACAGGCAAGGAGGCACCAGGAGTCGCTCCATGTTGCAAGAAGTCCAACCAGTCTTCCAATGGGCGCAACTGAATTTAACCAGTCTCAGGGCAACATACGTACCAGGTGTCCAGAATCAGATAGCAGACACCTTGAGTCGACAGTTCGTATCCAACCACGAATGGGCCCTAAGCAGTCAGGCCTTTTCTCTGATAACGAAGACTTGGGGGGGTTCCGGATATCGATCTGGCAGCAACTCCAAACAACGCAAAGTGTCAGAGGTACCTGGCGAGAGTTCCCTTTCCTTCGGCGGAAGGCACGGATTGTTTACAACACAACTGGAATTTCCACCTAGGTTACGTGTTTCCACCAACTCCAATCATATCGAGGCTTCTACTCAGACTCAGGAAATCAAGTGCCACAGTTTTAGCAGTCCTGCCCTTTTGGCCGAGGAGGCCGTGGTTCACGACCCTACTCCAATTGAGTACAGCAGAACCATTGCCGCTCCCTGTGACAGCGGATCTACTCTCTCAAGGTCAATTCCTCCATCCATGCCCAGAGAAGTTACACCTAACAGCATGGAGACTGAAAGGGCTAGGTTCATAGCTCACGGATGTTCCCACAAAGTGATAAACACCCTTCTCCAAGCCAGAAGGTTTACCACTAATAACACTTACAAGAGAATCTGGGATAAGTTCCTCTCGGTCGCACAACAACAAGCCTGGGACCCTTCATCCCCTACAGTTGCTCAGGTCCTAGAGTTCCTTCAGCTAGGTCTTGACAAAGGTCTTGGTTCAAGCACCTTGAAAGTACACGTATCAGCTCTATCTGCCATTACGGGGGTGAAATGGGCTCAAGAACCTCTTATTTCTCAATTCCAGAAGGCTTGTCTAAGATTGAGACCTCCCAGAAAGCCCTCATTTCCAACTTGGGATCTTTCGATAGTACTGGACTTCCTATCCCATGACCCATTCTTTCCAGTTGAAAAAGCTTCCCTTTGGAATCTAACCCTCAAAATCACCTTTCTGATAGCGATTACATCAGCCAAGAGGGTGTCGGAAATGCATGCACTAATGGCAAAGGAACCATACCTTACCATCTACCCAGACAAGGTAGTTCTGAAACCTTCAGACCGCTTCGTCCCCAAAGTGGCTTCCTCCTTTCATTTTAATCAGGAAATATGCCTTCCCACTCTTTCTACAGAGCAGGGCGACCCTCATCCACTGGATGTAAAATCTAACTTACTGGCCTACCTCTCGAAGACCAGTGACTTCAGGAAAGTGGAAAACCTCCTAGTCATCCCTCAGGGCTCCAGAAGAGGACAGGCAGCTACTTCCCGCACCATCGCAGCATGGCTTGTGAAAATCATAAAGAAATCCTACTCTTCTAATCAAGCTCAGATACCTGAGGGCTTAAAGGCGCACTCTACAAGGGCAATGGCAACCTCCTGGGCAGCCTTCTGCAAAGTCTCCTCAGAAACCATCTGCAAGGCAGCCACATGGTCTTCAAAAAGTACTTTTATATCCCACTACAAAGTGGACTCCGCTAGGTTGTCCACGGTGGAATTTGGTAGAGCGATTATTCAGTCCAATTCCTCCATTCCTTGTAAATAAACTTTTTCTGCTTAGACCCACCCAGTTTTGCGAGTTATTCCCCATAGGTGTATGCTGCCATGATGCGACAGGAAAACGGAAAATTGTATACTCACCTTTCCGTAATTTTCCTTTCCTGTTGCATCTCATGGCAGCATACAGATGCCCACCCGTCTAAGGTGAGGTATCTATATATTGAGAATGCTGAAGCAGGGGCCCTCTCAAGATTTAATAGTTAAACGGTCCTATCAGGTTGCGGGGGCGGAGCCACAACCCATAGGTGTATGCTGCCATGAGATGCAACAGGAAAGGAAAATTACGGAAAGGTGAGTATACAATTTTCCGTTGTTTAGGCCTCATGCACACTGAGCTGCTTTTTTTTTTCCCTACCTCCAAATGCCCCTCTATTGTTAGCCTATGGGAGAGCTTTCTAGATGTTCATAGTAAACAATCAGCCACCAGGTTTTATTTTCCAAGCTGAAGTTAGAAGCTGATTGGCTACCATGCACAGCTGCACCAGATTCTGAGTGCTCCAGATTTAGTCAATCTCGCGCTGTGTATATGCACATATAGGTGTTTAGTGGCAGAAAAACCCCCACTGCCAGCGGAGCCAGGAGTATCATTTTTGTTTTTTTCAGAAAAAAACGTTTGACACGTGTAAACGTGTGTTAACACACACTAAGGGGGTTATTTACGAAAGGCAAATCCACTTTGCACTACAAGTGCAAAGTGCACTTGAAATTGCACTCGCTGTAAATCTGAGGGATAGATCTGAAACGAAGGGAAGCTCTGCTGATTTTATCATCCAATCATGTGCAAGCTAAAATGCTATTTTTTATTTTCCTTGCATGTCCCCTCGGATCTACAGAGACTTTACTTCCAAGTGCACTTTCAAGTGTACTTTGCACTTGTAGAGCAAAATGAATTTACCTTTCGTAATTAACCCCCTAAGTTTCAAAGGTAGGAAGGGATAGGGGACTTTTAAGGCTCTCAATCACATGATACAACAAAAAATTACATATAAAGTAAAAAAATCTCAATATTTATTTAAACATGATTTTTATAAACTGATTGTACAACCATTTGGTATTATGCTCAGATATTATATAACATTTAGTCAACATCGCACTTGTGTTTCTGACATGTTTCACTGTGTCTATTTAATTTATTGATAAACGACCTGGAAGATGGGGTAAACTGCTCAATCTCTGTATTTGCGGATAATACTAAGCTAAGCAGGGCAATAACTTCTCCGCAGGATGTGGAAACCTTGCAAAAAGATCTGAACAAATAAATGGTGTGGGCAACTACATGGCAAATGAGGTTCAGTGTATAAAAATGTAAAATAATGCATTTGGATGGTAAAAATATGAATGCAATCTTTACACTGGGAGCAGAACCTCTGGGGGAATCTAGGATGGAAAAGGACCTGGGGGTCCTAGTAGATGACAGGCTCTGCAATGGCATGCAATGCCAAGCTGCTGTTAACAAAGCAAACAGAATATTGGCATGCATTAAAAAGGGGATTAACTCCAGAGATAAAACGCTAATTCTCCCACTCTACAAAACTCTGGTCCGGCCGCACCTGGAATATGCTGTCCAGTTCTGGGCAGCAGTCCTCAGGAAGGATGTACTGGAAATGGAGCGAGTACAAAGAAGGGCAACAAAGCTAATAAAGGATCTGGAGGATATTAGTTATGAGGAAATGTTACAAGCACTGAACTTATTCTCTCTGGAGAAGAGACGATTGAGACGGGATATGATTTCAATATACAAATACTGTACTGGTGACCCCACAAGAGGGATAAAACTTTTTCGCAGAAGGGAGTTTAACAAGACTCGTGGCCACTCATTAAAATTAGAAGAAAAGAGGTTTAAAGGGGTTGTAAGGAGAATTTTTAAAAAATAACAAACATGTTATACTTACCTCCACTGTGCAGCTCGTTTTGCACAGAGTGGCCCCGAACCTGCTCTTCTGGGGTCCCTCGGCGGCTGTCTCTGGTTCCCCCTGCAAGTACTTCTCACATTCATGCGAGCTCCCTCGCATGGTGAGAAGCACCTGCGGGCACGCTCCCGTGATACAGCCGGCGGCTATAGCCGCTCGCTGTATCACTCGGCCCCGCCCCCCGGCGCGCCGCATCATTGAATGTGATTGACAGCAGCGCGAGCCAATGGCTGCGTTGCTTTCAATCCATCCACTCCAGCCAATCAACGGCCAGGCTGAGTGGCGAAGAGGACGTTGGGGGCAAGCACGGGACTTTCGAGGGGTCAGGTAAGTAAAACAGGGGGGCTGGGGGGGCCGGCACTGTCAGATGTTTTTTCACCTTAATGCATAGAATGCATTAAGGTGAAAAAACTTTTACCTTTACAACCCCTTTAACCTGAAACTACGTAGAGGGTTCTTTACTGTAAGGGCGGTGGTCTCAGCGGGGAGTAACAATAGTTTAAAAAAACGATTAGATAAGCACCTGAATGACCGCAACATACAGGGATATAAAATGTAATACTGACATATAATCATACACATAGGTTGGACTTGATAGGCTTGTGTCTTTTATTAACCTCACCTACTATGTAACTATGTCTGGCTAGCATGATGGATTCACTCCAAAGATTGCACCTTGTGGCAGGGCTAAAAACAGATCGAAAGATGATGGGAGTCTGTCCACATGGGCCCCAAGTGGCACACTACATCTGGTGGCAGGCTACGGGTGGAAAGTGGCACACTGCAACTTTTGGCAGGATACGGGTGGCAAGTGGCACACTGCATCTGGTAGCAGGCTATGGGTGGCAAGTGGCACACCGCATCTGGTGACAGGCTATGGGTGGCAAGTGGCACACTTCCACTTGGTGGCAGTAGATGGGTGGCAAGTAGAACACTGCATCTGGTGGCAGGCTACAGGTGGCAAGTGGCACACTACTTCTGGTGGCAGGCTACGGGTGGAAAGTGGCACACTGCATCTGGTGGCAAGTGGCACACTGCATCTGGTGGCAGGCTATGGGTGGCAAGTGGCACACTGCAACTTGTGGCAGGATACGGGTGGCAAGTGGCACACTGCAACTGGTGGCAGGATACGGGTGGCAAGTGGCACACTGCAACTGGTGAATGAATGAATGAAATACTTGTATAGCGCACAACGCGAACTGAATCGCCTCTAGGCGCTGTGGCGAGCTTTGATCATCTGCTAAAAGAGGAAGGTCTTGAGTTTTTTCCTAAAAGTCAGGTGATTTTCTTCCAGGCGGATGTTGATTGGTAGAGCATTCCATAGCCAAGGCCCTTGGACAGCGAATCTCAGATCCCCCTTGGATTTATAGCGGGCTTTGGGCATGAGGAGGAGGTTTTTGTTTGGTGATCGAAGACTGCGGTTTGGTGTGTAATGATTTATTTTCTCCATTAGGTATTGCGGAGCTTCTCTATGCACGCATTTGTGGGTGAGGCAAAGGGTCTTGAACGTGATCCGATTTTTTACGGTTAGCCAATGTAAGCTCCTCAGCGAAGGAGAGATGGATTCCAGGTTTTTTTTCCTGTTATCAGCCTTGCCACCGTGTTTTGGATCAGTTGTAATTGCGCAAGTTGATATTGTGGTAATCCTATGTAAAGCAAGTTTGCATAGTCCAGTCATGAATTAATGATTGTTCCAACTACCACTGCTTTGTCATTCTTTGGGATAAAAGGGATGAGTCTGCGAAGCATGTGCAGCAGATGGTGAGATCCACTGATTACAGATCCTATTTGCGCATCCATTGACATTTGTGCGTCTAAAATAACCCCGAGACTCTTCGCTTTGGTCTTTGGGAAAATAGTCTGCCCAAAGACGGTTGGTGGAGACCAGGAGGTTTTGGTTGCGGGCTTATGATTTGGGTGTAAGATAAGAAGCTCTGTCTTTGATTCGTTCAGCTGGAGGGAGTTGGTGGTCATCCAGTCCTCTATTGATTTGAGGCAGTTTTCAAGTTGTTGGTGATCTTTTTTTCCATTGATCCGGAAATAAAGTTGCGTGTCGTCAGCGTAAGAGTGGAAGCAGAGATCTGAGCATCTGATGATTTGAAGGAGTGGGCGAATGTAAATGTTAAAGAGAACGGGTGATAAAGGGGAGCCTTGAGGGACTCCGCAGGTGACAGCCCGAGTTTCGGAGAGGAATTTTCCTAGTTTCACTGTCTGTGACCGATTTCCTAGGAAGGACGCGAACCATTGGAGATCTATGTCTTGGACTCCGGCTACTTCTGTGAGGCGGACGAGTAGAGTATTGTGATCTACTGTATCAAACGCTGCACTTAGGTCTAGCAGTATGAGGAGACACGGCTCTCCGTCATCTGCTGCTTCGAGGGCGTCATCCCAAATCTTGAGGAGAGCTGTTTCTGTTCCATGACCCGGGCGGAAGCCTAATTGCAGCGGGTCCAGGAGTTTGTGAGTATCCAGGTGGAGTTGTAGCTGATGTACTACAGCTTTCTCCATGATCTTAGAAATGGTGTTGAGGCTTGTAATTGGCCTATGGTTGTTTGGATCCTGAGGGTCCAGGTTTGGTTTCTTGAGCAGAGGTTTGACGATGCCTTGTTTGAGGATGCTGGGAACAATCCCTTCGTGGAATCATCGGTTTATAAGGTGGGTTATTGTTGGAGTCATGATGACTGGTGGCAGACTACGGGTGGCAAGTGGCACACTACATCTTGTGGCAGGCTACGGGGGCCAAGTGGCACACTACATCTGGTGGCGGGCTATGGGTGGCAAATGGCACACTGCATCTGGTGGCAAACTATGGGTGGCAAGTGGCACACTGCATCTGGTGGCAGGATAGGGGTGGCAAGTGGCACACTGCATCTGGTGGCAAGCTATGGGTGGCAAGTGGCACACTGTAACTGGTGGCAGGATACAGGTTGCAAGTGGCACACTGCAACTGGTGGCAGGATACAGGTTGCAAGGGGCACACTGCAACTGGTGGCAGACTACGGGTGGCAAGGGGCACACTGCAACTGGTGGCAGGCTACGGGTGCCAAGTGGCACACTGCAACTGGTGGCAGGCTACGGGTGCCAAGTGGCACACTACATCTGGTGGCAGGCTACAGGTGCCAAGTGGCACAGTGCATCTGGTGGCAGGCTATGGGTGGCAAGTGGCACACTACATCTGGTGGCAGGATACGGGTGGCAAGTGGCACACTGTATCTGCCGGCAAGTGACACGCTCAGGGTTCCTACTGATTCTGCATTATGGTGAGTTGAACTATTTTATGATATATTATAATGTGATAATAGAAATAATGTGATTTGCTCATCCCGACACCATACCTAGCATGGTGTGTGGATGATTTATGTGCTAACATCAGCCATTCACCTGCCAAATTCCCTGAGACTACATAGCCCCCCCCCCTCATTTTTTAGGGGGAGTTGGGTTTCCCCGAATTGTAGTCTGGAAATGTGGTCACCCTAAACGCGACAAGTGTTTTTTTTTTTTTCTGCCAAAAGCCTACTGCCAGGTGGAAAAGCATTCAGGGGAGCTGGGCAAACACCCTGTGTGCATGGAGCCTAGCTTGTACTTGAAGTGCTGGCAGGAATGATGAGGCCTCTCTGACATTCTAGTTTGGGATCCGTCAGCAGCCAGGCACCCGGCATCTTTATGGTGAGCTCCGCCATGATTGTGGAGTCCATCCTCAGGACTGTCTACATCCCCCTTCTCCATTCCATAGTGACGTCACGTCATTCCTCCACACCCGCTCAATGATCACAATCTGGCGCTGCTGTAACCTCCTTCGGAAGCGTTTCTAGGCGAGCGCAGAAAATCCCAGCCTATCGGAGAAAAGAACGGCTTCCAGCATTCTACGGTTTCCACGACAACGGCTGCCGGAATATCCGGCGTTCCGGGGTTGCTAGGAGACGCAGATTCGAAGTTTGCAGAGCGGACTCTTTGGTTGTAACTGTAAAAGTTTTCATCTGGCTGTGAGCTGTGTGCAGACTGAGCGACGGGACGGTAAGTGAGCCTTTACTTTATTATACGGAGAGGAGAGGTAGGTAGGAGAAACCTTTCAGATTACACAGCGGCTGGGAGACAATAGAGCTTCAATGGAGCTGCTCTGTCCGTTCCTGTACATCAGAACAGTATAACGTTCTAATTATACTGCATGGCTGGCAGGACTGTGATCACCTACCCCCCAACTGTCCCTGATTCCGAGGGACTGTCCCCCTGATTTGGAGCAATGTCCCTCTGTCCCTCATTGCTCCTCATTTGTCCCTCATGTTGGTCTGATCTTTATTGATGTTTAGAAAATGCACTTTTTATCTTTCAAAAAGTGTTTTCCAGTGCTAAACCTTTCATCTGATTTCTAAATTGCTGCACTTGTAAATTCCAAAAAGCAATATAAAGGAATAGTAGTCCTAAAAAAAAAAGCACTTGTGGGTTTAATGAACCTTTTTTGGTTAATTCTCCTTTAAGGGGGTGTGACAGGGGGCGTGTCCTATGCCTTCATACATTTGCTAGTAGGTGTCCCTCATTCCCATCTCAAAATGTTTTCAAGGTTTGTAAGTAAGGATGAGCTCAGGCGTGTTCGCATGGACCACGTGGAGAGCCTGCCAGGAAGTGGGCGCAGCGCTGCGCTAATCACAGACATTGAGACATTTCTCGATCTCTGGAGCCGCACATCGGGGCAATGTCTCACTGCCTGTGATTAGCGCAGCGCTGCGCCCACTTCCTGGCAGGCTCTGCACATGGTCCGTGTGAACACGCCTGAGCTCATCCCTATTTGTAAGCATGGGGTAGGTTGGGGATCTTTGCAGTTTTTTTGAAAATGTATTCCAACAGACCTCCTTTTATTTTCTTTACAATGGCAGAGCTTATTCTAAAAATTGCAGCACTTGGAGTGAGACCAGCGGACATCCCCCTCATGACTTCCTGGAGCAAGTAATGATCACCACCAAGCAGTAAGGGATCATTCACACCAGATGCATGGTCAGCACATTCCCAACGCATGGCAATCCAAAACAAAAAGTAATGGTTCCCTATGAATGCAGTTCACACCATTGCGCTGCATTTGCCTAGCACAATGCGACACAATGCATGCAAATGGTCAAAAGAGTGCATAAACGTAATACACTGCAAAACAAACGGGGGGGTGGGGTGCATGTAAAGCTATGGCCATGCATTACAAAGATGCAACATGCATGTGATGTGATATAAATGAGCCCTAAAAGTGGTAACTCATCACCAGATGGGAGGACCCAAAAATCACAGGTCAGTGTGTGTATAATAGAGTATTCCCAAGTCACCTCAGTCCACGTCCCCCCAATCCTGACTTCTTGAATCCAGTCCTCTTACAGCATTTTCATGAATATTCCTGGAAGCGCACGGGGTGGAGCTTGGGCACTGACATCACACATTGTTGCTCAGCTCGTGTGCCGGCTTTTAAGTCTTTTTTTAAGTCTTTTTTTACATTTCTCCAGTAAAGGTTCCAAACAATTCCCCCGCCGTTGGAGTTTCTCCTAGGAATATTCTTGAAAATGCTGTGACAGTTTCCAGAAGCCTATAATGCCAGAAGCCGCAGGATGTGGACTGGGCATGACCTGGGTCTCCTCTATAACATACACATACTGGCCTCGGTCTTACCATCCAGTGAGCAACCAGTTATACTTCATAAAATAAAAACCCCAAATTATAGCATTAATAATAGCAACACAGCCGCTGACACAAATCTCCTGGCAAAAAGACAAAATAACATAAATCACAACGTGCAACACTAAAAATGTAGTCCCAATGTTCGAGGAAATTTGATATCTCAATAAAAACAGTCCAATAGGTGTACACACGATCAGAAATTCTGCCAGCAAAAGTCAGGTGTGAGCTTTTGGTCAGAAATTGCGATCGTGTGTACACTCCATCGGACTTTTGCTGGCAGAATTCCAGCCAGCAAAAGATTGAGAGCATGTTCCGATCGGAAATTCGGATTGCCTGTACAAATTCCGACGCTCAAAATTCCTACGCATGCTCGGAAACAATTCGAAGCATGCTCGGAAGCATTGAACTTCACCATGTTCTTGACGGTCGAAAGTTCAGAGAACTTTTGTGTGACTGTGTGTATGCAAGCCAAACCATCCAAGTTTTTTTTCCGGCTCATGTGTACGGGGCATAAGTCCACACAAAGGGAAGTGCTGGGAAGAATCCGTCACCAAAAAGGAAAGGTTCACACCAGTGTTAATTTCATTGACTAAAACATTTTATTTGACTAAATGGATACTATTTAGGTCGACTAAAATACGACTAAAACAATTGAGATGACTAAAATATGACTTAAACTGAAATGGCATTTTAGTCAAAAGACATGCTGTGTAAACACGATCAGAATTTCCGACAACAAATGTTCGATGTGAGCTTATTGTCGGAAATTCCGACCATGTGTAGGCTCCATCCGAAATTTGCTGTTGGAATTTCTGACAACAGATGTTTGAGAGCTGGATCTCAGATTTTGTTGTCGGAAATTCCGAGCATGTGTAGAAAATTTCCGACACACAAAATTCCACGCATGCTCGGAATCAAGCAGAAGAGCCGCACTGGCTATTGAGCTTCATTTTTCTCAGCTCATCGTACGCATTGTACGTCACCGCGTTCTTGGCGAATTTACGACAACATTTTTGTAACCGTATGTATGCAAGACAAGCTTGAGCCAACATCCGTCGGAAAAAAATCCACGGTTTGATTGTCAGAAATTCAGATCGTCTGTATGCGGTATGAGACTAAAACCAAATTTGACTTCCAAATTAACACCGGTCTGTAGTGCATGTTCATACCTCAATACCACAAATAATAGCATATTAGATTTTTCACTACAGTAGTTTATAATAAGTTTGGAAATTGTAGAGATTACAATTTATTTACACCCATTTGATTTTAGAAGACTAAAGTGAGTTTTTGTCGGCTACAGCGAGTTTTAGTCTGCCAAAACGTAGGGCATTTTAGTCGACTAAAATGTACTGGAGCTTTAGTCGAATAAATACGACTAAAACAAAAACATTTGCAGAAGACTAAAATGGGACTAAAACTAAAATGCTATTTTAGTCCTAAGACTAATGCCGCGTACACACAATCGGATTTTCCGACAACAAAACCTTGGATTTTTGTTTGAAGGTTGTTGGCTCAAACTTGTCTTGCATACACACAGTCACACAAATGTTTGCCAAAAATTCTGAATGTGAGAACGCGGTGCCATACAACACGTATGATGAGCCGAGAAAAAGGAAGTTGAAAAGCCAGTGCGGTTCCTTCTGCTTGATTCCGAGCATGCGTGGACTTTTGTGCGACAGACTTGTGTACACACAATCAGACTTTCCGACAAGTTTTGTTAGCAGCAAATTTGAGAACCTGCTAGCCAACATTCGTTGGTGGAAATTCCGACTGCAAATGTTCGATGGAGCATACACACGGACTTCCCGACAGCAAGCTTACATCCAACATTTCCCGTCGGAAAATCCGACCATGTATACGCGACATAAGGCTAAAACTGAATCGAACATTTGCAGCCAAAATAAACACTGGTTCACACTGACTCTTACCCCAATGTGTGGACTACTTAATCAAAAGCAGTCAAACACGCTTGAAAATCCTCCACTTAGATTTCACCATACATGGAGAGATAGATTGTATGAACACCAATAGGATCCTCCTTAAGCCTCATACATACGATCAGACTTCCATCAGACTTTTCTGTGGATTTTTGTCTGAATGGGCATTGGCCGTAAACTTGTTCTGCATACACACGGCAGAACATTCTCAGCCAACTTTCACCAAATCACATGTTTTTTCAGCTCTTTACCGACACACTTTGGGCAACTTCTGCTATTGTTGGCTGATGTTTAGCATTGGTTCTGAGCCATGCGTGTTTGTACTTTAGACTTTAGTCCGATGGACTTGTGTACACACGATCGGATTATTCTTTGTTGTTGAAAAGTTTGAGCGAACATTTGTCCATTGAAAAAGCAACAATTGTCCGATGGAGCATACAGACAGTCAGATTCTCCAATAATATAGGTCTGTCGGACCGTTGTTGTTGAAAAGTACGATCGTGTGTATGGGCCTTAAGACAGACTCTTATCACGTCAGGACATCATGTTATCAGGTATAAAAAACGTAATTGCACAGTTTTACTGTCAAGTGAATTTATTAAGAATACAGCAAAGTCCAGAATACTCACAAAAAACGCAGTAAAAAACGCATTTCAATCCAATAAAAACGATCAATGTTTCCATCCAGTGTGATAGCCGGCTGTCGAGCTTGCCAATGTCACGTAACCCATATACTTCATGCCATTGGTCACTACTTGCCCTGGGAACCCACTATGGGGGGTTCTGGTGGTCTCTTTCCAAGCACTGCAATTCTAAAGCCACGTACACACGTAGCCATCTGTCCGACGTTCTTAGTCTGGCGGACTTCCCGCCAGACTGTCCGTCGGACTTTCCGAACGGGCTACTTGCCCACACACGGCACTTTTTCAGCAGACTAATACAGCCTACTAAGTCCGCCATACTATCCACCCTACTTTTGAAATGAACGGACTCGCCCACACACGCGGAGGAAAGTCCGCTCATTTCGAGCGCGTCTCCAGGTAGGCGGGGCCCGCGAAGGATACGTCGCAGTCCCCGCCGCCTGGTATGGACTTAAAGGGGAACCCCAACGCCGAAAAAAAATCGGCGTGGGGTCCCCCAAAGTCCACAACAGAACCTTGTCCGAGCACGCTACCCCGCCGGCCAGGAAAGGAGGGGCGAGCGAGCGCCCCCTCCTGAGCCGTACCAGGCCGCGTGCCCTCAACATGGGGGGTGCCTTGGGGAAGGGGGGGCCGTGTGGCCCCCCCACCCCAAAGCACCTTGTCCCCATGTTGATGAGGACAAGGGCCTCTTCCCGACAACCCTGGCAGTTGGTTGTCGGGGTCTGCGGGTGGGGGGCTTATCGGAATCCGGGAGCCCCCTTTAATAAGGGGGCCCCCGGATACCGGCCCCCCAACCTTATGTGAATGAGTATGGGGTACAATGTACCCCTACCCATTCACCTGTAAAATAAAGTACAAAAAAAAACACAACACACAAGATAAAATAATTTATTGCACAGCTCCGGGGGTCTTCCGTCTTCGGGGGTCTTCTCGCCGGACTCCTCCGCTATCTTCTTGTAGCTCTTTTACTAGTGGAGGAGCCCGGCATTCTTCTTCGTCGCCGCGGCCTCTTCTTCCGACTTCGGGGGTCTTGTCCCCCTCTTCGGTTCTTCTGCCGGGCCACCGCGCCTTCTTATAGCTCTTTTACAGGCGGTGGCCCGGTCTTCTGTCGCCGCCGCCGCCGCCGCCTTCCGTTCTTCTTCTTCTTCTCCTTCTTCTCCTGGAGATGTTGACTCGACGTTCTCTCCGGCCGCAATGCCAGGGACGCGCTGCGCTGCGACTTACATAGGGACAAGGGGCGGTGTCACATGGGTTGGTGTCACATGGGTTGATGTCACATGGCGACAGTACCAGCATCCTCCGGGACTGTGACATCGTAAGGGGGCGGGGTCACCATGTGACATCAACCCATGTGACACCGCCCCTTGTCCCTATATAAGTCGCAGCGCGTCCCTGGCATTACGGCCGGAGAGAACGCCGAGTCAACATCTCCAGGAGAAGAAGGAGAAGAAGAACGGAAGGCGGCGACAGAAGACCGGGCCACCGCCTGTAAAAGAGCTATAAGAAGGCGCGGTGGCCCGGCAGAAGAACCGAAGAGGGGGACAAGACCCCCGAAGTCGGAAGAAGAGGCCACGGCGACGAAGAAGAATGCCGGGCTCCTCCGCTAGTAAAAGAGCTACAAGAAGATAGCGGAGGAGTCCGGCGAGAAGACCCCCGAAGACGGAAAACCCCCGGAGCTGTGCAATAAATTATTTTATCTTGTGTGTTGTGTTTTTTTTTTTGTACTTTATTTTACAGGTGAATGGGTAGGGGTACATTGTACCCCATACTCATTCACATAGGGTGAGTGGCCGGTATCCGGGGGCCCCCTTATTAAAGGGGGCTCCCGGATTCCGATAAGCCCCCCGCCCGCAGACCCCGACGGCCAGGGTTGTCGGGAAGAGGCCCTTGTCCTCATCAACATGGGGACAAGGTGCTTTGGGGTGGGGGGGCCGCGCGGCCCCCCCTTCCCCAAGGCACCCCCCATGTTGAGGGCACGCGGCCTGGTGCGGCTCAGGAGGGGGGGGCACTCGCTCACCCCTCCTTTCCTGGCCGGCCGGGTAGCGTGCTTGGACAAGGGTCTGTTGTGGACTTGGGGGGACCCCCACGCCAATTTTTTTCGGCGTTGGGGTTCCCCTTTAAGTCCATACCAAGTGGCGGGGCCAGTGGCGTCTCCTTCGCGGGCCCCGCCTACCTGGAGACCCGCTCGAAATGAGCGGACTTTTCTCCGGGCGGGAAAAGTCCGCTCATTTCAAAAGTACGGCGGACTGGCGCACACACGGCCGGATTGTCTGCCGAAATGCGAGTCCGGCGGGAAGATTGGAGTGTAAAACTACATTCTAAGTCCGCCGTACTTTCGGGTCAAAAAAGTATGCCGAAGGCTACACACGGGGGGATTGTCCGGCGGACTTGAGTTTGCCGGACTTTTCCACCCGCTTGTTTGATCGTGTGTACGCGGCATAAATTATTTGAAGGTCTACATTGATTATATTCTGTTACCATGCTGCTTTAGTGTGAATTATATTAGTACAGACTTCATTACTTCTTTATATTGTTTGTCCATTTGATGATAAAGTGGGTCCATCATGGGGCACAAGCCAGCATTACAAAATCACATTATTATCTTGAATAGCAGTTATCTGCAGTAAAAAAAAAGACTGTTTCTTAGCCTCCTCTGCCTGCCTAGATGACCCTATGTTCACACCTATGCATTTTTTAATGTAGAGTTTTTGGAAAGGGTTAGGGACTTTTTTCCCGCGATTTGCAGCTAATAGACTTCAATGGAGCTGCACCATAGTTACATAGTTAGTCGGGTTGAAAAAAGACACAAGTCCATCCAGTTCAACCATAAAAAATAAATAAATAAATAAATAAAAGAAACGCAAGTGGTGCATTTGTGATTTTTTTTTTATGTGTTTTGCAGTTCTTATTTTACCACTGTATATAGCTGGTTTCTAAGCAGGGGGTGAGTAAGCCGGCCACCATGTCCTTAGCAAGCGACAAGTCATCAGCTGTTAGCTTAATGTTTAAAAAAATAAAACATTTGCCGGAAAAAACATTTGTGCAAAAAATGGCATGGCCCCCCCCCCCCCCCCCCAGGTACATACCAGGCCCTTTGGGTCTAGTATGGATTTGGAGGGGACCCATCCAAGAAAAAAAAATAGCGTGGGGTTCCCCCCCCAAAATCCATGCCAGACCCTTATCTGAGCATGCAGCCTGGCAGGTCTGGAAAGGGAGAGGACTAGTGAGCGCCCGTCCCCCTCCTGAACCGTATCAGGCCACATGCCCTCAACATGGGGAGGGGTCGCTGCCAAAGCACCTTGCCCCCATGTTGCCAGCCTCTTCCCGACAACCCTAGCTGGCTCTTCCCACCGCCTCCTCCTCGAGCTGTCTCTTCCCGCTGTTTTTTCCTTCCCACCGTCTCTTCCTCAAGCTGTCTCTTCCTGCCATCTTCTTCTCACCATCTCCTCCTTAAACTGCCTCTTCCTGCTGTCTTCTCCTTCCCATTATCTTCCCTTCAAGCTGTTTCTTCCCTCCACACTTTCTTTCTGCTGCTGTCTTCTTCCTCGCCGCCGGTTACCCACAATTTTTTTTTTAAAGCCGCTCTTGTTCTGTTGATCTCTTCATCTGTTTTGTTGCTGCCTGCTCTCTGCCGACTCTTATGCCGCGTACACACGACCAGACTTATGTCCGACAGACTTTCGACGGAGTTCTGCCGGAGTTCTGACAGAGTTCTGACGGACTTTCCGAATGAGCGGACTTGGCCACACACAATCACACCAAACTCAGACGGATTCGAACGTGATGACGTACGACTGGACTCGAATAAGGAAGTTCATAGCCAGTAGCCAATAGCTGCCCTAGTGTCGGTTTTAGTCCGTCGGAATAGCATACACACGAGCGAATTTTTCGGTAGGAACTGGGTCCGGCAGAGTTCTGGCGGAAAAATTTGAAGCATGTTCCATTTCTAAAGTCTGTCAGACTTTTGCGAATCAAAAGTCCGTTGCAGCCCACACACGATCGAATGGTCTGCCGGAATCATTCCGTCAGACTTTGGATGTTGAAAAGTCCGCTCGTGTGTACGGGGCTTTATATAACCATGGTGCATGGCCACCCGGTGACATCACTCGGAGAGCCTGCCCCTTGTGACACTATCATGTTAAATTGTTCAGGAGAGGTTGTAAAACATTCTGTGTACATTAAGTCTAAAATTTGAAAGTTATTGCAAAGCTTAATTTATTAAATTCATGAAAATAGCAAACATGTTATACTTACTAGCGCTGTAATTGGATAGAGCGGGCCCGAAACTCCTCTTCTGGGGTCCTCCGCTGACGCTGTCTTCTCCTCCTCTTCTCCGGGTGCCCCCACACCAAGCTACTTGCTATTCGTTCTTATGCCACGTACACACATTCAGATTTTCGGATGGCAAATGTTCGATGTGAGCTTGTTGTCGGAAAGTCCGACCGTGTGTAGGCTCCATCAAACATTTGCTGTCGGAATTTCCTCCAACAAACCTTTGATAGCATGTTCTCAAATTTTACATAACCAAGGTCCATTGCACTAAAAAGCAAGAGTATGTACCATACAATTCTGCTCTAAAATGTTGTTATTAGGGATGCACCGAATGGGTTTTTTGGTGCCGAAACCGATACCGAAAATGAAAAATACACTAGGCCGAAAACCGATACCGAAACAGCACCAAAACTGAAAATGGCTTTTTTTTATATATTAAAAAAAAAATTATTTATATAAAATTGCCTTATAGTATTATTCATTATAGTATTCATATTCAACTGAATCATTAATTTTATGAATAAAAGAATAGTCCTGTAATGTAAAATAACAGTACTTTAATAAAGCAACCCAAATAAATTGGACAGTGGACACAGAAGATAAAATCATAAAATCAAGTAAAATCCTAAATTTTTATTATAAGTTACTACAGCATATCCTGCAGTGTAGACTGCAGTCAGTGCACATTGAACCATAACAACAAAATAAATAACAAAAAAAGAAATAAAATAATATAAAATAAAATGAATAAGTCTAAGAAGACTTAAAGTCTAAAGCCGCGTACACACGGGCGGATTGTATGGCCTACTTAGTCCGTCATACAATCCGACGGACAGTCCGTCCTACTTTCGAATGAACGGACTTGACCACACACGGATGCACAAACAGTCCGTCGAAAGCTTGCGCGATGACGTGTACAGCACGTACGACGGGACTAGAAATAGGAAGTCCAATACACAGCAATGCAACCTTCCGCCGTGTAAATCCTTTCTGAGCATGCGCCATTCTTAGTCCGTCGAACTAGCCTACTCACGAGCGGATTGTCCGCTGAAACCAAAGTCTGACGGACAGTATTACGGAAATTCCGAAATACTTAGTACGCCAGACTGCACGCTGAAAAAGTCCGCTGAAGCCCACACACGAGCGGACTGTCCACTGAAATGTGTTTCGGCGGACTAAGTAGGCCATACAATCCGCCCGTGTGTACGCGGCCTTAGACTTTATTAATTTTCAACTTAAATCAGAAGAACTAGTAGTAATTCAGTTCTCTCTCCCTAAGGTGTCAGCAGCTGCATGTGCGATAAAAGTGTATGTATGAAAATTAAGAATGGCCTCATAAAGTAATAAATTAGAAATTAAATTTACATCATGCACCATCATCCCAATTATATATGGAATAAATGTTTGGAAATTCTGGTCTCCGGCCAGAAACATCAAGAGAGAATGCGAGCAGGGGGACTATTGCGGTGCACATTAAACATTTATATAAATTGAAAAAACAAAAGAGAAGAAAAATATAAAATAAGATTTTATCGTTTATTAAAAATAAAAACATTTTGCAATGCAACATATCAATAACACATGGGGAAGGTGTAGTATTTCGACTAGTTTCGCTTTTCAGCTTCTTCAGGAAATACATGCATCTAGGGATATATACATAAATCACAATTAGATCAATAAAAACTGTATGAAGTAACCTTCAATAACGACACAGAAAAAAATGGAGAAAAGAGCGATTGTACAATACATATCAAAATTTAGCAGAGTCTTACCCAGACGCCTTAGCCCCAGGGTAGCTCAGACATACCGGGGGGAGGAGCCTCCCCCGGCGACTGGGAGGGGTATTGACCCCGACACAAGCCGATATCTAAATATATGGAAACATTGGTATTAAACTCACTAATTTAAAAATTATAACCCCAAAACCTTTCACAAGTAGTGACCTTGTGTGAGATACAGGTGTATTATCACAATTGGATGATTGTGGAAGATATTCATAAACGGTGATAGGGACCATACATAAAAATACCCAGTGAGAATAAAACCACTGAGTGAAAGATTTTGGGGAAGTGAAGATAAGAAAGGGAAACGAAATCACGATAAAGAAAGGGGAAAAAAAAAAAAAAAAACAAGGTGAAAGTAAATGAAAGAAGTTTGATAAAAAAGTAAAGATAATATCCACCGTGAACTCGTGAATGGTGAGTCTACTAGCATATATATTCAAAAACGTGCATAGTGTAAGATTCAAAATAGCGAAAGGTGCACAATAATGAAGAGTGAAGTGGACAAGAATTAACCTATTAGAAAAGGGGCACGAAGGAAAAGTGAATATTGGTGAAAAACTGCAAGGGCAGGTACCAAATATAAATTAAATATAATTACCCATATAAGGCTACGAATGTTTTTCTATAGGGTCCGGAAAAAGGAATGGGGCTCACCACCACTGAATGGGTGGAAAATTTAGCCTCCTTGGTGTGATCGGCGTGTGGAATGAGGAAACTCGAGTGTAACAAGACACTGGAGAATGAGTAGTTTTCTGCATAAACAATGGTAATAGATTAATCCTATTACATCCAATAACGGGTAATATGTTAAATATAGGTCCCAATGGTACCCCACCTCGACTATATTCACTCACCGATCATCATATCACCATCTATCACCATCTGAATTCTCCGGATCCCTTCGGCGTGTCAGGATAGCGGTAGATACCGCCCATTTATACCCCTCAACCCCACTAATGGACGCCAGCACCGTATCACCGGTGCATAGCGTCGAGGGGTCGCTAAATAACAATGTAGACTAGTCTGTTTCTGGAAGTCTCCGCCCATATCTAGAACACAGTGTGGTATAGTGTATAGTACTGGAATATGTAGACAGCCACAGATACAGGACATACAGTTTTGTACATGCAGCGGGCTGAAAGCTTAGGGAGAGACATAGTTTGGCCCAACTGCAACAAACTATGTATGATGTGTGTGTGTACAGTACTAAAACTGGAGATCTCTTAAATTGAAGATGTGCAAAAAACTGTAGAACTACTACAATAAACAAGCAACTAATGGCAGTATGGCACAACTAGACAACTGGAACATACTGTTAGTCAGTCATACTATGTTGTATGTTCCAATTGTCCAATAACACAGTCCAATGCCAATTCATTTACTATGTTCAACAACATGGTAAAGGAATTGGTCTATGCTATGGATTTATAAATCGATTTCAGTAAAAGTGGCAGATTGCGCTTTAAGAACAAAAGTTGCTCCGCTTTCTCACAGGAGAGACGGTTTCTCTTCTCGTCAAGAATATGAGATGCTAGACTGAATAGTCTCTCACTCTCTGTACTGGTGCTTGGGGCAGATAAATATCTGCGTGCAATCTGTGCAAGCAAAGGAAAATGTTGTTTGTTGATGCGCCAGTACACAAGGGGATTGTCACTTCTGGCGATAGGCTGTTCAGCTAAATAAATGTCCAGCTGTTGGGTAGCTGCACTTGTTGTTGCACTGCTATGGACCGGGGTGCATTCATGTAAAATTTCTTCAAACATATCAGATATGGAGGGAGTGTGTTCCTCTTCACTTGTATGCAACCGTTTCTTCTCACTTTCCTCTGTGCTACACCTCAAAACTCCTTCACCGGATGCTTCCACCACCTCCATTTGTGCCTGTATCATTTCCCGTGCACGCTGCTTTTTCTCAACATTAAAATAATGCTCTTTAAATCGAGGATCTAGAACTGGTGCAATGCAGTACAGAGGGTTGGACTCGGTGTCTTGAAACCGGTTGGTAACGGCCTCCAGTAGAGTGGTTTTAGCTGTTTTTATGCCATGGTCTGTTTCTATCTCTTTTCCTAGCAGACACTTCAGTGCGGCAATCAAGGGAATAACTTCAGAAATGGAAGCATTAGTTGAGCTTATTTCTTTTGTTAACTGTTCAAATGGAGATAGAAGAGACAAACTATTTTCAACTAACATCCACTGATGTGCACTCAGTGTTGCCGGCAGCTCGTAATCTGCAATGTATGCAGCTAAAACACGCTTTTGTTCAAAAAGACTTTGCAGCATATAGTAGGTGCTGTTCCAAGGAGTGGCTACATCTTGCTGCAATCATTTCGGTGGCATTCCAAACTGTATCTTCAAAGCTTGTAATCTGGAATAAGCAAGCGGAGAATGCTTAAAGTGACCCACAATTTTTCTTCCTTATGATACAATATCAGATATGGTGCGCTGACTCAGCAATCCTTCATTCACAGCCAATTGCAGCGTGTGTGCCATACACGGTATGCTTTTAAGTTCACTGTCCTTCATTGCCTTTTCCATGTTCCATGCATTATCTCGGACAATCAAATGCACTTTAGACTTCTCAATGTGCCAAGTGTCAAGCATGGATTTTAAAGTGTCAGCTATTGCTGCTGTAGTATGTGATCCAACAAACTCACGTGCGTTAAGTAGGATGTTTTTCAATTGAAATTTGTCATCTATCCACTGCGCTGTCAGGCTAAGCATGCTCGTTGGACTGACGTCTGAGCTCCAAATGTCGGTAGTAAAACTGATTGCTATGATGTCGGTAGTCATGAGCTCTTGAACGTGTTTTCTAACACTGCAAAACAATTCAGGTAGACAGGTATCTGCAAAGTAGCGTCGGCTTGGTAGTGAGTAACGCGGCTCAATATGTTGCATGAGCCTACGGAATCCAATGTCCTCCACAACAGAGAATGGCTGGTCATCTAATGCAATAAATTCCATAATTTTATCTGTTTATGGCACGAGCTTTGGGACTTTCAAATTTTTTAACCTTTTTAAAGACCGTGGCCACAGATGGTGTTGAGCCTGAGTCACTTTTTGGAAGTGGCACTGTTTTCTTGTAATCTGAATGCTGAACTGGATGTCGTGTTTTCAGGTGGTGTATCAAACCTGTTGTTGAAAAATGCCTTGGCACTGTACCCCCTCTTGAAATTTCTGCTGAGCAAAGACTACAGATTGCAATTGGGGTCTTTATCAGAAACTTTAAAATATTTCCACACTGCAGACATGGTCCACCTTTGCTGGTAGCGCAGAATAATAGCATAGAGTGATCTATAGTGGGAGTGAAATCTGAGGGGGAAAAGAAAAAAAAGGACAAAATCAATTTAAAGAGGGATTCCACCTACAAAAAAAATATTAAAAGCCAGCAGCTATAAATACTACAGCTGCTGACTTTTAATAAATGGACACTCACCTGTCCCGGGTTCCAGCGATGCCGAGGCCGAACGATCGCTCGGCTCTCGGCTGCTGCCGCCACCATTCTAGGTGAGGGAATCAGAAAGTGAAGCGAATCGGCTTCACTTCCTGGTTCCCTACTGCGCATGCGCGAGTCGCGCAGCGCAATAGGAATTCTCTGCGCTGTCTCTGAGACCCGTGTGTGTCCCAGCAGACAGCGCGGCAGGACAGGAAATGGCGTAGACTCCCACGGGAGTCTATGCCCGGAAGTGGGTGTAAATGCCTGTCTTTGACAGGTATCTCCACCCCTCTCCCCCCTGAAAGGTGCCAATTGTGACACCGTAGGGGGGGAGGGTTCCGATCAGCGGAGGTTCCACTTTAGGGTGGAACCCCGCTTTAAAAGCTAAACCCCAGGAGGCAGCTTTAAAAAATAACAAACTATCACTTTTTTTTTTTAAACGCTGCAGCTCTTGCCATGCAAGGTAGTTAATAATATGTCTGCACTGCAGTACATCTGACTTGTACCAAAAAGATAATATAATTGCACTGATTAAATTTCATTGCAAATGCTATATTTAAAGCGGAGGTCCACCCTAAAGTAGACCTTCCGCTCATTGGAACCCTCCGGCGCCACAATTGGCACCTTTCAGGGGGGAGGGGGTGCAGGTACCTGTACAGTACAGGTATCTGCACCCACTTCCGGCGTAGATTCTGCAGAAGGTACGCCCCTTTCTGTAGAATCTACGCCCCTTTCCGAAGGCCCCCCGCTGCCTGCTGGGAAACACACGGATCCCAGAGACAGCGGGGACCATCCTTATTGCGCAGCGCGACTCGCGCATGCACAGTAGGGAACCGGGAAATGAAGCCGAAAGGCTCCACTTCCTGATTCCCATACCCAAGATGGCGGCGGCAGCACCCGAGAGACAATCGAGAGATTGGCTTCGGGTGCCGACATCGCGGGCGCGCTGGGCGGGTAAGTGTCATTATTTTAAAAGTCAGCAGCTGCAGTATTTGTAGCTGCTGGCTTTAAAAAAAAAAAAAAACGGCGGACTCCCGCTTTAATTTTTTTTAGCTATTCTGCAGTATAATATACTATAACTTCATGCGCTTGTTGTTGTCATTGCATTTGTCAGCGTAGTATTAACTAAGTTATACATGATTTGTTGAAACATGACAGTACACAATAAAATAAATAATATATAGTTATTAAATATAATATATATCATGTTTTAAAAAATCATGTGCTTGCTGTCATGTCAGTGTGCTATACTATACCAAAATGACAAATTCAATGACAACAAGGGCATACATTTTATAGTATACCAGTACTACAGAATAAATAGCATGCCATTCCATTTCAAATCAGTTTTATATAACATATTTTTTTTGCTACGTCAGATGTACTGTAGTGCAGACATATTTAATACCATACTGCATGGCACAAAAGGCACAAAGGCGTAAGTAATACATGTTGTTTGACTGCTATGACAGTTTCAGTAGTATAGTAAAATAAATTAGTTGGATTGTTTGGCAGTTTAAGGCAAAAAGGCAATGCATTGCTCACCGGCGAATAGTAGTAATGGTAGCCATCCAGGAGGGACAGTGCCCACTCTTGTACTTCAGTATGCTATGTGCAGCCCTCTATGAAGCCGTCTCCCGGGTCCCAGCAGCGTCTCTCGGGTCCCAGCAGCGTCTCTCGGTTCCCAGCAGCGTCTCACAAGCACGAGCAGCGTCCGCGGGGAAGGTGCCAGCGTCTCAGCAGGGAACGTGCTTACGAATGCGGCGTCTTATCCGCGAGGAACGTGCAAGCCGCCCACAGAACGAGTGATGTCATCCGAAGTTTCTCCCACCGCTACTGCGCATGCGCGATTTTTGCCGCCATTATCGGCAAGAATTCTCTTTCGGCAAAATGCCGAAAGGGCCATTTTCGGCCGATATGTTTCGGCGGCCGAAATTTCGGTGCATCCCTAGTTGTTATTTCAAACACCCACTGTGTCTAATCTAAAGGTTGTCCAACATGTATTCATACCCACTGTGGTAGACACTGCTTGCCTGTCCTGCTCAGATATCACACATACATGGCAATTAATAATAGCCTGATTAGACACACAGGACCTGCCACCAGTGCTAAGTGATTAATTAGTGTGGGTATTTAAAATATTTGATGGAAAACTAATTACTTCTACAAAATTGAAATGTCATATCCTATCAAAGTGTGAAATTTGTTGTTTAATTAGATGAGCGACTTATTATAGTGAAAATCAAAATCAAGTTTCATAAAGGTTTATTTTTTTCACTACAACAGAGAATTACAATGTACATGGAAAATGACATATTTATTCTGAACTAATCTAGATTATAATTATTATTTAGTGCATATAAACCACTAAAGGCTTTTTTTTTACTCATTTAAACACAGTACTTTGCAAAACCAATTAGTTTGAGCATGCAAACTATTATTTATCTAGGAAGTAGATGATGGACTGTATACTGTTGGACAAAATATTAGTGCTATTACAGGTCAAAATAACAGTCGTAGAGTGTTAGCTTTGGATTATTGCAGAAATTGTCTAATCTAAATTATTAAAGATGCAGCTGCTGACTTTTAATAAATGGACACTCACCTGTCCCAGGATCCAGCGATGTCGGCGGCCGATCGATTGCTCGGCTCTCGGCTGCTGCCGCCGCCATTCTAGGTGGGGGAATCAGGAAGTGAAGCATTGCGGCTTCACTTCCCCGTTCTCTACTGCGCAATAGGAATGGGCACACACGGGTCCCAGAGACAGCGCGCTGGGACAGGAAGAAGCACAGACTCCCGTAAATGGGTGCAAATACCTGTCTTAGACAGGTATCTGCACCCCCCTCCCCCTGAAAGGTGCCAACTGTGACACCGGAGGGGGTGAGGGTTCCAATGAGCGTAAGTTCCACTTTAGGGTGGAACCCCCCTTTTAAAGTCTGAAGATCTGATCTAGGTCAAAATAAAAGTTACTTTGTTGTAACTATTATTGTAACAATCTGTTACAAGTGCTAAGAGTTTTTCTATGTAGAAAGGATATCTGTAGATTATTGTACATATATCCTTTAGACCAGGGCTTGACAAATTTGCTTGGAATCTAGGAGCCAGCTTAAAAAGTTAGGAACCAGGTCGGTAACGGCGATCCGGACCTGTCCCTGGCCTGACATGGAGACGAGTGAGGGGAAGATAGCGCCGCCGCCGCCCTCCCCCCCCGTCTCCAAGTCATTGCCCGTAGCTCTTAGAGGGACATTTTATTTATTTTATTTTTTTCAAATGACAATTTTTTTTTTAAATTGCATTTTAGTGTAAATATGAGATCTGAGGTCTCTCTGACCCCAGATCTCATATTTAAGAGGACCTGTCATGCTTTTTCTATTACAAGGGATTTTTACGTTCCTTGTAATAAGAATAAAAGTGACACAAATTTATTTTTAAAAGAACAGTGAAAAAAAAAAAAGTTAAAATAAGAAAAAAAAAAAAAAATTTTAAACGCGCCCTGTCCCGCCCGCATATGAAAGCGGTGTTCAAACCACAGATAGGAGGTATCGCCATGACTGGTAGAGCGAGAGCAATAATTCTAGCCCTAGACCTCCTCTGTAACTCAAAACATGCAACCTGTAGAATTTTCGCCTATGGAGATTTTAAAGAGTAAAAGTTTGTCTCCATTCCATGAGCGGGTGCAATTTTGAAGCGTGACATGTTGGGTATCAATTTACTCGGCGTAACATTATCTTTAACAATATAAAAAAATTGGGCTAACTTTACTGTTGTCTTATTTTTTTATTAAATAAAAAAATTTTCGCCAAAAAAGTGCGCTTGTAAGTCCGCTGCGCAAATACGGTGCGACAGACAGTATTGCAACAACCACCATTTTATTCTCTAGGGTGTTAGAATAAAAAATATATATAATGTTTAGGGGTTCTAAATAAAGGGAAGGAGATAGGCACGCAATAAAAAAACAGGCAGAGGAAGCTCCATTAGCATTGCTGGTTGTCATACCAACAGCCACCACAAGAGGGCGCCAGATTCCAGAAGGAATCATAGGACCGAAAAAGGCCTCAAAGCCTCAATTACCGGCCGCCGGCGGAACGGCTTGACGCGATCACATCAGGGGGGTCCACGGAGACAGGATACCCCCAGCTGTGCTGCCCCAGGTGCCAGGTCGCTAATTCTAGTCGCAAATGCGACCTGGCGCCTGGGTTTTGTCGAGCCCTGCTTTAGACCCCTTTCACACTGAGGCGCTTTACAGTCGCTATAGTGCTAAAAATAGCACCTGCAAAGCGCCTGCAAAGCGCCTCTCCTCTCTGTCCAGAGGGCTTTCACAAGGGCAACTAGTGTCTGGCTCATCCATCTTAATTAGCCTGAGTTATTTAAGCATATCAATAATTCAGGTATGAGTTTTTGATATTATCCAAAATAGTTGTGGTACAATTAGGTACAGAGATACCATGTAGAGTTCGCTGATGGTCCTACTAACATATTTCCATCTGGTTAGGATAATTCAATAGCCTGAACCTCTCAACAGACACCCTGGGCCCAGGGTTATAGCCATGACATTGCCAAAGACTATTAATTGGCAGCCCAGAAGTCCAAATTTTGCGTGCTAATCAGACTTCTTTTGGTGGAGCAGATTATTACCTCGATCTACGGTATATATTTTTATATAGGGAATGCCTTCTTTTTTCCTTCTCTTCCTTGTCCTAGAAGCACACAATTTCAGATGGGCAGACTCGGTTCTCCATTCTTAGGCTCAGTTCCTACAGTGCCCTTCTGGTTCCTTCAGGGGCGCCTTGGCAAAATGCCTAAAAATTGCCCCAAATTACCCAAAATTTGTCAACAAGCTAGGGAGTGAATCAAGCATGGCTTTTTGTTCCACAAACCACAGGTTTTTATTGTGTAGCATTACAAACTTGGTCACTGTGAGGTCCAGCCACTGGCATCCTAACCAGCCAATGAGGTAATGGGTTGTTAAAGAGGATGTCAGGCATCTGCATCCATGTTTGCCCCTCTCCATCAGCAGTGGGGTCACTTTAGTCACCTTCTGATTGAGGCAAAAGAAGAACACTATAATACTAGGCCTCAAGACTGTGCGGAAGTTTAAAGGGTGCCTTGGCTGAAAAAAGGTTGAATAACACTATTCTAAAATTATTGCTGATACTTTATTCCATGCATAAGGAGCCTGAAATGATCCTCTTCCAAGAAATCTGTTTTAATGTATTTACTGTTATCATAGCAGCAGCCCTGAATCTAAAACCAAAGAGCTCTCCATCACATTCCACAAATCCTTATCGACCTCAGTCCTGGATGTTGACCACTTTGTGCATGCACTATAGCCAATAGACAGCCTCAGTTTTTGGAGGATGTGCCATCAGGCATGCTCTATGACCATTGTGTGCTTTGGACACAGCTGATCACAGATCGAGGTAAAGGGCAATCACAGCAGCCCTTTACCATGTGATTAGCTTTGCCCAATCACAGCTGTCACAGTGTAAACAGTGGTTTGCCTGTTATTTGGCTCGCCTTTCCTTACACAGAAACTGTGTGAGAAAAGGAGAGCTGATCTGTCAGGGCACAGTGAGTGCACCATCTACACTGATAATCAGTGCAGCCCAATCAGCTGCACTTAGTTTTAACTTTTAGGTTTTAGTAACAAGTTTTAATTAAGTTATCCATAGCCCCTCTTTTGGAGATGAATTGCAACTGATCTTTGAAGCCTGGAAGCCATGCATTTAGCATACAACCGTGTCAATACAGATTAAAGGGACAGGCCAACATTTTAACATACTGTACGGTTCCTGATGTATTTTGGTTTTAATAAAATCTAGGCCTCCAGGTAAGGGCATTGGGGAAAGTTAATTCTATTAGAAAAGAGAGAAAGGCTCATTTTATTAGTTAGTTACTATAATGCCGTGTACACACAACCGGACTTTGACAGCAAAGTTTCGACAGAACAAATCCATCGGACAATTTGATCGTGTATGGGCTTCATCGGACCTTTTCTGTTGGAAAATCTGACGGGCTTTAGAAATAGAAACTGGTTCCGGCGGTAAGATTTGAAACATGTTCTATCGAGCAAACTGCTCGTCTGTATGCAGGTCTAACGGACCAACAACTATGCAAGGGAAGCTATTGGCTACTGGCTATTGAACTTCCTTTTTCTAGTCCCATTGTACGTCATTGCGTTAAACAATTGGACTTTGGTGTGATCGCGTGTAGGCAAGTCCGTTTCAGCGGAACTCCATCTGAACTACGTCGAAAAGTCCGTCGAAAAGTCCGTCAGAGTTCATTCCGACAGAAAGTCCGGTCGTCTGTACGCGGGATAAGTTTTATACATTTGAGAGTTTTATAAAACCTTGGAATCAACCCATCATTTTTACCCAAAGGAGTTATTTTATTTTAGTCGAAGTTCCTCCTTTTCAAACACAGCTTACAGAGAGGCAAAAATGTCTTATAATGTAGTCCTATTATGTAGTATATGCTGATCCATAGATCCCTTGCTGACTATTAGAAGGAAAAGATTTGTTAAAAAATACCATAATACATTATAAGATTCAGAATTATGGTTCTAATGCTAGAATTTTGGCAATAACATTAGAATATTTTTATTTTATTTTATTTTTTTATGTTTAAACCATCTGAGTTGTAGGAAAGCTTTCAAAGACTTTTTGTAATGCAAGTAGCGCATAAGCGGAGAGACCTGTTATGAAATCACATATTATTTAAGAAACAGCTTGTTGGGAAGTTAAATCACGAAGAAAAGAATCATTTGTCACAACTGTTGATCACCTTGAGTTTTAGAAAAACAAGGGTGTGATCAGGCTCGATGAAAGATCTTATGTCAACAGTTGGTTTACAACTGTCCATCAGTGCAACCTCATCAGTGCACATCAGTGAGGAAGAGAAATTACTTCTCTGCAAAATTTTACACAGAAACTAAGAAACACGTTTGCTTGTTTTTTTTTCCAAAATATTTGGACTTTTTCCTTTATTTAGCACAAAATAAAAAACCCAGTGGTGATTAAATACCACCAAAGGAAATCCCTATCTGCCAGTGTTGCATGACTGAGCAATTGTCATTCAAAATGTGACAGCCCTGAAAGCTGAAAATTGGCCTGAGCAGGACAGTGGTGAAAGTGCCCAGTACTGAAGTGGTTAAACAACACTCTGAGGGCCACTACCTGTTTATTAAGGTCTAACTATGTAACAAAATTCCCTATTGTCGCTTTTTATTTACTAAACCAGGAGAATTATAAATCATTTATAGTACACATATCCTGGTTTAGAGACTTTGCTGAGTTTAGTTCTTATGGTACATAACTGACCATTGACCTCTCTAAGAACAATAAACACAACCTCCTTAAAAAATAATTAACTTACAAATGATCACCACTCGCATCCTTTTCCCCAAGATAAAAACAATATATTTTACTCCAATACTCATTGAACCTACTAGACCAGTGATTCTCAACCAGGGTTTCGTGGAACCCTAGGGTGCCTCCAGGGGTTGCTAAGGGTTCTTTCGGTATTGGGCTATTTCTGCCTCTCGGATAAGTTCCCACCAACACCATTGATCTTTTTAGCTATCTCTTAGGAGGTCATTCTTCCCGATGGCCACAAGTGTAAGGAACATTCTTCCCACTGACCATCACACTAATGTATCATGATTTGTAGATTTCTAATTTTTAGCAGGGGTTCCCTGAGACTGGAGAACTATTTCAAGGGTTCCTCTGTGTTGAAAAGGTTCAGAAAGGCTGTACTGGACACTAGATACTTCTTTACTAGCCACAGTACATTAGCTTGTAAACCAACTGTTGACATAAGATCTTTCATTGAGCCTGATCACACCCTTGTTTTTCTAAAGCTCAAGGTGCTTAACAGTTGTGACAAATGATTCTTTTCTTCATGAATTAACTTTCCAACAAGCTGTTTCTTAAATAATATGTGATTTCATAACAGGTCTCTCCGCTTATGCACTACTTGCATTACAAAAAGTATTTGAAAGCTTTCCGACAGCTCAGCTGGGTAAACGTAAAAAAAAAAAATATTCTAATGTTATTGCCAAAATTCTTAACCAACCGCAGGCTTTAGAAATTGCAGATACATGTCACCTGTCCCTGGAGGCTCCAGTACAATTGTCCAGCATTAGAACCATAATTCTATTATGGTAATTTTTCACAAATCTTCTCCTTCTAATGCCGCGTACACACGATCAGACTGTCCGGCGGACTTAGCCCGGCAGACAAACCGCCGGACTTTGAAGCGGAGGTCCACCGGACTTTCCGAACAAGCGGACCTGCCCACCCACAACCGGACTTTTCTGGCGGACTAGGTATAAGACCCTTATCCGAGCACGCAACCCGGCCGGTCAGGAAAGGGGGTGGGGATGAGCGAGCGCCCCCCCTCCTGAGCTGTACCAGGCCCTCAACATGGGGGGGTGCTTTGGGAAAGGGGAGCCCTGCGGCCCCCCACCCCAAAGCACCTTGTCTCCATGTTGATGAGGACAAGGTCCTCTTCCCGACAACCCTGGCCGTTGGTTGTCAGGGTCTGCGGGCGGGGGATTTATCGGAATCCGGGAGCCCCTTTAATAAGGGGGCCCCAGATACCGGCCCCCACCCTATGTGAATGAGTATGGGTGTACCCCTACCCATTCACCTGGTGAAAAAAAAGTAAAAAAAAAAAAAACACAACACAAGGGTTTAAAATAATTTATTGCACAGCTCCGGGGGTCTTCTTCCATTTTAGGTGGTCTTCTCGCCGGACTCCTCCGCTATCTTCTGCTAGCTCTTTTACTAGTGGAGGAGCCCAGCTTTCTTCTTCGTCGCTGCCGTCCGAGGGTCTTCTTCCGATTTCGGGGGTCTTGTCCCCCTCTTTGGTTCTTCTTGCCGGGCCACCGCTTTCTTCTTCCAGCTCTTTTACTAGCGCTGGCCCGGGCTTCTGTCGCCGTCATCACCGCTGTCGCCGCCGCCTTCTCTTCTTCTTCCTTGAGATGTTGACTCAACGCTCTCTCCGCAATGACAGGGACATGTTGCGCGGCGACTTATATAGGGACAATGGGCGGGGTCACCGGGTGATGTCCCCACCCATTATGATGTCACAGTGCCAGAGGAGTCCGGCGAGAAGACCCCCCAAGACGGAAGAAGACCCCCGGAGCTGTGCAATAAATTATTTTAAGACCTTGTGTTGTGTTTTTTTTTTTCACCAGGTGAATGGGTAGGGGTACATTGGGGTGGGGGGCCGGTATCTTATTAAAGGCCCCCCTTCCCCAAAGCACCCCCCATGTTGAAGGCACGCGGCCTGGTACGGCTCAGGAGGGGGGGCGCTCGCTCGTCCCCACCCCCTTTCCTGACCGGCCAGGTTGCGTGCTCGGATAAGGGTCTTATACGGACATTGGGGGGACCCCCACGCAGTTTTTTTGGCGTAGAGCTTACCCTTTAAGTCCATACCAGGTGACGGGGCCAGCGACGTGTCAATCTCGCCACAGAAGGCGGTGACATTGACCTCCTGCGCTAGTCCCGTCTACCTAGAGCCGCGTTCAAAATGAACGGACTTCTCTCCGTGTGCGGGAAAGTCCATTCATTTCAAAAGTCCGGCGGGCTAGCACACAGACGGTCGGATTGTTTTTTTGAGTCAAAACTACTTTCTAAGTCTGCCGGACTTTTGGGACAAAAAAAAGTCAGCCGGAGCCCACACACAGGCGGATTGTCCGGCGGACTCTGGTCCGCCGAATAGTTTGATCGTGTGTACGCAGCATTATAGTCAGAAAAAGATCTATGAATCAGCATATACTACATAATAAGACTGCATAATAAGACATTTTGCCTCTCTGTAAGATGTGTTTGAAAAGGATAAACTTAGACTAAAATAAAATTACTCCTTTGGGTAAAAATGATGGGTTGATTCCAAGGTTTTATAAAACTCTCAAATTTATAAAACTTTTAGTAACTAATCAAATAAGCCTTTCTCTCTTTTATAATAGAATTAACTTTCCCCAATGCCCTTACCTGGAGGCCTAGATTTTATTAAAACCAAAATCCATCAGGAACCGTACAGTATGTTAAAATGTTAGCCTGTCCCCTTAATCTGTATTGACATGGTTGTATGCTAAATGCATGGTATCCAGGCTTCAATGATCAGTTGCAATTCATCTCTAAAGAGGGGCTATGGATAGCTCAATTAAAACTTGTTACTAAAACCTAAAAGTAAAAACTAAGTTCCTCAAAAAGTGGGACTTTAATGGACCAAAAATGCTCAAGGAGTAGAGAATTTTGTAAAATTACAAATGTATTACAATGTATCACCAAATTTAATACAACTGACACACATGATAATGATGAGGACAAACATGGAAAACAAACAAAACAAAAAGAATGAAAGCCCAGATCAAAAGTCAGAAAGACAGAAGAAATCCAACACGGTAGAGGTCTTCTTCAGGGTAAATGGGCTGACATTTTCCAGATCAATACATGCAATCTATAATATCAATAAATACATAATTACAAACACATATAAAAATTCATAGTGTGAAATAACTTCTACCATAAAAATTATAACAAGAAAGAAAGGAACAAAATGTGCATGCAAATATCCATACTGACCTCATGTGTCTTATGTCAATGTGACTAGAATGGCAATGAAGCGGTATGTGACCAGGGCAAAAGGGAAAACTAAGCCGTAGCCAACTCAGAAATCCCCCCCCCCCCCTGTTCATCTGAAGCTGCCTCCCAAAAGGGGGCCTGAGTAGCATCAATGGAAGATCCAACAAGAATCTGGGTATATACAGAAACAAAAATGAAAGGGAGTAGACAAATAGTAAATAGGTTATACTATAAACCAGGCATGTCCAAAGTCCGGCCCGAGGTCCGGTTTTGAACGGTCCGCCTGGCTATCAGGGCTGTCAGATGAGCGATCCCCTGCCGAGCTGTACATCATCACTATGAGAAGCTCCTCAGCCCCAAAAGTGAAAGTAAAGTGCAGAGGAGTGTGCTGTGCTCTCTGCTTCCCCCTACAGTGCAGTACCCAGCTGAATGAGGAAGCTGGAAAGGTACTGTACTATGCTACAAGCTAGATTAGTTTTAAAAGTGCTTTATTCATGTGTGTGGCCATGTGTCTGTCTGTGTGTCTGTCTGTATGTATGTCTGTGTGTGTGTCTGTCTGTCTGTCTGTGTGTCTGTCTGTCTGTGTGTGTGTGTGTCTGTGTGTGTGTGTCTGTCTGTCTGTGTGTGTGTGTGTGTGTGTGTCTGTCTGTCTGTCTGTCTGTCTATGTGTGTGTCTGTCTGTCTGTCTATGTGTGTGTCTGTCTGTCTGTCTTTGTGTGTGTCTGTCTGTCTGTGTGTGTCTGTCTGTCTGTCTATGTCTGTGTGTCTGTGTGTATGTCTGTATGTGTGTCTGTATGTGTGTGTGTGTGTGTGTATGCATGTGTGTGTATGTGTGTGCGTGCATTTGTCTGCATGTGTCTGTATGTATGTTACTTTTAATCCAGACCCCCCCCCCATTCCTGTACCATCAGAACTGCTTTTGTAGGGCTTGTGTGTGATAGCAGCCAGGACTGCTGCTCCTCTGCAAAGCAATCCATGCACAGATCGCTTTTCAGAGGCATTTGAAAGGCGGTAAAGAGGCATTATGTTGCCTCCCCACCACCTGTTTTAAGCCCGTAAATGCAGCATCACTATAGTGCAGGCCCATTCACCCTGGGTTTACCTCCAGCTGCAGCCATATCATGTGTACACCCCAGCTGTTCCCTCTGCAGCTAAAGGGGAGAAGTTGGAGGTGGTAAAAACAGCTTAACCATGTAGTTTTACTGCCCCTCCAACCTGACATGTGAACAAGCCCTTGGTTTCACATCTGTGTGGCTGCGTGTAGGGAAGCCCATTCATTCCAATGGGCTTCCCTACCCACAAAAATGCAGGGAAAGAAGTCCCCAATCTTTTCTTTTTTTTTTTTATTGAACTGCACCAAAAGCACCCCACGTTTTCCAATGTGGGTTTTTTTCCCAATTTTTTTTTGCCGGAAATTCTTTCTGTTTACATTCATCTTTCATCAGGGAACCCCGCTGACAGCTGAGGACTCATCGGTTGTTAAGGATGTGGCTGCTGGCTTCCTGGCCTGCTTCTTAGCAACTGGCTTTATACAGTGAATTACATTACATTATTATATATGCCCTCAATTATCTAAAAATCTACCAAATGTGATTGACTGCTCAGTCTAAAATTCCCGGGCCTGTTTTTAATCCCAGCCCCGGCCTGGTTAGAAAAACATAGTTGAGTTCCAAAATGTCTATTACATGTAAAGCCCAATTAATTTCAGTATTCTTTTACTGCCAGCACTATGTCTTCCCTCTCTGACACCCTGTGACCTATTTTGACAAATTCTTGAGCGTAATTATGCACATATATCAGATGGTTTCAGGAATTATCTACCAATAACCCCACTGGGTAACCCTCTTATCATTGCACCAAGATTGTGTTTCTAGTGTTAAAAAAATTAATCTTTTTCATAGAACAGTTGTACTTCTTGCCTTTGGGATGCTCATAATTCCAATGCCAGAATGGAAGTGGTCACTGAGGGAGTATAAAACCAGGCAGGAGAATTTTAATCAGACTTGTGCTACATATATTTGCATTTGACTCTCAGGAATTTAGAAGTCTGCTTTCTTGAGCTGATACAAGAGGAGTCTAATGCCCCATACACATGGTCGGAAATTCCGATGGAAAAAGTCAGATCGGATTATGTTGTCGGAAAATCCGATTGTGTGTGGGCTCTATCGGACTTTTTCTGTTTTCTGTTTTTCTGCAACACATGGTCAGAAAAAATTTGGAGACGAAACCTATTGGCTACTGGCCAAGACTTTACAACCCCTTTAAGCCCCCTTTGCTTTTGGTGGGTGCTACCACCTGCCAATCGGGACCCATTTATGTACAGTATATGGGGCCACTCTGCAAGTACCCTGCAACTGGATGCTTCTGCGAGGTCCGCAGGGTTAAAGCAGGTGGTGAGAAAGCAACAAAACGCTGCCTGCTTTATCCCCTTGTTTGCTGTACTGCACAAGGTTGCAGGGCACTTGCAGAGTGGCTTCATTCACTTGAATGCGTCATGCTTGGCAGGTGCTACACCCACCAGCTATGACAGGGCGTATAAAAATATGTCTTAACTATGGGGTTTTACCACTACCCCAAAATTCAAATGTAAATTAACCTTTGCTGTTCCCTGTAAGGCTGCTTTCACACTGATGTGCCACAGTTTACCTGCACTGCAGTGCAGTGCATTTGGGAATTTCCCGGGTTAGCTTGCCTACATTCAGGAGTTTTGGTGTGCTTTCAAAAAGTGAACCAAACCCACAGGATATAATAGAAGTCTATGGTTAAGTGCAGCAGCACACCACTGTGAAAGCAACCCTACACTATTATGCTCAGTGTATTGCTTCACACTGAACTGAATATCTCTTCTTTCCTGCTGCTGGCACCACTCTGAAAACTGCTAACTGGGATAAGAGATGGAGTGCAGTTGGTATCACTCCATATGGGACTGGAGCCAGCACTACAGAGGAGGCATCGGCTTATGTGGCTCTTGCTCCCTACTATAGCTCCAACTTTACAAATAGTCTCTCTGCATTGCACTCTGTTTGATGCTCTGGGGTAGCTGATCAGCAAGCCCAGACCACGATCTACCAGTCACCTGGCCGCGATCTACAGGTTGTTGACCCCTGCTTTTAAAGGCATGATTTGGCTTCCTTCAAGTATTCTTTCAGGTTGATCTTCTTTCTTGTCTTACTGAGTTAACCCTTTATCGTGCTGTTTCTTCATACACTGTTATGCTTTACAGACCCAACAAAACCATCAGAACCAACTTGCACTCCTTGAATAGCTTCAGACCAGACTTATAATGGTTAATATACTTTACTGAAGAAGTGTGGCACAACAGTTCAATATGAACAATGTCTTTCCTCTAACCCTAACTATATTAGTGTGTAGGGATGGGCTGAACACCCCCCCGTTCGGTTCGCACCAGAACAAGCGAACAGGTAAAAAATTTGTTCGAACACCGTTAAAGTCTATGGGACACGAACATGAAAAATCAAAAGTGCTAATTTTAAAGGCTCATATGCATCGTATTGCCCCCCCCCCCCCCCCCCCGGTACAAAATTTAAAGGAGTATTACACTTTTATTGTTTCACTTTAAGCATTATTAAAATCACTGCTCCCGAAAAAACTGCCGTTTTTAAAACTTTTTTTTTTGCATGGATACATGTCCCCTGGGGCAGGACCCAGGTCTCAAAACGCTTTTTATGAAAATTACTTGCATATTAACCTTTAAAATTACCACTTTTGATTGCTCTCATAGACTTTTAAAGAGTGTTCTGTGGTTTTTGAATTTGCCGTGAACACCCCAAATTGTTCACTATTTGGCAAACAGACAAACAGCCAATGTTCAAGTCGATCTCATGTTCGACCCCAACATAAAGCCCATCCCTATTAGTGTGGCACTCAGGCATACTTCCATGAAATGAGCGTCCATGATGGCATTGTCCATGACTTGGATGTCTCTGAAAGTCCCAGCCTCAGAACTAAGCCTTTCCCCTTTTTAAAGTGCAGGTGGGCTGGCTAAGACCAATAAATCCAGGAACTAAGCCTGCAACAGTTAACTCTTATCCCGGCCTGTGCCAGTCGCTATCTCCCTAGTAGAAATACATTTCATAAACAAAAATCATAAAAAACCTGCGCTATTGTGCAAAACATTAAAAAAACATGAAAAACTGCCGCCACCTGTACAGTTTGATATAGCACAGTTCCAAAGCAAAAAATTCATACAAAGAGTTACCCTAAAAGGTATTGAATCAAACACAAAATAAGAAAAAATTACATTATTGTCCCAAAAAGGTGAAGAAAGAGTCTTGTGATAACATCCACCATCCGCCACCTTAAATAGTAGGATCCAGTGTTATTCCCCTCCACCACAGACAAAATGGTCGCTTACCAGATTGCACAGACCTCCTATCACGGAAGGTCAATGTCACTTGTGGCTCTAAACCCAGCCAGGGCCTTTAAGCATCCAGTAGTCTCTTAGGGCATATGGAATCCTCATCCAAAAAACAATATCACAAACGATACCCAAAATATAGAAAATTGCCATAGTGTAAAAATCCTTATACCTTTATGGTAAACATAAAATATTGCACTTACGATAAGAAGAGCATATAATCGCATTAGAGTCAAGTTCAAGCTGACCGGCTAATCGCAGCTACCTGTCCTTCCGGGATTCGAGAAGTGCAATAATGTCAGCACGTCGCTGCGCCCTACGCGTTTCATCATAATGACGTCGTCCGGAGCACTTGTGATTGTGATTTTTACACTATGGTGAGTTTTTTAAATTTTGGGGATCGTTTGTGATATTGTTTTTTGGATGGGGATTCCATTTGCCCTAAAAGACTCCTGGACATGTAAAAACCCTGGCTGGGGTTAGAGCCACAAGTGACCTTCTGTGATAGGAGGTTTGTGCAATCTGGTAAGCGACCACTTTGTCCGTGGTGGAGGGGAATAACACTGGATCCTACTACTTAATACATTTCAACCTGCCTACACACATGAAACTGTGGACATGCTTTGGCCCTCTACCACCAGCCTCCTGGGAAGTATGTCTTCTAGGATACCTCAAGGATACTCCTGCTGAAAAACTCTTTCACATTAAATGCTTGAAAAAACATTCTGCTACCATGGGGAGACCCCAACGTCCGCTAGTAACAACCTCCCTTTTTAACGTTTATTGCATTAAAGATTGTTTATTGTGTGTTATTGGAAAAGCAAAATGAAAAAGAAACAACTTCCAAAATATACATTTATATGAAGAACACAGAGAAATTATGCACATTGCACTGTCAATATCCCATTCAGGATTCAGCAAAAAAAAAAAGACAATGACCATTCCTTGGTTTCCATCTTAACCTATGTGGGTTATTATGGCTTTAGTTCTACTACCAACTCTCAGTATGCATAGATGGTTTTCTTCAAAAAACACCTCTCCCTAATTTAAGATAATTTGGCTTCTAGTTTCAATACTATTCCCTCCATCTAAATGGTTGCAAAAACGTTACTATAGTAGCCAACATTTACAGATTCATTTTACTACCATACCAGAACATCTGACTTGGTATCACTCCTAATGTGCTAAATATATACTGGGTGGGTTTCTGCAGTTTATAAGTTGTTTAATAATAAAGAAATAAAAGAAAGCATTAACAAAAATTGATTTTATTACTAGAGACAAATCTGCAAAACCTTATGGACATCGTTTCTTGTTACATGTCTAGGCACCATGTCGTGTACAGTTCCGGAAAAGGACTCTGAGTTTGAAGATTCAGCAGAAGAGGATCTTGGGATGAGTAAGATGCGTATTAACTTATTTCATGATTTAGGGTTTCTTTTTTGTTCTCATTCATAACTGCTGCCAGATACTTCCTGTAGAAATGGGGGAGGGGGTGGTCTTTGTATTCTTGCACTGTTTATTGATTGAAGATTAATTACAGATATGTCAGTGCCCCTGCTTACCTCTGAGAAGATGGATGAAAGACACAGAGACCATTGTGATTACCTCCTGGATGCTATAGATGAACAACTCGATCAGCTACAGGTAGGAATATGGTAATTAAGCGTGTCTACGTTGCATTAGGTGCAACAGAAAGTAGTGACCTGGGAGGAAAGACATTCGTAGTTGAATAAAGGTTCTGATTCGATTTATTCTTGGTGACTAGTTAAGCAGGAGATTGTTTAAGGCAGGCATGTCAAAATGAAATGAAATGATGGGCTAAAATAATCAGAATTAGTCTTCAAAAGAGTCATGCTATTTCTACTGATGGCCATACATACCTAATCCCAGAAAAGATTATAGCCATAGTTAATATTCTAATATTAATTGCAATTTAGCTTATTTTAGGAAAATGACCATAAGATATTTCCCTACATATTCAGCTGCAAAATCATGTAAGAAAATCTATCCTTTAACCAGCCGATAACAAAGAAGGAGCAAAGAGGCAGCACAGAGCACAAAAAAGCAAGTTTGACATGCCTGGTTTAAGGTGTTATAAGTAATAACTAGGTGGCAGATATACACTCTTGTATTTTTACCTTGATATATAGTCATGCTTAGTTATAGGAGTTGAGAACATCTTGTGTTGGCGCCATTGTCTAAGGGAAAATGTTAGGTCTTTGTATTATTGTCAAATCTGTCTGACTTCAGCTTGACTATACAGTGCCTTGCAAAAGTATTCACCCCCCTTGGCTTTTTACCTATTTTGTTACATTACAGCCTTTACTTCAATGTTTTTTTTATCTGAATTATATGTGATGGATCAGATGAGGCAGCACATAGACCTAAGGTAACCCTGGAGGAGCTGCAGAGTTCTACAGCAATGACTGGAGTATCTGTACATAGGACGACAATAATCCGTACGCTCCATAGAGTTGGGCTTTGTGGCAGAGTGGTCAGAAGAAAGCCATTACTTTCAGCAAAACTCAAAATGGCACGTTTTGAGTTAGCGAAAAGGCATGCAGGAGACTCCCAAAATGTATGGAGGAAGGTGCTCTGGTCTGATGAGACTAAAATTTAACTTTTTGGCCTTCAAAGAAAACGCTATGTCGGCGCAAACCCAACACATCACATCACCCAAATAACACCATCAGTTAAACGTGGTGGTAGCAGCATCATGCTGTGGGGATGTTTTTCAGCAGTCGGAACTAGGAAACTGGTCAGAATTGAGGAAAAGATGGATGGTGCTAAATACATTGATATTCTTGAGCAAAACCTGTACCACTCTGTGTGTGATTTGAGGCTAGGACGGAGGTTCACCTTCCAGCAGGACAATGATCCCAATGACAATGACACTTGAGTGGTTTAAGGGTAAACGTGTAAATGTGCTGGAATGGCCTAGTCAAAGCCCAGACCTCAATCCAATAGAAAATATGTGGTCAGACCTAAAGATTACTGTTCACAAGCACAAACCATCCAACTTGAAGAAGCTGGAGCAGTTTTGAAAGGAGGAATGGGCAAGAATCCCAGTGGTAAAATGTGGCAAGCTCATAGAGACTCATCCAAAGCAACTTGGAGCTGTGATATCTGCAAAAGGTGGCTCTACAAAGTATTGACTTTAGGGGGGTGAATGCACATTGACTTTTTCTGTTATTTTGTTCCATTTCATCTTCAGGGCATGTTCTTTAAATTAAATGATGCAAATCCTCAAACAATCCATGTTAATTACAAGTTGTGAGGCAACAAAACACGAAAAATGCCAAGGGGGGTGAATAATTTTGCAAGGCACTGTAGCTTGTCTTGTCTTTTCCTTCTAAATCAATTCACATTAAGAATTCCAGGTATGGATAACTTTGCATATATCATACCTGTGGGGTCCACTGTACTCTACTACAATGATCTCCAATAATTGTTGTCTGAATGGAAAAGGTTGAGAGGCGGCGCAGTGACATCACACTCTCCACCTCATCCAATCAAATAATGCTTTGCATTCTTTAAGAAAATTATCCATACCTGGAAATCTTTTTTAACAAGAAATAGTCTGTGTTTGACTGATTGAAGGAAACATTTAAAGAGAGAATATGGTTGCTATCATTTCTGATCTTCTGAAAATGATAGTTCTCAGTCTAGCTGTTTCTGATCACAATAATTGTTGCCCACCGTCCAAGAACAATCTTGCAGAAAACAGAGTAAAGTTACACATCGGAGCTGTGTACTTGCTCCCCAAATTTTTTTTACATGGTTTTCTCTAGAGTGCTGCTGGAGCATATGTAGTTGTCTGTCAGGCATCTGCAAGAGGACATTTGGTCCAAAACCTACCGTACTTTTATTTTATCCTGTTTTTGCTTGTAAAACTTAACATGTTCTGACATTTTTTTTTTTTGCATTATCCCATGAATTGTAAAATAGTTATACTTCCCAGAGGAAATCCCTTTATCCCTCTGTTTGTTTTTCAGTCATGCTCCATGCTCAAGGCTTCTCTCAGAAACACTGATGAGACCAAAGGCACAAGTGCAGCAGGTGAGATCCTTAAAAGCAGTATAAAACCCAAAACCAAAAATGTGATATATTGCAATTTAACAATTCTTAGATGTGGTGGCTGCATTTGTTTTCTTTTTTTAGGCATTTTTTTCCTTTATTTTAACCTGGTGATCTGGACAGTAAGTCTGGTGTTATTCAACTTCCTTTAACAAATCAAGCTATCCAGCAAGAGTGACAGTGGGATGAGAGAGACCATTTAACACTGGCATATTTATATAAAAATGAGTAAAAAAGGAAGTGTGAGCTAGACAAAGGTATATAAACATACTCATGTTGGCACCATTCCACTATTGAATAGATTGGACCACAAAAAACTATTGCTGTAAGGGTGCATTTACATGCCAGCACTGTGCTCCATTTAGCATGTGTCCGCATTTTGACAGCGGACTGTGGCGGACTCCTGATGGTGCTATGGGTGCCCACATGTAAATGAAAATGGAAATGACATCTGTTTACATCAGGCTTCCTCCAATCTATTACATTTAGGCCAGGAAAAACCTCAAAGGGTGCATTCCATTTTTGTTTTTCTTTTCAGTATTCAGAGGCAGGCAGATGTACCGTATTTATCGGCGTATAACACGCGCCGGTGTATAACACGCACCCCAAGTTTAGGAGAGAATATTAAGGAAGAAATCTTTTAGGAGGGAAGTTTAAGGAAAAAAATTTACATTGAAATGCCCATCAATGCAGCCTTATCAGTGTCCATCTGCACCCTTGTCCATCATTGCGGCCTTGTCCAGTGTCCATCTGCAGCCTTGTCCATCATTGCGGCCTTGTCCAGTGTCCATCTGCAACCTTGCCCAGGGCCTTGGCAGCCTTGCCCAGTGCAGCCTTGCCCAGTGCCTTTGCAACATTGCTAGTCTAGTTGCAGCATTGCCCTGATTTAAAATTGGTGCCGACTGAGCGGAGAGGAGCCAGCTGAACCGAGATACACAAAGCCGAATGTACTTCGGCTAGACTCGGCTCTGCTCACAGTCCCGCCCACCTCCACTGATTGCGAGAGGAGCGAGCGCCGACAACATACAGAAAGCCGAGTGTACTTTGGCTAGACTTAGCTCTATGTAATTCTACAATGCTGGCACACACAGGAATGTATTCTTTTCAAACTTGACAGTGGCATTGGACTTACCCCCTCAACTGGCAGTGCTGTTGATCTTTAGCTGTAGCTATTTTACTAAATTGCTATGTCTTTAGTTGAACTTAGGACACAAAAACTTTCCTTAAAATATATTCCTTGATAGCCACAAAGAAAATATATGTGTGTGAGTATGTGTGTATATATATATATATATATATATATATATATAATATATATATATATATCCTCTTTGCAATGCACCAAATGTCTTTGTAAACACAGTTGTTTCCTTGTAAAAGTAACAGTGAGATCTTCACTGTGCTGCTCATAGCCTGTGCAGAGAGCAGAGCTGTTGGATAAGCCTAGCAGGCTCCACCCACTATAGTCTGCCCATAGAAAAGGACAGGGAGGGGCGGATACAAGACCTGTCACCCTGCACAAGGAGACAGAGTAGCAGTGACCGGTCTTTATTACGGAAACTCCTACACAAAGGCAAAGCTTCATGCTGGATTATTTCACAAATATAAAGCGCTGCACAAACTGTTGGCGCTATATAAATCCTGAATAATAATAATAAAAATCTAAAGAAATACTGAAAGCATGCCAAGATTCAAGTAAAGCCGCGTACACACGGGCGGACTGTCTGGCCAACTTAGTCCGCCTAAACACATTTCAGCGGACAGTCCGCTCGTGTGTGGGCTTCAGCAGACTTTTTCAGCGCGCAGTCTGGCGGACTAAGTATTTCGGAATTTCCGTAATATTGTCCGTCAGACTTTGGTTAGTAGGCTAGTTCGACGGACTAAGTATGGCGCATGCTCAGAAAGGATTTACACAGCGGAAGGTTGCATTGCTGTGTATTGGACTTCCTATTTCTAGTCCCGTCGTACGTGCTGTACACGTCATCGCGCAAGCTTTCGACGGACTGTTTGTGCATCCGTGTGTGGTCAAGTCCGTTCATTCGAAAGTAGGACGGACTGTCCGTCGGATTGTCTGACGGACTAAGTTGGCCAGACAGTCCGCCCGTGTGTACGCGGCTTAAGAATACCCATGCCTTTTATATTTAGACAATATTTGTTTATCTCCGAGTTCACCTTTAACATGTTTATTATAGCACAACATGAATCTGTTTTAATTAACTAATTATATACTGACATTATTACAACCTATCATATCATCTGATTTATCTTCAGCCCAAACTATTCTTTTAGTATTACTTTGTATTAGTTTTGGATCTGCTGTTCAAAACTCTGTTGAGATGTCTTTTGGTGAGGACAAAGCTCCAATAGTGAAACAGACAGCAGTAAAAAAACACTTTTTTTTTAGCCAATAACATTTTGAAAGTTTGAAACTATGAATTTAAAGTATATGTTTTGGGAAGTGTTGTGCAGTCATAACACAGTGTTATGTAATCCTAACACATTCCCTTTGCTAGGGTGTCAACACTGCACAACATGTTTGGCAGGATAAAGCACTGGGCACTCAGGATACTTCTTGAGGTGTGCATGTGCTGTAATTGTTTAGTTCTAATTGTTTAGGAGTTGGCACTCTGCTGGCACTCAGTTTGCAGAGTTTATTATGACTTTAAGACCTATTCTGAGCTGGCATACAGATAGATGCAAGTGCATAGAATGTGGCATGTTTGTGCTGGGAAACTGATTTCAGTGTGACAGTATCCCACACAGGACTCCTTGGTTACAATGAAGTCAAGGGCTGCCAGCATCCTAGCAACCAGTGACCTCTCACTGACCCCATTCAGCTGCTGTCTCATAGCTTTTCCCAGGTAGTTGAATTTAACCATATGGGTGAGGATGTTGGCTGTTGTAATTACCCAAATTTGGGAATGGCCATATTTGGAAGATTATGGGAATCTCCCAGCCTGCAGCTGAATAGACTGGTGATTAGCCATTGGTTGTTATGATGCTGTCGGTTGCATGAGTTGAGAACATCCTGTGTTGGCCCCATTGTCTAAGGGAAAATGTTAGGTTTTTGTATTATTGTCAAATCTGTCTGACTTCAGCTTGACTATACAGTGCCTTGCAAAAGTATTCACCCCCCCTTTGGCTTTTTACCTATTTTGTTACATTGCAGCCTTTACTTCAATGTTTTTTTTTTATCTGAATTATATGTGATGGATCATATGCAGCACAGAGACCTAAGGTAACCCTGGAGGAGCTGCAGAGTTCTACAGCAGAGACTGGAGTATCTGTACATAGGACGACAATAATACGTACACTCCATAGAGTTTGGCTTTGTGGCAGAGTGGTCAGAAGAAAGCCATTACTTTCAGCAAAACTCAAAATGCACGTTTTGAGTTAGCGAAAAGGCATGCAGGAGACTCCCAAAATGTATGGAGGAAGGTGCTCTGGTCTGATGAGACTAAAATTTAACTTTTTGGCCTTCAAAGAAAACGCTTTGTCGGCGCAAACCCAACACATCACATCACCCAAATAACACCATCAGTTAAACGTGGTGGTGGCAGCATCATGCTGTGGGGATGTTTTTCAGCAGTCGGAACTGGGAAACTGGTCTGTCCCAGTGATGCTGTCTGTTGCATAGCTGACAGGGTCCTAGCAACCAGTGATGTAGGAGCACATTCACAGTGGGCAGAGCTTGATGGGAAATTCTTGAGAGGCTATTCCCCCATCAGATCCACCTGACTTGTGACTAATGAAGGACATCAGTGTCGAATGCCATAGCTATTATTCAGTCCAGTAGCGTCTATGGGATCTGCTTTAAATCACAAGAGAGGTGGACCCGATGGAGAATTAGTTCGCTATCTGGCTCTTCCCGCCCCACAACAAAACTTCTCTCCTGCTGTGCCTTTGTGTGATGGGTGCAGTGGCTGGGAAAGGATGTCAGTAATTCTGATTTTGTGATTTTATCAGCCTCAGTGTTTTTGAGCTGTACTGAGGATGGAGCCCCCGATACATGAATCTCTCACAAGCACCGACATTTCTTTTTTTCTCAAACAAAAAGGTTTTTATTGAGCATAAGAAATAAAACATACATGTTCCATGCAAAATAAGTACATAAGGACTGCAGATATTAACATATAAGGAATCAATTCATTGTACACCACATTAGATATACTGATATATCTCTTACCTACGCAGTCAAATAAAACATTATTAAACATCGTGAGGTACTGCCTGACAATCATCATTTTGCGATCTTTAAATTGCTTTGCACGTATTCTGTCAATTGCTAGAATATTCGGTCCATAACAAGGTTTACCCAGAACATCTAGCCAGGAGGGCCATAATTAGTCAGATTTGCCTCGTTTGCCCATGTGTTGATAGATAAGTTTCTCTAGGCGAATGGTTTTTCTTATTAGATTAATCCATTCTTGCACTGTGGGATGTTCTGTAGACTTCCAGTACCTCAGAATTATTTTGCACGCCTGAAAGAGAGTCCTGGCAATAGCCTGTCTACGAATTTCCTCTATTGGGAGAATGTCTAGAATACCCAGTAAGCAGTGTTTAGGGTCCTCTGGAATCTGGATCTGAAAGACCCCTATTAAGAGTATCTGTAAGCTTCCTTCAATATAAGTGTAGCTTTGGACATCTCCATAGAAGGTGTATCAAATCCCTGTGATCCCTACAGCATCTGGTACAGGTGGAATCCAATCTCACCCCTATGCGGGCCAATCTAGTCAGTGTATAATGTACTCTCAAGATTATATATATAACTGCAACAGGCGCTGAGCCACATTCAAGGAGCACTGAGGAACGGCCTGCAGGGCTTCCTCCCACTGCTCCTTCTCAAAGGCCCCAGCATCCTTCTCCCATTGAGACACCACCTTGAGAGTCAAGTCCTGGAGGAAGAGATTGAGTAGCATAGCATAACATGATATAAACCCTTTGTACATGGTGACCTCAAACAGGTAATTAAAGACAGGTGTAGACTCCAAAGACCATTCATCCACTCCCCTTTTGGCCCTGACTGCATGCTGAAGTTGCAAATAATATAAATGCATGGATGAGGGGAGCCTGAAGTCTGCTCGGAGTTCTGAAAAAGTCCTTCATTTTCCTTTACAGAAAACCTGTGACATATGAGAAATATATTGTTTCCATTTTGCGCCATATTGCAGTTTCAATATTTCCCAAAATTAATTATTATCCCAGATGGGGCTATATCAGGTAAACCCTGTAACCCCCTGCATTGTTCTAGCCTTGTTCCAAATTTTTTGCGTAAGGGCGTACAGTGGTGTGAAAAAGTGTTTGCCCCCTTCCTCATTTCCTGTTCCTTTGCATGTTTGTCACACTTAAGTGTTTTCGAACATCAAACCAATTTAAACAATAGTCAAGGACAACACAAGTAAACACAAAATGCAATTTGTAAATGAAGGTGTTTATTATTAAAGGTGAAAAAAATCCAAACCATCATGGCCCTGTGTGAAAAAGTGATTGCCCCCCTTGTTAAAATATACTATAACTGTGGTTGTCCACACCTGAGTTCAATTTCTCTAGCCACACCCAGGCCTGATTATTGCCACACCTGTTCACAATCAAGGCATCACTTAAATAAGAGCTGCTTGACACAGTAAGGTCCACCAGAAGATCCTTAAAAGCTACACATCATACCGAGACCCAAAGAAATTCAGGAACAATTGAGAAAGAAAGTAATTGAGATCTATCAGTCTGGAAAGGGTTATAAAGCCATTTCCAAAGCTTTGGGAATCCAGCGAACCACAGTGAGAGCCATTATCCACAAATGGCGAAGACATGGAACAGTGGTGAACCTTCCCAGGAGTGGCCGGCTGCCCAAAATTACCCCAAGAGCGCAGCAACGACTCATCCAAGAGGTCACAAAAGACCCCACAACAACGTCCAAGGAACTGCAGGCCTCACTTGCCTCAGTTAAGGTCAGCGTTCATGCCTCCACCATCAGGAAAAGACTGGGCAAAAATGGCCTGCATGGCAGAGTTCCAAGGAGAAAACCACTGCTGAGCAAAAAGAACATCAAAGCTCGTCTCAATTTCTCCACAACACATCTTGATGATCCCCAAGACTTTTGGGACAACATTCTGTGGACCGATGAGACAAAAGTGGAACTCTTTGGAAGGTGTGTGTCCAAGTATATCTGGCGTAGAAGGAACACTGCATTTCATAAAAAGAACATTATACCAAGAGTAAAATATGTTGGTGGTAGTGTGATGGTCTGGGGCTGTTTTGCTGCTTCAGGACCTGGAAGACTTGCCGTGATAAAAGGAACTATGAATTCTGCTGTCTACCAAGAGATCCTGAAGGAGAATGTCCGACCATCTGTTCGTGTACTCAAGCTGAAACGAACTTGGGTTCTGCAGCAGGACAATGATCCTAAACACACCAGCAAGTCCACCACCGAATGGCTGAAGAAAAACAAAATGAAGACTTTGGAGTGGCCTAGCCAAAGTCCTGACCTGAATCCTATTGAGATGTTGTGGTATGACCTTAAAAAGGCCGTTCATGCTCGAAAACCCTCTAATGTAACTGAATTAGGACAATTCTGCAAAGATGAGTGGGCCAAAATTCCTCCAGGACGCTGTAAAAGCCTCATTGCACGTTATCGCAAACGCTTGGTTGCAGTTGTTGCTGCTAAGGGTGGCCCAACCAGTTTTTAGGTTTAGGGGCAATCACTTTTTCACACAGGGCCATGATGGTTTGGATTTTTTTTCACCTTTAATAATAAACACCTTCATTTACAAATTGCATTTTGTGTTTACTTGTGTTGTCCTTGACTATTGTTTAAATTGGTTTGATGTTCCAAAACACTTAAGTGTGACAAACATGCAAAGGAGCAGGAAATGAGGAAGGGGGCAAACACTTTTTCACACCACTGTATGTAGGGTAGAGCTTATTAGACTTGCTAAAATGCAATGTTTCCAATCCATCTGCTACCCCTATTACAATCATAAAACTAAGAAGCTGAGCAGAGGAGTCTAGTAAGTGAATCTCCTGGTCCTGCAGTGGGCGTACAATCCTTGTTATGTGCTGCAATTGTGAAGTAACAAATCCACGGGTTGGGCAACGCCGGCCCTCCAGCATCTTTCTAGCAGGCTTAGATTGCCATATTAGAGATCTGAAAATTGAGTTGATAATTCGGAACCTTTTCAGCAGAACAACCCTAGAGGAATTATGTAGCACATAAAATAACTGTAGCATCAAAATCATTTTAATAAGATTGATCCTTCCCACTGGAGTTTCAGCCTAGTCCACACTTTAACCCAATCACGCAGGGATTGAGCAGAGGTGTCAAATTAAGTTGAACGTCTAATGGACATGAGGTATCCTGTATGTCTTTTATCAGTGTAGGGACTGAGGGACAGTTTGGTGTTTGGAGCAGGGACAGTCTGCAAATCACTAGCTACTAGGTCCACAAAGGTCCTTTTAAGGACTGGTATAGGTGTAGATTATATAGGGTTGTACACGTATAATATACTTTCTTTCAAATATACAAAGTATATTATGGTGCACTGCTGACTGCTGTGCTGCTGAGTGTGGACTGATTCTGCAGCTGTCTTTTATCAGTGTAGGGTCTGAGGCAGGGCCGTCTTTAAGGCAGGGAAAAAGGGACAGCTGCCCTGGGCCCTGTCATTGTTGTGGGGCCCAAAACTGCTGCCTCATACTTGCCAACTATACAGGTTTAAATTCCCTTGTCCCTTGAACTTTTAGTCCTGTGCTGTGTCCTAATATCTCAGTGTGAAGTGTTGGTACTAATGCTGCATAGCTCTGCCCTATTGTTGTGTACAGATGACTCACCTGCAGGTCCTGTGTTTACATGTAAATAACCGGCATTCATATGTAAATAGCGGCGAAAATACTAAGTAAATAGCTTCAGCCGGCGGCATTAATATGTAAATAAAGGCAGCATTCGTATGTAAATCATGCACCCCTGCAGTGAGGAGATGATGTGCTGTAACCTCTAGCAACCAATCAGTGAGCCGTAATGTGTGCTGTAACCTCTAGCAACCAGTCAGTAAGCAGTAATGATATGCTGTAACTGCAGGCAACCAATCGCAATTGCTGCCTGATCTGATACAGTAAACTGATTTTAAGTCTAGCTGCTATTTATTTTATGTCTCAGAGCAGGTGGAGAGTGAAATTGCATGGGGGGGCCCAAAAGAAAAATTTTGCCCAGGGTCCATTCAATATTAAAGACTGCCCTGGACTGAGGGACAGTTTGGTGTTTGGAGCAGGGACAGTCTGCAAATCACTAGCTCCGATAAGCGCACTCGCCTAGCTCACGACAGTGTTGACTACTTCACATTTATAAAAATGAATGAGGCATGGATCTCGGAGAAATTCAACACTTGTGACCAGTAGACCATGTATATGCATAACTCTATAAACAATTTATTTAATCTAGCACACAGACCTTTTTTCTACCTTTGGTTCACTTCCTTGTACAAAAAAAGCACACCGTACTATATGCCCGTACCCTCCTGTTTGAAGAGGTTGAGCGGTGTCATATTTTTGGGTCCTGCAGCGAATTGCTGGTATCAGTGCTGGTGTCAGTGCTCTCTATCGCGGTGCTGGTGTGGTGTCAGTGCTCGCTCTCTCTATCACAGTGCTGGTGTGGTGTCAGTGCTCTCTATCACGGTGCTGATGTCAGTGCTCTCTCTCTATCACAGTGCTGGAGTCAGTGCTCTCTATCTCGGTGCTGGTGTCAGTGCTATCTATAACGTTGCTGGTGTCAGTGCTCTCTATCACGGTGCTGGTGTCAGTGCTCTCTATCACGGTGCTGGTGTCAGTGCTCTCTATCTCGGTGCTGGTGTGGTCTCAGTGCTCTCTATCACGGTGCTGGTGTGGGTGCTCTCACGGTGCTGGTGTCAGTGCTCTCTATCTCGGTGCTGGTGTGGTGTCAGTGCTCGCTCTCTCTATCACAGTGCTGGTGTGGTGTCGGTGCTCTCTATCACGGTGCTGGTGTCAGTGCTCTCTCTCTATCACAGTGCTGGAGTCAGTGCTCTCTATCTCGGTGCTGGTGTCAGTGCTCTCTATCACGTTGCTGGTGTCAGTGCTCTCTATCACGGTGCTGGTGTCAGTGCTCTCTATCTTGGTGCTGGTGTGGTCTCAGTGCTCTCTATCACGGTGCTGGTGTCGATGCTCTCACGGTGCTGGTGTCAGTGCTCTCTATCTCGGTGCTGGTGTCAGTGCTCTCTATCTTGGTGCTGGTGCCGGTGCTCTCTATCTCGGTGCTGGTGTCAGTGCTCTCTATCTCGGTGCTGGTGTGGTCTCAGTGCTCTCTATCATGGTGCTGGTGTCAGTGCTCTCACAGTGCTGGTGTCAGTGCTCTCTACCATGGTGCTGGTGTCAGTGCTCTCTATCTCGGTGCTGGTGTGGTCTCAGTGCTCTCTATCATGGTGCTGGTGTCAGTGCTCTCACAGTGCTGGTGTCAGTGCTCTCTACCATGGTGCTGGTGTCAGTGCTCTCTATCTCGGTGCTAGTGTCAGTGCTCTCTAACACGGTGCTGGTGTCATTGCTCTCTATTATGGTGCTGGTGTCAGTGCTCTCTATCACGGTGCTGGTGTCAGTGCTCTCTATCACGGTGCTGGTGTCAGTGCTCTCTTTTACAGTGCTGGTGTCAGTGCTCTCTATCACGGTGCTGGTGTCAGTGCTCTCTATCACGGTGCTGGTGCCAGTGCTCTCTATCTCGGTGCTGGTGTCAGTGCTCTCTATCCCGGTGCTGGTGTCAGTGCTCTCTATCCCGGTGCTGGTGTCAGTGCTCTCTATCACGGTGCTGGTGTCAGTGCTCAGTCTCTATCGTGGTGCTGGTTTCAGACAGTGAGGGAGATAGCAGCGGAGAAGTCAATCAGCAGGCAGTGCCAGCACCATGGCTGAGGATCAGCACTGGACTTGCACCTCCGGACCACCGCAGTGGAGCCCTGCATAGGTGGGGGTAAGGGCCGGGCAGAGGGAGGGGCTCAAGCACAGATTGGCACACTGGGACACTGGCACAGGACTGCGCTGCCCTGACTGTGGCACTGATCATCTCCTGCACCCCCTTCATAGCCTCTCCTCCATGGCCTTCATGCGCTCCTGAATTGTCAAAATTTCAGAGATAAAAAAAGAATGCTTGTCATTGTCGATCCCAGATTCACTTAATACTTTTGTTATGTCAGTGTCCATGTTGTGGGACTATGTGTGCACAGCTAGTAAGTATTTTGTGGCTGAAAATATGACCTGGAGGTTTTTAAGGTTCGCCTGCCATTAAAGTCAATGCGTTCGCGAAACGTCCCGTTGGAAGTTCGTCCATCATTAATGGGCTACTATGCATTGCATAGTAGCCCATTATGTGTCACTTACCTGATACAGGAGCCAGGGATGTCACCGCTGTCCCCTGTAGTCTGGAGCATCCATCTTCTTCCAGGTATTGCTGCTCCGGCCACTCACAGCACCGGAGCAGCGATGACGTCACTCCCATGCATGCACACGGGAGCCGCCACTAACGGCATATCGCCGCTGCTAACGGCGATAGTGCGCCTGCGCGCCGCTGTCTACAGCGCATGTGTCATAGACAGCTGTCACTGTCTTTTAGTAAATATCTCCTAAACCGTGTAGGTTTAGGAGATATTTCTTGGACCTACAGGTAAGCCTTAATCTAGGCTTACCTGTAGGTCAAAGTGGTTTGTAAGGGCTTATAACCACTTTAAAGTGGCATTCAAAACTTCCATTAGGATCCATGATCAGCATTTACAAACTGGAGGTGAATGGTACTTTAAAATCTTCAACAAAGCTCGCTGAAACTCTGCAAATGTAAAATACAGTACAAGCTAAAGGCTGTGTGAAACAGGCTTAGAGCTAACCTCAAGCCCTACCTTTTGCACTGCTGTGCAGGCTCCTCTCTTGTAATGAAATTGCTTTCTCTGGTTTCACTGCACACAGTTGGAATACATGTTGGAATATATCGGGCAATTTGGATGTTTTTAGCCCGGAATTTTCTTGGGAGCAGTATCACAGGTGCGTTCAGTCCCACTGCTGCCAGCCTGTAAAAGTTTATAAGAGCCTGAAAGGTGCTGTGGCATAGATATATATTATATATCGCCGTGGCTGCGCTCTCCGTTGGTTCAAATCTTACCTAACTCACCTCACCTTCAGTGTCACTTACAACTCTACTTCCTCCTCTCCAGCTTCTCTTTCCGTTGGGGTCCCCCAAGCTTCTGTCCTTGAACCTCTACTATTCTCGATCTACACATACTCCCTGGGTCAGCTGATAGCCTCCCATGGCTTCCACTACCATTTTTATATGCTGATGCCACCCAAATCTATCTCTCTGCCCTTCAGCTCACCTCATCAGTCTCCTCACACATAACTAATTTACTAACGGACATATGAGCCTGAATGTCAAACCACTTCCTCAAACTGAATCTATCTATAACTGAGCTCTTCATATTTCCTCCCCCACATGCCCCTTCCCCTGACTTCTCTGTCAAGATCAATGGCACATCTATCAGTCTGTCCCCACATGTCAGGGTGCTAGGGGTAACCTTAGACTCCGAACTGTCCTTTCAGGCCCACATACAAGCCCTGTCCAAATCATGCCGTCCTTAGCCTCCGCAACATTTCCAGAATACGCCCCTTTTTAACGAATGACACCACCAAGCTTCTAATTCACTCCCTGGTCATCTCTCGCCTCCACTACTGCAACTCCCTCCTCGTTGGATTACCTTTACAGCCTATCTTGCTTCTAACTAATAGCCCTTGTACACGCGGTCGGACATTCCGATGGAAAATGTCTGATCAGACCATGTTGTTGGATAATCCGACCATGTGTGGGCTCCATCAGACTTTTTCCGTCAAAATTTCCGACCAACAAAGTTTGATAGCTGGATATAAAATTTCCTGACAACATGATCCGATCGGACTTTGTCCGATCGTTTGTAGAGAATTACGATTGGACAAAGTGCCGCGCATGCTCAGATCAAATTACGAGACCAAAGCTATTGGCTACTAGCCTGAACCTAGTCCCATCATAACGAACGAATGTCATCACGTTCTGAACGATCGGGTTTTCCAACAACTTTGTCCAACCGTGTGTATGCAACACCACTTCCGGACTAAATCCGTCTGAATTTATCCAATGGATTTTGTGGTCGGAATGTCCGACCGTGTGTACAAGGGCTTACACTGTTTTACTTCCTCCATCAGGTCATCCCCCACAGCTATTACCTTTTGTATCAATTGACCCTCCCCCTTAGATTGTAAACTCTAATGAGCATGGTTCTCTGATTCCTCTTGTACCAAATTGTAATGTAACTGTAATGTCTGCCTTAATTTTGTTAAGCGCTGCGCAAACTGTTGGCGCTATATAAATCCTGTATAATAATATAATAATAATTACTTAATAAATAAGTACTTATTTTATTTAGCCAAGACATCCCCTTTAACAAAGTAACAAAAAATATATAAAGCCCAACTCTAGCTTACACTTTTAGAAATGCTTGGTCTGCATGTATGAAAAATATAAATAAAGGCATGTGAAATAAAAAAGAATGCATATACTAAATACTTCCATTACAGCTATTAACCACATACAGTTATCCAAATACAATGTTTCCCTATATTGGATCTTATATAAAAACTACCATGCTGAACATTTACCCTACAAAAAAGAGAAAAATATTTATTGTGAAATACGCACTTAGAAAACCCTTTATCCATTTTTTTTAGCTTGTGCTAGGTTCCACACTGTCCCCATTGTTGGTAATTAGCTTAGTACAAGCTGTATGTAAGCCTCTCAGCTCCCTAGAGGATTACACGCATCATCTGTAATGTGCTTTAAAAAGGATTTTGTTTTCATAATTTTATGAGATCATATTTATTTTACATAATATCTATAGTGTTATTGTACAGTACATGATTGTCCGATTTTTGTAATCGTGTGAACTGCAGTATGCATTAATGGTCACAAATAAGTATTGAACCGTTTACGTTACTACATAACTTATTTTTTCTGCTACATTCTATAAAAATAGCAGAAGAGAATAGAGCAGCCAAAACACACATAGGCATATTAATAAAGCAGTGAATGTGACTTTCAACAGACATTTACAGTTGGTGAATCAATAACTGTCATTCAAAACATGTGAATGTTTGGTAAATGTCAGATTCACTGTTATAATATATCCCTTGGTGCATATACTGCATAATTGTCTAGTACAGTCTACAAAGGAGGAACTTCTGATGTAACGTTATATCTTGGTGCATATTTTTAAAATTGTTTGTTTTAGCTGATGAATATTTGTAAAATGTACAATGTGGCCCTGCAGATTGGACAATTGGTAATGCTGTTATTTCCTCTCTCTTCTGCCATCTAGTGGTGTTTTTTGTTTAGAACTTTTTTTTTCTAAATTAAACCATTATTTTTATAGGCATGCTACCATGGGAAATTTGACTATAGTCACTCTAAATAAAAATTGTATTTATTTTTTTGGTAGCAGACAACACATTTTGATGGCTAAGCTACAAGGATATACAAAGCTGAATAGTTATACAAAGCTGTATAGTTATATACAGCTATACTAAAAATGAAGTGTTTAAATACAAGCTGGCTTACTTAATAAAGTTGTGCAAGAAGTAAAGTGCAGTAACCCATAGCAACCAATACATTTTTTTTTTATTGCTGCAGTCAGATTTCTGAAATAATAGTTCATAATATTTACCAAGGGCTGCTAAAGTTAATACTTTTCTCTTTGCCATACTATATAAGCCTGAGGGTACAGTGCACATGTTCAGAAAGGGTAATTCAAAAAAATGTTGAGTTCAATTATGTTAAAGCTCTGGAAAGTAGTAAGCTGTCCAATGACAGACATAGGGCAGTTGGATGAGAGGACAGAGTGTGACTGATGACATCTTTTTTAAACATGCAGGCTTGGATAACAGGATTGTGAATGATTATAGATATGGAAGGGTGAGGTAGAGAGAGAAAAAAGTTTTTGGAGAAAACGGTATCTGTCTTATTAGCAATAGATATTTAATACATGTCTACTGATTGGACATGGTTGTTATGTCTGGAGCAGCAGGAGAGAGTGCCACAAATGGCTCTTTGAAATAATCTTTGATTCCAATAGTTTAGAAACCCTTGTCTAATTACTAATGTTCCTCACAAGTTAAGCCAGGGCAGGCAGGTAGGTAGGTACTGTACGTGTGTATCACATCAAGCTTTGCAACTTAATTCCATAGCTTCAATGTTGACCTGAACATGCATGTTTATGCACAATAATGTCCAGAAAGATTTCTTCTAGTTGTTGGATTATTGTCTGGCAATTGACTGCCATCCAAGGTACTTTATGCTATTATTTTCTCTCCTGAGAACAGTCATCTGGAACATCTGCTGCTACCTATATCCTCCCAAGGACCCTTAAGCCCCATACACACTATCAGATTTTCTGTAGATTTTTTTTCCTTCAGATTTACAAAAACCATATAATATGAGGTCAAATAAGGAGTTTCAATTTGTATGCAATCAGGCAGGCCCTTCTACTACATGGTTTTTGTATATCTGAAGGAAAAAAATTAGCAGAAAATCTGATAGTGTGTATGGGGCTTTACTCGGCCTACCTGAAATTGGTCAGATCTTGTTAAATCATCTCATATTTGTGGGTTACCTTTGGTGGTTTCACAAAAATATCCCATTAAATAAAGAAGTACTAGATGCTAGGCATTTTTTATCCTGTAATCTCTACATTAGTTGCAGACTTTGGGCGTGCTACACACAGCCAAAAAAAGATCATCAGTATACACAGGGCATGTGTACCACATCCAGTCCTTTTGACCTGCTTCCCCCTCCCTGTACACAGCAATCAACTCTGACTAATGATTATTGTGTACACAGAGAAGGTCTGAGAAGCTGCAGCTTAAAAATAAAAAAAACACTTAGGCCGCGTACACACGCGCGGACTGTTTGCCCAACCTTGTTTGTCAAACAGTTTCGGCAAACAGTCCGCTCAAAATTTGCATGAGCGGACTTGCCCACACACGAGCGGACTGTTTCAGCGAACTGTTTGCCAAACAGTTCGCTCAACTTTTGAAATGAACGGACTCGCCCACGTAAGGAGGAGGCAAATCCGCCCATTTCGAGCGCGTGTACAGGTAGGCGGGGCCCGCGAGGGAGACGTCGCGGGCTCCGCCGCCTGGAATGGGCTTAAAGGGGAACCCCAATGCCGAAAAAAATCGGTGTGGGGGTTCCCCCAAAGTCCACACCAGACCCTTGTCCGAGCACGCTACCCGGCCGGCCAGGAAAGGGGGGCGAGCGAGCGCGCCCCCCCTCCTGAGCCGTACCAGGCCGCGTGCCCTCAACATTTGGGGGGACCAACCCATGTGACATATACCATGTGACACCGCCCCATTGTCACTATATAAGACCGCACAGCGCGGCTCTGGCATTCCGGCCGGAGAGCTCGTCGAGTCAACATCTCCAGGAGAAGAAGAAGAAGAACAAGAAGAAGAACAAGAACGGAAGGCGGCGGCGACGACAGCGGCGACAACGGCGACAGAAGACCGGGCCACCGCCTGTAAAAGAGCTACAAGAAGGCGCGGTGGCCCGGCAGAAGAACCGAAGGCGGCGACAGAAGAACGGAAGGCAGCGGCGACAGAAGACCGGGCCACCGCCTGCAAAAGAGCTACAAGAAGGCGCGGTGGCCCGGCAGAAGAACCGAAGAGGGGGACAAGACCCCCGAAGTCGGGAGAAGAGGCCGGCGGCGGGGAGGAAGAAAGCCGGACTCCTCCGCTAGTAAAAGAGCTACACACAGATAGCGGAGGAGTCCGGCGAGAAGACCCCCGAATACGGAAGACCCCCGGAGCTGTGCAATAAAATATTTTTTCCCTGTGTTGTGTTTTTTTTTGTACTTTATTTCACAGGTGAATGGGTAGGGGTACATTGTACCCCATACTCATTCACATAGGGTGGGGGGCCGGTATCCGGGGGCCCCCTTCTTAAAGGGGGCTCCCGGATTCCGATAAGCCCCCCGCCCGCAGACCCCGACAACCAACGGCCAGGGTTGTCGAGAAGAGGCCCTTGTCCTCATCAACATGGGGACAAGGTGCTTTGGGGTGGGGGGGCCGCGCGGCCCCCCCTTCCCCAAGGCACCCCCCCATGTTGAGGGCACGCGGCCTGGTACGGCTCAGGAGGGGGGGCGCGCTCGCTCGCCCCCCTTTCCTGGCCGGCCGGGTAGCGTGCTCGGACAAAGGTCTGGTGTGGACTTTGGGGGAACCCCCACGCCGATTTTTTTCGGCGTTGGGGTTCCCCTTTAAGCCCATTCCAGGCGGCGGAGCCTACCTGTACACGCGCTCGAAATGGGCGGACTTTCCGAGCGGGAACTGTTTGCTCATTTCGAAAGTAGCCTACACACGGGCGGACTGTTCGCTCAAACACAGTTTCAGCGGACAGTTTTTCGGAATTTCCGAAAGACTTTGTCCGTCCAACTGTCCGCTGAAACTGTCCGCTGAAAGCCCACACACGGGCGGACTGTCCGCCCAAACACTGTTCAGCGGACAAGGTTGGGCGAACAGTCCGCCCGTGTGTACGCGGCCTAAGACAGTGTTTATCAACAAGCTGCATACATAGATCACTACACAAAGATGCAAAGTAACACATTGTTACCTTTGTATCTATTCTGTTCAGTCTTCTGCAGATCAAAGGGATAAATGTTGATCTGCAGATTATGTCAGTTAAAGCAACCTAACAAGCAAAAAAGTTTTTTGTTTTTTTAATAATATGTTTCTCTATTTATTAACACATAGTTCACTCTAATCAGCCCTAATTAAATCCTTATTCTCCTTATCCGTTCAATTATTATTTTCCTGCTGACTTTTTTTTTGTCTGTCTTCATTTTATTAACCATTAATATTTATATATAAACTTCTTTTGTGTGTTTTGTTCGTTAATAATTTTTACATATTTGAATGAATGAATGATTTGTATAGCGCTGCAAATGCGAACTGAATCGCCTCAAGGCGATTGGTCCGTCCTGTGTTGTCCTGCTTCTTAGAAGAGGTAGGTCTTGAATTTTTTTCTGAAGGCCTGATGGTTTTCTTCCATGCGGATGTTCGTGGGTAGAGCGTTCCATAGCCGTGGTCCTTGGACTGCGAATCTTCGTTCTCCCTTTGATTTGTAGCGGGACTTGGGGATGAGGAGGGGGTTTTGGTTAGTTGATCGGAGGTTGCGATTGGGTGTGTAGTGTTTTATTTTCTCACACAGGTATCGAGGAGTGTTTCCTTGTGTGCATTTGTGGGTGAGGCAGAGGGTCTCAAATGTGATCCTATATATGTGTAAATATATTTAACATCATGTATTTACACATTTCACATAAAAGTGCAAAATTGAAACACACACACACACACACACACACACACACACACACACACACACACACACTGTATTCCATTTGTAAATAACTTTGTAATGCTTTGTACCAGAGTCATAATTTTAGTGTCATTTTACACTGGACAAATTACAGAATAAAAAGTGCACTTTTATTTGAAGTAACACTATTACTTATTTTTAAACTAATACCAGTCAAAAAAAGAAAAATTGTGTTTTGTTTATCTTTCTTAAAGCGGATGTAAACCCTCACATATACCCAGTGAAGTGAACAGCCTCAGATGATACACAGAGATGAAGCAAATCTCCCTACACACAGTATCTCACAAAAGGGAGTACACCCCTCACATTTTTGTAAATATTTTATTATATCTTTTCATGTCACAACACTGAAAAAATTACACTTTGCTACAATGTAAAGTAGTGAGTGTACAGCTTGTATAACAGTGTAAATTTGCTGTCCCCTCAAAATAACCCAACACACAGCCATTAATGTCTAAACCGCTGGCAACAAAAGTGAGTACACCCCTGACTGAAAATGTCCAAATTGGGCCCAATTAGTCATTTTCCCTCCCCGGTGTCATGTGATTATTTAGTGTTACAGCTCTCAGGTGTGAATGGGGAGCAGGTGTGTTAAATTTGGTGTTATCGCTCTCACTCTCTCATACTGGCCACTGGAAGTTCAACATGGCACCTCATGGCAAGGAACTCTCTGAGGATCTGGAATAAAGAATTGTTATATCTACATAAAGATGGCCTAGGCTATAAGAAGATTGCCAAAACCCTAAAACTGAACTGCAGCACGGTGGCCAAGATCATACAGCGGTTTAACAGGACAGGTTCCACTCAGAACAGGCCTCACTATGGTCCACCAAAGAGGTTGAGTGCACGTACTCAGCGTCATATATGTTGTCTTTTATAAATAGACATATGAATGCTGCCAGGATTGCTGCAGGTTGAAGGGGTGGGAGGTCAGCCTGTCAGTGCTCAGACCATACGCCGCACACTGCATCAAATTGGTTTGCATGGCTGTCATCCCAGAGGGAAGCCTCTTCTAAAGATGATGCACAAGAAAGCTTGCAAACAGTTTGCTGAAGACAAGCAGACTAAGGACATGGATTACTGGAAGCATGCCCTGTGCTCTGATGAGACCAAGATAAGCGTATTTGTTTCAGATGGTGTCAAGCATGTATGGCGACAACCAGGTGAGGAGTACAAAGACAAGTGTGTGTCATATTTACACTGTTATACAAGCTGTACATTAACTACTTTACATTGTAGCAAAGTGTAATTTCTTCAGTGTTGTCACATTAAAAGATGTAATAAAATATTTACAAAAATGTGAGGGGTGTACTTACTTTTACTGTATACTGTATGTTTTACATGTATATCTGCAGTCTTCCGCTTGGTATATTCTTATAAAAGTGCACAATGTTGGTTATTTACTAAAGGAAAATCCACTTTGCACTGCAAGTGTACTTGGAAGTAAAGTCGTTGTAGTTCCGAGGGGGACATGCAAGGAAAATAAAAAATTAGATTGCACATGATTGGATGATAAAATCAGCAGAGCTTCCACTCATTTCGAATCTACCCCTCAGATTTACAGCAATTGCACTTCCAAGTGCACTTTCAGTGCAATTTCAAGTGCACTTGCAGTGCAAAGTGGATTTGCCTTTTCGTAAATAACCCCCCATTGTGTTAGAAATGTTCTCTTCATGTTCAACACTGGGAGTAAAGTCTTGGCATACACTGTGTGACAGCTGATTGGAGGAAAGGCACCCCCCCCCCCCTTCACATAGGCAGAGAACGGAAGGAATGTGCTGTGAATAGACCAGCTCTCTGCTAATCTATTTATAGCACCCACCCCACACAAATTTTCAGCTGCTTTTATCTCCTGTGTCAGAGAACTTGATCATGCTGATAACAAAAGAACGGAGCAGCAGAAAGACACAGACTTAGGGTTTTGGAGAGATATAAGAATACACTACAGATATATTTGCTTAGGTCAAATTTCATGAATCAGTTTTACATCCACTTTAAGTTTAATTGTCTAAGGATTGCAAAAAAAAAAATAATTGTCAGAAAATAATTTGGATAAAAAAAAAAAAAAACAACAATAGATGTATTACCATGTTATCTTAAAGTGAAGTTCCACCCAAAAGTGGAAGCTCCGCTTATCTGCTTCCTCCCCCCATCTGGTGCCACATTTGGCACCTTTTTTGGGGGGGGGAAGATATCTGCCAAAAACAGGTACCTGATCCCACTTCCATGTAAGGTCACCTCGGCGACCTACGTCATTTATGAGAGATAGAAAATGCCCCAGTATCTTTCTATGCCCCCTCGTTCCCAAACACCATGTCCCTTGTCACCGCCGCTGCATCCAGGACAATGCACTGTTCCCCAACCGTCTGGGTTGTAAGGGGGGGGGTACATAGAGCCACCAGAGGGATATGCTCCTGCTGTTGTTAAATTGCTGAATGGAGCAGATGTATGGCTTGTTGGGAGTTGTGTGTGTGTGTATCTATGGACACACACAGCTCAGGTCCTGGATGGGAGCAAACATGCATGGGTGTCCTCTTCTGAGCCGTTAGCTAAAGGTGAAGCCTGCAACCAGGCAAGGGAGCCATCAGTTTGGGGACTGACCGGACAAGATGGAAAGGGACTTTTTGAAAGAAGAAGACCAATCATCTTGTGTAATTATGGACCTCCCCTTCTGAAATAAAAAAAAAAGTTTAGCAACATGTTACAAAACCTATACAGTGTCAGAGAGGGCAGGTAATTTGGATGACTGCATGACTAAGTATGCATCAATCGAAATTTGATCAGCACTATTCTGGATTTTGCAAATACAAGAATTTATTCTTACATTTGTTGATTTAAATCAGGCCCTAAAAACAGTGCAATTAGACTGGAAGATTAGACAAATAATAGATCAAGTACAGTGTAGTGTAATAGCCCTAACTTAGTAGTTCATGTATACATAGCAACTCCATTTGATATTTGTAAAATAAAGTTAACATATTCTTTAAAGAATGGCAAAATGTCAACTCCAAGAAGACTTTAAATTGTTATTTGCCAAGCTTGGTTGATATCACAGAAATAATGAACCATGTGCAAGGATGAGACTATTACATTGTATGATCCTTACGTAAAGGACACAACAAATTATTTTATGCCCTGTCCATTTCTTGTGCAGATATGGAGCAACGGCATGAAGTCATCTCTCAGGAGTCCAAAGAAGGCTTTACCTCTAAATCTGGTGAGCAGAGAAGAGATACCGTGACTAAGAACGATGAGTACAACTGGAGGTTAGCACAGTTCCTGGGGCCCAACCAAGCAGACAACGAGGAGTATCACAGTGATTCCAACTCTGCAGAAAGTGTCTGCACGGAGGACTTTGCAATAAAGTTCAATCAAGGAATGGTTGAACCAATTGCTTGTAGTGGGGAAAAGGAAGATGAACAAGGAAGACATTTTGCAGATGATTCTGAAAATGTGTCTCTCTCCCTTCCATTATGTGAAAGCAAGGGGGATCATTTCACCCTAAATACAGCAAGTAGAGAAGATATATTGCAGCAGTTCAAGGAGGAGCTAGAAGATGACTTGCAAGCTGCTCTTAAATTCAGCGCAGAGAAGACGGTTGCACTGGAGCACAGGAAAAGGAGAGACAGCATAGAGTCTCTGGGGGGACAGATCTCAAAACTGAGCCAAGTATATACTTCTGAGCCTTCCAGCATTCAGAGTTTGGAGATTAAGGGTTCTATTGTCAGTCATTTATCTTCTAACCGTGAATTTCAGGTTGTCAGGGAAGACCAGGTGATTGACAGTAGGTTGGATAAATATCCACAGCATCAAGACCATGTTCCCAGTGTATCTTCACATGATTCACCTTCCTTTTTTCCAAAAGTAACCATGAACTCTGAAACTCATATAGGTAAAATGGAATATATAAAACCAGACATTTCGAAGGACCTCAATCATATGCAAGATATGTCCTCTCAAATAGACACATTAGATGGAGTCTACACCATAAGATCTGAAGACAACAAAAAATCCTACACAGAGGTTGCCACAAAAAAAGAAGGTGATTTGCAACCTGATGGATCCTGCGCTCTCCCAAATTATAGGAGGGACAAAGATGGATCAGCAGGAAATCCAATTTCTGGTGAAAATACATTTTTCAGTGGAAGGGAAGTGCTACAATCCAAAGACGAGAGCAAACAATTATACTCCCAACTAAATACAAGTGGTACATGCAGTTTAAGTAAGTCTTGAAATTTTAACATCAAAGCTTGTAAATGTGTTTAACTGTACACGTGAGAACCTGAAATAAAAGTTCCAACTTTTTGGAAAAAAACATACACAACTGGCATATAAATCAGTCAACAAATACAGGTCTCTACCTCTTGTGGAATGTTTTGTAGCTTTATATTGTCATATTTCCTGCTGCCTAAACAAAAAGTTAATGAAGTCAAATACAGTATAACCTTCTTAAAACAGAAGGTATTTGCACATCTCACTTTTATTACAAATAAAACAAATAAAAGTTGTATTCCTCGTATTAGGATAGTGGGCAGAGACATTCCTTTATGCCAATGCTAAAACTGCAAATTGGCTTTAAAAAATGATGGCATTGCCCACTATCCTAAAATAAGCAATAAACGCCTTTTTTTTTTGGATCTGTGATAGTGAGATGTCCAAGGCAGTTTCAACACCTGGGTATGGGGACAGGTCTGTCCTGGGTACAGCTATGCTTTAGGGACCATACCCCTAGCTGGACACACAATATCATGTTAGCAACAGCTCTGCAATACCACCCTTAGCAATCTTGTCAGACCTCAGATACATGAGTAGCCCATTCCCAGGAAAGCTCTCCTAACCTCACATGACACCTCTGAGATATATAATCTAATGAGGAATGGTGGGTTGTGCTGGGTGATGAATTTGTTTGCTGGTTGCGGCTTTGCTTGGAAAAGGAGAGAGTAGGAATTTATGGCCATGACTTGTCACAATTACCTATTTGTTGTCTGCATAATTTTACAATTTCTTCTATATTGTCATGATTGCCAGTTTGTTGTTCTTATTTAGTTATGATTGCCTGTTTGTTGCCCACATAGTCACAATTGTCAATTGCACAATGCACAACATTGTCCTGTTTGTGCATTTTTTAGCAGCATATTATCACAATTGACTGTTTTCTGCGCAGGTATTGTAATGATTGCCTGTGTATTGTAACTGTTGACTGATTATTAGCTGTGTATGATATACAATTGCCCATTGGGGCTCATGCAGGCCTGTCACTGTCAAAGCATGCTGCTATTATCCTCATGCTTTACCACGGTGCACTGGATGCGTCACAATTAAATCCTTGCCTTTTATATTTTTTAGCACACAGATAATTGCCCATTTTTCACTGTGGCACGCTATGTGTGTAGCTATCTAACTGTAGCTAACTTTCATTTGTTCTTTTTTTTTTTTTTTTTTATCAACATGTTCGTATATAATATACAGTATATATTGTATTATAAAACTTTCAGAAAAATAACTTATTCACTTGGTCGCCGCTAGTAGAAAATTCACTAAGCAAAGGATACCTTGTCATGTGTTCTGAAAATTAAGAAAACAGGATTTTTCCTGAATATAATAGGCTAATTGAAGTGAGCAGAACTTCATCTCATTTACTAAACTAGATTAATTTTCACCTGTTTTAGTAAATGAGATAAAGCTGTGCTGACTTTAATCGCCAATCATGTCTAGGCAAAAATCCAGTTTTTGGAAGTTATTTAGGGATGATTAGGGTTAGCCAGAGGTTTACCAAGGGGCTAGTAGACTTGCAGCTGTGTGCATGTAGTGAATGTAAATGCTAACAATAATTTTTTCGTATTTGCTCTCTTTTGGTCTGCTAAATAAACCATTGAAAGCATTATATTATATCTGTTTAACTTGTGAAAAAACAAAAAATAATAAATCTGTTGCATCCAGCCAGAAATCTTGTGTGCTGATAACTTCCTGTACTTTCTGCTTCTGGTCTGTTATCATTAAGCACTGCTCCCTGCCATCTCTGTGAGCTACAAAACACCTCCCCTTGGCATGAAGAACAGAGGAAGGTGTTTTAACACACTCCCTTTCATAGGGTTACAAATTACTATGGCTGTTACCTTAGGATAGGAAGCGGGCTAATGGCGGGATTACCAGGTTTAAAAAAAAATTTGGGAAAAAAAAAAAAACCTCATGCAGTCACCACATCTACTGGTAAGCTGCAATACTATAATTTTTTGCTCTTGGGTTTAGATACGTTTAATGGGTGTCATTGTTTGAGACCACCACTGACAGGGTCCATGCACGCTTGCCTTAAAAAAATGCTGCCTCTAGAGGAGTTTTCCATTTTGCCTCTAGAAGCAGCTCAATGTTATCCTACAGTGGTGTGAAAAAGTGTTTGCCCCCTTCCTCATTTCCTGTTCCTTTGCATGTTTGTCACACTTAAGTGTTTCGGAACATCAAACCAATTTAAACAATAGTCAAGGACAACACAAGTAAACACAAAATGCAATTTGTAAATGAAGGTGTTTATTATTAAAGGTGAAAAAAAATCCAAACCATCATGGCCCTGTGTGAAAAAGTGATTGCCCCCTAAACCTAATAACTGGTTGGGCCACCCTTAGCGGCAACAACTGCAACCAAGCGTTTGCGATAACGTGCAATGAGGCTTTTACAGCGTCCTGGAGGAATTTTGGCCCACTCATCTTTGCAGAATTGTCCTAATTCAGTTACATTAGAGGGTTTTCGAGCATGAACGGCCTTTTTAAGGTCATACCACAACATCTCAATAGGATTCAGGTCAGGACTTTGGCTAGGCCACTCCAAAGTCTTCATTTTGTTTTTCTTCAGCCATTCGGTGGTGGACTTGCTGGTGTGTTTAGGATCATTGTCCTGCTGCAGAACCCAAGTTCCTTTCAGCTTGAGTACACGAACAGATGGTCGGACATTCTCCTTCAGGATCTCTTGGTAGACAGCAGAATTCATAGTTCCTTTTATCCCGGCAAGTCTTCCAGGTCCTGAAGCAGCAAAACAGCCCCAGACCATCACACTACCACCACCATATTTTACTGTTGGTATAATGTTATTTTTATGAAATGCAGTGTTCCTTCTACGCCAGATATACTTGGACACACACCTTCCAAAGAGTTCCACTTTTGTCTCATCGGTCCACAGAATGTTGTCCCAAAAGTCTTGGGGATCATCAAGATGTGTTGTGGAGAAATTGAGACGAGCTTTGATGTTCTTTTTGCTCAGCAGTGGTTTTCTCCTTGGAACTCTGCCATGCAGGCCATTTTTGCCCAGTCTTTTGCTGATGGTGGAGGCATGAACGCTGACCTTAACTGAGGCAAGTGAGGCCTGCAGTTCCTTGGACGTTGTTGTGGGGTCTTTTGTGACCTCTTGGATGAGTCGTCGCTGCGCTCTTGGGGTAATTTTGGGCGGCCGGCCACTCCTGGGAAGGTTCACCACTGTTCCATGTCTTCGCCATTTGTGGATAATGGCTCTCACTGTGGTTCGCTGGATTCCCAAAGCTTTGGAAATGGCTTTATAACCCTTTCCAGACTGATAGATCTCAATTACTTTCTTTCTCAATTGTTCCTGAATTTCTTTGGGTCTCGGCATGATGTGTAGCTTTTAAGGATCTTCTGGTGGACCTTACTGTGTCAAGCAGCTCCTATTTAAGTGATGCCTTGATTGTGAACAGGTGTGGCAATAATCAGGCCTGGGTGTGGCTAGAGAAATTGAACTCAGGTGTGGACAACCACAGTTATAGTATGTTTTAACAAGGGGGGCAATCACTTTTTCACACAGGGTCATGATGGTTTGGATTTTTTTTCACCTTTAATAATAAACACCTTCATTTACAAATTGCATTTTGTGTTTACTTGTGTTGTCCTTGACTATTGTTTAAATTGGTTTGATGTTCCGAAACACTTAAGTGTGCCAAACATGCAAAGGAACAGGAAATGAGCAAGGGGGCAAACACTTTTTCACACCACTGTATGTATCCATGCACATTAGGATGTTTCGAGGCATATTTTAAATTCAGCGTTTAGAGGCAAAAAAATAAAAAAATCAGATTTGGGGTTTTTTCAGAGGCGTTTTCTGTTTTAAAAAAAAGCTAAAGGCTTGAGTGGCGAGTGACCACCACTGTAAGTAGTTCTTTGCAATGATCACCAATGTTAGGTGCAGTTTTCCCACTGTCCCCTCTATAAATTGATTTTCCGTTAGACTTAACAAATATTTCAAGGGTTCCTGTGGGGTAAAAAGGTTAACAAGAAACATGCTAAACTGTAGACCTGCAATGCTGAGAACGCAGGCTTCTTTAAAGTCTAACACTGCATTGTTTTAATAATATAATTTTAAAAGACAGTTTTTTTTAGAGTGCACTCACGCAGTTTTAAGCAATGCTGGGCATGGTTCACCCCTTTGATCTAATTTGTTTGTAAAAGTGCTCCAAACAGTGTCCAGGATTGGTTAAGTGTAACATGCTCAGGCCCACTTGGAAGAGGTGGCTCTGGGCATGCTTCACTTGTGGACTGGTATGGTTTGCTTCAGTGTGAGTGCAAACCATGCCTGAGCACAGAACTCTCCATAGATGACTGTACACAGAAGCAGAGATCACTGTTGTCTGGTTGGCAGAGATGATGGATATAAGTGTGCTAAGGTACACTTGCTTATAGTGCAGTGGGAGTGCAGACAAGGGGGGTGGGGGCAATTGAACTTGAGCATGGTGTAGTTCAACCAATCCGAGTATGAGTGTACCCTTAATAATACACACACAGTCTTACTCACTACCGGACCAGATCTCCAGACTAGGCCTCCCCCAGTTCTCCCCTCTGAAAGAGTCTTGAGCTCCTTTTGTTGACCTGGGTGTTGTGCATAACATTTTAATGAACTCTGCAACCTTTTCACAGGTGTAAATGAAGTCCCAGGTCGGATCCATGCAGATTCTACTCTGAAGGAAGACCATACGGCCTCTGCAGCATACAAACTTGTGGCTGGTATGTGTGTACATGTTTCCGGTATAATTCTCATATATTTGTAGAACACTGCTGGAGTGTCAAGCTGGGGATATGCACTAGTAGAGTTTCTAACAAAAATTTGTAAGAAAATTCTCAGTACAGTCGAATGTCATTTGAAAGTAGTTCAAGATTTTGCTTACGTTTAGATTTTTGGATGAATGAACTTTAAGGCCAGTGTTCTAACTAATAGTGCCCTCCGTCGAAAAGTGCCCACACATGACGTGACGTCACGATAGCGCATACGCACACTGTAGGAGGCTTTTTTCGAAGGGAGATACCATTTCACGGGCACAGTTGAAAATTATGCAAAGAGCAGAGGGACACCTTAGTTATCAGATTGAGCCTCGCTGTTGCAGGGTGGGTTGTGGGTGTGTTGGAGGGTTGGTTTTGCAACCCGCCCTTAGACACAGGCAAAACCCGCTATTCTACACACCAAACCCTCCCTGCAACACAGACAAAACTGGACTTAAGCACACTGTAAACCCGTGCTGCAACAGGGAGGTACAATATGACAAATACGGTGTCCCTCCGCTGTTTGCACAGCATTCAGTTGTGCCCATCAAATGGTATCTCCCGTCAAAAAATGCCTCCTACGATGTGCGCATGCGCTATGGAGACGTCACGCCAGCTGATTAGGAAATCAACTGGATGGCCCTTCTATTCTGCACATGAGCGGGCACTTTTTGACGGAGGGCACAAATCAATAGAAAACTAGGTTTACACTGGTACGGCATGACAGTTGATCCGACTTTGCCCTGTGACATCGGTCCTACATCCATCTGACTTGAATGAACAGGATACGATTTTGCTCTGACTTTGAGATAGTCCAACTTGTTCTTTGACCAACCAAAACAATCCCATCATGACCTAAATTCCTTTTCCTGCTGCTGTAATCACCATGTTTGATGTCATAAGTCGGATGGTTAGGATGAGGATCTGAGTTTGATCCGAATTCAGTGATATTGAATGGGCTGAAAACGGACCGATGTCGAACCAAAATAGTACAGGAATGTTTTTCAAAGTCGAACCGACTTGTGTCGGACCAGTTAAGACGGCTCTCATAGGGAACCATTGATTTGTACACGTCGTGCGACGTGCTCCCAAAGTCAGAGCGTATGTCTTATCAGTGTGAGTCAGGCCTATCAAATGAAAACTACATATGTTAGAAATGTGTACATTTGAGAAAAAATTTCCATCTTACTCCTTCAAATTTTCTTGTACTTGTTACATACATAGTTACATAGTTGTCCATCAAGTCCAACCTGTGTGTGTGCTTTTATGTCAGAATTACATTGTATATCCACGTACGCTAAGGTCGTTTAGGTGCCTATCTAATCGTTTTTTTTAATTGTCTATGGTGCCTGTTGAGACCACCACCAGTGGAAGAGAATTGCACATTCTTACCGCTCTTACAATAAAGAACTGCTTCTCCTCTGAATTAAGTGAATGGCCACGTGTCTTTTTAATTTCTCTTTAATGGAAAAGTTTTATCCCTATTGTGGGGTCACCAGTATGGTATTTGTACATTGAAATCATATCCCGTTTCAAGCGTCTCTTCTCCAGAGAGAATAAGTTCAGTGCAGAGAGAATAAGTTCAGTGCTCGTAATCTTTCCTCTTAACTAAGGTCCTCCAGCTAATAAGCTTTGTTGCTCTTCTCTGGACCCTCTCCAGTTACAGCACATCAGCATACTCCAGGTGCCGTTAATCCGCTTTTTAATGCATGCCAATATTCTGTTGGCTTTGCTTGCAGTAGCTTGGCATTGCATGCCATTGCTAAGCCTATCATCTACTAGGACCCCCAGGTCCCTTTCCATCCTAGATTCACCCAGAGGTTCTCCCCCCAATGAGTAAATTGCATTCATATTTTTGCCAACCATATGCATTAAACCTTATTTGCCATGTAGTTGCCCAACTCATTGTGATTGAAAACGAATATTGATTTGACCTCACCAATGATTAGAAAAATGAACAAACGGTCTTACAATGAAAAATGTTGAACAAATATCTACTAATGTATACTCAACTTTATTCTAAATAAAAAAGTAAAATTCTTGCATATGTTGAAAAAACATTATGTAAAGTGTATGTGTAAGGATCTCCTTGAAATGACTAAACATATTTGGGTGTCTCAGCCTCTGCAGAAGGTTCATTGAATGAAATCCTTATAGTGCAGTTCTATTTTTATAATGCAGCTTTATAATACAAAAATGTCACTGCACAGCAATTAGCTAGCTTGCACAAAAACTGTTCACCCACCGAAGTAATAAAAAAATAAACATACGCGAAATGCCCAAAGAATTTCTATTGTGCAAATATCAAATAATTGATTAATAATTATTGTATTATTCAAATACATACACACCTTACACAAATAAATAACAACAATGATACAAAAAAAGTGCATATACAGTATACACATAAATGATACGTGAACAACAAACTAATATTCAAAATTCATTGTGAATCATGTGCTAGTCCATTTAAATGTCAAAAATTCATCATTGTGACAGTGTCCTCAATACAGTTAATTAAAAAAAAAAGTTGCATGGATTTTCCTCTTCAAAAAAAAAAATTAAGATAAATAACCTTTTCTAACAACACATCAACCAATCATATATCTCCTAATTTTAAGAGGTATAAAAAAACCTAATGGAGAATTCCCAGTAAATGTACCATACACATCCAATCATAATACTCAAGAGGGATCCCAGCTGGTAGGACTTAATCAACTCAGAGGACTACTATCAAATCCACATGTGTCTCTATTTCATAAATACCCTGAGTGAAAGAAACCAAAGGAAATTGCTTTCCACCAAATAGATTTTTTTTAATGATAAACAGCAAGTATACTCACATAGAACAAATATGTCTCTCCAGCGCTCAATCAGCAAGGCACTCCTCAGTGTATACAGCATGGTAGGCAAAAACAAAACCACTGCTGGTCAGACTCTCAGCGGCAAGCATAGGATGACCCTGTGTAGTATGATGGCGTCACCGGGTAAGCTGCACCTTACATGTTACGTCCCCAGGGCGGGACTTCATCAGAGGATTTATAACTGCATAAACATAAGCTTCAGGAGAACTGTTTAAATTAACTCAATACAATTTCACAGGATAACAGCTAATTTTGCATGAGCCATGGAGACACTTCAGGCAGGTGCGGTTTAGAATTCATCTGAAAGTTGTCATTGAATCCAGCAAGATTCAACTCGCTCTAAGTTTTGCTGAACCAGCAGCCGACCGACTCCCAATCAGCGCTCCTAGCCAATGGCGGAGAATGCTGATCGAAGTGTTCTTATGTGGAGTGGAAGGGGGCATACCCCTGTCAGAACACAATAGCTCAGCGGGAGAGATCACTATACTAACAAAAAAACAACCCCAGCCCCCCCCCCCCCTAGATCTGTCCCTGCATGTCATAGACCTTCTTTTCTTGGCTAATTTCTTTGGCTAATTAGGGATTATTGTCAAAGAATACCACTGACCACCAATGCTGGGGTGGGTGGTATTATTACAGCTAGAGCTAGCCACTGACCACTAATGCTGGGGGATTTATTATTACAACCAAAGCCTGCCACTTACCACCAATGCTGGTGTGTGGGGTTTATTATTACAGTCTGCCAATAACGGGGAGGGGGGATTACCGCTGCCACTTACTTAAACAAGTGCTGGGGATTATTATTGCTGCCAATGACTGTTACTGTTAATATTACTGTTAGTGTCACAGACACCAATGATGGGGCTCATTTTCCCAGATAGCAAGCAGGGGCGGCCTGTCCATGAAGGGCCTACGGGCGCCACCGCCCCTATACAAGCGTCCAGGCCATTTCAGGATGCTGGATGCATGGAAACCAACACCAGCCGCCACTGATAGCAAAGATGACTTGCCACAAATTTGTGGTAGTGCTGCACATTTTCATTGGCAGGTTGTACACTAGCAGAGCACTTGAAGCACAAGTTCTAGTTGACACTTCTCCAATTTGTAGCAAATTTACATGGCAAGTCTCTAGCAAGAGCAAAGTTGCAGTGGTGAGTCTACAGCAAGAGCTCTGCAAGTCTACGGCATGAAATTTCAACCACAGTGACCCCTGTGGTGAGATGACTATTGCATAACATTATTGAACCAGAACTTGCAGCAGGCTTGCAGAATGTTTGCAAAGAAAGTTGATCTGGAGCCATGCAATGTGTACTTGCTGCAATTGTGCAACAAACTTGTGAAGCCTGGTAAGAGCTTAAACTTGCACCACAATTGTTTGCTATCTGGGTTACTCCCACTCTACAAGCTATACACCTCTAATCCTTCTAGATCCCTTCAAAGTGTCTCTCATAACTATTTTCAGTGTTGTAACCAATGGCCCGTACACGCGATCCGAAAATTGGACGAAAAATACCACTTTCGACATGATCGTATAATAATCGGATCGTTAAGTACAGAGCTTTCGGGGGCCGATCACGACAGTTCATCCGATATTATTTGATTGGACAAGTGCGAAAAACTTTCCTTGTACGATTTTTGTTTAGTCAGTAGAGTTGTCCTCCGAAAATACAATACAAATACATTACAACACATGACATCACTTCCGATTTTTTTTTTTCTGCCCTATGAGAATTTTCGTGACTTTAGTAACCAATTCAATTTCTACTTGCGACTATTAAGCAAAAAAAGTTGGACGGTCTGCCATCCGATTTTCGTATCGTGTGTACAGGCCATAAGCAGGAGATATCTCTGAGCGCCTGCATATTGACCAGATTGACATGCTCAGTCTCTCTGCAGGTGAAGTCATATTTACAGTTGCTGCTGCCTGCCCTCCACTGTCCAATTCCGCTCCAATTCCCAGTGTACATGACATTTAATTTCATATTACTGAAAAAAATTTTATGTATGGGGGGATGTTGAAAAAAATGATCCGCTGACGACTGCCAGATGTGCTAGGTGTGCCACTGAAAGAATCACAGAGCATTATGGGTGTTTGCAAAACATACCAGTTTGCCCAGAAATATGCAGCAAATTTGAACTTCACCCCTAACTTATAGATATATATTTTTCAAGTGCCACCTGACTACATCTAGGAGTGTGTATTGCAACTCTAGGAGTTGCATTGCACTTTATGTCTCAACCCACAAAATTACGTCTCACTTCCTGTCCTGATGAGACCGTGTACAGGGACAAATTAGAAAAAATCTCTCCAAAGAGACACAGATACCAATAAAAAATACTTGACAAGTAGGTTGAATGTGCTGTGAAAGTGAATGCTAAACTATATCACACTGTCACATATACCTTTGGTATATGGTAATGCAGGTTTTATTCATGGCCTTCAGTTTGGTAAGTGTCGTTGTTTTATTTTCCCCTAGGGGTCCCTTTGAAGAGTTTTGATGCAGTCACAGTTGACAGCGATTTGGACTCAGTGACAACAGAGAGGGTGCGAGATCATATTCGGAAAGCCCTGAGCAGCAACAAGAGAGGTGACAGATTGTAAACATTCCCTGGGCCTAAATTGAATGAAATGCAAAAGGCCTAGAACAGGAATATATTATGTTCAACCACATGGAGTTTTTTTTAGCTTTTTGATTTATGAATCATATAAACTTAATGCAGGATGTGTGTGTATATGTATATGTATATGTATATATATATATATATATATATATATATATATATATATATACACATCACCATACAGAACCCTGAGCAGCTACGATGACTGATACAATTAAAACTGAACTCCAGGCAAACAGCTCTTTATACATTTTCAGCTGTTTTTACCTGCAAAATCATTTGTATTTCTCTTCATCTAGTACTGAAATATACACAGAATTGCCATACAACACTATGAGTACATCTAGGTACCATCGTGCATGCAGCCTATAATTGGACAAAGATGTAGGTTCTTCCATATCTGTAGCCTGTGATACAACAATAAAGGAGAAGAAGCAGACTGGCATGCTAATTCCTCTGCTCACTATACTTTTTCCTCCTGTTAGTATGTTCCTTATCAGCACATTTGCATACAGCAGAAGCTGATTGGCTCGTACCATTGAACCCATGCTGGGTGCTGCTATACAGGGGATTATTATAGGCCAGTGAACCTTGGCACCCCAGATGTTTTGGAACTACATTTCCCATGATGCTCCACTACACTGCAGAGTGCATGAGCATCATGGGAAATGTAGTTCCAAAACATCTGGGGTGCCAAGGTTCGCCATCACTGTTATAGGCTATCCACATAAATTCAGGCACTTGCACTCTGTCTCTTTAGCTGACACACAGCACTATAGGAAAAATCCCTTTATTGTGCATTCAATTTTAATTAGTAAAACCCAGATTGTATATAAATAAAATCAAAAGATATAAAGCAACAATTTAGAATGTTTGAGAAAGGGAATTTTTTGGAATGATGGACTTTATAGGCATAAACTAACAACTTATGTTGAACGAAGAAACAAAATTTATTACAAATTTAAAAAACACAGACACATAAAAAAGCTTGCATAATTTAACAGAAAATGCCAATGAGCACAATGAGGTGGTCAAGCATTGATCTGAAGCTATAAACATATATAGGTAGCACAGGATTGTCACTTTTACTTAGTTATTTAATCCAGATACAGCCTGCTCTGTGCACTTCTCCGCAACCCCTGCACAAAGACAGAAATCCAGGGGGGCTGGACTTTGGAGAGACTAAAAAAGTCTTTGCATGCATGATAACATTGCCTAGTTCATTGCCTTTGTCAGATTACATTAGAGATTTGTTATACAGTATATAATTTTAAGTTTGCAAAGCAGGCGCTGCTGCCTCTCACCAGGAGGGTAATACAAGTTCCCAGTTGGAGAATGCACCCGAGCTCCCATGCACCAGTTGGCAGTATGCCCCCTGACCTTTTTTCCTGCACCTCCATTTCAGATAGACTAGACCCAGCCCTGACATGGCAGCAGTGGTAAAAACCAACCCCCCACATTTCTACTGGATTTAGGATTTTAATCTACTTGGATTTAAGATTGTATTATATCTTGGGAACACTGTTATTACTAATTTATATAGTACCAATAGGTGGCGCTTTACACAGTAAGTCATACAAGAATGTATGTAATGACAAGTACAAAATCTGTATCAGAAAAAAAAGCATAGAACAATAACAAAATACAATTTTCTTACCTGTATGAGTTTACAGTCTTGAACTGCACTGTCATTTTTACATTGAATGGCGAGTAAATGTAGATTGTAATATAGATTAATGAGAACATACCTTCAAGATTTGAACAAGGATTGAGAATATGTTGTCTAAACAATTTTTTACATATTTTTAGAATGTGCAAAATACACTTACATAAAGCTTTGTTACTCAGATCCTGGCCACAGCAAAAGAAGAGGCCTTCGTGATAGGGATGATTGCGGAGGGTAAGTTCAGCTGGAGCATGTTCTGATCTTCTGTTTGGAATCATATTCATATTTTATTTATTAATTAGAATAACTGAATAGTGTAAAAAATCGTATCAATTAGTTATAAAGTTTTAAAAGAAACCTTGTTTCTATCCCCTCAATAATGTGGCAACTTCCTAACCAACAAAATAACCAACAAATAAAGGGAGATTCCCTTTTCTATGAACTACTAAGTACCCAAATAATATTAAAAACACACACATGATTAAATGGGAGAAAGACTTCGCTCAAGAATTCTCTTGGGACCAATGGAAAAAAAACATTTATATATCCAGTAAATCATCCGCATGTATCGAACACTGGGATAATGCACAAAAAATACTGAATAGATAGTATTTGACCCCATATAAATTATCAAAAATGTATCCCTCTACATCTGACATATGTTGGAGATGTAACGAACAGACAGGTAACCTTCTGCACATATTATGGAGCTGTAAAGACCTGCAAAGCTTCTGGAACTCAATAGCTTCATTTATATAAATAAGCCCAAGTTTAAATCCAAGAAAAGATCCAAGCTTACTCACTGGCCAGCCCACTGACAACCTAATCAACCTATCTAACCGTTTGCGTTAAAACAGGGGTTTAGTCTGCACGCATTTGCAAATACATGAGTAAGCCACAGAGCCTCGCCATGGCACCCTGATATCTGTAGTCCTATCACTAGCTTATGAGTGACTCCACAATGGAAGCACATCCATTCTGATGGATAGGTGGAAGTCAGGTGGACTGAAGGGAGCCCATCCACTCTTAAAGGTACATTCAATATCAATAGCTTTATTTATAGCATACCTTAAGAGAAATCTAACCAAACTTACTCTGGCCACAGCCTTACCCGGCCTAAATTTGGACATATACCCTACAATGTTTAGAATAATAGTAATCCAAACACTAACAGCGGCAAGGCTCACTATAACCAGCCTTTGGAAATCCATGGACGCACCCAACTTATTGACTGCTATAGCCAGATTAAATGTTCAAGCTCAGTACAAACTTATGCTTGCTTATAAAAACGACTCCACCATCACATACAAAAAAAAAAAATTGGAGTACCTGGCTATCCCATCCAGCTACTTGTAGTGTAAGTTGTAACTTATCCTTGAGTTTGAAGTACATTTAAGCCATTTATGTGCATATCTGTGATGTAGTCTAGCATCTTGGACCTACCTTTTCAATCTGATTTGCAAGTTTTGTTTCCATTTCTTTTTTTGAACCTAACTATCTAGTTAACATGGTGGCCTGTCCACGTTTCAACACCCATCAGGGGTAGCTAGTACAGGTTATCAAGTATTATATACTTACGCAAAACCTTTTTAAATCAATGGAACTATGTTGGATACATATAACTAAAGTAAATGACAATTTGTATTGTTAATTAATAACTTTCAATAAAAATGTATTGTTCAAGAAAAAAAAGAAACCTTGTTTTTGCATGTGTGTGGGAACAGCCATAGTTGCTTCATATTTTGATGCTATCATGCTTAATAGTACTACTTTATTGGTGCAGGTCTATGTTTTAGGTCTCATCTGATTAAAAAAATAGATCATCACCTCTGACCTGACCAAAGTCTCAGTGGCCTTTGCTGATTTTCTGACTACTTTATACAGTAAATCCCCCCCCCCCCCTTTGATTTAGCAGACGCCTTCATCCGTTACCTCCACCCACCCCCCCCCCTTTTCATCTGCGGCTCAAACGGCCCTCAATGCAGACATTTCTGAACTGGAGGTAGCCCAGGCCATCAAAGGCATTCGGCTTTCAAAGGCCCTGGGCTCAGATGGCTTCTCCGGCCTATATTACCGAAAAATGTCCTCCCTCCTGCTCCCCCATTTGACAGCATACTTTAATAGCATGAAACAGGGAGCACTGCCTTCCCCTGAGTCCTCACTTACACACATATCCATGATTCTGAAAACCATTGTGGAAGCCCATGACCCACAAGCCTTCTGCCCTATTTCTCTGCTGAATGAGAATATGAAACTATTGGGCAAGATCCTGTGTTCTCACATTAATAAATAGCTACATTCTCTGATCCACAGGGACCATGCAGGGGACAATGGCAGGGGACAATGTTCGGAAGGTGGATCACCTGATTTCCCTGTTACACCACTGCAAAATCCCAGGATTTCTTCTCTCACTTGACATATACAAAACTTTCGACTCCCTCTCATGTGACTCCCTCTCGTGGGACTACTTACGCTATGTGCTTCAACAGTGGGGCTTTCGAAACTTGGTTCTCACCTGGCTGACCATACTCTGCTCTTCCCCTTTGGCCACCATCTGCTATGTGGGCTGCTTATCGCCCCCATTCCCTATCTCCAAAGGAACATGGCAGGGTTGCTCCCTGTCTCCTGTTCTCTTTATCCTTGCCCTTGAACCTCTGGCCATGGCCCTTAGAGCTGACCCAAATATCAATGGAACCCCATACGCAGTCCAATGTTACAAGGTAAATGTTTGCTGATGATTTTCTTTTGAACCTTACTAAGCCAATTTTCTCCTTACTCAATCTACATTGCCCCCTGACCTGCTTTGCCACCATCTCAGGGCTCCAGATTAATCCCCACAAAACCACTGTGCTGAATATTACCCTTCCAGGTTCCCTGGTTACTCATCTCCAATCCACCTTCCTGTACCGCTGGACCGACCCCACTTTAGAATATTTGGGTATTAAGCCGACTCCATCTTACTCCTCTTTTTTTTTGCTAACTACTATCCCCTATTACGTACCATCACGGTGCTCATAACAACTTGCCGGTTCCCCACCTTGTCTTGGATTGGCTGCATCCATACCATCAATATGACGGTCCTTCCGAAGATCTTATACTTCTTCCAGACTCTACTGGTTCGGGTCCCTTCATTTTTCTTGTGTCTTCTCCAGAAAAGGCTTCTCTCCTTTTCTTTCCTTCTATTCCATTCTGGGTTCTCCTGGAAAACTCCAACTGTGCACCAGTCCCCATTTCTGCCCTCTTATGACTTCCTACTCAAATGCGTCCCCCCCACACTCAGCCCTCTCATGGCTCATAGCTTGAAGCTTTGGGATCGGTTTGGTACTCTAGTGGGCTCATGTCCCTGTCCCTTCTGCTCCTCCCCCTCTTAAATAACCCTATGTTTCTCCCCGACTTAGAACAACATCATGGTTTTTTCTGGTGGCCAGTCCATGGATTCTCTCAGGTCTGACATTTTCTTGGAACCCGCACCTTCCCCTCGTGGGCTTCAATCAAAGAGACTCATGAAGCTCCCCCAGTGGAATTATTCCGCTATCTCCAGTTACGACACAGGATTTCCTCTCTCAGACGCAATGATGCTTTTCCATATCAGAAACAGTCTCTGAGCAAACATGCCAACACTCTCCAGGATCTCCTGGTACCATATCTTTGATTTACTCCAACCTCCTTATTTTATGTCCCCATATGGGAGCAGGACTTATCCCTCATTGATTTGGCATATTGGAGCAAAGCTTAGTCTAATATTGCAAAATTTTCCTTTAACGCGGCTGCCCTAGAGGCAGCCTATAAAGGTATTCCTCCGTTGGTACTGGGTTCCAACCCGTATTACCAAATTCAACCCATCCTACAGTGATAGATGCTTCAGAGGCTGTGGTCAGCGTGGAAATTAACTTCATATCTGGTGGTCCTGCCCCCGTTTAGTGGGATTCTGGTCAAGGGTATTTGGTCTTATGTTTACTCTGTTCCATGTGCCAAGTTAGCCTTACTCCACTGCCCAATCCAGGGACTCTTCTCCTATCAGCAGAAATTGGCCACCTATTTGTTTATCGCTGCGAAGCGTGCAATAGCAAGGGCCTGGAAGAGGCCAGCTGTCTCATTTGCAGAGGTGAAGAGCATCTTAACGACTCTCATGATTAATTAGCAGATGTCTAGTATTCTCCATGACTCCCACACCAAATTCCTTAAGGTATGGGGCCCATGGTGGTCCTATGCTCTTCCTACTTTGCATCCGACTACCCTAGGCCTCTCTCTCTGACCTAGTCTGCCCCCCGCCTTGGGGGAAACCTCTTCTTACCTTTTCTGCACCTCTTTTTCCTTCTCATCTCTTGTGTCCCTGCTTTGCCATCTGTTCCCCCCCCCCCTTTCTTTTTTTTCTTTTTTTTTTATATTTGCTCCTATGACCTTGATCCAAGTTTTTCCGAAATTTTTGTGGACTACTCCACACCCCAACTTCTGAGAAATTAAGCTCAGTCATCCTATGTTAACCCCCGGCCGGCCTTGGCCAGAGAGTTGTCGATGTTCGACAGTTCTTTCTACCAAACATGTTCCCATTGTATATTATTAAGTCATACCATGTTATGCTTACTGCTCATATCCCCTGCGTGGGATCATTACAGTTATTCTTACTTCTCACATATTTCAAAAAAATGGTACCAGGAAAAAAATTGATTATCTGTAGGAAATAAAGGAAATCTGTGCTTTGAGAAACATGTAAGCTGTCATTGCTGACCTTTCCTAACAACCTGAGTTGCTGGGTTCATTATTTTTTTTCAATAACCCAGAACAAGTACACAGAATACAATGTTTTACTTAAAGTGGTGTTAAACCCAACAGCAAACATTTATTATATTGCAACCTACCAGTTCTTAAATGTGGTGGCTGTATTACTTTTCTTCTTAGGCTTTCTTTCCTATTTTTACCTAGTGATCCTGCCAGTAAATCTTTTGTTTTTCAAAAGCTGAAGATATCCTGTAGACATAGCAGTTACGGGGTTGAGACAGAGCATTTACTACTGACAGGGGTGCTTATAATGATCAGCATTTATTTATTCATGTAAAACCTTTATCCCAAAAAGGAAAGAACTTTTGCTGTAACTATTTGTAAAGTGTTAGCTAGAGTTCAGCTTCAATTTGTTAGTGTATCTAAAACTGCTAGTCCGTCTAACACTCGCCTCCCCCCAGATTAACAATCCTGTTTTCTAAAGGTGCCCCTGTTTTCCTTCATCCAGAGTGGGGGCATGCTAATACAAACCATAGAAAATCTGCAGATAATCTATAGGTGTATGACCAGCTTAAGTGTGGTATTTGCATTTGGACTCTATTGCTGTGAACCTACATCGTGTATTCAAAGGAGCTGTCCATGCAAGTGAAACAGGCCAGCGTAAGGCTTCAAAAAGGAAACAAATCCATCAGCGAGATAGCAGCAACATTAGGAGTGGTCAAATCAACAGTTTGGTGCAAGTAAAGAAATATGCACTGGTGAGCTCAGGAATAAAAAAGGCCTGGACGTCCACAGAAGACAACAGTGGTAGAAGATCGCAGGATTCTCTCTATGGTAAAGAAAAAACCCATTCACGATATCCAGACAAGTGAAGGACACTCTTCAGGAGGTGGGCGTATCATTATCAAAGTCTACAATCAAGAGAAGACTTTACGAGAGAAAAAACTGAGGATTCACCAAAGGTGAAAACCATTGATAAGCCTGAAGAATATGAAAGCCAGATTAGATTTTCCCAAAAAACATCTAAAAAAGCCAGACCAGTTTTGGAAAAGCATTCTTTGGACAGATGGAACTAAGACTAATCTGAACCAAAATGATGGGAAGAAAAAAATGTGGCGAAGGCTTGGAACAGCTCATGATCCAAAGCACACAATGTCATCTGTAAAACATGGTGGAGGCAATGTGATGGCATGGGCATGCATGGCCATTGGTGTTTATTGATGATGTGATAGAAGATAGAAGCAGCAGGATGAATTCTGAAGTGTTTAGAGATATACTGTCAGCTCAGATTCAGCCAAATGCAGCAAAGTTGATTGGACAGCGCTTCACAGTACAGATGGACAATGATTCAAAACACACTACAAAAGCATCCCAGGCCCATTCCAGCCTTGTATAGGTCCACCATCTTGTCCCTGACAATCTTGGACAGCTCTTTGGTCTTGACCATGGTGGAGAGATTGGAATATGATTGATTGCTTCTGTGGACAGGTGTCTTTTATACAGGTAACAAACTGAAATTAGGAGCACTCCCTTTTAAGAGAGTGCTCTTAATCTCAGCTTGTTACCAGTATAGAAGAAACCTGGGAGCCAGAAATCTTGCTGATTGATAGGGTATCAAAATAACCCTACCATTAAAATTATAGACTGATCATTTCTTTGTCAGTTGGCAAAGGTACAAAATCAGCAGGGGATCAAATACTTTTTGCCCTCACTGGATATACTGTTATTTGTTCTAGGGCCCAGGCTGCCTGAGGTCTGAATGGTTTAATATCCCCAGTCAGAGCTTCTAGCCACAAATGTATTTTATTTGTACTAGGTGCCACTCTCCTTAAAGTTTGAATTTAAACTATCCACACTCAGGGCCACCAACCACCAACATATTTGTACTATGCCTTACTCAGACTGAGGTCTGATCTTCACCCAACAACATAAATTATTTTATACTTCATACTTTCATACTTTGTTTGTGGGCTGGTGGACAGTCTCTCCACATAGCCACCAATCACCAACATATTTTATTTACCCTGGGTTTAGGGAGTCCCCAGCCCAGTCTTTCCTTGTTGAAGCTTCCATGTGGCAACATTAGGTGCCTAAGTGACATATCACAAAGCAGCCACACTGTCATGTGGGAGGAAGGGGAGTAAATCAAATTCTACTATTGACACAAGAGCAAGAAGTAAAATAAATCTCCCTATAGAGACATTTGTACGAGTGGCCTTCATTTCTTCCTATTTCTGATCATAATTGTTTCTATGGTTTCCTAGAATTTGTGTAAATCTTTACAATTACTAGGTGCCTATGTGACCTATTGCCAAGTAATCACAATGTCGTTTGGTAGGAAGGGCAGTGAGTCACCTACTGTACTCCCCATACACAGAAACATAGAATATTTATTTTTGTTCACGTTGGTGGAACAGAGCAGCAAAAGAGTCTGGGTAAGGTAGTATGGTCAGCTGTGAAGATGGCAGTTAAGTGAATACCTTGCTTTACCTTGCATAGACAAAGCAAAGATTCATGTATAAGAAATGTCTGCACATGCATGGTTAGGTTACTCTGTAGAGATAAGGGCATACCTCAGTTCCAGATAACCTGGGAAATGTTAAGGTTAGTGTTGGTGAAATTAAGGCAAATATCATTGTGTGTAAAAGATATAGCCTGTTATTCTGCTTTAGCATTTGATACACATTTAAATGTATTTTCCCTTAAAGCTATGGGATTTTCTTTCAGATACACTGGCTCTAGCAAGGTTACCACTGATGATGAAGATGAAGAGGACTTTGATAGAACTTTCACCTCAAGAGAATGGAGGAGTGGAAGCCCGAAACGGTGGAGCTCAAGTCCACTTAAATCAACTGATTTGTCCAGAGATCGCAATGCTAGAGGACCTACTAGTGATTTTTTGGTATATCAGATACTGTATAATGTGATTTATTTTTTACTTTGTGGTGTCTTCTTTGCAGTGCGTGTGTAGGTTCTTATTGTAATCACCAGATACTAGAAATATTTTCATCTACATTTTTCCTTTACGTGCAAAAAAAGAAAGATTATGCCATTTCCAATGCATGTTCGAGAATAATATCTGAAAAATGTTTATTGCTAAGTCCTAAAAGGCAGGCTGCATAAAACCTTTATAAAAAGTGTCATCTGCCACACTCAGATCCACTTTCTATTCAAATACTATCAGGACTGGACTGGGACAAAAATTTGGCCCTGGACTTCATCCAGACCAGTCTACTTTAATTTTGCAAACAAGCACAAAAACAGTATATAAAACTATACGTAATCGTGCAAAAAACATAAGTAACATAAGGAGTCCTCACTAACCTCTTTTATTATTATCTCTTCTGTATTTTTCTCATCTTTCTCATATCACTGCGTGAAGTTGACGGCAAGCCGCACAGCCATTACTTTGTCACTCAAACCGGCCCACTGAGCCATCGGTCCACTGGGAAACTCCCTGTAGTCCCAATGGCCAGTACATGCCTGAATACCATGACCTCCTCTACCAAACCGTATTCAACCATTTTGAGCCAGTCAGAAGTCTGACTGGCTCTGAATGGCTCTAAATAGGTTTGCTTTGGTGATTGCACCTTGGTTCACACATTTAAAAGATGTTCCAGGGACTATTAACATAAGAGCAGGAAGAAAGGGAAATAAGGGAGACATTTGTCTCTGTAGCACTATAAAAGGTGGCTTTTCCTTTAACCGCTTCGCGCCCGCCCTATAGCCGAAAGACGGCTACAGAGCGGACGCTATCTGCCGGGAGGCCATCCCTGGACGTCCTCCTGTTTACTTCCGCAATGCGCGCTCCCGGGAGTGCGCATCGGGGAAGTTCTGTGCTGGCCGTGTCCCTCAGACACAGCCAGTCACAGATCGCTGTAAATGGCCAATCACAGCCTATCCAATGAGAGATGATCTCATATGTAAACATATGAGATCATCTCTCAGCGCCGCTCTCCCTCCTCACACAGACAGCGTGTGAGAAGGGAGAGATGAACGGCTACAGCGGCCGTAAGTGAAAAAAAAAGTGCCATCCTCGCCCAGTGCCATCCGCGCCCAGTGCCATCCTCCCCAGTGCCATCCTCCCCAGTGCTACCTGCCCCCAGTGCCACCTGTTAGTGCTATCTGTCCCCAGTGCCACCTGTTGGTGCCATTTGTCCCCAGTGCCACCTGTTGTCAGTGCCATTTGTCCCCAGTGCCATCTGTCATCAGTGCCACCTATAAGTGCCATCTGTCATCAGTGCCACGTGTCATCAGTGCCACATATTAGTGCCATCTGTCATCAGTGCCACGTATCAGTGCCATTTGTCATCAGTGCCACCTGTCAGTGTCACGTGCCATCTGTTGTCAGTGTCACGTGTCATCAATGCCACTTATCAGTGCCATCTGTCATCAGTGTCACGCATCATCGGTGTCACGTATTAGTGCCATCTGTCATCTGTGCCACGTATTAGTGCCACATATTAGTGCCATCTGTCATCAGTGCCACATATTAGTGCCATCTGTCATCAGTGCCACGTGTCATCATTGCCACGTATCAGTGCCATCTGTCATCAGTGTCACATGTCATTGTCCTGGTGCTCCAGGACCTTCAAAAGTGTAATAGGTAGTCAACAAGTTAGATGTGTAATTTATGCTCCTAGAACACATGATGGCGCTCCCTGCATGTTGGGCCTCTCTATGTGGCCAGGCTGTGAAAAAGTCCCACACATGTGGTATTGTAATACTCAGGAGGAGTAGCAAAAAAATTTTGGGGTGTCATTTGTGGTATACACATGCCATGTGAGAGAAATAACCTATTACAATGACAATTTTGTGAAACAAAATTAAAGAAATAATAAATCTTAATTTTGCAAAGAATTGTGGGAAAAAAATTACAACATCAAAAAGCTCACCATGCATCTTACTAAATACCTTGGAATGTCTACTTTCCAAAAAGGGGTCATTTGGGGGGTATTTGTACTTTCCTGACTTGTTCGGGTCGCAAGAAATGAGATAGGCCACCAGTACATCAGATGTGATCAATTTTGTATGATTCGCACCACACCTTGTAGACTCTCTAACTTTCAGAAAGACCAAATAATATCCACTAATTTGGGTTATTTTTACCAAACATATGTAGCAGTATAAATTGTGGCCAAAATTTATGAAGAAAAATTAATAATTTGCATAATTTTGTCATTTTCATTTATAGCGCAAAAAATAAAAACCCTAGAGGTGATCAAATACCACCAAAAGAAAGCTCTATTTGTGGGGAAGAAAAGGACAAAAAATGTATTTGGGTACAGTGTTGCATGACTGAGTAATTGTCTTTCAAAGTGTGAGAGCACCGAAAGCTGAAAATTGGTCTGGGCAGGAAGGGTGTTTAAGTGCCCAGTAAGCAAGTGGTTAATTATGAGATTTCCTGTCAAATCACCAGGATATAAAGTTAGGGAAAATCTGTCTATGGGGGACACAAAACCTGGCAGTCCTAAATAGGCCATCGTGTGGTCTGATTTAATCGTAAAGATGTAGTATTTGCTGGTATGGTACTAAGACTTTATGGCTGCAGTCAGCGAGGTCAGTGCAGATAATTCTGTATAATTAGAAGCTCGCAGTAATGTGTCTATAATTATTTCTATGGTTTCCTAGAATTTGTGTGCAAATCTTCACAATTATTGTCATTATAGTTATTGTAATAATCATAAGTTTATTAGGCATGAAGTAATATGCAGAAAGCATCAGGATGAGAAGAGGCTCATGATGTTTTTTTTTTTTAATGGAGACCTCCGGCTCAAAGACTGGAATAATAACCATTGCAAGTCCACCCAAAAGTGATATGCAGTTGGAGCCTTCTGAATTTCTAATATTTATTAAATAGTTATTACATATCCCCAACTCTGTTCCATGTCCACCTGGACAAGTCGCTGCAGTGGTCGCGTCCAAGTCACCTGAGGCAGTCGTGCTGTAAGTCGCGCTACCCCAGTGTGAACCGGACCTTAGGGGGTTGTCAGCTACAAGGTCCGGTTCCTGTGTGTATCCAGTGGTCATCATTGCAAGCTAAAGGCCATGGCTGGGTTACAGCCAAACGCCCTTTTTGCTTGCTATCTGGTAAACAGGCCTTTGATTCAGTGGTCGGGCACTCTTTTCAATGTGTGGAGTCACTGAGGTGTCATTGGAGCACTGAATTATATGGACTATTGTTTTTAACTAATGCTAATATACACATTGTTATTGGCGCAGCTCTCCTCTATCTTATTTGCACATGCTTATCAGAAGCTAAATATACTTCTTTTTAGTACAGTGAGAAAGTTTGAAATCTTTGAGGTTTTTATTGCTGCCTGTCTTCCAACCCTAGTGACACCTATTTCTCTAAATTCCTTGTTCTGGTGCCACTGGGATAAAAATGCTAATCCCTGGTGGGGTCACTGAGAGTAACTCTGTTTTCGCTGGAGTTTGTCTTTTATAGGCTTTGCTTGTTGCTTTTGTTTTTCAGTGTTCGCCTGAACAGGTACAGAACAAGAGAATCATAGAAAAACTTTTAGCAGAGCGGGAGAATCTGGAAGCAACTGTTGCCAAACTTCGCCGGGTAAGAAAAAATGTATGGGGTAATCAACAACCCACCAGATATACAGTAGATAACCTTACTGATTAAATCCAATACCCAAACCACCATGCCTCTAAGCCCTTGTACACATAGTCGGACATTCCGACAACAAAATCCGTCTGATTTTTTTCTGACGGATTTTGTCCGAAACTGGTGTTGCATACACACGGTTGGACAAAGTTGTCGGAAAATCCCATTGTTCGTAACGTGATAACGTTATTTAGTTACGACGGGACTATGTTCAGGCTAGTAGCCAATAGCTTTGGTCTAGGAATTTGATCTGAGCATGCTTGGGACTTTGTCCGATCGGAATTCTCTACAAACGATCAGACAAAGTCCGATTGGATTATGTTATCGGAAAATTTTGATATCCAGCTCTCAAACTTTGTTGGTCGGACATTCCGATGGAAAAAGTCAGATGAAGCCCACACACGGTCGGATTATCCGACAACACTGTCCGATCGGACATTTTCCGCGTGTACAAGGGCTTAGAAACATACTGTAGCTAAAATCATGTACTTTGAGATCTACAATTTTTAACGCATTAAAGGTATCTCCATAGAGCAGGTTATTGATCTGGAGGTCTGTGATGTTGGCCCAATGGTGTGGAATTGATTTATCAGGAGGCTATGTACAAAATACCTATGCTCATTGACAGATAAAAAAATATTTTTCATTTCCAACTTGCACACAAGTGATCCACAAGAAATTTCCTTTATTTTTTTTAAGTTACGGGCCATAGTCTTCCCTTCTAAAACAGCCTGGCACACCAGGCATAGAATCTCCGCTCTTATTAAAATGCATAGACCACATCTAGATTGATAAGAAATGACTAAGCAAACTCAAATAAATGGTTAGTGAATATCCCCACCTAATCCACCATGGTAGACTGACAAGGTTATTATCATTAACTAAGAACCAATTTACTGGTATTCATGATTCACTTGACTGTAACATGCAAATTAGGCTTATATTATATACGCCTTATAATAACTATTTGCTATAGATCCAGAAAATTGGAATATATTGCTGTGGGTCATGGGTAAAAGAACTGGTACAGATATGTCTTGAGTGAGTGATTTCTTAGTTCTACGAAGCCTACATAGATTGATATCTGCTTCTCCTGTTTGCTGCCATTCACAGGAATTAACATTTGAGGAGGAGAGAATATCCCAGCGGAAGGCTCAGTATCGAGAAGCTGATCAGCATTTAAATGATGCCCTGCAACAAAAAAAGGTTCTGTCAGAATGCACATTTATAACATTTATAGCAGTGGTAATTTAGTCGATTAAAATATTTCCATCAATGGAATTAACATTATTTCAGAAGATTAAAATACAACTAAAACAATTCAGATGACTAAAATACGACTAAAACTAACACGATCAAATTGTCCGGCAGCCTTAGTCCGGCAAACAATCCGCCGGACTTTCTAACGAACGGACTTGTCCACACACAGACACTCCGAAAGTCCGGAGATTTCTAACGCGATGACGTACAACACATACGACGGGACTAAAAAAAGGAAGTTCAATAGCCAGTAGCCAATAGCTTTCTTCTCGTACTTGCTTCTGAGCATGCATCATTCTTAGCCCCTGTACACACACCTGTCGGAGATTTTGCCAACCAAATCCGTCGGATTTTGTCTGTCGGATTTTGTCCGTCGGATCTTGTCCGAAACTGTTGCATACACACGGTTGGACAAAGTTGGCGAAAAATCCGATCTTTCAGAACGTGATGACGTAATTTCGTTACGATGGGACTACATTCAGGTTAGTAGCCAATAGCTTTTATGTAGGAATTTGATCTGAGCATGCGTGGCACTTGGTCCGATCAAAATGCTCTACACATGATCGAATTAGGTCCGACCGGCCCAGTTGGTCGGGAAATATTTCCAACATGTTGGAAAATTGGGTCCGACGGAGATTCGGACGGAATCAGTCCGATGCATACCACACACAGTCGGATTATCCGACGACATGGTCCGATAGTACACATTCTGACGGATTCTCCGACCGTGTGTACAAGGCTTTAGTCCGCCGCACTAGCACACTGATAAACGGATTGTCCACTGAAAGCCAAGTCCGTCGGACAAATTTTGAGTCAAAACTACTTTCTAAGTCCGCCGGACTTTACGCTGAAAAAGTCAGCTGGAGCCCACACATGATCGAATTGTCCGGCGTAATGTGGTCCGGCGGACTTTGTACGTGGCATAACTGAAACTAAAGCAAAATAATTTAATGCCCCGTATATACGAGTGGAATTTCCGTCTGAAAAATCTTGGATGGTTTTTCCGACGGAATTCAGCTCAAGCTTGGTTTGCATACACACGGTTACACAAAAATTCTCGGAACTTTGAAACGTCAAGAACGCATGACGTGCAACACTACAACGAGACAAGAAAATTAAGTTCAGTGCTTCCGAGCATGCGTCAAATTGTTTCCGAGTATGCGTAGGAATTTTGCGTGTCGGAATTGGTACAGACGATCGGAATTTCTGATCTGAACTTTTTCCGACCGAAAAATAGAGAATATGCTCTCAATCTTTTGCTGGCTGGAACAGCGCCAGCAAACGTACGATGGAGCATACACACAGTCCAAAAGCTCTCATCGGACTTTTGCTGGTGGAATTTCCGCTCGTGTGTAAGGGGCATTAGTCATCAATCAAATGGGTTTAGTTAAATTGTAATGCATTATTTAAGCATTTCTCTGGAATTTCCAAACTCATTATATACTCCTGGAGTAATAACCTAATAACATGTTATTATTTTATGGTAGCAAAGTGTTTGTTACCCCAACATTTCATATACGTGATATGTGCCTGCTGTACTGTGTACTTGTATGAAAAAGTATCCTGTTATCTTTGTATTCTTTCCTTTGTGTGAAATCCCTGGTATTACTGCCAGTCCCTCTGCTTTCTCATTAATAACTGACCGCACTAAGCAGAAAAGCACAGCGTAGTCAGTTCCCTAGCTGTGCTGGGAATTCAGCCTGCCCTCCTCAAATAATTAGACTTGTCCTGACATGCCCTCCCTGCAGGTCATTCACTGGGAAGATCAGTGTGCAGTTGCTTCTCCGCAAACCAGCTAAAATGCAGCTGAGAACAGAGGGAGCAGAGGAAACGTGATCACTTATAAAAAAAAAGGGAAGAAAACGTATTTATGTTTTCTTAATATCTATACGCAAATAGTTTGACTTTCATTTCAATTTTAAACAGAATGGGTTGTTTTACAATGTAATCTTTTGCAAATGCCGGTACCTGCTCCCACTCCCGGATGATCCCCCTTCCTCCTCCCCCAGTCACCGGGCCATTCACAAAGTGCAGCACGCTTAGCGCATGCGCAGCAGGGGACTGGCTGTGAAGCCACAAGGCTCTCGCTTACAAGCAGTGGTGGTGGCAGCACCCCAGAGCCAATGGAAAAATCAGCTGAGGTGAAGACACCACTGGATTCCTGGACAGGTCCGTTTCCTAATATTAAAGTGATTGTAAAGGCCCATTTAACCACTTCAGCCCTGGAAGATTTTACCCCCTTCCTGACCAGTTCGGCACTGCATTGCTTTAGCTGACAATTGCATGGTCTTTCAACACTGTACCCAAACAAAATTTGCATCCTTATTTCCCACAAATAGAGCTTTCTTTTGGTGGTATTTCATCACCTCAGCGGGTTTTATTTTTTGCGCTATAAACAAAAAAAGAACGACAATTTTGAAAAAAAAACAATATAATTTTTAACTTTTTGCTATAATAAATATCCCCCCAATTAAAAAGAAAAAACAAATTTCTTCAGCAGTTTAGGGCAATATATATGCTTCTACATATTTGTTGGTAAACAAAAATCGCAATAAGTGTATATTGATTGTTTTGCGCAAAAGTTATAGCATCTGCAAACTATGGGAAAGATTTATGGCATTTTTATTATTATTTTTTTTTCTATTAGTAATGGCGATGATCTGTGATTTTTAGCGGTATTGCGATGGACGAATCAGAGACTTTTGACCCTTTTTTGGGACCATTTATACAGCGATCAGTGCTTTAAAAATGCACGGATTACTGTGTAAATTTCACTGGCAGGGAAGGGGTTAACACTAGGGGGAAATCAAGGGGTTCATTCTGTGTTCCCTCAGTGTGTTCTAACAGTATGGGGATAGGATTGACTAGGAGAGGAGACATATATTGTTTTTCCTACTTAGTAAGAACAAACGATATGGTTCCTCTCCTCTGACAGTACAGGCATTTGTGTGTTTACACACACAAATCCCCATGCTGGCACTCGTGTACGTGATTGCGTGTGGACTGCGGCGATCGTGCCCACCTGCCACGTGAATCGGGTCCCCCACCGTGCAGCAAGCTCCACCAGAGCATCCTCTGGTGGCCGAAAAAGGGTAGGACATATCCGTATGGGATTTCGCCCAGGAGAGCGGTTGTGCTGCAGTATATCTGCGTGACATGGTCGGGAAGCGGTTAAAAAATAAAAAACAAACATGTTATACTTACTTCCTCTATGCAGTTGGTTTTGCACAGAGCAGCCCGGATCCTCCTCTTCTGGGGTCCCTCTTCGCTGCTCCTAGCCCCTCCCTCCTTTGGGTGTCCCTCAGCCAGCAGCTTGCTACAGTCAGCAGCTACAGTATTTGCAGCTGCTGACTTTTCATTTTTCCTGAAGAAGCCTGGACCTCCTCTTTAACCACTTCAGCTCTGGAAGAATTTTCCCCCTTAATGACCAGGCCATTTTTTGCGATACGGCACTGCGTCGCTTCAACTGACAATTGTGCGGTCATGCAATGCTGTACCCAAACAAAACTGATGTCCTTTTATTCCTACAAATAGAGCTTTCTTTTGGTGGTATTTGATTATTTGGTTGTCTAGTGGTTAAGGTTTGAATATGCACTACAGACACAGATTTAGCCGTTGTTATATATGTTATAAGTTAAGGGCTAAATTTGTGTCTGGGTAGTTTGTTCAAACCTTAATACCGTAAATAATAATGTCATATGATTTTTTACTCCAGGAGTATATAATTAGTTTGAAAATTCTAGAGAAATGCTTAAATAATGCATTATGCAATAATGCACAATTTAACTGAACCTATTACGGTTTTAGTCGAGTAAAATGATTTTAATCTACTAAAATGTACTGGAGATTTTAGTCGGCTGAAATATGAATAAAACGAAAATGGCATTTTAGTTAAAAGACTATGATTAAAGTTGACGTCAAAATTAACACTGAGTTAAAGCAAGAGCTGAGTACAATATTTCTATTAACCAGTTGCTGCCCGCCCACCGTCAAATGACAGCGTTCATTCAGAATGGCCGCTCTTGCGTGCCCCCGCGGGGGCGTGCAGCAAGGCTCTTGCGTGCCCCCGCGGGGGCGTGCAGCAAGGCGATTACGGCTGTGCAGTGTTGCTAGGACACGGCATGACCCCGATCTCTGTAAAGAGCTGCGTCCGCGGCTCTTTAACCATATGATCGGTCATGTCCAATCACAGCTGGTCACATGTAAACATGCGAACCCGGGGATGCCGGTAATCGGCGCTCCTCGCCTCACACTGACAGAGTGTGTGGCAAGGAGAGCCAATCAGCGGCATCCCCACGCAGGGGGACATCCAGGCATGTAATCAGGGCACTGATCATCAGTGCCCTGATTGCAATATAGCACCAACAGTGTCACCAATCAGTGCCAGAAATCAGTGCCTACCAGTGGCAGCAATCAGTGCCCACCACTGCCCACAAGTGCCACCAATCAGTGCCCATTAACGATACCGGTCAGTAGTGGCTATCACGGCTGCCTATCAGTGCTACCCATCAATGCCCATCACTGCCGCCCATCTGTACTGCCTATCCATGCTGCCTATCAGTGCCCACCAGTACCACTTGTTAGTGCCCATCAGTGCCACCTAACAGTGCTGCCTATCAGTGCTTATCAGTGCCATCCATCAGTGCTCATATGTGCCACCTCATCAATGCCCACCAGTTCAGCCTATCAGTGCCCATTAGTGTCGCCTCATCAGCACACATCAGTGAAGAAGAAAAATTACTTAGTTACAAAACCTACTGATAGAAACTAAGTTAAAAAAATGTTTTTCAAAATTTTTTTTTTTTGTAAAAAATAAAAAACCCAGCTGTGATTAACCACTTTCAGACCGGACCAATTTGCTGGTCAAAGACCAGACCACTTTTTGCGATTCGGCACTGCGTCGCTTTAACTGACAATTGCGCGGTCGTGCGACGTGGCTCCCAAACAAAATTGACGTCCTTTTTTTCCCACAAATAGAGCTTTCTTTTGGTGGTATTTGATCACCCCTGCGGTTTTTATTTCTTTGCGCTATAAACAAAAATAGAGCGACAATTTTGAAAAAAACGCATTATTTTTTACTTTTTGTTATAATAAATATCCCCCAAAAATATATAAAAAAAAATTTTTTCCCTCAGTTTAGGCCGATACGTATTCTTCTACATATTTTTGGTAAAAAAAATCGCAATAAGCGATTATTGATTGGTTTGCGCAAAAGTTATAGCGTTTACAAAATAGGGATAGTTTTACAGCATTTTTATTAATAATTTTTTATTATTTTTTTTTTTACTAGTAATGGCAGCGATCAGCGATTTTTATTGTGACTGCGACATTGTGGGGGACCCATCGGACATTTTTGACACATTTTTGGGACCATTGTCATTTATACAGCAATCACTGCTATATAAATGCAGTGATTCCTGTGTAAATGACACTGGCAGTGAAGGGGTTAACCAGTGGGTGGCAGTGTAGGGGTTAAGTGTTCCTAGGGGTGTGTTACTAACTGTGGGGGGGTTGGGCTTTCATTTAGTGAACACTGATCTCTGCTCCAATCACATGGAGCAGAGATCAGCGTCACTAGTTGCTAGGCAGAATGGAGAAATGCTGTTTACTCGGCATTTCCTCCATTCGGCCGCCCCGTGAGACGTTTGCGGGGATGCCCGCGGCGATCGAGTCCGCGGGTCCCGTGACTGGACTCACGGGGGTCCCGACCAGCGCGGGAGCGTGCCGCCGGCGGCGCGCTCCCGATGGCAGGGCGGCATTGAATATTGGACGTACCTGTACGCCAATATGCCTGCCCATGCCATTCTGTCGACGTACATCGTCGTGCGCTGGTCGGGAAGTGGTTAAATAACACCAATACAAAGCTCTATTTGTGTAAAGAAAATTATAAAAATGTCATCTGGGTACACTGTAGCATGACCATGCAATTGTCATTCAATTTGCAACACCATTGAAAGCTGAAAAATGGCCTGGGCAGGAAGGGGGTGTAAGTGCCCTGTAGGCAAGTGGTTAATAAAGTGAATGGAAACCCTCACATATACCCAGTGAAGTGAACAGTCTCAGATGATACACAGAGATGAAACAAATCTCCCTACATAAGTTTTTCATGTATATCTGCTGTTTTCACATTTATATTCTGTTTAGAAAGTGCACCCTGTTAGAATTTTCTTTTCCTGAATCACCTGTGGGTGTGGATTCTTGCCATACACTGTGAGACAACTGATTGGAGGAGAGGAACGCCCTCCCCCCCCCCCACCACCACATAGGCAGAGGCTTGCAGAGCTGTGCTGTGACAAGACCAGCTCTCTGCTAATCTATTTAGAGCACCCACTCTGACACAAATTTCAGCTGGTTTTGTCACAGTTTACTGGAACTTATCAGAAGCTTTCATGCTGATATAGGAAGAACAGAGCAGGAGGAGACAGGCACGGGACTTAGTGCTTTGAGGAGAGATAACAAAACACTGCAGATATGTGCCCAGCTCAAATTTCATAAATCAGGTTTACAGCCACTTTAATATAACCTTTTCGTTTAAACCTGCTCATAGTGATGATATACATGTCAAAATCTGACTGTCTCATAATTTATATGCGGACTGAGGATAACCTAAACATTAACAATTATTTCAGCCAAGTGCAATACCATTTTAGGGGAACAACGGCTATGAACTGAGATTCTTTTCCTGAGAACAGTGGGCCAAGCTGTGCCTGCAGAGGTTGTATACTGGTAGTACACATGCAGCTTCTTATTGGGCAGATCAGGTTATGCATATTTAATATTTATGGACAGTTTAAAGTGAACCTGTCATCAGAAAAATATTGGTTCTGCCATTGCTAATCTTGTTCTCAAAGATGCTTGTTGCCTCACTTTCAAAGTGGTTGTAAATCCGCAAAAAATAAACAAAAGAAAACTGCAAGACAAAGGCATAATGAGCTAGTATGCATAGCATACTAGCTCATTATCAAATACTCATCTTAGATCGAAGCCCCCTGCACGGCACATTGCTCTGACCGGCGTCATGTCTCCCGGAGTTATTTCCGGGTATCGCGGGCTCTGGCGCTGTAAGTGGCCGGAGCTGCGATGACATCAATCCCGGGAGCAGCCGGTAATGGCATGTCAGCTGAAGCGACGGCACGAATGAGCCATTGCCTCAGTGCGCATGTCCCGATGAGGTTGGCACATGCTGGTACAGGGGATATCTCCTAAACGGTGCAGGTTTAGCAGATATCCACGGTAGCTACAGGTAAGCCTTATTATAGGCTTACCTGTAGTGAAAGGGTTTACAACCAATTTAAAGGAAATTTAGAATTTCCTATCTGTACACTGGTAATAAAGCAAGCAGGTCAGCATGACAGCCAGGCATCTAGCATTTTCAAAAGAAGGGATCAGCCATGGCAGCCTCCATTTTCTCTCCTACCACATTTTCTTTATCACACACGGAATTATATGAGGCATATAATACAAATAATTTTGAGATTGTAAAATTTGTATAATTCATCTTGCGTCACATTATGACACACAGAACCTTATTCTTACTATGTATCTTCTTTGTGATAGGAAGCTTATAATGAGCTGGAATCCCTGCGTGATTTGCTAGAAAAGACTCAGAAAGAAGTCGTGAAAATGGAGACACATCTGAGGGAAAGTCAAATCACAGAAGAGGACTTCAGGTAATAATGTTCCCGCACATACACTATATTCTCCTCACCATCAGGTGCCAAGGACACATGCCCCCGACCCTATATTCTGTATTGTCCATTATTTAGGGAATTCCTGTATCAGGCAATGAACAGGCTCATAAAAGAAAGCCGTTTATACAGTATATGAAAGGTACAATTTATAAAATGAAAATAACTGACCTGTGAATTAACACAGGGACAGGGGCAGACTGACAACTCATGGGGCCCCTGGGCAATAGGAGATTATGGGGCCCCCAGGCAATCAGAGATTATGGGGCCACACAGTATACACACACAGTATACAATCACACAGTATACACAGACATGTTTCTATTGGCTGAGAAGGTACTGGAGAGGTGGGGCAGCTATAATCTTGGGATTTTTAGACCAAAAGGATGTCAGTAAGGGACATTTCAGAGACAGATGTAAAAAAAAAACACAAATTTTTACATACTGTCCCTGGTTTTACTGAGGCTGGTAACCCTGATGGGGCCCCCTGGCAGCTAGGGGCCCTCGGGCAGTGCCCGAGTGGCCCAATGGTCAGTCCGCCCCTGCACAGGGACCCACGTCACCCCTACAATAACTAATCTCCTGAATCCTTCTTACAATGAATGTATGTATATACACTCCCCTCCATTCATGTCATATAATAGTGTCATTTAACGTGTATCCAAGCCCCAAGAACATAAATGTAATACCAGTCTTTAGACTTTCTTACATTTTTACTTTTATTTTCGTCTGGTGATTCTGTCAGTAATACACTTCTTGTCACAGGGTCACAACGTGCATGGTAATCCTGCCAGTAACACGCCTCCTGTCTTAGGGTGACGATGCTCATTCACTGTACTGTATCCATGGAGAAGCATCGTTTTCACCCTGGAGCAGTGATGGCGAACCTTGGCACCCCAGATGTTTTGGAACTACATTTACCATGATGCTCGAATACACTGCAGAGTGCTTTAGCATCATGGGAAATGTAGTTCCAAAACATCTGGGGTGCCAAGGTTCGCCATCACTGGTCTAGAGTAAAGCCCCGTACACACGATCGGACGTGGATTTTTGTTTGAAGGTTGATGGCTCAAACTTGTCTTGTATACACACGGTCACTCAAATGTTGGCCCAAAATTCCGAAAGTGGGAATGCTTTGACGTACAAGACAAACGAGCCGAGAAAAAGGAAGTTCAATAGCCAGTTCAATAGCTTTCTGCTTGATTCCAAGGAAGCGTGAACTTTTTTTGCGTCGGACTTGTGTACACACGATTGGACTTTCCGACAATAACGTTTTGTTGACGGAAAATTTGAGAACCTGCACTCAAAGATTTGTGGGCGGAAATTCCGACAGCAAATGTTCAATGGAGCATACACACAGTCGGACTTTCTGACAACAAGCTCCCATCCAACATTTCCCGTCGGAAAACCCGACTGTGTGTACGCGGCATAATGCCGCATACACACGATCGGAATTCTCGTCAGAAAAAGAAATGACAGCTTTTCCGATGGGATTCCGCTCAAGTTTGCCTTGCATACTCACGGTCATGCAAAAGTTCGCTGAAATTACGACCATCAAGAACGCAGTGATGTACAACACTACGACGAGCCTAGAAAATAAAGTTCAATGCTTCCGAGCTTCCGAGCATGCGTTGAATTGTTTCTGAGAACGCGTAGGAATTTTGCATGTCGAATTGCTACACACGATCACATTTTCGGCTACGAACTTTTCCTTAACGAAAAATTGAGAGTATGCTCTCAATCTTTTGCTGGCTGGAATTCGGCCAGCAAAAGACCGATGGAGCATACACGCGGTTGCATTTTCCGACGAAAAACTCTCATCTGTCTTTTGCGGGCCGAAATTACGATCTTGTGTATGCGGCATAAGAGTATTTCTATTAGTTTGGACTACAAATCACTTCCTTCTCTCCACAACTGCATCACATAAGAGAAGGTGTTTTGTAGTTGACAGAGGTAACCTAGACAGGGCAGGGCTGATAAGACTGTGTGAGATTTAAGTGCAACAGAAGTACTTTACTGCCAGCTCACTACAGCAAATTAAAAAACAATGAATCCTTGAAAGGATCAGCAGGTATTTTTGCAGTTATTGGACAGATATACCCAAATGCTTTCAATGGTATATTTAGCAGACCAAAAGCGAGAAAATAAAAGAAGTTAATTGTTAGGTTAGGGTTTACATACATTTTAAGGGCAGACTATCTTTCATGCCATGATACATTTTTACAGATTATTACATGCAGGGACAAAGGGGGCTAAAGGGACACGTGCCTCGGGCGCAGTGTTTTCATGTGGTAGAACAGCAAATAGACCATAATGCGTGTGCTGATGTGAACTGGCCCTAAATCCTAGTACATACTACTAGTTTTTTTCTCATTCAACCCTGGGGGCTAAATGAAAAAAAACCTGACAGCTAAGGTAGGAGCCCTTGTGCTAACTATCTGGTGATAATATAGAGATCTCCCCTGCTGTTCTGTTGTGTTCTGATATGGGGGCGTCCATTGGCTGAGAGCACTCATAGAGAGTTGTACAGCAGACCTTTTTCAGTCATGACCAAAGGGCCGGTTTCTGTCACACCGGCTGCCGTACACACCGGCTGAATGTCGGCCGGTTTCTATTGAACCAGTGATGCCACCCAACATTCAGCCCATGTGTAGGCTTAAGTGCTAGCAGCTGTTTTAAAGAAAACATTTCCTCCTTCCCAATTAAATGATGACCTTTATAGTGACTAAGCAAAACCGCTCCTACCCAACTGTAGCTTTACAGCAGAATCTAGGGGAGCCCCAGGGCAGTGGGCTGAGGGGGCATGTCAGGTTGTATGGAGACCAGTAATACTGATTACTCTATTAGAGAGTGGTGGCTTTGCTGACATCCACTGTCAAAAGTGGGATCAGCATTGTTATATGCAGAGGAGGGACTCTTTGAGTCCAGAGTCTGATGAGCAAAATATACCTCTGCTGCATACACACCTCTAAATCTTAGTCTTAGATGTTAGGTGTGTTGCAAAATAAAGCCATAGAAAGTATGAATTAACTTGGATAGCCCTCCTTACCACTTCGTTAGAAGCTCTCATTTGTCCCCATTTCCCCTAAGCATTCATTACTGGATAATTGCATTAGGAGGAAACACATACACAATACTGGTACAATGTTCATCACTAAACCATCTGATGAAAAATATTAAAGTTTAAAACGACGTAATCTGCATGCTCAGGGCCGTCTTTATGGCAGGGCAAAAGGGCCATCCGCCCTGGGCCCCATCATTGCTGTGGGGCCCAAAGCAGCTGCCTCATACTTGCCAACTATCCCAGTTCAAATTCCCTTGTCCTTTGAATATCTCAGTGTAAAGTTGTTACTGATGCTGCTCAGCTCTGCCTATTGGCATGTACAGATGACCCGCAGACCATGTGTTTACATATAAATAACTTGCATTGATATGTAAATAGCGGTGGACCAGCTACATTGATATGTAAATAGTCAGCATTCATATGTATATCATGCCCCCCTGAGGTCATATCCACCATCACTTCTGCTGAATGCTGCCCACTGAGAAGCTAAAGGGGCAGCCTGGTCTGCAAAGGTAAGCAAATTGGAGGTAGAACCCTTTTTCAAAATAACATGGTGCCACAGCACCGTGAATTTTGGTGGATGTAAATACGCACATCTCAGCAGATGTGTGAGAGTGTTATTAACAATTAATTGCACTGCTGTGTATCTGCTAAAGGGCAGCACGTTTCTGTGGTGTCAGGAAAAGCGATTTTGCATGCATTCCTGACACACACAAATGTGAAAGCAGGCTAAATGTCTGAGGTACATTAGCTGTCAGTAAACCTTCTCATTACATTGGGGTTTGGTGTACAATATTTTCATTTACACTAGTGGCCAGTGTGACAGTCCCCCTTACATTAGTGGTCAATGTAAACCCCTCCTTACAGTAGTGGTTCCTGTGAATGCTCCTAATACATTAGTGGTCAGTGTAAAGCCCCATTTCATTAGTGGTGAATGTGAATTCCCATTACATTGGAGTTTTCTGTCTATTGATGGGTCCCCTCACCTCCCCAGTCCATGGTGTGCAGGCAGTGAGGAGATGATGTGCTATAACCTTTAGCAACCAATCAGTGAGCAGTAATGATATGCACTGACCTCTTGCAACCAATCATTGAGCGGTAAGGATATGCAGTAACCTCTAGAAACCAATTAGTAAGCAGTAATAATGTGCAGTAACCTCTAGCAACAAATTGGTGAGTGGTAAGGATGCCCAGTAACCTCTAGCAACCAATCAGTGTGCAGTGTTGATGTACAGTAATGTCCAGCAACCAATCAACAAGCAGAAGTCAACAAGCAGAAGTTGTGTGCTGTAACCTCTAGTAAATAATCAGTGAGCCATAATGTGTGTTGTAACCCTCTAGCAGCCAGTCAATGAGCAGTAGTGATACACTGTAACTTCTGGCAACCAATCACAATCGCTGCCTGATCTAATTCAGTAAACCGATTTTTAGTCTAGCTGCCATTTGTTGTAGACTCTGAGCAGGTGGAGAGCAATATTGCATGGGGGGGCAAGAAAATGTTTGCCCAGGGTCCAATCAATATTAAAGGTGGCCTTGTGCATGCTGATACATGAGGCTGCAACCATGTGAATGGTGAGTGGATTGAAAGTTCTGAACCCCTAAAAATTCGTCTTTAAAAAAGTCTCTAAATGGAGGCTGTAAAGGGAGCGAGGCTGCTTCAGGCGCGGGTTGGGGAATCCGATCACTGTGAACAAAAGGAAAGCAAAAGGAGGAGAGAGAAGCGCCAAGCCAATCCTTTAAACAGCTTAGGAATTTATTCAGTATATAAGTATAAAGCAATACTAAAGACTTGCGTGAAAAATGTTGGAGCACTTGCACAGTGCTAGAGCAGGTGGGAGCTCCCACGTGCAAGGAACACAGGAGGACCGCCGGAAAGGCTTTATTGAGGATTCCACAAGCGCCGTATGTTAGCCGCAGCTGGAGCCTCGATAAGCCTCATGGAGACGTTGGCTGGGTGTCTCTGGACCACTCCCACCCAGAGACACACAGCTGACATCTCCATGAGGCTTATCGAAGCTCCAGCTGCGTCGTGGATCCCTCAATAGAGACTTTCTGGCGGTCCTCCTGTGCTCCTGTGATACTGCACGTGGAAGCTCCCACCCGCTCTAGCACGCTGCAAGTGTCCAACATTCTTCACACAAGTTTTTAGTGTTGTTTTATACTTATATACTGAATAAATTCCTAAGCTGTTTAAAGGATTGGCTTGGCGCTTCTCTCTCTTCCTTTTGCATTAATGGATAATCAAATGCAAAAGGAATGCATTTGATTTATTGATTGACTGTCCATTCTGCTTCAAGAAGTGCCCCCTTTACCTTCTCGCTCATGTTTTAGTATGTATGTACTGTACTATAGAAAATGTTTACTTTTTATCTATAAAGAATAATATACCATTTTATATGCTGCACTGCAGGAGAGAGTTGGTGATCCTGGAATACAAACGCAGTGAATGCATGAAGGAACTTCAAGAACTAGAGCTGGAACTAGAATCTATACGGCAGCAATGTTCCAGCACACACAGCGGTCAGATAACAAGCTTTCAGTATGAGGTGCAGTCTTAAAATAGAGAAAAATAATATTTGTACTTTTCTTCTTTGTAACTTAATATAATGTGAATGAAATCTTCCTAATACTCAAATCACAAATTGTTATTGCATTTCTTTCAACAAGATCTCCTCCTTAACTACGGAACGGGAGGAGTTAAAAGCTCGCATTAGGCACATGGAGGGCAGCATTTCATTTATGGAGCGCCAGGAACTGGAACGACAGCTCAACAACATCAAATCAGAACTGTTCTCTGAGCAGAGGACAGCCAGAGCCAAGATAGAGAAACTACAAGAGGTGAGGTCATAGAATCAGCAGATAGGCTTCAGAATGGACATCATACAAAATCTGACATTGCTTTTATGAGCAGACTGTACATATTAATGCCCGGTACACACAATGAGATTATCGGACGAATGATCGTCCGTTGTTTTTTTACATGCAAATCTCAGATCGAATCTGATGAGTTTACTGAAGTACCGAAGATTTTCGTATGACAGAATAAAAATTCGGAAGTGATGTCACCTGTTGTATTGCATTTTCGAACGACAGCTGTACTGATTAAACGAAAAGCGTACGATCTGGCATTGTACGAAAAAGTGTTTTTTTTTTATTAAAAGTCAGCAGCTACAGTGTTTGTAGCTGCTGACTTTTATTTATTGTTTTGTACTAGCTTAAGAATCTCATATATTTTTTATATACATAAAATTTGTAATGGCTCAGCACTGACTCTATTAGGTTGCTAATATGTAATTGATATATGCTAATCGTGTTAATATATTTATTTATCTTAAGTGTCATTTAACAGAGTGCTTTTCTCATTAAAAGTAGTATCACAATGACAGATTGTTACTGATATCTGCAAATAAACAATAATGTTTAGTGCTTGGCTGTAGGACCCTCGTCCTGGCTATGACCTAAGCCACCACTAGTTAGGAGAAGTTTTAGTGGACCTCAAAATATGTATTGGGAATATCCCCTGAATCCTGTTCTAAATTTTTTTTTTTTTCTGATCTCAAATGGTTTTCAGAATTTGGAAGAGTCACAGTGTAGACTGGAGGAAACCAGGGCAGAGTGTGCAGAAAAGCAGGGAACAAATAAGCAGTTAAAGTCTCAACTCCGTGAACTGGAAAAGAAGTTTGAGACCCAGATGCAGGTAGGACCATATGAGGCATTCTGATATTGTATATATTTTATACCAATTCAACTGGGAGCTGCAGTCTTGTAAATGGCAGTTTATGGTCTGAATCTATGAAGCAATGCAAAGGACAATGAGAAATGGCATAGTGCGGAAATTCATAGTAACCAAACTGACTTTAATTTGTTATAGGCTATATATGTTACTGCTTTCTTCACATTTTCACTGCTTAAAGCGGGGTTCCACCCTAAAGTGGAACCTCCGCTGATCGGATCCCTCCCCCCCTCCGGTGTCACAATTGGCACCTTTCAGGGGGGAGGGGGGTGGAGATACCTGTCAAAGACAGGTATTTACACCCACTTCCGGGCATAGACTCCCGTGGGAGTCTACGCCATTTCCTGTCCTGCCGCGCTGTCTGCTGGGACACACACGGGTCTCAGAGACAGCGCAGAGAATTCCTATTGCGCTGCGCGACTCGCGCATGCGCAGTAGGGAACCGGGAAGTGAAGCCGATTCCCTTCACTTCCTGATTCCCTCACCTAGAATGGTGGCGGCAGCAGCCGAGGGCCGAGCGATCGATCGGCCTCGGCTGCCGGCATCGCTGGAACCCGGGACAGGTGAGTGTCCATTTATTAAAAGTCAGCAGCTGTAGTATTTATAGCTGCTGGCTTTTAATATTTTTTTTTTTTGGTGGAATCCCTCTTTAATAAGTATGTTGGTGGATCAGAATCAGTTCCATCTAGATGACTTTACTAGACTACACCAAATAGCACCGAGGTTGCTGCCAGTGTTCTAGTTAAAGCGGACCTTCAGTAATTTTTTCAACTTTTCATCTATTAAATCTTCTGCCCTTGTTATTTTAATTTAATATTTATTATTATTTATTAAGTTATTTTAACTTTTGATAGTAAAACATTTTTTTTTCTGCCAGTAAATACTTTATACAGCCCACTTCCTGTTTCTTGTGTGGTCATTAGCCCAGGCTTATGACGACATGCACAGTTCTCTCTCTCATTCTCCTAAGAGTTTGTCAGGAAGGGAGGGGGAGTCATGAGAGGGCCAATGAGAGCTGCAGAGCTGGAGGTGTGTGTCTGTGTAAATTCAGGAAGTGAACAGGCAGCAGATGCAGCTGCCCACAGTTAAAATGGTTGCAGCCAGACTTGGTGGACGGAGATTTCTGCAGCACATTTGGCAAGTACAGAGTCACAGTATATATAAAATAATATGCAAAGTGGTTGGAGGGAAACTTCAGAATGGCAAAGATATTTTCATTACAAATTATGTGAGCAGACTGCAGTTCCTCTATAATTTGTATCTAAACCCAAGCACATTTTTGTATTGTGTTGCAGCTTACCAGTCCTTAGACATGGTGGCTACATTTGTTTTCTTTTTCTAGGCCAAGTACATGTTCTGCAAATTTTTGTGTACTGAACTGAAACCTTAAACAATGTTACCAGCTTACCCAGCTATCTCATGCAAACTCCCCCATGTTATGAAAATGAAGAGAGGGAAAGGATTTGTAGTCCAAGAAAAAGGAGAGCAGCCTAGGGTGACAGCATTGCTCCTCCACAGAAAAATATTGCAGCCACTAGCTCTAAGAATTGGCAAATTCATTAACCGCTTCCCGACCAATCGCTGCAGTTACACTGCGGCCGGTCGGCTCCCCTGCACGAGCCATCTTAGCTATACGTTGGCTCGCGGGGCTGGAATAGCAGGCGGCGCACGCCCACTGCACAGCGGGGGTGCCGATGCTCGTGGCCAACGGTTGCAATGACCGCCAGCCACCAGCGATCGTGAGCAGGAGACCAGAACAGGGACGAATGTGTGTAAACACACACTTCCCTGTTCTGTTCTGACAGGAGTGACAGATCGTGTGTTCCTATTAGCTAGGAACCATGATCCGTCACTTCCTCTAGTCAGTCCCCTCCCCCTTCAGTTAGAATCACCTCCCAGGGAACACAATTAACCCCTCGATCGCCCTCTAGTGTTAACCCCTTCACTGCCAGTGACATTTTTACAGTAATCAATGCATTTTTATAGCATTGATCGCTATATTAACCACTTGCCGACCGCCGCACGACGATATACGTCGGCAGAATGGCACGGGCAGGCATATGGGCGTATATATAAGTCCCTGCCTGCCCGCGGGTGGGGGGCCCGATCGGGCCCCCCCCCCGGTGCCTGCGGCGGTCGGCATTCCTTCGAGAGCGATCCGGGATGAGGGGGCGGCCATTCATTCATGGCCACCCCCTCGCGATCGCTCCCGACGAATAGAAATCCCCCGTGACATCACTTCCTCTCCTGTAATGTAAACACAGGAGAGGAAGTGATGTATTCTCTCCTCCGTGTCGGTATTTTTCGTTCCGACACGGAGGAGAGCGGATCGGTGAGTTGCACCAACACTCTACACACACAGTAGAACATGCCAGGCACACTCACACCCCCCCTTTACCCCCCTTTACCCCCCCAATTACCCCTGCCCCCCAGTCACAGTGACACCAATGTCATTTTTTTTTTTTTTTTTTTGCATTGGTGTCATTTGTGACTGTAATAACTGTTAGGGCAGTTAGAGTTAGCCCCCTTTAGTTCTAATGTACCCCCCTAACCCCCCCAATAAAGGTTTAACCCCGTGATCACCCCCCGTCGCCAGTGTCACTAAGGCTGGGTTCACATTGCAGCGGTTTATGAGAACGAATGTGATTCGCACCGCACTGCAGTGCAAATCACATCCGATCTCTGTGCGATTCGAGTTCAGCCATTCGCCGCACCCGCCGCAAATTCGCACGGGACCCTTTTTTTGGCCCGCAGCAGAATCGGATAGCATGGGTGTTCACACCATGCGATCCGAGTTTGCAGATCGCACTGCGATATGCGAACTGATCTGGGGGTGTCAGTAACATTTCACTGACACTCCCAGCAGTTCGCATAGGGCAGTGTGAACTGCCGCCGGGAGGCATGCGATGCGGGAACCCGCCGCGGATTCGCGGCGTTTCCGCATCGCTCCAGTGTGAACCCAGCCTAATAAGCGATCATTTTTCTGATCGCCGTATTAGTGTCACAGGTGACGCTAGTTAGGCAGGTAGGTATTTAGGTTCACCGCAGCTTTTTATAGCGCCAGGGACCCCCATATACTACCGCATAAAGCCCCCTGATTGCCCCCTAGTTAACCCTTTCACCTGTGATCACCATATAACTGTTACAGGTGACGCTGGTTGGTTAGTTATTTTTTTATAGTTTCAGGGCACCCGCCATTTATTACCTAATAAAGGTTTAACCCCCTGATCACCCGGCGGGTGTCATTTGTGACTAATAACTGTTAGGGCAGTTAGGGTTAGCCCCCTTTAGTTCTAAGGTACCCCCCTAACCCCCCCAATAAAGGTTTAACCCCGTGATCACCCCCCGTCGCCAGTGTCACTAAGGCTGGGTTCACATTGCAGCGGTTTATGAGAACGGATGTGATTCGCACCGCACTGCAGTGCAAATCACATCCGATCTCTGTGCGATTCGAGTTCAGCCATTCGCCGCACCCGCCACACCCGCCGCACCCGCCGCAAATTCGCACGGGACCCTTTTTTTGGCCCGCAGCAGAATCGGATCGCATGGGTGTTCACACCATGCGATCCGAGTTTGCAGATCGCACTGCGATATGCGAACTGATCTGGGGGTGTCAGTAACATTTCACTGACACTCCCAGCAGTTCGCATAGGGCAGTGTGAACTGCCGCCGGGAGGCATGCGATGCGGGAACCCGCCGCGCATTCGTGGCGTTCCCGCATCGCTCCAGTGTGAACCCAGCCTAATAAGTGATCGTTTTTCTGATCGCTGTATTAGTGTCACAGGTGACGCTAGTTAGGCAGGTAGGTATTTAGGTTCGCCGCAGCTTTTTATAGCGCCAGGGACCCCCATATACTACCGCATAAAGCCCCCTGATTGCCCCCTAGTTAACCCTTTCACCAGTGATCACCATATAACTGTTACAGGTGACGCTGGTTGGTTAGTTATTTTTTTATAGTTTCAGGGCACCCGCCATTTATTACCTAGTCTCACTAGTGTACCCCTAAATTTAGGGGTGTCTACTTTCCAAAATGGGGTCATTTGGGGGGGGTTTGTGCCATCTTGGCATTTTATGGCCTTCAAAACTGTAACGCCCTTAGAAAGCCTGAAGGCGGTGCTTGGTTTTCGGGGCCCCGTACGCGGCTAGGCTCCCAAAAAGTCCCACATATGTGGTATCCCCGTACTCAGGAGAAGCAGCAGAATTTATTTTGGGGTGTCATTTCACATATGCCCATGGCATGCGTGAGCAATATATCATTTAGTGACAACTTTGTGAAAAAAAAAAGTTTGTAATTTTCCCGCAACTTGTGGCAAAATATAAAATATTCCATGGACTCAACATGCCTCTCAGCAAATAGCTTGGGGTGTCTACTTTCTAAAATGGGGTCATTTGTGGGGGTTTTGTGCCATCTTGGCATTTTATGGCCTTCAAAACTGTAATAGGTAGTGAGAAGTGAACTCAAAAATGTACGCCCTTAGAAAGCCTGAAGGCGGTGCTTGGTTTTCGGGGCCCCGTACGCGGCTAGGCTCCCAAAAAGTCCCACATATGTGGTATCCCCGTACTCAGGAGAAGCAGCAGAATTTATTTTGGGGTGTCATTTCACATATGCCCATGGCATGCATGAGCAATATATCATTTAGTGACAACTTTGTGAAAAAAAAAAAAAAAAAAAAAAAGTTTGTAATTTTCCCGCAACTTGTGGCAAAATATAAAATATTCCATGAACTCAACATGCCTCTCAGCAAATAGCTTGGGGTGTCTACTTTCTAAAATGGGGTCATTTGTGGGGGTTTTGTGCCATCTTGGCATTTTATGGCCTTCAAAACTGTAATAGGTAGTGAGAAGTGAACTCAAAAATTTACGCCCTTAGAAAGCCTGAAGGCGGTGCTTGGTTTTCGGGGCCCCGTACGCGGCTAGGCTCCCAAAAAGTCCCACATATGTGGTATCCCCGTACTCAGGAGAAGCAGCAGAATTTATTTTGGGGTGTCATTTCACATACGCCCATAGCATGTGTGAGCAATATATCATTTAGTGACAACTTTGTGTAAAAAAAAAAAAAAATTTTTTTTTTTGTCATTATTCAATCGCTTGAGGCAAAAAAATAAAATATTCAATGGGCTCAACATGCCTCTTATCAATTTCCTTAGGGGGTCTACTTTCCAAAATGGGGTCATTTGGGGGGGTTTTGTACTGCCCTGCCATTTTAGCACCTCAAGAAATGAGATAGGCAGTCGTAAACTAAAAGCTGCGTAAATTCCAGAAAACGTACCTTAGTTTGTAGATGTGACAACTTTTGCGCAAACCAATAAATATACAATTATTGACTTTTTTTTTACCAAAGACATGTGGCTGAATACATTTTGGCCTAAATGTATGACTAAAATTGAGTTTATTGGATTTTTCTAATAACAAAAAGTAGAAAATATCATTTTTTTTCAAAATTTGCGGTCTTTTTACGTTTATATCGCAAAAAATAAAAATCGCAGAGGCAATCAAATACCATCAAAAGAAAGCTCTATTTGTGGGAAGAAAAGGACACAAATTTTGTTTGGGTACAACATTGCATGACCGCGCAATTACCAGTTAAAGCAGCGCAGTGCCAAAGTGTAAAAAGACCTCTGGTCATTTACCAGCAAAATGGTCCGGTCTGAAAGTGGTTAATGCCAATGGTCCCAAAAATGTGTCAAAATTGTTCTGATATGTCCGCCATAATGTCGCAGTCATGATAAAAATCACAGATTGCTGCCATTACTAGTAAAAAAAACTAATAATAATAAAAATGCTATTAATCTATCCCCTATTTTGTAGACGCTATAACTTTTGCACAAATCAATCAATATGCACTTATTGTGATTTTTTTTTCCAAAAATATTTAGAAGAATACATATCAGCCTAAACTGAGAAAAAATTTGCTTCTTTAAAAAAAAAAATGGGGATATTTATTATAGCAAAAAGTACAAAATAATGTGTTTTTTTCAAAATTGGCGCTCTTTTTTTGTTTATAGCGCAAAAAATAAAAACTGCAGTGGCGATCAAATACCACCTAAATAAAGCTCTATTTGTGGGGAAAAAAAGAACTGTTTGGGTGCAATGTCGCACGACCGCGCAATTGTCAGTTAAACCGACGCAGTGCCGAATTGCAAAAAGTGCTCTGGTCAGGAAGGGGGTAAATTCTTCTGGGGCTGAAGTAGTTAAAGGAGTACTAAAATCAAATTCTTTTCCTTAATTATCAATAAATAAAGAGCAATAATCACTGATACAAATTTTGGTAAAATATTTTTTCTCACTTTCAAAACTTGTGCATATCCTCAGTCCATGCCTGCTGTTTTTTTGTTTTTTTTGCATCTTCATATCAACCAGCAGGGGGCGTGATCAACTTTCTGCTGATTGCAAAAGTAATAGAACACATCCTGGACACCTTTTGGACGTGAATGTTCCAAAAAGGTAGCAGGACATTGCTATGAAGTCTGTGCATCAAATGCTTAAATAAATTCCAAAACCTGCTTCTGGATCAGTAATCAGATAACTAATCAGTACTCTCTCAAACAGCAGATACATGCAAGTGATTAGCCGTGGATGCAGGCAGTCTGCAGTCAGGGCCAATCACTTGCATGTGACCGCAGCATGAGTGATTAAATAAAAGTGGGTGTGAATAGCTGTGAGAGCCAGTGGCCTCACATTACTTTGAGTGGGGCTGCCTACTCACAGCTAATCGCTGGAACCTCCGCTAAGGTTCTTACAGGTAATCGTGGGCAGAATGCATTCGCAAGTGCGAATGCACCCTTACACTTTCTGATCTCAGCGCATCTGAATGTGTGACTATTAAAGAGAGATATTGAGATAGCAGAATTAATTGTAGACAGGGACATAAATTAAATTATTTAAAAGAGAAGTATGGGATTCATGAAAAAAAATACTCACCTAGGTGGGTGCAATGCTACATCTGTCCTCTGCCAGCTCCAGACCAAGAACTGAGCGATCAAACACCACTGATCGCTGAGTTCTTGGTCTTCAAGCTGCAGAGAACTGGTCTCTATCAGTCACTGGCTCTCTGCTGTGCCCCTCCAGCAATCACTGGAGCGTCGAGCTGTGGAGAGGGCAAGGGCAGTTGGTTAAGGCTGTCAGTGGATCACTGAGAGGCTGAGCCAGCTGTCAGTCCAGGCTTCTGGGTGGATACCGACCATATGGTTGGAATATTTTCAGAGCCTGGACTGGCTTGACAGTGGACTTTAGCTGGGCTTTAGGAGAAGTTCAGCCAAACAAGCTTTGGCTATACTTCTTTAAACGTGAAGCTTATATGTTTTTTTTACTTTAGTTGTGCTTTAAAGAATATGTAAACCCAACATTTCATATTCCTGATATGTGACTGCTATATCATGTATTTGTATGAAAACGTATCCTGTTCTCTTTGTATTGCTTCCCTTGTATGCAATACTTGGTCTTCCTGCCAGTCCCTCTGCTTTCCTATTAAAAACTGACCACGCTAGGCAGGAGAGCACAATTTGGTCAGATTTCTGGCTGGGTTGAAACTCAGCCTGCTCTCCTCCAATGGTCAGACTTGTGCTGACACACCCCTCTCTGCACAGTCATTCACTGGGAAAATCAGTGTACTGCTGTTTCTCCTCCCCCAGCTCTCTAAAATCTTTATGCAGCTGAAAACAGAGGGTATGTCATCAGTTATAAAAAAGGGGGGGGGGGGTATTTATAGTGTTTTTAAATGCATACATACAAGTTTTGCCTTTCATTTCTATTATAAACTGAATGTATTGTTTTACAGGGTGAGCTTTTACGTATACTTTAACTCAGTTAAATACAGTCATTTATAGAAGAAGGCAGTGTGTGTGTATGTGTGTATTTAGGAGTTTAGGAAAGCTTGTGACATACAGTTTTTAAACTAGTTCACTGATTTCATTTTGTAGTCATATTGAATTTTTACCAGTGAAGTTTGTCCATATTTGGCTTGTTTAGGCAGTCATTAGTTTTTGACATTGTTTACCCTTATGGCACCTAATATCCAGTATAGAGTATGTCCAATATATGTGGTGGTATGCATTTTGTTAGATAGCCCTGAACTTCTGTCAGAAATCATGAATCAGACTGAGACAGAAGTACAGTTAAATCACACTTGTTTAATAATAAAAGTAAATAGAACAAACATAGTCAAAACATAGCCAAATTTTGTTCACCGGTATGGATATTCAAACAAGCCAGAAAGTCAGGAAGCCAGAGATCAGCGTAGGGGAACAGCAACCAGGATCTGGAGCCAGAAGGAATGTCAACCAAGCAAGTCTTTAACAGGAATGCAGGAGATAGTCTCTGTGATGTTGACCAAGGCAAATGCAGAGATCATCTGGGCTGAATGGCTTAAGTAGGCAGGACTGACGAGCAGGATATCGTCAACAGGGGAGGCACTGTGGAGAGATAGGAGTTGGCAATTAGCTGACAGCTGAGCGGCCAGCTCAGAGGAAGGAAGATCTGAGTCCAGCCCTGACAGTACCCCCTCAACGACCCCTCCCCCTCGGAGGACCACCAGGCTTGAGGGGAAAATGTCTATGCAAATCACGGAGAAGGACAGGGGCATGTACGTCCGAGGATGAGACTCAAGAGCGTTCCTCCAGACCGTACCCATTCCAATGCACCAGGTACTGTATGCGCCCACGGAACCTACAGGAGTCAACAATGGACTACACTTCATACTCAGTTCTCAACCTGTACAGAGTGAGGACGTGGCACTGAGGTGGTAAAGCGGTTGCAGACCAAAGGTTTTAATAAAGAGACATGAAATACATTTGAGATACGCATATCAGAAGGAAGGTCTAATTCGTAAGCCAGTGGGTTAATTCTGCGAAGAATACGGAAAGGCCCAATAAACCGCGGTGCGAACTTCAGTGAGGGAACGCGAAGTCGGAGGTTGCAAAATGACAGCCATACTCTGTCCCCAACCTGGTAGGAAGGCGCAGGCGTCAGCGGTCAGCATGGAGTCTGTACCTATCATTAGCATGTCGCAAAGCCTCCTGGACTTGTGCCCAAGTGGAACGAAGACCACGGAGATGCTCCTCTAACGCAGGAATACTCTGCGGAACAAATGAGTCCGGCAACATGGAAGGTTGGAAACCATAGTTTGCCATAAACGGGGACAATCGGGAAGCAGAATTTGTACTTTACATGGGGACTGTAGCTTTCTGCCAGCATTGAGCTATAGCTATTCTTGCTGCTAGAAACAGATACCGTATTCATCGGCGTATAACACGCACTTTTTCACCCTTAAAATAGGGGGAAAATCGTGTGTGCGTATTATACGCAGATATAGGCCGCCACCGAGGGGAAGGAGGGGACAAGCGCTGCGGAAATAGAGCTGGATGTCCTGTGTACTCGGCTCGGCTTGCAGTTACGCTCAGTCCCGCCCCAGGAACATCTCCTATTATTGAAGTCCCATTGGACTGGGGTTATGTCCATCATAGGATCCAGGCCAAGGGACAGGACTGGGCGTGACGCCGAGTACACAGGAGATCCGGCTCTATTTCGGCAGCGCTCGTCCCCTCCTTCCCCTCGGTGGCAGCCTATATTTTGGCAAGGCTGATTAGGCTGCAGATGGGCACTGATTAGACTACAGATGGGCACAGATCAGGCTGCACTGAAGCTGAAGATGGGCATTAATCAGGCTGCATTGATGCTCACTGACCAGTATTTTGCTTCAAAGTGGTTTATTTAAAAAAAAAAATTCCTGAAACTTCCCTCTTAAATTGGGGTGCGTGTTATACGCCGCCACGTGTTCTACACCAATAAATACGGTATCTGGTCATTTTATTGCAACATAGGTGCCCTTTTATCATACCTGTTGTAAGATACAAGTCTGTGTATATAGTTTTCCTTTAGGGTAGTGCCTAGATTTCTTTTTCAACTTGTATACATCTTCAACTGAACTTTCATCATTTGTATATGCATTTATTGGATATTATTATTGTTTGTTTTCACTTTGCCTCCGGTTAAGAAATGTAAATCATCATAATACAGCTAAATTAGGTTCTTTAAAATTGACAAAATAAGTAACAAATCGCAGCTGAACTGATTTACTGTTGACATATACACTATATGGCTGAACAATTGTGGACACCTGACTATGACAAATACACTACACAACTATATTAATAAGTTCATGTGTTTCCATTGAAGGGCACTGTTAATTCTAGTGTTTACAAAGACATTTTCTTTTCTGTTTCAGCATGATTGTGCCCCTATGCACAAAGCCAGGTCCACGAAGACATGTTTTTTTTAGTTTGGTTTGAAGGAATTTAAGTGCCCTGACTTCAACCCTATTTGACACCTTTGGGATGATTGAGAATACCAATTGTGAACCAGGTCTTCACTTCCTACATCAGTAACTGACCTTACAAATGGGCTTTTGAGTGAATGGACACAAATTCTGACAGACACCAAAAGTGACCCTCTTATAGGCATGATGGTCAGGTGCCCACAAACCTTTGGCCAAATAGGGTAATAATTTAAATGTAATTCCATGACAATGTTTTTAATGCTGCAAACATATTTTAACTGTACAGATTCAAGAGGAAGAAGCCATAAAACAGCAAGAAGCATTTACTCAACAGATTGATGAGCTAAGTAGCCAGGTCAGAGATCAGAGCACAAGAATAGCTTCTCTTGAAAAGATTCTTTCTGAAAAGGAACTGGACCTACTGAAACAGAGAGATGTCATATCATCTATAAGGGCTGAAAAAGAAGCCCAGGCATTGGGTACTGAAGCATTAAAGGAGGAGCATGGCAAGCGTATTGCTGAACTGCAGATTCAGCATCTACAGGATAGGGTAATGCTTAGTTAATAAAAGAAAACTATAGTGTCTGCTGTGGGTGTGTACATGGGGGTGGGGTCAGGTTTATTACATACACATGCACGGGAGTGATGTCATAGTGATTCCAGACATATTTTATAATGAGCTAGTTCATTATGCCTTTACCTTCCAGGTTGTTTTTTTTGTTGTTGTTTTTTTTGTTGGGCATACAACCGCTTTAAATGTTTTTAAACGGATGTTTGATAAATGAATATATATTTTATATATAGATATATATAGATATAGATATATATCTATATCTATATCTATATATATATATATTTACCCAAAAATAAACATTTGCTGTGTACCCCTGTATTAACGGATTCCCAGACCACAAGGGGTTGTCTAAAGAGAGAAACAGGTACAGGCTGTTTACCTTCAGACTCTCTTTTTGAATGGAACTTCCCATGACCTGTCTATACAACATAGGTAGAGGGAAGGGGAGTAAAGCTGGCCATGCACATAGTTTTTTTTAGTTTTTTTGCTCAGCCAACAAACGAGTTGGATGGAGGAATCCCCCAGCTGGGACATATTTCATAGCAGCCACTGATCGAGAAAATGTTTGTAATTTGTCCCCTCAATAGAAGTTAATCAAACAATTGGCTTTTGTCAAGTGGTTATGGCCACATGCTGATAGAAATTTGTCTCGTTTTGATCAATGTATGGCCAGTTTAAGGGATGAATCACTCCTGAGTTATTGTGAGTACATTTTAGCTTGAGCAACTCAGTGCTCACTCCGACAGTCTAAGGTATTTCTATATTACATATTAGCTTTTTATAGTTGTCTGTGTCCCTGTTGCAGATTTTCCATAACTTTCTGTCTGTTGAAAGTGTGTCAGTAAGTGGGAGATAGCTCTGCAATGGAGCCCTAGATAACAGTAAGAACCCAACGGTTCCAGTACCACTATCTATATTCAAAACAAATAAAATGTTGTTTTGAATTACATTTTGATTCTGACCACAATACCTACAGAAAATATATAAAATATTATACTCATGCTAAAGGAGAATGTGGTAGGGAAGTCGATTTTTTTTGTACAAGCTGGTAGATGACACACAGTAGCTTACCGACATCAAGTCAAGTACTTGTGTGCAGGCCCGGACCAGGCATTTTCCCTGTGGGTCGGGGGCCCCTTGGGCTGCATATCCTAAGAAGAGCGGCCTGCCGCACAGCGGGAGGTAGGGAGGTCACTGCAATCTGGACAGGGCTAACACAGACCGCAGCCACCACTCACCTCTCACTGTGTGGCCATGCCTAAAGCAGGGCCGGTGTCAACAAACTAGGATGTGCAGAAGAAGGCAGAGGAGACGGCTCTTGTAACACATAGGAACACCTGCAAGAGAGATACACCTCACAGGCCTGTCGCTGGAGATATAGCTGCACTTGAAACACCGTTCAGCACATCATAACCGCTGCATAGGAGGGAAGGTGAGCTTGCTGAACCCTAAACTGATCCAGTGTATGTTACAGCCAAAGTACCACTCTGTAGCGGTGGGGAAGGGGGTTGGTCTGGGACTGTCTCTTTGCTAATTTGTGGCTCTCTCTTTGATGGTCTGTGGCTGTCTCTTTGCTGGACTGAGGCTGTCTTTTTGCTGGACTGAGGCTGTCTTTTTGCTGGACTGAGGCTGTCTTTTTGCTGGACTGAGGCTGTCTCTTTGCTTGTCTGGGGCTGTCTCTTTGCTTGTCTGGGGCTGTCTCTTTGCTTGTCTGGGGCTGTCTCTTTGCTTGTCTGGGGCTGTCTCTTTGCTAGACTGAGGCTGTCTCTTTGCTGGTCTGGAGCTGCCTCTTTGCTGGACTGGGGCTTTGTTTTTGCTGGACTGAGGCTGTCTCTTTGCTGGTGTGAGGCTGTCTCTTTGCTGGATGGGGATGTCTCTTTTCTGGTCTGGGGCTGTCTCTTTGCTGATCTGGAGCTGTCACTTTGCTATATGGGGGGATGTCTCTCAGGATTAATTTCCCATCACCAACCACCCCCGTGAATGCCCTCCGCCCTTACTCTCCCCCATCTCCGCCTTTACTCTCCCCCCCCCCCACCCCCAAGTATCAGGCTGCCTGGTCTAAAATCCCTGGGCCTATTGTTTGTCCCAGTACGATCTTGGTTGGTTGACTTTTAGGTTAGCAGTCACAGCAATGCAGAGAGAGCATTAAGACTTTCACACCTTTTTCCTTTAATCTGTTGTATATTGTTTTGACTATACCACATGCTAAAAACTTCACAGTACACAAAACTTAAAGTGTAACTCCACTTTCGTGGGGAAAAATATTAAATAAAGAAAAAATAATATAGCGTGTACAATTACAATACAAGTCATATTATAATTGAATGTTTTTAAAAATTAGCTTTCCTTTTCAATCTTCAGCTGCTGTAATTTTCTGTAAATGCAGAAACGAAAATGTAATTTTTGGTGAGATATTTCCAATAGGAACATCTAAAGGGATGCAGGCCCAGCAGTTTTTTCTCATTAGTGCTCTTCAGCTGCCACAGCTGATAGATAATTATGAAACCACTCCCATTAGACCCACAGAGGCACAAACCAACACAGTGGTGTAGTGGTGGTTAGCACTCTTACCTAGCAGTAAAAAGGGTCGCTGGTTCGAATCCCAACCACAACACTACCTGCCTAGAATTAGCTTGTTCTCCCTGTGACTGCATGGGCTTCCCTCCAGGTACTCCGGTTTCCTCCCAAACCCCAAAAGACATGCTGCTAGGTTAATTTGTTTCTGATAAAAAATGCCCCCAGTATATGAATGTGAGTTGGGGACCAGGGGGAAATATTTTTTGCTCAACAAAAGTGGAGTTACGTTTTAATATAAAGCTTTTTTTATTTTTTTATTTTATTCAGGAGGCACACATTGCAAAACTGAAGGAGGAAATGCAAAATCAAAAACAAAAAGAGCTCCAACAGGTAAGGCACTGGTTTGTAATAATTGTACCTGCATATCTTCCATTTACAGTTGTAACAGGATAACAGTTTTTGTATATAGTGCAAAGTCATGAAACTACAAATCATGGAGTCTCATAGCAAAATGTTGATACTGTCATGTGTGACTTGTCACTGATCTTAAAGAGGAAGTAAACCCTGATGGGTTTACTTCCTCTTTGTCTCCCTGCTAAGGTAAAGCATAATGGACTACTATGCATCGCATAGTAGCCCATTATGTGTCACTTACCTGAAACAGGAGCCATCGATGTCACAGCTGTCCCCTGTAGTCCGGAGCGTCCATATTCCTTCCGGGTATCGCTGCTCCGGCCACTCACAGCGCCGGAGCAGCGATGAGGTCACTCCCGCGCATACGCACGGGAGCCGCAACTAACGGCATATCGCAGCTGTGACTGTCCTTTAGTAAATATCTCCTAAGCCGTGTAGGTTTAGGAGATATTTCTTGGACCTACAGGTAAGCCTTAATCTAGGCTTACCTGTAGGTCAAAGTGGTTTGTAAGGGTTTACAACCACTTTAACATACTGTAATGTAGGCCTATAACAAGAATTGTGGTACAAACAATAAAAATAACCACCAAGCTATTTTATATTATAACATAATTGTTAATAGTCCTGCACACAGGGATTCTATATCCTTAATACAATTTTCTTTAAACCCTAGCTTTAGACCTTAGACCTCAGCTGTCTTATCAGGTTTTCGGAAACATTTATACATTTTATACTACAATGGACATGCGAGTTAATTTCAGAATGGCTTAGCTGTAGCAGAAGTTCTGAAGGCAATACATCTACAATGCTAAGCCAACTGAACAAATGCTCCTTGCTAAACAAAGGGGGATCTGAGACTAGTGGTGATACTAAAGATTCCTCCTGTGCATCTGACTGTATGTTGGCCATATTTTCTACCACCTTGATAAAAGTGCACTGCGTATCCATAAAATAATGGTGAAAAGCTGCTTTTATTCTCTTTCAGTAAATGATCTTCAAATGGACAATTTAAATTTTCTGGCCATTTTTTACTTTAGCTTTTGTGATATTACTGGAGGCTGCCCGCCACTCTCTGTTTGTATCTAGGCTTTCAAGGACTTAGTGTGGGATGGATTTCTAAAAAAAAAGACGATGTATCGTGCCCTGATTACTGAGACACTCTGAGGGTTTTTAGTGTGCGAACAGCCCCATGTCATTCTAACATGAATGCTGTGTCTTACTTCACTTCCTGAATTCTGTTAATCTCTCCTCTATCCATGGCTGCCCACAGTCCAAAAATACATTGGTGGACATGCAACCATTTTTATTTCCCTCCGGTCACCACTTCCCACTCATAGTAGGCTTTTACGAAAGTCTTTTATTACTGCCTTTTTATAAAACTTCCTTTCAGATGCCATCATACATTCACCAGTCCTCTCAAGGAGGAGTATGGTCAAAGCTTTTTTGCCATACTTCTCCTGAAGATCACAGGAGTGCACTTAATTCTGCACTCCTGTATCCCAGATTCAGCTGACAGCAGGCTAAAGCTGATGTCACAGAGCCAGACAATAATGTCAGGATCCATCTAAGCCAGCCTCTCTTGCCCCCTGCACAGCCCTGGTGACCCACTGAACGCTGGAGGGGCAGAGCAGAGAGCCGGTGACTAACAGTCATCGGCTCTCTGCTCACTGAACCAGTCTTTGATCACTTAGTTCTCGGCGTAGAGCTGGCAGGAGATTAATTAATCCGATCGTGTGTGGGTTCCATCGGACTTTTTCCATCGGAATTTCCGACGCACAAAGTTTGAGAGCTGGATCTAAAATGTTCCGACAATAAAATCCGATCGCTTAAATTCCGATCGTGTGTAGACAATTCCGACGGACAAAGTGGCACGCATGGTCAGAATAAATTACGAGACGAAAGCTAATGGCTACATCACCGTGTTCAGAACGATCAGATTTTCCGACAACTTTGTGCGCCCGTGTGTATGCTAGACAAGTTGGGCCAAAATCCATTGCAAAAAATCCGACGGATTTTGTCGTCGGAAAGTCCGACCGTGTATACAGGGCATAATACTGCAGCCATCTAGGTGAGTATGTATGTTTGTTTTTTGTGAACCAATTCTTCTCTATTAAGAACACAGTCATCATTTCTCTAAGTCATATAACCCGGATTCATTCTCCCACCATCCTATTTTCCTGAAATCTGCTATCACGTCATTGTTATCACAAACACATCCCCTGTTTCCAGCTCTCCTTTAAATCTGATACGGTTATCTGTTGTATAATGCAGTTCTTTTAAACAAGATTCAAATTCCTAGTGTTCCATTTATTTGTGTATGCTTTAATATTATTAGATAAATTCCTGTATGTTTTGCTGTATTTAGTGCTGCAATGTGTAAATCAATGATAACATTAATAACAGTAATAATTTTATTCTAGGGTCCATGGATTGTAGATTTTATGTTTTTTTGGGGGGGGGGGGGGGGGTTCACAGTTCGGTTAGCTGCACGCTGTTGTGACCTGCCCTACTTATGCTGCTGAAAATGTCAGTTCTCCCTGCTGTTTGGCTGCTACTTGTCAGCTTCCATTCCCTGCATGCTGCATTTTTTAATTAGTCAGCTTCATAGAAGTTTATTAAAATCTCCAAGAGCAGAGCACAGGAACTGGAAGCATATAAGCAGCAGTTGAACAGTGTGGGAGCAAAGAATTTGCTGCAATGGATCTAGCAAAGGACACCAAAGAGGTTAAACTTTATCTATACCCAAAAATTATTTTAGTTTTGGCTAGATTGGGGAAAAGTTAGAACCCCTGTCAGGTTTTACTACTAAGGTCTCCATTAGAATATTCTCTCATTTTCTGTTCTGGAGACATTGGTTGCCACTGTTGTCTGGAAACAGACAACAATAAAAAGCTGACAGATTTCCCCTCACTTCCTGTTCTGAGCACAATCTTTTATCAGACCAGAAGTAAACAAATCTGTCCATCAAAGCCTCTGATGGCAGTAAAACCTGGCAAGAGTTCAAATCTTTCCCTATTAAAAAAAATTCTGGTCACAGATCCACTTTAAGTATAGCTCACTCGTCACACCTAAGCCTTCCAAAGCAGCAGTTTCCTGGAGGTATTCCTCTGAAGTGCCTGGTAATGATTCTTCCTAGAACAGAATAGTTTCTTACTATAGAATATAGTTGATCACATGCGTATCTGACAGAAAGGCATTTTTTGATAAGCATTTGTTTAATCTTCTATTCTGGACTTGACCCCTATTCTATTGCATTGCCCATTTTTAGTTTGCAGAAGGGATGGAGCAAGTGAAAGCAAAAGCTCTTGAAGATCAGGCAGAATCCCTGAAGAAGGACATGGATAAAGTAGTAAATTCTCTGGAGGTAATACCTATAAATTAATTGATTAATATCACAGGGAAAGACTAGAGCATACATTGTGCCTTCATCACCTCTGACCTGTCATTCTACCAGCAGGAATAAAATATACTTATAGGTTGACAGCTACACTCCATGCATGCTCTTGTGTTGTCACCCTGTTGCATGTACCTTTGTTTGGCACTATAAGTGACCATGCTGAACAACATTTTGCAAGCATGGTCTACCGTTGTCACTGAAGACTGACAATGTTTGATTAACCACCACATACAAGCCCAAAACACAGTAGCCAGAAAAAAAGTTTGTTCAGTTGGACATTTAATTGATTCTATAAGGCCCCTTTCACACTGACGGACCATTCAGGTCCGCCTGTCAGTTTTGACAGTGGACCTGAACAGGCGCTCCATGCTAGTCTATGGAGTGAAGGATGTCAGCGGAGACATGTCCGTTGACATCCAACCCGGTCTGATCCACCAAAAGCAGACGGATGGCCCTACGTCCAGATCCATCACTGGCGGATGGGATCAGGTGAGATCTGATGAAAACGGACATGCTGTCCGTTTTCATCCGATCTCTCCATAGAGACCAGCAGTGCTGGACAAGCCCCTTCCCGCTCAGTGAGCAGAGAGGGACCTGTAATCCGCCAGCTCAGTGGAGATCAATGGAGAGATCTCCCGCTGAGCCGGCAGACTCCGTGGAAGCGGAGTCTGCCTCGTATGAAACAGGTCTTATTGTTCACTAAAGAAAATCAAAGGTAAAGCCAGTGACACAGTTCATAGCTTTTCTATGGCTTTTGCTATACAGATAAAATATACTCATTAGATAAAGGTTGCAGGATCCTTTTGACACGCTCTTACACTATGGTTGCCACCTCATCCCTTTAAACCCAAACACATATTAATTACACGGCGGACAATCCGATCATGTGTACGCGGCATAAGAATCAATTAAATGTCCAACTGAACAAACTTTTTTTCTGGTTACTGTGTTTTGGGCTTGTATGTGGTGGTTAATCAAACATTGTCAGTCTTCAGTGACAACGGTAGACCATGCTTGCAAAATGTTTGTCATCATGGTCACTTATAGTGCCAAACAAAGGTACATGTAACAGGGTGACAACACAAGAGCATAAATGGAGTGTAGCTGTCCACCTATAACAGGCACTGCCTGGGCAAGGACCTTCAGGACGGGATCACCAAGTTTTATCCTAATGAAAGCTGCAGATTTTAAAATAGGAAAATACAACTGATATTATGTTTGCGAGATTTTAGTGACTGAGTTAAGTTATACTTTAAAAATACCAATAATTAAAGCTGAACGGGAGTAGGGGGGATCTATATCCCACTCTCTGCAGTCCCCCCACGAAAAGCAGCCCATCTCCCTCAACCAAGAACTCCACAATCTTACAAACTTCTTTAGGTTATTTTGCCTAATATACATCGCTCTCTCACTCCAGATCATTGAATTTTCTTTCACTTTAATTGTATTAGAAACAAAAAGAAACATAGACACTTGCATAGTGCGAGAAGAATGTACGATAACAGGTACAGATTCAAAAGAAGTTTCTCTCCGCAAATATTGAACAATAAGCAATGATGTAATGGTAAAGAAATTAACCAAGCAACATTAAATTATAAGGTGGAGAGATATCAGACCCATGCTTTAGATTGCGACACTTGGTGCTCTAGATTATGGTGCATGGTGAAATAAGACCAAGGCAGATCAGATGGACGAGTAGAGTACAAAGCAGTACAATCAAAGAAAAGAGAGGCTGCCTATACATGCAATTATACTATACATCACTGGTGGTATGCAACCATTGTAACCATTTTGTACAAAAAATAAGTACAAATAAGTATAATATAAGAGAAACTGAAGCGTAAGAGAGAAATAAGAAAGATTATTGAGCTGTATGCCTGAAGTTCAGCCTTAAGGCTCGGTTCACACAGGGGCGGCACGACTTGCAGCGCGACTCACAGGCGCGACCTGCACACGACTTCAGTGGCGACCTGCAAAATGACTTCTGTATAGAAGTCAATGCAAGTCGCCTGAAGTCGCCCCAAAAATAGTACAGGAACCTTTTTTCTAAGTTGGAGCGACTTGAGTCGCTCCTATTAGAACAGTTCCATAGTACAGAACGGAGCGCGACATGTCAGGCGGCTAAGTCGCCTGGACAAGTCGCCCCTGTGTGAACCGAGCCTAAAACTCAACTTTCTCAACAAAAACATCTGAGTTAATATTGCTCTAAAGGCAAAGTCATTTTTGTGTGGTTAAAAATGTAAAGTTGTAAACACTAAATATGTTCAGCAAAGTTTCTTATTACAGGCTTAATGCGAATAAATCTTGTATATTGAACTTGGGGATAGATGAAAATACTACTAAACATCTTAAATTAAAATTCCCTTATACATGGACTGAAAGTACAATTAAATATTTGGGTATTCAATTATCAAATTCATGTAAAACACTGTTCCAATATAATTATATTCCACTTCGTAATGCATTACAAGAAAATCTCACTAAACTAGCATCCCATGAATTTTCATGGATGGGACGTTTGGCAGCATTTAAAATGCTTCACCTTCCACAAATGTCATACTTTTTAGAACTCTACCAATTCCAATTCCGTTAAAATATTTCCAATCCCTTCAGACTCTGTTTTCTAGATTCATCTGGCAAGGTAAAAAATCTAGATGTGCTCATTCAAACTTAGTGAAGAAATGTCAAACTGGGGGAAAAGGGTATGTGGATTTCCAAGATTATTATTTAGCTTTGGTTCTTACACAGTCTAAGGAATGGTTTCTATCTCCTCCATCTACAATTTGGGGGAAGATGGAAACTGCTAAGATCCCAGTAAATAATCTATCAATTTGGATTCCTTCCATGGCACTTGGAGCCAAGATACCTTCTCGCATCTCCCCAACAATATTAGCAACACTTAAATCCTGGGTTCGATTTCTGCATCTAACTTCCTCACACCCTCTTCCTACCAAAGTCCAAATTCCGCTAAATGCTCTACATAATTTCACTAAAACAACCTCATTTACACCATGGATAGAAAAGGGAATTAAATATCTATCTGATCTACTTGATAATGGGGTAATCAAATCATTTTCTACACTTCAAAAGAAATTTCAATTGCCAAATTCAGATTTATTCCTCTACATCCGAACTAAGAATTGCATTTCCAACCTCCCATCATGGACCTATAATGTTCCCCAATCGGCTTGGTCCTTCCTTAAGATCCCCATACATCAACAAAAAGGGATCTCTCTTTTCTATAATCTTCTTCAACAAAAAAGTGTGTTTACAAAGACTATCCCTTTAATTAGATGGGAAGAAGACTTAGGATACACCTATACAGTTGACCAATGGGAAAAAGCTTGTAACACCACATATAAAGCCACATGCTGCTCTACATTATGGGAAGTATCCATTAAATTGACTCAACGCTGGTATCTTACTCCTGAGAAAATATCTAAATTCAACGGCACATTTGACGACAAATGTTGGAGATTGTGCAGCAAAAAAGGTGATATGTTGCATACATTTTGGACATGCCCTAAACTTGGGAAGTATTGGGAACAAATCTTTCAAGTTATGTCTGCAATTACCAAAACAGTCATTCCTCCAAATCCCTCACTGGCTCTATTATCCATTGATCTTGATCGATATCCTATCCAGTTTAGAAATGTGTTTACACATATTTTGCTGTCAACCAGGATCAGTATAACGAGGAACTGGAAAAATCCTGATCCTCCTTCCATAAAAGAAGTGATAGAATTGACTCAAACTCATTACATTTATGAATCAATTCTAGCTCTTCGGCCTCACAAAAAAGAACATACTCATAAAATATGGCAGCCATGGTTAAAATGGGCTAGTCCCCAAAACATTGCATGAGTTCTTTGTTCCTAGATAACTTGAATTAAAAAATTACTTACCCGCTCTAATATTTTAATCTTTGTTTTGTATCTATTAAATGACAGGTTACTATTACTGTCCCAAACACAGTTTAGCCCCCATAGGGGTGTTCGGGAATATATTTAGGTTCATCATCTTTGAATAACTTGAATTGGCAGTATATAAATATATGAAGATAATATTTATATTACTTTTGTGTATTGTCTCCACAATGGATGTATTAATAACCTCCCAATCGTTATCTTTATTATCCCTATTATAATTGAGATAATTAATATGGTTTTCTTTATATTATATTTTTTATTATTTTTGGATACTATTATCTATGTATCTAAATACTGTAACTGATCTGTTATTTAGTCATAATTTCTGTCATTTGTCTTGATAAAAATTTAAACTTTAATAAAAACTATTGATTAAAAAAAAAAATGTAAAGTTGTACACTTTAGTATCTGTCTTGTTGGGCTCTTTGAGCAAATATAGTATGTCCATATTTCAGATGAAGGCTAAAGAAATAACAAAACTGAAAGATTCTCTCAAGTCACAGAAAGATACAATGAAGAAGCTGGCTGTAGAATTAAAACAAGAAGCAAGAGAGTTGGTAAGGGATATGTTTTTACATTTTACCACCTATCACTACTACTAGTCTAAACAACATGATGTGCAAGTGTTGATTTGGTCTTACTGTTTCTTGCCAACCAGGTGCACAATACACTGCTGCGGGAGCAGAAGAAGTGGGAAAATGAAAAGAGAGATGCACTTCAGATACTGAGGCACACACTGGAAGAAGAGAAGCTACGAGACCTAGCAGATCTGAGAGAAGCATTGGAAAGGGAGCGCAGGACACATATGGCACTGGAGAAGACATCTGCTGACCTCCAAAATGTAAGATACTATAATACAGACCTCAGGATGATGTTAGCACAATTGTGATTAAGGTTCCATTCACATCTAAGAGTACCATGAAAACGTGCAAATGTGTGCATTTATAGAATGGCTGATGCTTGAAGCTCAATGGCCAAATCAATGCAGGAGCATCTTTCGCATGTTTGTTGCACGTAGGGAAGCCTATTCAAATGAATGGACTGCCTTATAGGTGTAGCATGAAAAAAATGTGCCTTCACGAGATGTGAATGCAGCCCTAAGTGTATCTCAGCCAAAATGTTTTTGTTCTTGCTAGACTGGGGTAGTCCTGTTTGGGTTTTATTGTTTTTCGTGGCTCTTTCAGAAAGATGTTCACTCATTTAGCATCTCGGTGCTATGGTTTCACCAGACAGCAAGTGAAAAAGAAAATCTCCAATGACAACACAGACCGGAATACAAATGTTTCTTTTAGAGTAGGGGAAGGCTAGCCTAGTCAGAATTTTTATTGTTGTGTGCATCTCTGTTTTAGATTTACCCTCATGCCCTCTTTGGTGAAAGCTTTACCGGTGATGTACAAGAGAGGATATCTTTCTAACAGAGCCTTGGATAGCTGTATAAATTCAACAGGGAATCTAACCTTTTACCACTCTCTCAAAACTGTTTTACTTGAGGCATGCTGTAAAAGATTCACCAAAATGTGTAATTTCAGTTAATTCTAACCTCGCAACTAAAAATTTATGTACATCATGTCTAATAAGACCCCTAATTCACTTTATAAGATACCCCTTTCAGATACTTCTAAATTGGATATATTAGTCATTGCAGTAGCAGTTGGCATTTTGTTTGTTTTTTTACTAAGTTATCTGAGAAGCCTTATTCATGTTTTCCATGGTGTAAACAATATGATATTGTGGACACTTCTGTGCTACCTTTACCCTTATTGTGAAAACCTATATAAATGAAGGGTGCTGCTCACAAACGTATGCATTCCTGCAAGTGGATATAATACTTGTTGGTAATTATACGGCTCCCCCTCTATGGTTAAACAATAACTACATGATCAGATACTATTAGTGCATTAATACGCTATGTGTTAAATGAAAATACTGTATATCCAACGCTTTACATCAGATATAGAGTGAACATTAATATAAGTTGACAATCCACATCCACAATAAATAACCCACTCTTCCATGATGTGATGTAAGTCCATAAACACTATGAAGACAATCATATTAAAATCAAGTCCCTAAATGAAATATCCACACCAACTCCTCCTTCACTGCTTGCTCAAATGTTATAGTATATACTAATCAACACTAGTAGTGATATCAACACTAACATACTTTAAAACATCCTTTAAAACATAGTATACTCCCGCAATCCAACACACGGTGGCTTCAGCGCTACGAGGCTCCTCCCACGTGTTATGTCCCTGTCCTTGTGACTTCCTCACAAGTGTTGGATCCTGGCTGTAAACTATGTTTTAAAGGCACAATTACCTTGCTTTAATGTAAGTGCATTTGTTTTAATAAACCTGGATTTTTTTTTATATGCTGCACTATGGGTACCCACCCTGTGTTCTTTTTGAATGACTGAGAGGAATAGAAGCTGAGGGTCCCTTAAAGAGGTACCAACCTATCATTACCACAGAGGAAGGTATTACTCTGTAAAGATACCTGTGAAGAGAGACACCACCATATCCATTTGACCTAGCAACGTATGTTCTTAGGTCCATGCCCTGAGGTGATTGCATTGAAGTGAAGGTGGTGGGTTACACTTGCATGACGGTTTGAGCACGTAGCAAAGGAGGAGTTGGTGTGGATGTTTCACTATAGGACTTGATTTTAATATGATTGAGGTTATAATCTTTATGGACTTACATCACATCATGGAAGATTTGGTTATTTAATGTGGATTGTCAATTTATATTAATGTTCTCTTTATATTTGATGTAAAACGTTGTATATATGTTCATTTAACACATAGGGTATTAATGCACTAATAGTATCTGATCACGTAGTTCTTGTTTAACCACAGAGGGGCCGTCACATAATTACCAATAAGTATCATGTTTTCCATGCTTTCTGCAGGGCTGCCATTGTTGGCTTTTCATTTTGCAAAAGTTAGTTGCTTGGTGGTCATGCCAACCATCTAATTTCCATACTTTGATATGCTAGAAATACATGTAAATATATATATCATCTCCCTTGTGTCTGTATTAAGAACATTTGGCCTGATTTTATCATCAATAGATAATTCAGGAGCATGAGATTCACCAGCGTGCTTTACAGCGTGAGAAGCAAGAAGCTCTGGATGAACTAAGAGTGGTACTGAAAGAAGAGAAGCAAGAGGAACTGAGGAGGCTAGAACAGGAACTTACACAAGTGGGTCTGGTCTGGAATAAGTTTTGCTTATTAGCTAAGAGATCCTTTTATTTGCCTGTATTAGTCATTTGGCCATTTATGCAAACCTTTAATGAAGCATTTGTGTTAATGAACAGGTCATAATGTTGGTAAGCCCCATTAATCAATTATTTAATAAATATTTATTAGTTCTAAATAAAGACCTAAGTGTTTAAAATGCCAGAAAAGTGTCAACCCTAAATACATATGGGTAAATTTAATTTATTTATATTTATATATATATATATATATATATATATATATATATATATATATAATATTATATATATATATATATATATATTTGCTGTTTTTTCCACTGAAAGGAGGTAGAAATAGTAGTTCATGCTAGGATCTGAAAAGTCTCATTGTCCTTTCAGTAGAATGACCCTTTGGGTTGTTAAATCCTGTATCAGGCTGAGCTCAATATCTTTTACATGCCTGGCATCATGAGCCAAATTCGCTTGAGTGCACAGATGCACACAAATGCTTTATCCTGCTGCTTAGGTGTTCTTTATAGTAGAAATGTGAGAATGTAGAATTATAGTCTGGATTGGTGGAAAATACCCGCAAGACAAATCTAGTATATGTGAAGTATTCATATACTAAGGAATTTAGCTGATGTAGATGTGTTCTGTTTAGGAAAAGGAGCGGGACATGGAACGTCTAAAACACAGAATTCAAGAAATGGAGAATGAGCAACATGTACTGAGAGCAGAAAAGAATGAATCTGTTTTCAGAGAGAGAGAAGCACTGGCCCAGGCTGAACGATCAGAGCGAGCCTTAGCCAGAGAGATCAGCACAGCATGTGAACGTATCCATTCTGCTCCAGGGTGGTCTAAAATGCAGAGCCCATCACACAGCAGACACGGGTAAGTGACATTTTATCCACTTCCAGACCAGGCCTTTTCTGGCACTTTTTGTTTACAATTGTTTTGTAACAATCAGTATTTTTTGCTTAAAAATTATTTAGAACCTCCAAACATGATATATTCTTTTAAAGGCCCTTTAAAGGCAATTTTTTATTTGCGCAATGGTTTTTCAAATGCAATTTTTTTGTAAAAAATACACTTTTTTGAATTCTAATGCAAAAAAAAACCCATAATATATAACCCTATTTTACCACTTTAGAGTTACAGAGGAGGTCCAGTGCTAGAATTACTACCTATGATCTGATGTTCGTGGTGATACCTTACATATGTGGGATGATCACTGTTTGTGCGTGGAATGCATGCATTCATCTTTGCACGGGATATTTATTTATTTATTTTTATTTTTACACTCTTGCTTTAAAAAAAAAAAGTAGCACTTTTATTGCTGTCACAAGGAATGTACACATCCCTGTGACAGCAAAAGGCATGTGACAGGTACTCTTTATGGAGAGATCTGGAGTCTGTGAGACCTCAAAATCCCCCTCCTGCTCTTAAAAGCATTCGATCACACCAAGATCCGTGTTTTCGAATGCTTTTGATTTTTGAAAATGGTGCATTTGACATCTGGGTGAACCGGAAGTGATGTCAGATCATCGCTTCCGGGTTACCATAGCTGAGAGCAGGTCAAAGCCAATCTGGGCTTTGTTTAGCTCTCAGATCAGCCAATGGAAGCACCAGCTAGTTGCTTTGGTCTCCTGGTGGGCCGGGAGAGCCAGAGAAGCGGCAAAAGGTGGCGTGGGGGGGGGGGGGGGGCGGGGTTGGGCTGCGGCTGCAGGCATCATCCCAGTATAACCAGTTAAAGTCTAGTGACATTCGGGTACGTTGCTGGTCTGGAAGCGGTTTTAAAGAATAGTGACTATAACAGATTAAAGTAATCACAACAACGGGTGATATCTCTTACAGGAGTCCATCCCGCCTGTCCACCAGCCAAGCAATACAGATGCTGCATGGTGTAAGTGAGGAAACCAACCAGTGCATCCATGAGTTGCAGCAGGAAGTTGAGGCACAAAAGCGCACCGTCCTTCATGTGCAAAGAGAGAAGGTGAGCGAAACAGGGCAGTAAACACATTATATGTGTTTAGTCGTTTTGTTTTTTCTTTATTATTATTTTTTTTAAATGTCTCCACTATTAACACTCATTTACATCCAAACTGATTTATATAGAGAATTCCCACAAATGTGCTCTAATATAGTAGAATTCGTTAGATGGAAAGTCATGAAAACAAATTCCTCCACATGAGCTACTGAAGCAATTGCCCAGTACTTCCTCAGGCCTGATTCACACCTATGCATTTTTAGTGCTTTCTGCATTTTGCAGATTTGTACTACAGTCCATTTAACATGGTTTTCTTATGGAACACGTTCTGTAGTGCAAATCTGCAGAATGCAAAAAGCACAAAAAATGCATAGGTGTGAATCAGGCCTTAATGTAAGGGCAAAACCTTTTTTAGGTTTGGATAGAGTGAGGGGTTAGAACCACTGTCAGGTATTGGTGGCAGGGAACTGAACATGGATTTTCACTGGTTATGGAATGTGGACAAAATCATTAACTGAGCTCAATTGTCTTGTGTTTGGCAGTCTAATGGATCAAAGTGAGTGCCAAATGAAAACTCCTTCCAAAGTCTTTATTATTAAACTAATTAAAACAAGCAGCAGGGCAGATGACAAGCAACACTTTTTTTTGTGGGGGGGGGGGGGGGGGGGTGGTATAAAATCCCCCTTCATCAAAACGGGGGAAATAGCAGAATGCTAAATGGACTCAAAATACTTGTAAGAAGACTGATCTACAGGCAGAGGATTTCATATACAAGAGTCAATGCAGATAACCACAGGAGAAGTGGTACGAGCCCCCCTTCCAGAGTGCTGTACAAAGTAGTATAGTGATATAACAATGTACTAGTAATACAAAAATAAATGAAACCGTAATCTTCTATATCAGTGTTGTGATGTTTGATTGCAAACTAAAAAATAAAACATTTTTTTTTTCACTTCCTATTTAACAGGAACGAGAGCTGCAACAGTTAAAAGAACAGCTGCAATTAGAGAAGGAGAAAGCACTGGAACTGTTAAAGGAAAGACTAATACAGGTGATTAGCGAATGTGTATGTAGCGGCGGGCTCCTGAAGGGCACGCAATATTGTTTTTCAAAGTTAAAACTTTACCCAAACTACTGTTTGGTTTGGGTCTATTTGTCTAAATTTGACTTCTGTGTCAGTCTGACTGGACTGTGAGATGTTCAGCCTGGCCACGGGGGGCACTGTCTCTGGTGGCAGGCGTGGAACTATGGTCTGGTCAGGCGCTTAATTTACTCTCTCTTGGGGTCAGGTCAGTGGGAGTGGCTCTCCTGCTGTGCCTTCTGGGAGAGGGTATTTAAGATGCAGACGTCACGTGGTTCGGAGTTCCGGTCCAGTATGCTGTGCTGATTACATGGTCCTGGTCCTCCTGACCAGCCCCCAGGAAGGCTATGGCCTGGGGTGTGGTTCCACCTGATTTTAATGCCTCGGGGCTGGCTAGCCCAAGGCATGGAAACTAGAGGAGGATTCTGAGGTGGATGGGGGCCGTCTCCGGTCCAGGAGAGAGACCCATTGGATTTCGAGCATTCCAGGGGAGGACTCTTTAGAAGAACACCATGTGTGAATTTGGTTTTCTTAACAAGAGCCTGGAAAGGCTGAAGTAACCAAGAGAATCCGGTCTTGTGGATATCTCCAAGCTGGCTGAAAGATCCAGATATCCTACAAGTGTTCTACAGCTTAGTTTGCCTACGTTTTCTGCAACAACATCTGTGACAAAGATTTTGTTCCTGAGTAAGCACCTTGTTGGCTGCTAGGCCTTGTGAGAGAGGGACTGTCCAACCTGAGTGTTCATCCAGCTGCGAATGGCTATTCTCTGGATGCAGTCAAAGTAAGCAAGTTCCTTAACGTTTATAGACTTTGACATTGAGAGTACCTGAATTCCTTCCCAACCCTCTGATCTCAAGTTGAAAGACTTGAAGTTTGCAAATAAAATCCATTCAAGTGGATCTATTGTCAGTCTCAAGTTACTGGGTCATCTACCACGGGACATCCCCTAGACGTGCAACAAGGAGAAGCGGAAGGTAACGGTAAGCCAAAAAAATAACTAGCAGATCCTTTGGGGGTTAGTGCTACATGTAAATATCTGTAAAGAGTTACCTGTTTAAGACTCCAAAGAGATTCTGCTAAAGAGTTCTCTAGAACAATAATTCTATAGTATATAAGGTGCACAAGTATGAATTTTTTATCCCCCTGGCCTTTTTTTCTGATCAAGCAGATTAAAAAAAAAAAAAAAGCTGGTCTGAATACTCATTATGCTTCTACCATACTACCAAGCAGGTCACATCGGCTCCTACTTTAGCAGCTCCAGGATGAACATATGTACAATGCACACACCCCATTTATCTTCTTGTACTTCGTGTAGAAATCACATTAGTTGACAGGCCTTTCTCCCAGTTATAAAAGGATGGTAGGTTTCCTGCTCATAAGCTTACTGTAAAGCCAAAGCAGTGACACATGGATGAATGCTTAGTTTGAAAAAACATATAGCTTTCTTACCCTCATGGTATAACATATATTTTTCTAAGAAATACTTTACATGTTCTTTAGGTCTCAAATAGTGATATTCCTCTGTTATAATTAAAAATATGAACTGTGCTGCTCCTCTTTTTCAACAAGGAGTAGGAACAAAATATCAAACAGATTGTAAATTGTAGATTGTATAATGTTTAGGAGAAAAGCTTGTTTGAATGTTCACAGATGTTGTATTTAGATTGGAAATTTCCTATCCTCAATGTATGCAAAACTTTACAATCTCTTTAGAACAGACCATAAAAGGTGATGCACATGCCCTTAGTAGTCAGCAACACATTTTCTGTGGTCCTGAGGCGTCCCTGACCCCAGCTACATTCTGCACACCATGTGCACCGGGAGCGAAGTTCTGGTATGCTGCCATCCAACAATGGAAAGCAAGCACTGGGTAGGGAGTGTATGGAGAGTCCACCCTTTTCAGAGGTACTCCAATGGAAGAAAATATTTGCTGCATATAGAATGTATTTGCAGACACTATTTGTCTTTTTTTTTTTTATTGGAGATTGATATTACTATTGTATTAGAAATGAAGAATATAATAGAATGCAGTCATTCCTTTATTCTTCTGTTCCTAACCCTACTGTTTTGCGCTAACCCTCTCAGGAGCACATAGAGGAAATCACCAATCTACAGAGAGATCAGCTCCGGGAGTCAGGCGGAGCTGAAAACCAATCCTTTCGGCAGCAACTCCGGGAGAAAGACAATGAGCTGAGAGCAATTCAGAGGAACATGAGCAAGTGGAAAGATGAGACTGCTACAAAGCTTGCCCGGAAATTTGAAGAGGAGCTCAATGCTGAACTTGAAAAGTAAGTCAGTAAATAAAAGATCTCTGACTATATTCATAGTTGGCCAGAGGTTGGAACCAGTATTGCAGTTCACTGGCATGCTTCTGAAGTTTGTCATTGTTAGCGATCAGAGCGTTCAAGAGCAGCTGGGCACAGGACTTAAAGTATAGGATTGTCAGACACAGTCCAATCAAAAAAAAAAGTAAAAATTAGGTGCTGGTTACAATTTTTCAGTAGGCCAATCAAACTACCAGGCACACTATATTAAAGTCTTACTAAACCCACAAAAGTAAAAATCATTCTGCATATGCAGTAAAGAAAACTTGTTATACTCACTGTGGAACCTAAAGGGTTAATCCTGCACATTGTTTTAAAAGGCTATTTGATCATGTCTTCTCTGCTCCTCCCCTTCTTCCACAGTCCCCAATCCATCTCCTTAGGAGCATTCTACACACACTTAGTTTAGTGCTAGAGAGTTTTGGGGGGTTTTTTTGGGACGAGGCATGTGATCGCCACAGGACTGTCCAGACAGAGGGTCAGGGATCACGTAGCCTCATAGGACAGTCAGAGAAGAATGAAAACTTCTACAAGCTTTAAAGCGGTTGTAAACCGCGGACGTTGCAAAAAATAAACCTGCAAGGCAATGGCATAGCGTGCTAGCATGCATCGCATACTAGCACATTATGAAATACTCACCTTGGAACAAAGCCCTCCAGCTCTGTAATGTCACTGCTGAGATAGCTGACATGTTTCCACTGTCTTTCTTCTGGGTTATGGCTATTGGACTGGCCGGAGACGCAATGACATCACTACCGCGTATGCTGGGAGAATGATTTAAAGAAAGCACCAAGTAGAAGTGAGAGAGGACGAAAGGAAACAAAAAAGGGGAGGGGGGAATAGAAAAAAAGATAATTGCCCATACAAGATAATCAAGTAGTACCAAATAAATATTTGATCCAAGGGTCCCCTATTTTTTCATATCAGGCAATTTTATCATGCAAGATGGCAGCGAGGCATTCATTAACCATCATCTACGACAGTTTAGCTTTCAACAGTTCAACAGAATTGTGGGAGACCTCCACGATCTGGCGATAGAAATTCTTGCTGCTAAAAAATTTATGTTATCAATCTCTTTTTTTGCGGTTTGCTTGGGTAAGAGGAGAGTAAATGAAATTATAGACACATATCCAAAACCTTTTAACTTTTAGACATGTCCACCATCTATGAAAGGCTGTATGTACTCTTCTGTCTGAAACCTCTGGAGCATTGGGGGGAACCCTTCTCTTTTCTAGTGCTCATGATAAGGCATTTCAAAGTCTAATGCCACGTACACACGACCAAACTTTCTGGCAGAAAAGGTCAGACGGAATCATTCCGTCGGATATTACGATCGTGTGTGGGCTTCATAGGACTTATTTCTTCAAAAATGCAGACGGACCTAGAAATAGAACAAGTTTCAAATCTGTCCGACGGAATCAATTTCTATTGGGAAAACTGTTCGTCTGTATGCTAGTCCGATGGACCAAATATGTCACAAGGGCAGCTGCTGGCTACTAATTATTGAACTTCCTTTTCTAGTCCCGTCATACGTCATCAAGTTCAAAACTACCGGACTTTGGTCCGTTCGTGTGTAGGCAAGTCATTCGGAGGTCTGTCGGGAAAACCGCCGGACCTTTTCTGCTGAAAAGTGCGGTTGTGTGTACGTGGCATAATAGTTTCCATTCTCAAATATCTAATTCTTCTTTTTCTTTCTCATTTGCTGCTGCCAGTATGTGGAATTTTGTATTTTAGTAGTTCTTTCTTCCTACAGATGCAAAGTGGACTTTTTAAGAGAAAGGTAACATGTGAAGTACTGAAACAATAGCTATGTTACTTGCTTACATACTCGTCCACGCAGACATTTACTTTTAGCTTTTTTAGAAGTTGAAGCAGACATTGCATCAAAATACAAGGAACAACTGTTTAGCCTGCAGACCCAAAATGCTAGGTAAAAACAAATACAAAAACAGGAACGCACAATGCAGGGGCTCATTCTCATGATATTTGGTATGAGGCCAGAACAACTGGGGGTGGGGGGGGGGCACCTGCCCAGGGCGTAGTGTAATGTGGAAGAGGGCACTGGCGTGCCCATTTTTCCAGCTGCCTGAATGGCAGGAGTTATATTGTCATCACTCCTGTCAGTCAGGCAGCTGGAGAATAGAGTATAGAGCACGGGCTGCAGTAGCTTTAGGGAGAATTCTGCTCTCTCCTCCCTCCAGCAGCAGCATAATGTGGGTGAGACAGAAAGCAGGGTGTATGCCCACTGAGAACATACAGTACCTCCTCAGTATGGGTGTTCTATGGAGAGTAAGGATGAACTGTCCTTTTTCCTGTCTCCCATTCTGACATATCACATGACCTGAGAAGGGGAGAATAATAGCTGCCTTTATTCCTGGGCATGTGTTGGTCTGAGGAGGTCTGAATTGTAAGTACACCAAGGGTGGAGGGAGCAAGTTAGCCCCAAAGCTACCCTTTCCCTCTTATAGCCACCCTACCTCCCTCAGAGCCACACATTGCCCTTTAATTAAATGCACCCCATGGAGCCCCCACCCTCCAAGCTCCCCTCCTTCATACTACTGCCAAATCAGTTCTTCATATGCCCTGTACACACGGTCGGAAATTCAGATGGAAAAGGTCCGATCAGATCTTGTTGTCGGAAGATCCGATTGTGTGTGAGTTCTATCGGACTTTTTCCGTCGGAATTTCCGACGGAAAAAGTTTGAGAGCTGGATCAACAAATTTCCGACAAAATCCGATCTGACTTTTTCCGATCGTTTGTAGAGAATTCCGACGGACAAAGTGCCACGCATGCTCAGAATAAATTAGGAGATGAAAGCTATTGGCTACTGGCCTCTACGTAGTCCCGTCGTACGGAACAAACGCCACCTCGTTCCGAACGATCAGATTTTCCGACAACTTTGTCCGACCGTGTGTATGCAACACAAGTTTCAGCTAAAATCCGTCCAAAAAAAAAATCAGACGGATTTTGTGGTCGGAATGTCAGAACGTGTGTACAGGGCATTAGACTGGCTCCGCTTACACAGGGACATTTTTTCTTCCAGTGTCACCTCCAAAGCAGAAAAAGTTTTATTTTTTTCTTACACTGATACCATGCAGGACAATTTTTTTTTCCAGCGACACCAATGACACAGGTATTTTTCCTTCCAATGATATGACCAATGCATGGACATTTTTCCTTTTAGTGACATTAAAGATGCAGGGACATTTTTATTCTAATGACACTACAGATGCATCCTTCCAGGGACATGACTGATGCAGGGATGTTTTTCCTTCCAGTGACACCACTGATGCAGAAAAAAAATTCTTTCCAGTGAAACCACTGAAGCAAGGACATTTTTCCCTCCGTTGACACCATTGATTCAGTGGAAATGTTTTCCTTAGTGTCACACCACTAATGCAGGCACACTTTCCCTTTTAGTGACACCACCAATGCAGGGACATTTATTTTCAGTGACAACACCAAGGCAGGGACATTTTTTCTTACAGTAACACCACCAAATCAGGGACATTTTTCCTTCCAGTGACACCACTGACACAGTGACATTTTCCTTTCAGTGACACCACTGAAACGGAAACATTGTTTTTTCTTCAAGCAACACCACCAATGTAGGGACAGTTTTTTCTTCAAGCAACACCACTAATGCGGGCGCATTTTTTTCTTCCATTGACACCACCACCACGGGGGCATTTTTCTCACAAATACCTAAACATTTCTCTCTGTGTCATAATATACTGCAAGATAGAATGTGTACTGCTATTAAACCCATGTTACACATGTTTTGGTGTGGTGTGCTGCCCGTGTTTGTAACCCCACACCACAACCTACTCATTCCTGGGGTGCGGTTCGTGTTCGCAGTTTGATGTCTTCACCTTGAGCACTGGATGACCTTTTTCTAGCGCTGTTTGGAATCCTCAGGTTTTTCAGAGTCCTACAGTGATTCTGAATGATCTAGTTGTAACAAAAAAAAAAAAAAAAACAATGGCAGCCACTCTGATCTGTTTGAAACTAGCAAAAGGGACATGCCAAAATTAAAACTGCACCACTCCAAGCTCCTAAAACAGCCTCTAGGAAGTCCACTGCTCTGGGTGAATGTCCCAGGAGCTCCCCTAGCTCAATATGTACAGCAAAAATCGAAGAACGAGGCTGCACTTAACAGAAATCCCACTGGTAAATTTATTGCGTGTAGCTGGCTGTAGACAAAGTCCCCACCCTTAGGCCAAGCCCCTAGGGCTTAATCAGAGGTTTATTATTTGTGAGCGGGCCAGAGGGTCTAAGGTCTTTTCATTTTAACTGTGTTTACTTGGCAAGGAGGGCTGTTGTGTAGCTGTTTCCTTGTATTTTGATGCAAAAATTAACAGAAATTAACATTATATATGAAAAATGTCCTTGTGGATCCAATTTTATGGTTTCCATAAATAACATACTTATCTTACTCAAATCATCATTGCCATATTTCTCATCTTAGTTTCACTAACATAATTCATAGCCATGAGGCTGATAATGAGTATTAAAGCAGCTGCACATTAAACAAGATTGTCTCATTACTATGTATCTTTGTAATGTTTTTCAAGGGTGTTTAGACCATGCAGTAGACTGCGTAATGAAAAATATGTGACTAAATATTTTTGCAGACTAGGTCATTATCACTACAGGACACAATAAATTCATCTCTACACTGAAACACCTTATTCCTTGCACTGAGTGATCAGGTGCAGGATGGGAATATAAAAAACTTTTTGGAAAACAGCGCTGTCCAAACGATAACTCAATTAATCAAACCAAGGCCTAAGCCGGTGAAAACAAACTCTAAAAGTGATAATGTAAATAATAACAGTATAAATTCCTGCTGCAACCCAATGTGAGATACCCACACTAGACACAAACCCAAAAAATAAGGCTGCGCTAAAACTTATACATTACAGTATTAACAATGTGACGTGTTGAATTCTGGTGTTAAACAATGTATACTATCAAGAAAAATTGTGTATAAAAACATCAAACTTGAAGCACATAAAAAGTCCAAAGAGAGGGAAGAACGAAGGTATGGAATAAGTCCCTTGAAGTGACTCTTTACAAACACCCTTCAGATGTATAGCAGGTGCGCCCAAAGAGGAAGTTCTATCCACCACCTATTTCAATGAGGCTTACCAGCTGCCAAGATCTCTTTTTAGGGAGATCATACAGGCATGAAGAAAAAACGATCGTTCCTGGTCTCCCCGATGGGTTCTGCTGGCGTCTCCACCTCTTATATCTCTTTCTTACAACGTCTCACATTCCACCGAATTTTTAGATAAGACAAGAAAGAAAGGCTCCCATAGCGTAATTCCGCATAAAAATTTAATACGAACGAAATAAAAGTAAAACAAACTCACAAATTCCAGTTGAGTACAAGCGTAAGTACAATCACGAGCCGGCCGGCTCTCTCTTATTAACACTGCCCGTCCTTCCTGGTCAACGGGGAATGGCGGTAACGTCAGCACGCCGCTCACCCAACCCCCAGGGTGAGCGGCGTGCTGACGTTACCGCCATTCCCCGTTGACCAGGAAGGACGGGCAGTGTTAATAAGAGAGAGCCGGCCGGCTCGTGATTGTACTTACGCTTGTACTCAACTGGAATTTGTGAGTTTGTTTTACTTTTATTTCGTTCGTATTAAATTTTTATGCGGAATTACGCTATGGGAGCCTTTCTTTCTTGTCTTATCTAAAAATTCGGTGGAATGTGAGACGTTGTAAGAAAGAGATATAAGAGGTGGAGACGCCAGCAGAACCCATCGGGGAGACCAGGAACGATCGTTTTTTATGTGCTTCAAGTTTGATGTTTTTATACACAATTTTTCTTGATAGTATACATTGTTTAACACCAGAATTTAACACGTCACATTGTTAATACTGTAATGTATAAGTTTAAGCGCAGCCTTATTTTTTGGGCAGGATGGGAATGGCTACTAGACAATAATACTTGCACCTATCTGGATATGTTAAGAATTCTCAGTATTTCTCGCATTAATCCCTGATCCTTAAAGGGGTTGTAAAGAGAATTTATATTTTTTTTTTTTAAATAACAAACATGTTATACTTAACTCCACTGTGCAGCTCGTTTTGCACAGAGTGGCCCCGAACCTGGTCTTCTGGGGTCCCTCGTGGCTGTCTCTGCTCCCATTCCCCCCCCCCCCCGCAAGTACTTCTCACGTTCATGTGAACTCCCTCGCATGGTGAGAAGCACTTGCGGGATCGCTCCCGTGATACAGCCGGTGTTCTGACATATAGAGTCCGGCCATCTAAAAGTGTCCGCCCCGTACTGCGCAGGCGCAGCGCTTGCGCAATACGGAGCAGAAGGAGATTTGGAAAATCTCCGAAGATGAATGGTGCCTGCGCCGTGAGTCGAGGTGCAAGCCCCACCACCCAAGTGGACAAGAGCTGCATATATTAGAGGGCCCCTCGTGGGCTCGCTTCGCTCGCCACGCTTCGGGCACAGCCTCGCTGCGCTCGTTCTTTTTATTCTAACTCTATGTCCACTTGGATTGTGGGGCTAGAACCTGGACTCACGGCGCAGGCGCTGTTCATCTTCGGCTATTTTCGGAATGTGCTTGTCCTGTGTACTGCACATGCGCAGTACACAGCGGACACTATCTGACGGGGGATACTATCCGACAGGACACCGGCGGCTATAGCCGCTCACTGTATCACTCGGCCCCATCCCCCGGCGCGCCGCCTCATTGGGTGTGTTTGACAGCAGCGCGAGCCAGTGGCTACGCTGCTTTCAATCCATCCACTCCAGCCAATCAACGGCCAGGCTGAGCGGCGAAGAGGATGTTGGAGGTGAGCGCGGGACTTTCGAGGGGTCAGGTAAGTAAAACAGGGGGGGCTGGGGGGGGGGCCGGCACTGTTAGATGTTTTTTCACCTTAATGCATAGAATGCATTAAGGTGACATTTTTTTTACCTTTACAACCCCTTTAAAACGTGGTTATTATATATATGCCCCTGCAAACAGAGGACCTGTATAGACAAACTACATTGGATTTGAATTTATTATACAATCAAGTGGTATATAATATATATATATATATATATATATATATATATATATATATATATATATATTGTTGAAATAATTCCCATCAGTGTGAGCTGTGATTTGAATGTTATTTACCATCTAAGCCCCTGTACACACGGTCGGAGATTTCGATAACCAAATCCGTCGGATTTTGTCCGAAACTGTTGCATACACACGGTCGGACTAAGTTGTCGAAAAATCCGATCATTCAGAATGTGATGACGTAATTTCGTTACGATGGGACTACGTTCAGGCTAGTAGCCAATAGCTTTGATGTAGGAATTTGATCTGAGCATGCGTGGCACTTGGTCCGATCACAATTCTCTACACATGATCGGAGTATGTCCGATCGAACCAGTTGGTCGGGAAATATTTCGATGCATACCACACACAGTCGGATTATCCGACAACACGGTCCGATAGGACACATTCCGACGGATTCTCCGACCGTGTGTACAAGGGCTCAGGCAGTGGTTCTCAACCCGGCTTCCAGGGAACCCTAGGGTTCCGCGAGAGGTCCCCAGGGGTTCTGCAACGATCTGACTGTCAGCCACAGGAGGATCGCACAGACACAGGTAGAGATAGGCAGGGAATCAGCTGGCCCCATGTAATGTCCCCTGTCAGGTGCCCTGTCCCATGTAATGTGCTCTGCCCCATGTAATGTCCCCTGTCCCATGTAATGTGCCCTGTCCCATGTAATGTGCACTGTCCCATGCAATGTCCCCTGTTCCATGTAATGCCCCTGTCATGTACTCTGCCTCTTGTAATATCCCCTTAATTGGATCAGCTCTGCAGGAAAAGAAAGCACAAGTTTCACATTAAATAGTTAAGTTTTAATATTTATTCTTAACAAAAATTATTTGTAGAAATAGCATTAAGTAATCAACAGCTCGCTGACCATACCAATGTTCCGTGAGCTGTAGATGTGAACATTATTTCAGGGGTTCCTCAAGATCTCAAACTTTTTGCCAGGGGTTCCTCGAAGGTAAAAAGGTTGAGAAACACTGATCTAAGGCCACTTATGGGTATGTCTGTGCTCCCTTTCCCTTTGTATCATATATAGTTTGTGTGACTTTCCATGGGATAGCGTGGGCCCGTTCCATACTCCTTGGACAGATTCCCACATTGAAACTACCACACTTACAGTATCTCACAAAAGTGAGTACAACGCTCACATTTTTGTAAATATTTTATTCTAACTTTTCAGGTGACAACAATGAAGAAATGACACTTCGCTACAATGTAAAGTAGTGAGTATACAGCTTGTATAACAGTGTAAATTTGCTGTCCCCTCAAAATAACTCAACACACAGCCATTAATGTCTAAACCGCCGGCAACAAAAGTGAGTACACCCCTAACTGAAAATGTCCAAATTGGGCCCAAAGTGTTAATATTTTGTGTGGCCGCCATTATTTTCCAGCACTGCCCTAACCCTGTTGGACATGGAGTTCACCAGAGCTTTGCAGGTTGCCACTGGAGTCCTTCCACTTCTCCTTCATGATGACATCACAGAGCTGGTGGATGTTAGAGACCTTGCACTCCTCCACCTTCCGTTTGAGGATGCCCCACAGATGCTCAATAGGGTTTAGGTCTGGAGACCTGCTTGGCCAGTCCATCACCTTTACACTCAGCTTCTTTAGCAAGGCAGTGGTCATCTTGGGAGGTGTGTTTGGGGTCATTATGTTGGAATACTGCCCTGCAGTCCAGTCTCCGAAGGGAGGGAATCATGCTCTGCTTCAGTATGTCACAGTACATGTTGGCATTCATGGTTCCCTCATGGAACTGTAGCTCCCCAGTGCCAGCAGCACTCATGCAGCCCCAGACCATGACACTCCCACCACCATGCTTGACTGTAGGCAAGACACACTTGTCTTTGTACTCCTCACCTGGTTGCCGCCACACATGTTTGACACCATCTGAACCAAATAAGGTTATCTTGGTCTCATCAGACCACAGGGCATGGTTCCAGTAATCCATGTCCTTAGTCTGCATGTCTTCAGCAAACCGTTTGGGGGCTTTCTTGTGCATCAGCTTTATAAGAGGCTTCCTTCTGGGATGACAGCCATGCAGACCAATCTGATGCAGTGTGTGGCGTATGGTCTGAGCACTGACAGGCTGACCACCCACCCCTTCAACTTCTGCAGCAATGCTGGCAACACTCATATGTCATATTTCCCAAAGACAACCTCTGGATATGACGCTGAGCACATGCACTGAACTTCTTTAGTCGACCATGGTCTGAGTGGAACCTGTCCTGTTAAACCACCTTTATGGCCTTGGCCACCATGCTGCAGCTCAGATTCAGGGTCTTAGCAATCTTCTTATAACCTGGGCCATCTTTAGGTAGAGCAAAAATTTATTTTTTTCAGATCCTCAGAGAGTTCTTTACCATGAGTTGCCATGTTGAACTTCCACTAACCATTGTGAGAGACTGAGAGCGCTAAAACCAAATGTAACACACCTGCTCCCCCATTCACACCTGAGACCTTGTAACACTAACGAGTCACATGACACTGGGGAGGGAAAATTACTAATTGGGCCCAATTTGGACATTTTCACCTAGGGCTGTACTCACTTTTGTTGCCAGCATTTTAGACTTAATTGGCTGTGTGTTGAGTTATTTTGAGGGGACAGCAAATTTACAAGTTACACAAGCTGTACACTCACTACTTTACATTGTAGCAAAGTGTAATTTCTGCAGTATTGTCACATGAAAAGATATAATAAAATATTTACAAAAATGTGAGGGGTGTACTCACTTTTGTGGGATACTGTATATGTTTCTAATCGACTCTGGTCATACACGATATTTCAATTTGAAGATGTCTTCATCCCCCGAGGAAGATCAGAACAATATAAGATTGAAACGCGTTGGGGCTCCTCTCTGAGCAATAGCATTTGGTGTTAAGAAACTCTTTTTTGCTATCTGCATTTGTAACATTAGCATCTCATGTTTGGATACCATGCATACTAGAGCTCATGTAATTTTTAATTCATATTTATATATCTGTACGCAATAAAGAACTTTTTTTTGATATATTCTATTCAGTCCAACTTTTTCTAGCTGCCTATAGCCCCTCGGGAGCAATTTTTTTGTTTGTTTGTGTATTTAGGCTTAACAATAAATTCTTAAGCCTAAATACAAAAATATCACTTCAGACTATGACAATATGATACATACTGTATATAGCGCTACCCACGCAAGGGCCACTGTTTTGTGTCCCAGGTTCTTCTCCTACTAGTGCAGCAGGAGCCAAGCAAACATGTCCCTACTGAACATTTTAAATGTGAGCTTGCTGTTTTAAATTGCTGGTTTTAATAAAAGTATATGCATGTTGGAGATGAATTCCTGAATGTACCTTACATGGGACCAGGGCACATGGGATTAAAGCACATTACATGAGAACAGGGGATCAGAGCACCTTACAGGATGGACAGGAGGGAAGGAGGGGCCGACGGGGAGCAGCTCTGCACAGCTACACAAGCAGAGATGCTGGCTTGTGTAGATGTGTGCGAGTCAGCAGAGGGGATACAATCTACTCATCAGCTGCCTGTGACTGATGGGTAGATTGCCGCGGAACAGCTGGGGACCTCTCGCAGAACCTTTTCAAAAGTTTATTGCAGATTAACTTGTTTGGGATTCAGGAAGCAGTGAATTCTGCAAAAAGTTTACTCAGGAATATGAGAACACTTTAAAGCAGCGTTTTAATCCGGTCTCAGTGGAAAAGGACCCAGCTCTCTGGGATTCCGTGGTATTTATGCACTCCCCAACCACCATCTGGACACCCTCTCCAGGGATTGGCTGGAGCTGCATAAATATTCAGGCTGCTAATTTGACTCTCCCACCCACTATGTTCCGGAAATCCCCAGAAAACAGGAGGAAGCAGTCACACTTGAAGCCTGCAGAACCCTGAACAGCATAAATCAAGCACACACACTGCTCCGCTGATTACAGGAGAGCCAAGAACTAAATTTGCCTAACCAAAACCTAGCTAGGAGGGTGCTACACATTAACTGGAACAAAATACAGTGCTAACAAAATCTTTATATTTAAAAAAGGGGTTCTCAAACTCAGAACTGCAAATGCGACATTCAAGGATTGGTCTCCAACTTCTGGGGATTTCCACAAAGCATAAACTTTGATTAACACAAACAAATTAAAACGGCAAACTCATAGCTCCCAACTGTCCCTGATTTCGAGGGAATGTCCCCGATTTGGAACCAAGTCCCTCTTTCCCTCTTTACTCCTTATTTGTCTCTCATTTTGTTCTGATCTATAAAGTTTTATATGAAATGCACTACTTATCAAAAAGTGTTTTACAGTGCTAAACCTTTCATTCAATTTCTAAATTGCTGTATTTGTAAATTCCAAAAGCAATATTATAAAGGGATAGTAGTGGTAAAAAAAAACTTGTGGGTTTAACCAATCATTTTTTTGTACAAGTCTCCTTGAAGGGGGTGGGGGGGGGGGTCATATGCCTACATACCTTTGCTAATAGGTGTCCCCCATTCCCATTTTAACTCTCTAAACATGGTCTTCCAATGAGGACACTTGATTCAATCATGTTTGTGAAGAGTTTATTTCCCCTGACTTTGGAGAGATTCCCTTTAAAATCCTGTTGTGTAGGGCAATCTACCCAGCAGGAATCAGATGGCAACAAATAAACTGATGGGGGTTTTAACCATTCCCTATTCTATCAAAAATCAAATTTTGGCTTTTTTACATTAAAGGGGTTGTAAAAAAAACACTCATGTTTTTTCACCCTAATGCATCCTATGCATTAACCTGAAAAAACTTCTGACACTGGACAGCCCAACCAGCAAACCCCCCCCCCCGTTTAACTCTCACCTGAGCCCTTCGATCCCCCGCCTCTCTGCCCAGGGTTCTCAGCTCTTGATTGGATAGGTTGATAGCAGTGTAGCCATGGGCTCCCGCTGCTGTCAATCAAATCCAATGACGTGTGTGCCCGAGTCTGGCATTCTGTGTCTATAGACGCAAATGCTGGACTCGGCAGCGCACCCACAAGGTAACCCCCAGGGAGAGCGCTTCTCCCAAGAGGTTAACCGATGCAAGGAGGAGCTGCAAGAGCCACCGGGGGCCCACAGAAGATGAGGTTCGGGGCCACTCTGTGCAAAACTAACTGCACAGTGGAGGTAAGTATGATATGTTTGTTATATAAAAAAAAACACACAAAAAAACAAACTAGGGTTTACAAACCCTTTATGCATTTTTAAAGGCATAGGGCTTCCCTATGCATACTAAAACCAGTATAATTAAAGCGGAGTTCCACCCAAAAGTGGAATTCTGCTTATCCGATTCCATTTGGCACCTTTTGAGGGGGGAGCAGGTACTCTGTCCCCACTTTTGAGAGACAGGGCTGCGGCAAAGTACGTCAGCAGCTTGGCTTCCCTACCCTTCTGCCGGGCCATTGAGAGAGAGCAGCGAGATTTGTGCATGTGCAGTAGGGACCTGGCGTGAAGCCGAAAGGCTACACTACCAGTTTCCCTTGCCAGCAATGGCGGCGGCAGCACTCAACCAGCCGATGTAAACATCATCTGCGGTGCCGAGATCGTTAGACTCCAGGACAGGTACGTTTCCAAATGTTAAAAGTCAGCAGCTACAGTATGTGTATTTATATCATCTGGACTACTTATTTTGGATTATATAACAAGAATAGTAAAGTTGGTTATATAAATACAATAAGTGCTGCGCTTGAAGGCACCTATTTAAATAGGTGAAAGAAATAAATAATGTGTATAAATAACAATATAAACAAGTGAATACAAAAGTTCATGAAGTGTTTGAGAACAGTCCCAAAAAATTATTCACTCTGGTGCGTCTCAAGCTGAGTTCCAAGTCCGCAGATGGCATTCAGGGTGAATTATCCTACCAAGTTCTCCGCCCTTGGCGACTCTTGGAACTCAATTCTAAGCAAGTAGAAAAAATAAGTACCCTTACCAGATGGGTTGGACACATCCACCTTATAGTAGTGTGTCTTGCGAACTTATGGGGGGGCTCCGGCCACTCACCCCAGTACACCGACCCGATATATTGTCCTCTCAGGGTTCCTTGTGGTCTGCGGATAGGAAAGGTGAGTGGGATTTCCGTGCCAAACGCTGCGATCGGACTTGATGCCAGACGTCCCGCAAGAGTTCACCATAAAGGAAATGGAGCATAGAATACGCTTCGCATGGTGAAATACAACCAATGATGGTTTATTGAAAAATATTTTTCGATGAACAAAAATAAAATTATAAAATCACGTGATACATAAAAAATAGCAATGTGGGGAGCAGACAACTGCTTGTTTTGCAGTAAAGTTGGTTGTCTAGGCAACAAAGTAAGTTTGCGTAAATAATGGAACTTGCATGCTATTGAACTGTTCCTAGCCCTAACATCCTTCCTGTTAGGAGCTTTTTAAACAAACATCACCTACATGTCTGGCTTGCAGAGCATATTATGAAAACGGTCAATTCTTATATTTCACTTAAAGCCCCCAAACTCCCAAAGCCCTCATTGTCCCCACTGCAGGGCACGTCCATCTTCACCTGTCTTCCTTCTGGGTTTGCGTTCTCCGGCCCTGTGACTGGCTGGAGCCTCACGACATCAACCGGTCACGGCACAGGGCTCTGAATAAACGGTACCAGTTGCCGTTCCTTCAGAGCGCTGGCGCCGATGACATAATCAGTGCAGTTTTACAGTAAATATCTCCGAAACGGTGCAAGTTTAGGCAGTATTTACAGTTCCTATAGGTAGGCCTTATTATGGGCTTACCTATAGGTACAAACATTAGAGGGAGGTTTACTTACTTTTCAATTATAGAATACAAAAGAATTAAAGACAGCTAACATTATCTGCCTAGCTGAGAATGCAAGCATGGAATTATTCAGATATCATAAGTCAAAGCACAGTACTGGCCAATTATTGTATTTTTTAAGATTGAATAAATGGTTAATTAAGATTTTTTGATTACTTGGTGCAGAAGTTTGTCCAGAAGCAAAGCATCAGAGAGTCACAGGAATCCAGAGAGAGCTGGCTCTGCCATCCGCAGGCTGTCACTGGTAAATGCAATTTATTTTCTTTGTTTGTCATGTTGGTATTGTGATATAGTGGCGATTACTGGATGTCTATTTAAATGTATTACCACTTTTGCAGCCAAATTAGGATAATACCTACTTTATATTATGTTCTCATTCACATAGCATAACCTGAAAAATATTTAAAAAAAATGTTGCTTAAAAGCTTTCCCATACTGTTTAATGTTAAGAAGGGATTGCGGAGTTATGTTTATTATAAATAATCCTGTCTGTATTGTTCTGGCATGTTTTAATTTTTAGCCCACAAGGGCTATCTCAAGGCTTGAGTGTTACCTTGTATGTCAATTTGCTTTAAAGGATAAGTTCACCTTTACAAAAAAATAATAAGTTTAAATTTTTTTGCAGATAAAAAAAATATGCATTTATTATTATATTTGTTAGGGACCAGTAAAGCATTGCACCCATAATCAGCAGATCGTGGGTGTAATGCCATGGTCCTGCAGACTCTCTGTCTATCTGTTTACCCGTACCTCCGATACGAGCAAGCAGTTTCACTTGAGACAAGAAGCTCAGTGAACTACCACAGCACCGTGGTAGTTCATTGAGAACTACAAGTACTGTCAGACCTTGTCATTTTCCCCATTCACAGTACACTGGAAATGGATGACGCGCCAGGGGGAACCCCCGCCCGGCCACGTCTTTTTTAAATTGTGACAACTAGTCAGGGGAGAAGATCCCCCACTAGCTGTCAAGATGCGGGAAAGTGAGGACCAGTGCATATGTAACATGTTACATGTTACACCCTGAATATGTGTGTAACATATAAAATGTTACAAAAGGCGAACCTATTCTTTACAAAATACTGTCCCCTAATTGCTTTCACATTGCAAGCTATACAGCACAGATATTATTGAAAGCTGCTGGAGGCATTTGTCCTAGAAAATTTATCTAAAACAGCTTGACAGTATACTATCAAACTAAAAGGCAGAATTGTTAATACTTTTATCACAACAGGAAAGAAGGGAGAACTCACATTTGCACTCAGCTTCTACACCTTCCCTTAATGGAAACGCATCACAGCATGATTTCAGTGCTTTAAAGATATTGAGGAACCTGCAGGGAAGAGTCAGAGAACTGCGGGCGGATAACAGACCATATCATGGAGGAAGCATGGATGATCTGACTATGCTGAGAACTGATCTGGGACACTCATACAGAGACAAAGTAAGTAATCTACACCTTTTCCCTAAAGAACTTGGGAGTCCGCTTCATCAAGCTGTGAATAAAGGAATGTACAGTCCTTTTAATTATTTTTAGCTGTTTTTTAGGTGTAAAAAGATCAACTTGATGCAAATAATTGTATTGGTGTGTATTCATATTTAATAAAACTTGTATCTCTGTATAGTTTATGAATAATGCACTGCCGGTATAGCTGATCTCTTATCTTAGTTGTTTTAATGCAGTAAAGCAGAATCATTGTAGTAATCTTTTCTGCCTCAATTTCCGAATCTACAAATCTCTGCATTTAATACAGTAACAAAATAATGGAAGAAAAATGTGAAGATATAAAATGCATAGCAAATATTGTTCAACAGTTAAACACTGCAAAAATACAGTAATTTTAAATATATGGTTATGACCTTGTTCACATGGGTGTACAGATCCAACACCCATACGAAGGGCTGTCTTTACCCGCATGGAATGCACAAGTGTTCCATGCAGCTGTATGCAGGAATGCTGTTCAGATCAATAACAGACAGGTGGCTGCACAGATCTGTAAGCGCAGCACGGAGTGTATATCCACGCATGACCAATGCATTGATCAGAAATCAGCGCACATATTCACCAGCACATCATTGTCAATTATTGTCAGAAACTTTTATTGCAGGAAGATCACATCACAAAGGACCAAGTGCAATGTTTTCTGAGCTGCACAGAATCACTTTGAAGGGGTCCTGCATGGCTCCGAAACATTGCACTTGGTCCTTTGTGATGCGATCTTCCTGCAATAAAAGCTTTGGACCATATTTGACGATCCATGATGTGCTGGCAAGTATGTGCGCTGATTTGTGATAAACCCAATTTCCAGCTGGGAGTTGCTGCAGCCCACACTTCTGATGAGCCTATGCCCAGGAACGTGTGCGATGGAAATATTGACAATGCAATGCATTGATCAGAAAGCAGTTTCTGAACACCTGTACATCCCGTGATGATGAAGGCGGTCCTCACATAGGTATATGGATTGGTATACCCATGTGAATGAGGCCTAACAACAGGCATTTCTGGCAAGTAAAAAAAAAAAAAATTCACTTTTTTTTTATATTTTTTTAGAACGTTAATATAATTTTTAATTGTAGGGTGCACCTCCCATTTAATTTCTCGTATTTCCTGCTATTGCTAAAATGTATATGGTCCCTATCAAAACATTACATATCCATTAGCCCTTGTACACACGGTCGGACATTCTGACCACAAAATCCGTCTGATTTTTTTTCCGACGGATTTTGTCTGAAACTGGTGTTGCATACACACGGTCGGACAAGGTTGTCGGAAAATCCGATCGTTCGGAACGTGATGACGTTTGTTCGTTCCGACGGGACTACGTTCAGCCTAGTAGCCAATGGCTTTGGTCTCGTAATTTGATCTGAGCATGCGTGGCACTTTGTCCGATCGGAATTCTCTACAAACGATCGGACAAAGTCCGATCCGATCATGTTGTCGGAAAATTTTATATCCAGCTCTCAAACTTTGTTGGTCGGACATTCCGACGGAAAAAGTCAGATGGAACCCACACACGGTCGGTCCGATCAGAATTTTCCGTCTAAATGTCCGACCGTGTTTACAAGAGCTTAGATTATATTGTATTGGGAAAGTTTTATTTTTTCATTTCTTTGTTTTACCTACAGAGACCCATAATTATGGAACGTTCGCTATCTCATGGAGGTATGAGGAAATAGTTTTGGATGTTGTGAAGCGTCACTTCCAATCAAGAGTAACAAACAACTCCACAAGGATCCCTCCTCTGGAATTCCTGCAACCTGCCTCATCATTTTTTCTATTATCTATACATTTGCCTCTGCCAGTACATAGCCCTTCAAGAAATGGGAGCCACAGCTGTTCTTCTCTAATTCTGTGTTCAAATATACACTCATGGATGGGAGCAGATAGAAGAGCGGCATTGGCGTGGGTGGTCAGTTATAATGGCTACAAGCCATGTACCCATACAATATACAATGTTTAACAAGGTGAAATAATAAAAAAATCATAAGTATGAATTCCCCTGCACCTAGGAGCAGTATGGCCTACGTGTGCTGCAATATATGTATATTTCATAACACAGCCACTCATGTAGGTACCATCTGCAGATACTTATCCATTAAAGCCAAAAAAAAAAAGAAAATCATTGGGCAATATAAGGTGGTTATTCAGAGTGTTTACTGACTTTACCATGAGCATAAATAGATAAATATGCCTGGTCCTATTTTGTAGTTAAAAATATAATAAAGACACAGAAAGCATTTGTGTATATGCTCCCAAAGGGCAGATTTCTAACAAAGGATGTCATGGAAACTGAGTACCTTCTTGGAAGGTTGCCAACATACAGTAGCGTCAGCTGTAATTTGTTTATAATAAAAATGTCAGTAGGTAGTATTTTATCTAATATTTTAAGAACTCAGCATTATTTATTAACACGGTGCGGAGTACAGGTATTTTCACTAATTCATAACAACCAACCACAAAGCATCTTTCATTAGTCTAAATAAACAAGCTGCTAGTACTGCCGCCTGTATATTTAAAGTCCAACTCTACACTGAAAGAATCAAAAACGTTCTTGCAGTGAACCCCCCATCCCCGCACATCAAGGGTTAAATGCTTGTTTTTTTAAGTTGTTATATTCCGCACTTAGGTTCAAAAAAGGGCTGCTGCCTTCCCTAAGGTGCTTTGATTAAAAGCTCCAATGTGAAAAGTGCGGTTGTGTGTATGGCGCTGAAATGGCGCTGTCTATCACCTGAAGAGTAATTCTCTCCAATAGATCACTCCTCCAAGTGAGTTTACAGAAGGTAGGTAATTTATTACTATAGAATGACCCGTCACCTGAAGGGTGACTCAACAAACTGAGCCACTCTTCCTGGGTGAATATGCAAATGAGTAACTTGTGCCTATTCCCGTGATGACTTTTACAAAAAAGATAAAAAGTGTATATTTAGCCTGTGATCTATATTAAGTAAAGGGCTAGTGTGACTGTATTCTTTGTATATGTTATTTATATCCAACACCTACTTCTGAGGTGTTCATGCAAAAAGTGATATTAATCTCATGAATTCATCTGATATAGACAATATTCATTCATAGAGGTACATATTTGTGCAAATACATATGTAATAAATGAATAAAGCATAGTCCATTAAGAAAAAAAAGTGTATCAAAAAATGAAATTTCTTAAAAATGATTGTTGAGAAAAATGCTAATAGATAAAATCCAGTCTTTGTATAGTGCAAAAAAATGCAAATTAGAAAGTGGCTTGTGCCTTTCCAAAGTGACGTGTGCCTGGATTTATCCACCAATGTGCAAAGGAATTAAGTGACTTCTGTCCTCCCCTTCAGTTCTCCACTCACCAGATTCTAGCACCCTTACAGGGGTAAAAGGCATATACTAGGTATGCTGGCTGTATCCGGGCACCTACACCTTTAGCTCAATGGACACTGGAGTATTCTAATCCCTCACCCCCTCCTGGGGTGGATCTCTCTCGCTGAAATGCTATATGATATCCCCATAAACCAAACAAACGGAACCTCATAGTGTAAATCCGGATGGTTATTTATTAAAAACGTTTTAAATTATAAAAACTGGTATCCAAAAAAAAAACTGACAGTGAGGTACAAATCTAGCGCGTCTTGGTAGCAACACCTGAACTACCGACCAGCGCTTGTTCCACAGGCCGGAACTCTGCACCAGGAAGTGACGTAAGTGTGTACCAAGCTCCGTCTTGCGCGTTTTGTCATAGGACGTCTCCTGAGACTCAGACGAAGTCCTATGATGAAACGCTTAAGAACGCATTATGAGGCTCTGTTTGGTTTATGAGGATATCCTGTGTTTATGCCACGGAAGAAGCGAGCATTTTAGAAAAAAAGATCCACCCAGGAGGGGGTGAAGAATTACAATACCCCAGTGTCCGTCAAGCTAAAGGTGGAGGTGCCGTTCCGGATACAGCCAGTATATCTAGTACACACTTCTTACCTCGGCAGGGGTGCTAGAATCTGGTGAGTTGGGAACTGAAGGGGAGCACAGAATTCACTTGATTCCTTTGCACATTGGTGGATAAATCCAGGCACACGTCACTTTGGAAAAGCACAAGTCACTTATCATTTTTCTCAACAATCTTTTTTAGGAATTTTTCTTTTTTGATACAATTTTTTTCTTAATGGACTATGCTTTATTAATTACATATGCATTTTTACAAATATGTATCTCTATGAATGAATATTGTCTATATCAGATGAATTCATGAGATTAATATCACTTTTTGCATGAACACCTCAGAAGTAGGTGTTGGATATAAATAATATATACAAAGAATATAGTCACACTAGCACTTTACTTACTAATATAGATCACAGGCTAAATATACACTTTTTATCTTTTTTGTAAAAGCGATCATGAGAATAGGCACAAGTTATCCATTTGCATACTCACCCAAGAAGAGTGACTCACTTTGTGGAGTCACCCCTCAGGCGACGGGTCATTCTTTCTACAGTAATAAATTACCTACCTTCTGTACACTCACTTGGAGGAGTGATCTATTGGAGAGAATTACTCTTCAGGTGATAGGCAGTGCCATGTCCCCATACACACTTGAAATGCTTGTTTTGTCTAGGTGAGATGAGAAGGCTGAATTTCTTACCTTACCCTGCTCCAGTCTTGTCTCTACTCCCTCCAATGTTCTGGTGGTTCTTCAGCATCATTATGTATAATCCAGGGCTACTAACCCTGCATTGTATGTAGAGAATGTGAGGAGTGAGCACCTTAGGCAGCTGCGGGACCCAGTTGGAGTGAGTATTTCACAATGTTCCTCTACCCATAGGCAAAAAAAGAGCATTTTAACCCTTGCAATGTGGATGCCCCCACTGCAATGGCAGGTTTTTGTGCCTGGAGTTTGGCTTTAAACTGTACCTTTCAATAACTTTACAAGTTGATCAAACAACTTGGGTACACCAGCATTTCAGAATTTTCATGCGGCTATTGCCAGAGGCTATAGCTGCTAGCAGTAATCACTGTATGTTCTCCTGGCAGGATTGCCCCTAGCTCCCCCGGGAGAACACTATAGCTCCATGGGAGGCATTTCCCCCATCACCACTGTGTTGATGGTGCAATTGCACTATCTATGACCAGCTTTACACTTGCACATGACTTAGGCTAGCCATTTCTTTCCTTCTTTCCTGCAACCACTGGTTCAATTCCCCAACAACACAGGCATAGCTGACAGGGAAATCCCTCCCGCTGAGCCATTGTGTTCTTCCAGCGGAGGGGGGGGGGGGTGGATCTGGAGTACACAATGATTATTACTAGTGCCTATGACAGCCACTAGCGATAATCACATGTAAAATCCGTCAGGCTGGTTGTATTCAAGTTAATCAAACTTTGGTATATTCAGCCTCCCCGTACATGGCTCGAATCTCGCCAGTTCCTGCTGAACCGGCCATGGCCGGCTTTAGCATGTGTGAGCTTAACATAAAAAAGACATTAATAACAAGTAAGTTTTATTTGAAATACAACCGATTCAAATACCAAAATCGGTTTTACATTAGCTTCCTGTAAATCCCTAAACAAAATGGATCATACTGAAAAGGTTAGGGTAGTAATCTGAAACTGCACTGCACAGTGCTGCAAATATGGGGAATTTTTTGAGAGGAGGAGAACAGTAAAGCCCCTTCCTCAATATCCGATGGGTCCGTTAAGCAGGCTGGGGGGTAGGTTGGGGACCAAGTTGTTTTGGTCACCTCTATGCTGTTTGGGGGGAGTGTCTGGATCATAGGTATGAATGAACAGGATTACAAATCTTCAGGGTAGGAACAATATTTAAACTATGTATTTAGCCTTTTGCATTAGGTTTTGCATTAAATAAAACCCAGTGGGCATTGTTGCTCATCAGTTATAGCCATGAAAATAGGTATTGTAATATTTGAGAGATATAATGTAAAGCATTACATGACACTGTGAACTTGACTTTTCTACACTGTGAAATATATAAGATTTTGATAGCATATTAGTTTCTATATTATCTGCTTCTGTGTTAGATTTAATATATGTGTGGCCTTATTCGGTAAAGTGTTTTTAAGGGAAATATATAGTGGCTTTATATATTCATTCTTTATTTATTGTGGTCAGGATTTAAAAAAATATATATTTGTTTTAATTTTTTAATCATTTAAATATAGAATATTGCAAATCAATATTTTGTATTTTTGTTTCCAGCTAGAAGGTAGAACCTGAAACTCGCTTTGCATATTTACCTGTCTGTTCCTGAGGCAGTTTTCACTGTGCTATTACATTAGAAAAGTCATTGTGCTCCAGAAATGGTATGCTATAGGTGCACTCAGTATTAAATGTTTATTTGTAAAACTGGAATTTTATATAACTAGAAAGAAAAGAGGTAAAAAAAACATCAGTTTAAAATTATTAAAGTGACCCCAAACCATCTTATTTTAGTGTTATAATAAACTGACCCCAAAACATTATAGTTTAGTGTTATAATATATTGAATTAAAACCATTACAGTTGACCTTTAGGCCTCATTAACCCTGCTTTGCCCTGTAAAGTGTGATCCGTGTTTAGAGATTGCTCTTCAGAGAGCATTATTGAGCATTAAATACCAGGCAACAGTACTGCAAACCTGTGCATTGTGTGTATTTGTGTGCGTTTGGGGCAGCCACACTGGGCAGGAGGTGCAGCCTGCTGAGTGCAACAGGAGGTATAACTCCTGCAGCGGCTGCAAAGCAGAGCATCGCAGCCGCCGCATGCGTACACCCCCCCCCCCCCCGACTGCTGCAAAAGGGGAGCAATTGAAGGATGGTGAAAATGCAGCTCAACCACTTCGTTTTACCACCCCCCAATCAGAAGTGTAAATGAGCCCTTAAAGCAGGCCTTATGCAAATGAGTCCCTGGACTGTAGAACATAAAATTTGGGTGCATTTCCTTGGTGGGGGTGCCACAGACACTACGTTCAGTCACCCATAGAAATCAATGGCTGCAATGGGCGCATATCCATATGCCTTTGCCTACACAAGTACAGCCATTGATTTCTATGGGCACCTATACATAGCACCTGCGGCTTATGGCAGGTAAATACCTACAAATGTTCTGTTCTTCAGCCCCAAGCATCTGGATGCAGAAGGCCTTAGTATAGTTATAACCCTGTTTTGTGGTTTAAACAGCCCAGAGGAGTAGTGAATTAAAAGAATATATGTAAATATGATCTAGTTCCAAAGTTTTTTTTTTTTTTTTTTTTTTTTTTTTTATACAGCCATGGGCTATGATATGATACCATGAATCCTTGTCTACCACACAATGGCTCTCTACTTTTTGTCTATTACCCCTAAAGTGCATGGAATGAATAGTGGGTATTGGGTCAGTGATGTCTTGGCCTATACGTAACGTTCAATGTGTCATGGGGGGTATTTACTAAAGGCAAATAGACTGTGCAATTTGCAAGGGCAGTTGTAGTCTGCAAGTGTGGTTGCTCCGGAGCTTAGTAAATGAGGTAAAGTTTAACTTTGCAAAGAATACACAATTGTATGCAAGGAAAAAAACAAAACAAAAACAAAAAAACTGAATTTTCGTTGGTACATGATTAGATGATGGAAGTCAGCAGGGTTTCCCCTAATTTACTAAGCTCTGGAGCAAATGCCCTTGTAAAGTGCACATATATTAGCCTTTAGTAAATTAACTCCACTGGCTCCAGCCCACGGTAACCCAATTCATACTAAGCGAGGGTGGTAGGTAAATAGAGAAAAATAGTGCTGTTGTGACCACATGCCCCAGGCCTTGAAAAGTGTGTTTCTCCAACAGCTTTTAACATAGTTTTAGTCACTACTTGTCTGGGTTGAATAAAAACTAGCCTATAAATTAGGTTCTAACTGTATTTGCACTTTAAGTACCAGGGGCGGGCCCCTCTATCTATGGCCGTCGCTGTCACCCCCTATTCATGTGTCCAGCCCCTTTCAGGTCCCCCGGGCGAATGGATTACAGCACCCGGGTTTTTTTTTTAAGCACCTGATTAGAGACAGAGGCTCTAATAGGCTTCAAAATAGGGTGGGCTCGGGTTGCAAAGAGTGTGAATGGAGCCCATCCATATGTGTTACAACAGCAAATTAGTATTCACTGTTGAAACACTGTCCCTCAGTCCAGCAAATCAGAATTGGGTGCGAGACCTGTTTTCAGATTGGTCGAAAAGAGAAGACCCCTGATGGACCACTGAGGAGAAAGGAGGAAACGGAAGCCGTCGACGTGAGAGAGCAGAATGGGAGGCCAATGCTGCCAGGCAGGGGAAGCCACCGGTGATGGGGTAAGCACCACTGACTGACCGACGGGGGGCGTTCAGTTTGTCATACTGCTTGCTGCCCCCAAAACATTTTTACACGACCGCCACTGCTGGTTACTAATTCTTACATGCGGTAACTCATAGCAGCATATTTTAATGTTAAACAATTACAAGATGGAGTCTGATTGGTTGCTATGGGTTACTGCACTTAAAAGTTAGCTCTAAAGGATAAGACCTATTTTGTAATGTCAATGGACTTATTTAAAAGAACAATAATGATATTAAAAGTACAGGAATCCAAAGCAACTAATTCTACCAGTTTACTGAAATCAGCTATATATAAAAAAAATATTTGGTGCTATGAGTTTTTGAATTTGTATATTGAGTTTAGTCTTAAAGCGGTTCTTCACCCTAAAGGGGAAGTTCCGCTAATCTTATCCCTCCCCCCCTCCGGTGCCACAATCGGCACCTTTCAGGGGGGAGGGGGGTGCAGTTACCTGGATAATCCAGGTAACTGCACCCACTTCCGGCCAGACCGCCGCAGACCCCCGCAGACGCTCCGCCCCCCCCCGTTGTGTTCTGGGAAACACACAGTTCCCAGAGACACAGCGGGGGACCATAAGAGACGCGCAGCGCGACTCGCGCATGCGCAGTAGGGAACCGGGCAGTGAAGCCGTCATGATTCACTTCCCGATTCCCTGACAGAGGATGGCGGCGGTGGCAGCAGCGAGACGAGCGATCGCTCGTCATCTGCCGCCGACATCGCTGGAACCTGGGACAGGTAAGTGTGATTTTATTAAAAGTCAGCAGCTGCAATATTAGTAGCTGCTGGCTTTTAATATTTTTTTTTTAGGTGCAGCTCCTCTTTAAAAAAGATGCTTACCAGTATATCTTAAATGTGTGCATTATTTATATCTTATGGTACAAATATGTTTCAGTTCACTCTGTATTTTTATATGCATCCACATTTTTGCTCTTTTGTAATGTTTTTTCATCTTTTATTAAACATTTTTATACTATCCTAATTTGTATGTTTTCTGTTTATTTTATTTACAATCAACTATGTGATGATTGTCTTTTGTAGAAAGCAAAGACCATTTTGTAGATTACTTAGCCATTCCCACAGTTTGCAACACTGATGGGTTTTGATAGCAACTTCAAAATTTTGCTGAAAAATTCACGTACCAGATGCTTTCATGTTACCTTTTTTATTAATTTCATTTTTTATTAATTTTAAAATTACAATTACATTTTTATTATGGGTTATAGGTTTTGATACAGATCTAGGGGGTAGTAAAACCCACTTAAAGCTGGTCAGAGGAAGTTTGACTGCAGGTCAACTGTATCTGTTGAATTCTGCATAATTTCTGAAGTGTCTCAAACCGTCAAACTGATGACACGGACACTAGGCCAGTGGCGGTCCGACCATATGGGGCGCAGGGGTGCTGCCCCCCCAAATCCATGCGCCCGTCACCTATTCTTCATGCAGGGAGCTTGAAGCATGAATTCCAGTGGAGTTATTTTTTTATTTTTTTTAGAAGCAAGTGATTTGAGCCTTCAGCTCTAATTGGCTTTAAAAAGAGCACTGTGCCCCAAGCCCACCCAGTTGTGTGACATTAGCAAATTAATATTTGCTATTGTCTTCCTGATTCTCCTGCCGGCCAATCAGGAAGTGGGCCCTGAGACCTGTGGTACCCAATTGGCCAAGAGGATTAGCGATTCTATTGCCCCCCGAGGAGGAGGCGGGAGGAGATGCAAGGGAAGCCATTGAGGAGGAGGAGGAGACGCAGGAGAAGCCGCCTCCTGTGCAACCTAGATGGAGTAAATGCGGGTCTGGTTACCGACTGGGGGGGTGTTCACGGTATTATAACCACGGGAATGCATTGAACATCTGTGCACCCCTGTGTGGGTAAATACTGCCGTCACACAGGACACTCACTGACACCCTGTGTTAGCAAGCCCTTGGCCATCAATGGAAATAAAAGTTTGGATTTGGGATGATACTGTTTATTTCCTAACTAGAATACGGTACACGCTTTCAAAGCATGCAGGTCTCTTTTTCTGCAGATTTCTTAGGCTATGTTTACATTTGCGGTTTGCAGGTGGTAAAAACAGGCGATTGAGACACATTTTACTCCCCACCACCCCTCTTAAAGCGGAGTTCCAGTCATAAAAAAAATACATTATTCAGCTACATTAAATATAAATAACAATCTTTGGGAAAAAAAATGTACTCACCTTTTCAGGTCTGTTGCTATGGGATCCCTCAAAATCTGCCTCTTCCTCTCCAAGGTGCCTGACATAATTTCCCCTGGCGCCCATGCACGCTAGTGCGCCTAGGCGATGTCTGTCATTTCCCAGGAGTCACTGGGCAGCACCGAGGGCTTAGTTGCCATCACAATGGGGGCGGGCACTTCCGTTGACGCCATCCATTGTGATGGCAACATCAGATGTGTACGGTGCTGAGCTGTACATACGACACAAGCGTGAGAACAGTCGGTGCATGCTGGTCGCTCAACTGCACCAGAGCCCAGAAGATAATGCTTGTGGGCTTCACATGCCCACAAGCACTGTGGAAACTGCCACGAAACAGGAATATAAGATATGTTCGTCTTTGAAATCGGCATTTGAGCGCCGATTAATCACACAAACGTGAGTGCTCTAAATAAGCATTAGAAACAAAAGATATGCATCCTAAAAAATAAAAAATTTAACAGTGGGTTGTAAACAGGCTGTGGCCATGATGTTTTTCAGCTGTTGAATTCAGCAGGCAGTACTGAATCAAGTGAATAGGGTTGGCCACAGCCACCCTACAGCAATGTGCAGTGTATGCATTTATTGGGTTACAGCAGGCAATAAGGAGATGACCTATCCACCAGGCATCACTTCTCAGAATGTCAGCAAAGTCTGATGCTTGTCGTTTGCCACCTCATCCCTTTAAACCTGAACACATATGAATTACACAGGTTCTGCGGCTGATTAAGGTGGTAATTAAGCTCACTTGGTGCCTTACCTGCATTAAATTAGCCTCAGAACCTGAGTAAGTCATATGTGTTGGGGCTTAAAGGGATTAGGTGGCAACCAGTGCAATGTCACCTTTCCCAAAGAACAGGTCAGCCTTCTTAGAAAGCTTATGCTAATATATATTTAGTTAGCCAATAAATGGTATCACCCTAAGGCTGGCCACACATTATACAATTTTATTTTCCTTTGGATCAGTATTTTGAGGGGGCAGAAAACACTCCGGATTAGAGCTCCTCGAAGCGGCTGCTGCTACCCTTCCAGCTTGCCAAGGGAAGAGCCAGGGCCATTGCTCCTCCTCCTCCCTGGCCAACCAGGTCTCAGGACTGCTTTCTGATTGGCTGGGAGGAGAAGCAGGAATACATTAGCGAATATTAATTCGCTGATATCACACAACAGTGCTCTGCCTCCCCCCGGCCCACCCTTTTTTGAAGACAAAGGCTCAGGCTCTAATCATGTGCTTCTAAAAAAAAAAAAAAAAAAAAAGAAACCCCATTAACTACTTCAGCCCCAGAAGATTTGGCTGCTCAATGATCAGGCCATTTTTTTGCGGCGCTGCACCAGTTTAACTGACAATTGCGCGGTTGTGCGAAGCTGCACCCAAACAAAATTGACATCCTTTTTTCCCCACAAATAGAGCTTTCTTTTGGTGCTATTTGATCACCTCTGCGTTTTTTTTTTTTTTTTTTTGCTATAAACAAAAAAAGAGTGACAATTTAGAAAAAAAAATACATTTTGTACTTTTTGCTATAATAAATATCCCCATTTTTTTCCTTTTTAAAGAAGCATTTTTTTTCCTCAGTTTAGGATGATATGTATTCTTCTGCATATTTTTGGTAAAAAAAAAAAAAAAAATCGCAATAGGCGTATATTGATATATATTGGTTTGAAAAGTTATAGCGTCTACAAAATAGGGGATAGATTTATAGCATTTTTATATATATTTTTTACTAGTAATGGTGGCGATCTGCGTTTTTTTTATCAGGACTGCGACATTATGGCGGACACATCGGACACTTTTGACATATTTTTGGAACTATTGACATTTATACAGCGATCAGTGCTATAAAGATGCACTGATTACTGTAAAAATGTCACTGGCAGGGAAGGGGTTAACACTAGGGAGCAATCAAGGGGTTAATTTGTTCCCTGTGTGTGGTTCTAACTGTAGGGGGAGGGGACTGACTTTGAGGAAATGACAGATTGTGGTTCCTAGCTAGTAGGATCTCAAGATCTGTCTCTCCTCACAAAACAGAACAGGGATTTGTGTGTTTATACACACACACACATCCTTTTTCTGCCTCTCGTGCCCACGATTGCTCATGGCCGGCAGTCATTGTGACCGTTGGCCACGAGCATTGGCACCCCCCCCCCCCCCCTTAGCGCACCTGCTAAAGGAGCCGGCGTATAGCTACGATGGGTCGTGGGATCGTGCCAACCTGGCGCGGTATAATGAAGGCGGCTGGTCGGCAAGCGGTTAAAATCCATGCATCCGCGTGTAGATTAATGGAGCAGCCGCCATTGCTTTCGATTTACCAAAACCATATAATAGGAGGTCAAACCTAAACACTTTCAATTGATATGCAATCAGGCAGGCCCTTGCACTACATAGTTGAATGCAAATCTAAAGGAAATTGAACAAGAAAATTGTATAATGTGTGGGGAGCTTTAAAACTTCTACTATGGTTATAATTGTGTCTGTGGACCTAATCTTACATGTATTTTTGTCTGCTATAAGCGCTGTTTGTGATAAGAGAACTTCTAATGAATAGAGCATTATTCAGCAGTGGACAGCGCCTACTAGTGGTGACTCCAATGAATCCCGGAACCTTTCTGCTAGTATTCTGTTTCCCGGCGGGAGTTGCACACGGTGTAATGTTGTGTTGGCGCCCGGTTACTAGGCAACATGTAAGTCATCGTATGACGGCGGCCTTGGGCGGGAAAGCCGGAGCCGTGCTAGTGAGCGGTGTGTGCCATGGCCGCCCCCCAGGAAGCGGTGGTGACGGTGAGTGGCTCCGTACAGAAATTCGTCACCAAGAAGAAGAAGGTGCTGAGTGCGGAGGAGGCCGAGCTGTACGAGTTGGCGCAGGCGGCCGGCATCGTCATGGATCAGGAGGTCTTCAAGTAAGTGGAGGCCTGAGCGGGGACATTATTACTGGCGGACCGGGTCACTTCCCATGGTATATATAGAAGGGACAGTGCTAGTTCTTATCACCCCACCCCCGTGTACAAGGATATGGACCACCCTCTGTTATTATTAAACCCAGAAGACTGGCTTTTATTGTACAATTGCAGTCCTTGTCTGCCTGGGGGTTTTCTTTTATTCCTCTTTATTTTCCTCTGCCGATTGATTATCCTTCCTGAAGGGACAACACAAACCAGACACCACTAAAGAGAACCTGTCACTTTCTTCAATCACCATCAATTCACCTGACAACCATTGTGAGAGATCTTGTGTGTCTGACACTTCTGGGAGTGTCGGATGGTTAATCCGGATGGTTAATCCTATGTGTCCTGTGTAGGGATGAGCTCAGGCGTGTTAGCATGGAACACGTGCAGAGCCCGCCAGAAGTCGGTGCAGCGCATCGCTAATCACAGGCAGTGAGACATTGCCCGATCTCTGCAGCCGCACATCGGGGCAATGTCTCACTGCCTGTGATTAGCGCAGCACCAACTTCCTGGCGGGCTCTGTGAACACGCCTGAGCTCATCCCTAGTCCTGTGAATGCATGGCATCATGGGCCGGCCCTATGCGGTATCGCCCCTATGCACATACAATCAAGGCCAGATTAAGAACATCCTGGGCCTGGTGCTGAGCATTTTGGTGGGCCTTTTTATGGATATAAATAAAATGAAAATGCAAACAATGCTTTGTAAAAACCAATTAAATATTTTAATTACCATCAAAACTGAGTTTCTGACATTTCTGTGTTTATTAAAAGTCAGCATCTACAAAAAGTAAGTGTAGCTGCTGACTTTTAATAAACGCACCCTCACCTGTCCCACGGTCCAGCGACGTGGCCGCCCAAAACCTTGGTTCTCTCCCCCACCCCTGCCTCTTCATGGCAGCGAAATAACTACTGTGAGCACCTGGCTGTGACAGCTTGTGGCTTCACAGCCTTATGTGTGCTGCGCAAGTGCAAGTCGCGCTGTGTGTCCTGAATGACCGGGCAATCTTCTGGGACCTGTGACATGTCCCGGAAGATTGGAGGGAGGGGCTGCCTAGGTGGCCTGAGCGGAAGTGGGAGCTGGGTACCTGTCAAAACTAGGTACCTGCTTCCTCCCCAAAAAAAGACATGCCAAATGTGGCATGTCAAGGGGTCAGGACTCCTTAAAGCAGAAGTTCCACTTTTGGGTGGAACTTTTGGGTCATAACAGAAACATATAGAAAATATTTCTTAATGACCATCTGCATAAGTGCCAGTTTACACAATATTAACCCCCAGTATCAGTGTCTGTTTCTGCAATTATATCGATCCCAGCATAGGTGCCAGTTTAGGAAATAATAATTGCTCCATAAATGGTAGTTTCTGTAATAATAACAGAAAAATTCAGTGCCAGTTTATGCAATAACAACCGACAGCATTGGTGTCAGTAGCGGCAATAATAACCCCTAGCATCAGGGCCAGTTTACGCAATTATATCCACTCTGAATAAGTGTCAGTTTAGGAAATAACCCCCAGCATAAATACCAGTTTCCATAACAACCAAAAACATCAGTGCCAGTTTACGCAATAATAACCCACATCATTGGTGTCAGCAGCAGCAATAATAACCCCCAGCATCAGTGACAATTTACACAATACTGAACCAGAGCATTGGTGTCAGTAACAGCAATAATAACCCCCAGTATCGGTGCCAATTTCTGCAACAATCTACCCCAGCAATGGTGCAAACTTACGTAATTAAAACCCCAGCTTTGATCGCATGTGAACTGGCTGGAGGTGGTTAACTCTTTGGGGGGAAACATAAGTTCACCTTTAAAAAAAAAAAAAAAAAAAAAAGCAATACATGCACATCTTTTCGGAAGTAAAAAAAAATTGCATTTTATTATTTTGTTATTAGTAGCCTGAAAAGCATTTCACCCACGATCAGCAGATCGCAGGTGCCATGCGGGACTCCTGCAGAATTGTCAGTGTACCTGACTGCTCGTACATTGTTTAGGGAGGCAGTTACATGCTGACAGGAAAAGACAATGAACTACCAAAGCGCCCAACAGCATCCAGGTAGTTCATTGAGAACTACAAGCCAACAGACGCAGAGACTGTCGGTACTTGTAGTTTCCAATTTACAGAGCTCTGTAAGTGAATGACACGGTCAGGCTGATGGAACCTTGCACAACCGTGTGTATTTTTTATTTTTTTATTGTGACCGCTAGTTCAGGGAGAAGATCCCTGGCTTGCTGTCACTAGAGGGAGTGGATCGGGGAAACCTGCAGGAGTGAGAACATTTTACATGTTCCACCCTAAAAACGGGAGGAACGGGCAACATGTTCCATAAGGTGAACTTATCCTTTAATTAAAAATACTATTTGTATTATGCAGCACCAGTGACCAGTGGCAGTTAATTAACCCCTTTGTGCTGCATCAGTGGCACCAGTGTCAGTGTTGCAGCATAAAGGGTTTATTTAACACTCAATGTCACTGGTGCCACTGCCAGTAATGCAGCACACAAAGGGGATAAGTAACTGCCAGTCAGTGGCAGTACCTTAACCTCTTTCATTTTGCATAATACAAGTAGTATTGTTAATTAATTAACCTCCTCTCCCTCCTCCCCCACTCCACTTCAGCCAGTTCACACTGAGCTGACACAAAATCATCTGCCACTGCCAGTGCAGATCCCTTAGATTATTGCTTTGCTCACTTGTACAGTGGCTTCTCGCTGCTCACAGCACCGCCAGGACTCCCCTCCCATCGAGCTTCCCAGTCCCGCCTCTGAATGATGACATTATGCCGCTCTGGGACCAGGAACTCCTGTTGGGTGGAGATCACTCCTCCGCCTGACAGGGAGGGAAGTGTGTTGGTCCTAGACTTGAGCAGGAGTGCACTTGGCACACAGGCACCGCTCCGCTGAAGCTCTGCAATGTCTGTACAATGTAGCGGCCGGCAGATGGCAATTATGTGCAGTGTCAGTGTATTGGGCCTATATTACAGTAGGGGCCTGGAGCTGCAGCTCCAAAAGTCCCTACATTAATCTAGCCCTGCATACAATGATACAGACAATGGCACGGGTGGCCTCACATTGAGACTAAGGATGAGCTCCGGCATGTTCGCACACCCCACGTGCGGAGCCCACCAGGAAGTTGGCACTGCACTAATCACAGGCAGTGAGACATTTCCCGATCTCTGCAGCCGCGCATCAGGACAATGTCTCACTGCCTGTGATTAGCGCAGCGCAGTGCCGACTTCCTGGGGGGCTCTGCACATGGGCTGTGTGAACATGCCGGAGCTTATCCTTAGTTGTGACCACGCTGACCAAAGATAATCCCTTTTTCTTCTGGGACACCTTGCTAAAGGGGAGAAGCCTTAGATGTGCTTCTCGTTGGTCAGCACAGTCACATTTCTGTGGAGATCAAACTTGTCTTTGTGATTTAGCAAAGTTCCCAAATGTCCCTGATTTCTAGGGATTGTCCCTGATTTGGAGCAATGTCCCTCATTTCCTCATTTTGGTCTGATCTGTATAATTGTATATAAATAGCACTATTTGTCTTTCAGAAAGTGTTTCCTGGCACTAAACCTTTCATCCAAATTCTAAATTGCTGCATTTGTAAATTTTAAATGGCAATATAATGGAGTAGTAGTGGTAAAAAAAAAGCCCTTGGGGATTTAATTAACCTTTTTTTGGTTAATTCTCCTTTAAGTGGGTGTGACGGGGCGTGTCCTATGCCTACATACGGTTTGGTAGTAGGCGTCCCTCATTCCCTTCTAAAAATGTTGGGAGTTACGGAGTAAGGATGAGCTCAGGCGTGTTTGCAAACTCTGCGTGCCTGCCAGGAAGCTGACACTGCAGCACTAATCACAGGCAGTGAGACATTTGCCGATCCGCGGTTGCACAGATGAGGAAATGTCTCACTGCCTGTGATTAGCGCCAGCTTCCTGGCAGGCACGTGGAGTTTGCAAACACGCCTGAGCTCATCCTTACTTGCGAGCATCAAAGCAGAGCTAAACTTGCCTTTCTTTCAATGGTCCCTGGGGGTTATTTACTAAAACTGGAAAATGCAAAATGTGGTGTAGCCATAGAAACCAATCCGCTTTCAGGTTTTATTGCTAAAGCTTAATTGAACAAGCTAAAGTTAGAAGCTGATTGGCTACCATGCGCAGCTGCACCAGAGTCTGACTGCTCTAGCTTTAGTAAACACCCCACCCCCATCCCTCGCCGGCATCTTCTGCTGGGTGCCAATCTTTGACAGGCTTTATTGGGTGGTGCAAGATGACGTCACTTTTGCATATGGAGCCAGTCATCCCAGCACACATAGGACTGTGCCAGCGATGTAAAGTGAATTGTACGTGTGCAGCTCAGTTTACATTTGTGAGAAGACAGCGAGCAGACAAGGTAGGCGTATTATATTGCAGAAGAGACATGTCTGCCTGCTCAAAGTTTTTGTGACTTTAGTTAGAGGAATATTTACTTTGGGGCTGTGTATTAAGGTGCATGGACCTCTACATTGGCATCACAGCCACTGTCTCCAGAATATTTGGCGTTAAAGCTAAGTTTCACCTAAAAGGGAGCATTTTGCTTTTCTGTCTCCTCCCTCCTCCTCTATCACATTTTGGATATATTTAGTATTACTTTTTCCAGTGGCGGAGCAGGTACCTGGTTTTGACAGGTACCCGATTCCTAGGCGATCAAAAGAAAGTCGTGCCCCCCCCCAGTCAAGAACCACCCCAAGTGAGGACAGTGCTGGATCCTTGGAAAGGTAAGTGCAGGATCAGTCTTTTATGTGTGGAAACAGAGCAAATGGGGGGGCTGCAGATTTACGGACAGCCGCAAGTGCTGGCTGTCAGAACACAAAAGCCAGGCAGCGGAGATTCCTCTATCTACACTGCTAAGCACAGATGGGGAAATCTTGATTTCTCTTGTTCAGCCTGTGGACTATACAAGTACATGTATGGCCATCCTTAAGCCTACTACACGCTATTATTTGTTTTTTATCGTTCAGCCCGCCGGCATTAGACTCTCTTTAAATCATAATGACAACAGAAACTACCCAAATTACCCTGATCAAACATTTACATAACCTAATGATCTTGGCCTGATAGCATGCACACAAGTTGACACACAGGGGTTTAAATGGCTATTAAAAGGTAACCATCCTCACCTGTGATCCGTTTTTCTTATAATTAGTGTGTGTGTATAAAAGGTGCATTTTTGGACTCCTGACAGACCCTTGCATCTTTCATCCAGTGCTCCACTGATGTTTCTGGATTCTGAGTCATGGGGAAAGCAAAAGAATTGTCAAAGGAACTACAGTAAAAGGTAGTTGAAATAAAAATATATCTAATAAATTTGAGAATGCCAATCGGCAGTGTTCAAACTCTAATCAAGAAGTGGAAATGAGGATTTCTGTTGAAACCAAACCACAGCCAGGTAGACCAACTAAATTTTCAGCCACAACTGCCAGGAAAATTGTTCGGGATGCAAAGAAAAACCCACAAATAACTTCAGGTGAAATACAGGACTCTCTGAAAATATGTGGTGTGGCTGTTCCAAGATGCACAATAAGGAGGCACTTGAAGAAAGATGGGCTGCATGGTTGAGTCACCAGAAGAAAGTCATTACTATGCAAATGCCACAAAGTATCCTGCTTACAATATGCCAAACAGCACAGAGACAAGACTCAAACCTTCTGGCACAAAGTCATTTGGAGTGATGAAGCCAAAATGTAGCTTTTTGGCCACAACCGTCAACACTACATTTGGAGAGGAGTCAACAAGGCCTATAATGAAAAGTACACCATTCCTACTGCGAGACACGGAGGCGGATCGCTGATGTTTTGGGGATGTGTGAGCTACAAAAGCACAGGAAAATTGGTCAAAATTGATGGCAAGATGAATGCAGTATGTTATCAAAAAATACTGGAGGAACATTTGCATTGATCAGTGCAGTAAAAGGTAGTTGAAATAAAGGAAGGTGTGCGTGGAAGATACTTGGACATTCCAACATGACAATAATCCAAAACACAAAGCCAAGTAGACCTGTCATTGGCTACAGCAGAAAAAAGTGAAGGTTCTGGAGTGGCCATCTCAGTCTCCTGACCTCAATATCATTGAGATCTTCCCAGAGTGGCTCAAACGTGCAGTTCATGCAAGACAGCCACTGGAGACTTTTTGCCCAGAGGAATCTGCAGCTTTACCATCCGAGACGATGAAGAGCCTCATCCACAGATACCACAAAATACTTCAAGGGGACAATACACGGTATTAAGAACTGGGGTATGTAAACTTTTGATCAGGGTGATTTGGATAATTTCTGTTGTCATTATGATTTTAAAAGTGTAAACACAGTTGATTTATAATAAATGGCTTCAGCCAAACACTAACCACGAGTGAAAGAAGTTATTGTGTTATCATTCATATTCTTTGAAAAATGGCCAAGAAATCATAAATTCTGCCAGGGTATGTAAACTTCTGAGCACAACTGTGTGTGTGTGTGTGTGTGTATATTATATATAAATTATATTATAAACTTTTTTTTTTTTTTTCAGTATCTCACAAAAATGAGTACACCCTCCACATTTTTGTAAATATTTTATTATATATTTTCATGTGACAACACTGAAGAAATGACACTTTGCTAGAATGTAAAGTAGTAAGTGTACAGCTTGTATAACTGTAAAATTTGCTGTCCCCTCAAAATAACTCAACACACCGCCATTAATGTCTAAACTGCTGGCAACAAAATTGAGTACACCCCTGAGTGAAAATGTCCATATTTGGCCCATTTCTCTCCCTGGTGTCATGTGACTCGTTTGTGTTTACAAGGTCTCTTGTGTGAATAGGAAGCAGGTGTGTTAAATTTGGTGTTATCGCTCTCACTCTCTTACTGGTCACTGGAATTTCAACATGGCACCTCATGGAAAAGAACTCTCTGACAATCTTTAAAAAAAGAATTGTTGCTCTATATAAGTATGACCTAGGCTATAAGAAGATTGCCAAGACCCTGAACCTGAGCTGCAGCATGGTGGCCATACAGCAGTTTAACAGGACAGGTTCCACTCGGAACAGGCCTCGGCATGGTTGAACAAAGAAGTTGAGTGCTCAACATCATATCCAGAGGTTGTCTTTGGGAAATAGACGTATAGGTGCTGCCAGCATTGCTGCAGAGAAGAAGGGTTGGGGTGTCAGCCTGTCAGTGCTCGGACCATATACCGCATACTGCATCAAATTGGTCTTCATGGCTGTTGTCTCAGAAGTTTGCCTCTTCTAAAGATGATGCACAAGAAAGCCCACATTTTGAAGACAAGCAGACTAAGGACATGGATTACTGGAACCATGTCCTGTGGTCTGATGAGACCAAGATAAACTTATTTGGTTCAGATGGTGTCAAGCGTGTGTGGTGGCGATCAGGTGAGGAGTACAAAGACAAGTGTGTCTTGCCTACAGTCAGGCATGTTGGTGGGAGTGTCATGGTCTGGGGCTGCATGAGTGCTGTTGGCACCGTGGAGCAACTGTTCATTGAGGGAACCATGAATGCCAACATGTACCGTGGCATACTGAAGCAGAGCATGATCCCCTCCCTCGGAGACTGGGCCGCAGGGCAGTATTCCAACATATCGACCCCAAACACGCCTCCAAGATGACCACTGCCTTGCTAAAGAAGCTGAGGATAAAGGTGATGGACTGGCCAAGCATGTCTCCAGACCTAAACCCTATTGAGCATCTGTGGGGCATCCTCAAACAGAAGGTGGAGGAGCGCAAGGTCTGCAACATCCACCAGCTCTGTGATGTCTTCGTGGAGGAGTGGAAGAGGACTCCAGTGGCAACCTGTGAAGCTCTGAACTCCATGCCCAAGAGGATTAAGGCAGAGCTGGAAAATAATGGTGGCCACACAAAATATTGACACCTTGGGCCAAGTTTGGACATTTTCAGTTAGGGGTGTACTCACTTTTATTGCCAGCAGTTTGGACATTATTGGCTGTGTGTTGAGTTTGAGGGGACAGCAAATTTAGACTGTAATACAAGTTTTACACTCACTACTTTACATTGTAGCAAAGTGTAATTTCTTCAGTGTTGTCACATGAAAAGATATAAAATATTTACAAAAATGTGAGGGGTGTACTCACTTTTGTGAGATAGAGTGTGTGTGTGTGTGTGTGTGTGATAAATATAAAGCAGCAAACTGATTTCAGTTGCCTTTTTTTTTTGCAGTGCAGGTTAGAGACAGGAATAATGGATGCCAGTGGTTGACATAGACAGATAAGACACTTTAATTTGAGACTTTTTGATGTTTGAGCTCTTTGGAAAGTTATTTTTACTTCTCTGGGACCCTTTTTTAAGTAATCCATCCAAGTAAAGTCAATCGGCAAAGCAACGTGATTTACACATTAGATTCAAACATAGTGGTAAAAATCCTGAAAATTACAATTATTTCTGGAGGTGGGAGCAGTAAAAAGCAGTGTAGCCTGAGAATTGGTAGACCATATTGATGTGACATCTCTGTACATTTCCTCTAAATGTTTTTTATCTGATGTTTGTTTATTTTTTTCTTTGTTTTTAAACAGAATTCTTGTGGATTTACTAAAGATGAATGTGGCTCCTTTGGCTGTTTTTCAAATGCTGAAGTCAATGTGTGCTGGGCACAGGCTCACAGATTCTGTGTCTAGTGAGACAAGTTCTCCATCAATACAGGCAACACACACAGAAACAAGAGGTAAGAAAGGCAACTTGGATGGTGTCTTGTAGGAATGGTATATTGTAAACATTTTATTTTTCTCCAAGATAATGTACAGCAACTCAAATGTAAAAGTTACCATGCTTTTTTTTATTTATTTATTTTTTTGATCCAGTTTTATTTCTTCTTTGAGAACTTAGACGCTTAAACATTGACGGTACCCATACACATGGGGTTTACCATCCATACCCATTCAGGACGTCCGACTCCACAAAACCCACAGAACATAGAAAATGCAGGTAGCATTTCATTGGTGTGCTGGATTCCTATCCTTCAGAGTTCAGTTTCTTCCCCACTGTATTATGCTAGTGTAGAAATCTGTAGATCCACATCTCACTTGGTAGAAACTGCGTCAACTGCAGTGCCTTGAAAAAATATTCATACCCCTTGAAATGTTCCACATTTTTTTTTTTTCATGTTACAACCAAAAATGTAAAAATTTTTTTTTTTTTTTTTTTTTTTTTTTTGAGATTTTATGTGATAGACCAACACAAAGTGGCACATAATTGTGAAGTGGAAGTAAAATGATAAATGGCTTTCCAAATGCTTTACAAATAAATATGTAAAAAGTGTGGTGTGCATTTGTATTCAGCCTCCTTTACTCTGATACCGCTAACTACAATCTAGTGGAACCAATTGCCTTCAGAAGTCAACTAATTAGTAAATAGAGTCCACCTGTGTGTAATTTAATCTTGGTATAAATATAGCTGTTCTTTGAAGCCCTCAGAGGTTTAATAGAGAGCTTTAGTGAACAAACAGCATCATGAAGGGCAAGGAACACACCAGACAGGTGAGGGAATTGTTGTGGACAATTTTAAAGCAAGGATAGGTTATATATATATATATATATATAAAAAAAAAAAAATCTCAAACTTTGAACATCTCACGAAGCACTGTTCAACTCATCATCCGAAGATGGAAAGAGTATGGCACAGCTGCAAACCTACCAAGACATGGCCGTCCACCTAAACTGACAGGCCCGTCAGGGAGAAAATTAATCGGAGGAGCAGAGACCCATGGTAACTTTGGAGGAGCTGCAGAGATCTACAGCTCAGGTGGGAGAATCTGTCCTCAGGAAAACTATTTAGTCGTGCACTCCACAGATCTGGGATTTATGGAAGAAGGGCAAGAAGAAAGCTATCATTGAAAGAAAGCTGTAAGAAGTCCAATTTGCAGTTTGCACGAAGCCATGTGGGGGACACAGCAAACGTGGAAGAAGGTGCTCTGGTCAGATGAGACCAAAATGTAACTTTTTGGCCTAAAAGCAAAACTCTGTGTGGTGGAAAACGAACACTGCACATCACCCTGAGACACCGTGAAACATGGTGGTGGCAGCATCATGTTGTGGGGATGCTTTTCCTCAGCAGGGACAGGAAAGCTGGTCAGAGTTGATGGAAAGATGGGTGGAGCCTATTTTGCAAAGAGGAATGGACAAAAAGGTCACTCTAGATGTGAAAAGCTGGTAGAAACATGACTTGCAGCTGTTACTGCAGTGAAAGGGGATTCTACAAAGTATTGACTCGGGGCTGAATACAAATGCACGCCACACTTTACAGATATTGATTTGTGAAAAAAAAAAACACATTTAAAAATCATTTATAATTTTCCTTCCACTTCACAATGTGCCACTTTGTGTTGATTGTAGCTGCCTATGGATACTTTTAGGCAGTGGTCTACAAATCCCAGGAGCTAGATAGATGGCTCATATACTCTTAAGCCGGCCATACACCTATTGAAATGGCCAAATTTTGATCCATCTATGAGCAGGCTGTCCGGGGTTTTTTTTTGTTCATTGTATTTTGATGGCTGGGAAACCCCCTGCTGTCAGAATACAATATCGCGACGGGAGGGATTCACCGATCAAAACTGATTGTGTTGATGGGGAATCTAGCAATTTTTCTTTCCTTCAACCCATGTTTGAGGTAAAGAAATCTGCATATGTATGGCCTGCCTTAAACTCCAGTTGACTTTTTCTTTTTGTTGTTATCTATGAAAGCAAATATCCCTGGCTCTGTAAAAGTACCTGCAGGCTAGAATAAGATAACTACTTATTCTGAGCTGGTGTTTACACTAATTGGTATGCACTATTGACAGGGGATACATGAAAGTACAGCTTAAGCTGGCCATAGATGAGTCAGATTTTTTTTGTTCACCCAGAGGGTTGAACATAAAGAACTGACCTGATTTCCCCATCCACACATTCAAGGTGGATGGGTGAATCTTCCACCCTGCATCATTGTATTCTGACAGTAGGGAGACTCCCTCACTGTCAGAATACACAGATAAGCACTGCAGTCTATAGCCTGGAGTCTTTTCCAGTAGAGCAGCGTCCCTGCTGAACTGGCCAGAATTGAACCATGTATGGCCAGTTTTACTTAAAAACGACTAAACTGTCTTTTACATAAAAATGTTTAGGCATCCAAGTGATGCCTCAACATGTGCTTCGATATCTTCCCCCAGCCCCTACACTTTGCTAATAACTTTTACAGCTCCCAGTTGACCTAGTACTGTCAACTCAGGACTGAACCAGGAAGTGGTAAGAATTCATGTATTAAGGTACTTTAAGATTTGGGACAAGGGGGGACCACAACAAAGACATAGAAGGTATGCACTGGCACTTTATTTCTATACACAGTTTTATAGGTTTTTAAAGTCCGCATCTTATTTAAAGAGGAAGTAAACCCTGTCAAAAAAGTAAAGGGAAATCGCCACAATGGAACATAGATGGCAAAAAAAAAATCTGACTTGGCTTATAATCAATACAAAATAAAAAATACGTTTTGCCTATAGTTCTATTTTAAGCAATAAAACGGAGTACACTCTACTCTGGATGAACTCTTCCCTAGATTGTTTAGATCTGTTCGACCTTCTTGAAGCGGAGGTCCACCCAAAAAAAAAATAAAAGCCAGCAGCTACACATACTGCAGCTCCTGGCTTTTAATAATCGGACACTTACCTGTCCAGTGATGTTGGCACGTTTCCGTCAGCTGTCGGGTGCTGCCGCCGCCATTGCGGGTAACGGAACCTGGCAGTGTAGCCTTTGCAGCTTCACGCCAGGAATCCTACTGCGCATGCAGGAGGCCCCGCTCCCCTCTTACCGGCCTGGCGACAGATGGAGGAGGGAGCCCCGCAGTGATGTCATGGGCTGCGGCGCGGACTCCCGGAAGTGGGAACAGGATACAAGGACAGGTATCCGGTCCCCCCCGCCCCCCAATAAAGGTACCAATTGTGGCATCCGGAGGGGGAGAGGAGACAAGCAGAATTTCCACTTTTGGGTGCCGAGGAGCTCCAGCATCAGATCTTTTTGTAAGCAAGTTGCACACTAAACTTCTACTATCAAGATACCATAAGAAATATTACATCATATGATAGTAATATAAATGTAACATGTCATTTAATGGTCTACATATTTTTAGCAGATTTATTCTTAAATGTACATGTATGTTGAGAAATAAAAAAACAAAACTGTATGTTTAACCCCTGAACTAAACACCTGGTTCATATGTTTGATGGCAAACGCAGTTGTATGTTCACCACATAAACTGAAAGATGCCTGATCATATCTATCACTTTTAATAGATATTGATCAACTTTGAGAGTTGTTTTCCTACCCTCACAGGCCCCATAAACTGGATTGGATCTACAGTATTGTAGACTGCTGCGACATTTAACCAGCACTTTTCACAAAGATTGCGATAATTTAGTATTTGGATTTCAGTCTGTTTTATTGAATTGACATTAAAAACACAGAACAAGCACATTCCAAGAAAATATGAATTCCTATGCAGCATTGCTAATCCAGTTTATTTTTACCATGCAATAACTTTAGAAAATCTAACCCTAATCTATTGCATGTGATTGATGTGTGTCGTTTACCTTTTGCATTTGTGTGTCAGCCCACCTACTGCCAAAGAGGCCTGCATTCCATTGGAAATGCAGTGCAGACCTGTCTGGAGTGTAAATGATTATGGTTGTCCGCAGTTTCTCAAATCGTCTTGTGCTTCTTTTTAATGTGTGTCTCTTTAAATTAGAACTCCCATTTATGTCGGTCAAGAGCAGTAAAATTCCTGCACCACTCTGCTTTTCCTCTTCTGCCCTTCGAGCTCCAAGAATTAAAGGCGCTAAGATTGTGATCTACAGCCCAGTTGATGCTTGTTCACCTCTTTCTCAAGGTCCCCTTGGCTCGTTCCAGCTTTCATGCTGCCTGTTCTCTCCATTCTCAGGTGGCACTTGTTGGTTTATACTTCCTGGGTGACATAGTGTGGCATGAATGAAAACTAGCACACAGGACAAAGGGACCGTTTTCATTGTCAGTCCTCCTTCTTTTTTTTTTTTTTTTTTTTTTTTTTTTTTCTAAAGCTGTAACCTAAAAGCTGTTTTATTTTATTGTAATCTGATGGGCTATACTGCCATTCCGTGTGTTAGTTTTCATTAATGTCTCCCATAGCCTGCTATCACACTAGGAATTAAGGTATGCAATTTGTGGCAGCTGCAGCTTTATTCAATGGCAAGTATACTAAAATGTACAACTAAACCTTAAAGTGACCACATTTTCTTACATAATACAGTTTGTATTTCTTTTTATAACATCAGTTTAAGATTTGAAGATGTAACAATTACATATTTTGTATTCTCTACCCTATTTAGACAGTTTGAAAGCTTTTGCATTGTGCACCAGTGCAAGAAATATAAGCCACTATCAGAAACCTCTTAGCCCTTGTACACACGGTCGGAGATTCCGTCGGAATGTTTCCTATCGGAGCGTTTTGTCGGATATTCCGACTGTGTGTGGTCTGCATCGGACTGTTTCCGTCAGAATATCCGTCGGACCAACTTTTCCAACTTGCCGGAAATATTTTCCGACAAAATGCTCCGATCGGACATACTCCGATCATGTGTAGCCTACTCCGACGGACAAGGTGCCACGCATGCTCAGATCAAATTCCTAGACCAAAGCTATTGGCTACTAGCCTGAACGTAGTCCCGTCGTAACAAAATAACGTCATCACGTTGTGTACAATCGGATTTTCCGACAACTTAGTCCGACCGTGTGTATGCAACATCACTTCCGGACCTCTTCCGGAATGAATCCGTCGGAATTACTCCGGATTTGGTTGTCGTAATCTCCGACTGTGTGTACAAGGGCTTAGAGGGCTTGAACTATGGAAGCTCTGCCCAAAGAGGCAGGCAAATTACGTAGGACTAGACGCCAGTATTGCCTGTAGCTGATCTTTTTCCCATTACTGGTTTCAATGCCTTAAGCCTGGCTGCCTGCCTGCTACACAAGCACAATTATACACAATTTCCATGTTCTCTATAAGTTAGCAAATCTTTACTTTTTTGGGTTCAAGTCCACTTTAAGTTTTTATGTATGTGACTGTCTAGTCAGTTCCATGTATTCTGAACATCTATACTGCAGGCTGAAGAGATCTTGGCAGTCCTGTTTGTTAAATCGTATAACGTTTGTGAGCAAAAGTGTACAATGTGCCGTCTACTCTTATTCCATCCTTTTCCTAGCTATTGTACACAGCCAGCTCTTCCTTTTTTTTTTTTTTTTTTTTTTTTTTTTTTTTTTTTCTGTAAGGTTTTGAATAATCTTACATGCAGTGCCTGTTGACAAATCCAACTTTAATGATGTCCTCATTCTGTTGACATCCACCCTATTTCATGTTGGCAGGGTCACTTTAATGTTTGTGTGGTTACAAAATTCATGCCATTTATCTGTCCATCGTTTGCTTTTTGTGGCATAATTTTATCAAACTATAGCAATGAACACCTCTACATAGAAGTTGTACAGATCATTTTAGACACTGTCTGTCCTACAATTATTCCTGGTGTGATCTGACTGCTGCAGTAAGGGGTTGAGTTAATTATCCTTATTTTGTTATGTGTCTAATATCAAGCTTCTACAAAAGTTCATTTTTCAGATATACCCACATGCTTTACAGTATCTGTGACAGTTCATCAGTCAAGTGGCATAACTATAAGATGTCTCAGCCACTTTACCTGGTAACTGCCAGATTCCTAAACTTTTAATAATCACCTAAACCTACAAAGAGTAGGTTAAAGTGGTTGTATAGTCATTTTAATAAGTTTAACCTACAGGTAAGCCTATAATAAGGCTTACCTGTAGGTAAAAAAAAACTCCTAAACCTGAACGGTTTAGGAGATATTACCCTTGCAATGCGCCGCTGACTGCAGCGGCGCATGTGCACAAGGGGATTCTTGGCTGAAAGTCCGGCGGACGCCGGACCCTGCCGTAAAGAAATCTCCAGCGCGCATGCACTGGAGTGACGCTGCGGCTCCGGCGCTGTGAGTGGCCGGAGCCGCAATACCCGGAAGACACGCCGAGGGAACATGTCGGCTCCCTCGGCGTGGATCGAGCCAGATGTCGGGGCCTCGTTCTAAGGTAAGGATTTCATAATGAGCTAGTATGCGGTGCATACTAGCTCATTATGCCTTTTTCTTTGCAGGTCAAAAAAAAACTTCAGCGAGTTTACTCCCGCTTTAAGTAAGCAAGCATATTTTTTGTATTGGGGTGGGGGGGCCGCAATGAACACAAGTAAGATACTATTTTTAATTTTATGTAATGCAAAGATGAGCAGAAACAAGTTGAGTAGAACAGTAATTGTCAAATGAAAAGTTGTCTTGCATTTGAAAAACACAGGTTTCAATTTCATTTAGGCCCCATTCACACAGGCATTTTCATGTACGGACTCTTCTTTGTTCAGCAGGGATCGCTCTGTTGATCCCCGCTGAGCTGACGGATGACAGGTGTGCAGAGACAGACCTGTCAGAGCTCAACTTTCCTCTATGGGGGGTCGGATGAAAACGGACTGCCTGTCCGTTTTCATCCGATCTGCCAGACGGATGAAAAATAGGGTATTTTTAATCCATCCTAAATTTAACGGATTGGATGTCAGCGTACATATGACCGCTGACATCCGTCGCTCCATAGACCTGCATGGAGCATCCATTCAAGTCCGCCTAAAAAACTGACAGGTGGACCAAAACGGTCTGCCCATGTGAAATGGGCATTAGTCTTTATTCCATTTTGTTCCTTCCTTTTCTGGTATTTGGTGATGAGCAGTTTAAAGAACATCTATAAGAGTGGTCTCCAAACTGTGGCTCCGGGGCTGGATGCAGCCCTTGGGCCACAGTCTGGCCCCCTAAAGTTTGAAATGCTATAAACTAGCACTTTTTGTTTAGAAAGTTTGGAGAGCCCTGATCTACAACATGATTAGAATTGCAATGATGTCTGAAAGGAAACTGACAACATTCTATAACTGAAGGATTGCAAAATAATTAAGGCAAAGAGGGATTTAAACTACAGTAAAATAACTTTCAGGCATAAAGATGCCCATGTGCACTTTGTCATACTCTTAAAGAATCGGTCAACCCAAAACCAAAATTTAAGTTTTTGGTGAATACTTGCAGGTTGAAACAGAGCCCAATGAGTGAATGGCACGAGATCTTGTTGCTAAAGTCAACCTTTAGCAGAATTCAGCCTACTAAAATCTACTGCAACTGATGTATCACCTTTTGAGTTTACTGGCTTTAACCACTTTCAGACCGGACCATTTTGCTGGTAAATGACCAGAGGTCTTTTTACACTTTGGCACTGCGCTGCTTTAACTGGTAATTGCGCGGTCATGCAATGTTGTACCCAAACAAAATTTGCGTCCTTTTCTTCCCACAAATAGAGCTTTCTTTTGATGGTATTTGATTGCCTCTGCGATTTTTATTTTTTGCGATATAAACGTAAAAAGACCGCAAATTTTGAAAAAAAATGATATTTTCTACTTTTTGTTATTAGAAAAATCCAATAAACTCAATTTTAGTCATACATTTAGGCCAAAATGTATTCAGCCACATGTCTTTGGTAAAAAAAAAGTCAATAATTGTATATTTATTGGTTTGCGCAAAAGTTGTCACATCTACAAACTAAGGTACGTTTTCTGGAATTTACGCAGCTTTTAGTTTACGACTGCCTATCTCATTTCTTGAGGTGCTAAAATGGCAGGGCAGTACAAAACCCCCCCAAATGACCCCATTTTGGAAAGTAGACCCCCTAAGGAAATTGATAAGAGGCATGTTGAGCCCATTGAATATTTTATTTTTTTGCCTCAAGCGATTGAATAATGACAAAAAAAAAATTTTTTTTTTTTTTTTACACAAAGTTGTCACTAAATGATATATTGCTCACACATGCTATGGGCGTATGTGAAATGACACCCCAAAATAAATTCTGCTGCTTCTCCTGAGTACGGGGATACCACATATGTGGGACTTTTTGGGAGCCTAGCCGCGTACGGGGCCCCGAAAACCAAGCACCGCCTTCAGGCTTTCTAAGGGCGTAAATTTTTGAGTTCACTTCTCACTACCTATTACAGTTTTGAAGGCCATAAAATGCCAAGATGGCACAAAACCCCCACAAATGACCCCATTTTAGAAAGTAGACACCCCAAGCTATTTGCTGAGAGGCATGTTGAGTTCATGGAATATTTTATATTTTGCCACAAGTTGCGGGAAAATTACAAACTTTTTTTTTTTTTTTTTTTTTTTCACAAAGTTGTCACTAAATGATATATTGCTCACACATGCCATGGGCATATGTGAAATGACACCCCAAAATAAATTCTGCTGCTTCTCCTGAGTACGGGGATACCACATATGTGGGACTTTTTGGGAGCCTAGCCGCGTACGGGGCCCCGAAAACCAAGCACCGCCTTCAGGCTTTCTAAGGGCGTAAATATTTGACTTCACTCCTCACTACCTATTACAGTTTTGAAGGCCATAAAATGCCAAGATGGCACAAAACCCCCACAAATGACCCCATTTTAGAAAGTAGACACCCCAAGCTATTTGCTGAGAGGCATGTTGAGTCCATGGAATATTTTATATTTTGCCACAAGTTGCGGGAAAATTACAAACTTTTTTTTTTTTTTTTTTTTTTTCACAAAGTTGTCACTAAATGATATATTGCTCACGCATGCCATGGGCATATGTGAAATGACACCCCAAAATAAATTCTGCTGCTTCTCCTGAGTACGGGGATACCACATATGTGGGACTTTTTGGGAGCCTAGCCGCGTACGGGGCCCCGAAAACCAAGCACCGCCTTCAGGCTTTCTAAGGGCGTTACAGTTTTGAAGGCCATAAAATGCCAAGATGGCACAAACCCCCCCCAAATGACCCCATTTTGGAAAGTAGACACCCCTAAATTTAGGGGTACACTAGTGAGACTAGGTAATAAATGGCGGGTGCCCTGAAACTATAAAAAAATAACTAACCAACCAGCGTCACCTGTAACAGTTATATGGTGATCACTGGTGAAAGGGTTAACTAGGGGGCAATCAGGGGGCTTTATGCGGTAGTATATGGGGGTCCCTGGCGCTATAAAAAGCTGCGGCGAACCTAAATACCTACTTGCCTAACTAGCGTCACCTGTGACACTAATACAGCGATCAGAAAAACGATCGCTTATTAGGCTGGGTTCACACTGGAGCGATGCGGGAACGCCACGAATGCGCGGCGGGTTCCCGCATCGCATGCCTCCCGGCGGCAGTTCACACTGCCCTATGCGAACTGCTGGGAGTGTCAGTGAAATGTTACTGACACCCCCAGATCAGTTCGCATATCGCAGTGCGATCTGCAAACTCGGATCGCATGGTGTGAACACCCATGCGATCCGATTCTGCTGCGGGCCAAAAAAAGGGTCCCGTGCGAATTTGCGGCGGGTGCGGCGGGTGTGGCGGGTGCGGCGAATGGCTGAACTCGAATCGCACAGAGATCGGATGTGATTTGCACTGCAGTGCGAATCACATCCGTTCTCAAACCGCTGCAATCTGAACCCAGCCTTAGTGACACTGGCGACGGGGGGTGATCACGGGGTTAAACCTTTATTGGGGGGGTTAGGGGGGTACCTTAGAACTAAAGGGGGCTAACCCTAACTGCCCTAACAGTTATTAGTCACAAATGACACCCGCCGGGTGATCAGGGGGTTAAACCTTTATTAGGTAATAAATGGCGGGTGCCCTGAAACTATAAAAAAATAACTAACCAACCAGCGTCACCTGTAACAGTTATATGGTGATCACTGGTGAAAGGGTTAACTAGGGGGCAATCAGGGGGCTTTATGCGGTAGTATATGGGGGTCCCTGGCGCTATAAAAAGCTGCGGCGAACCTAAATACCTACCTGCCTAACTAGCGTCACCTGGGACACTAATACGGCGATCAGAAAAATGATCGCTTATTAGGCTGGGTTCACACTGGAGCGATGCGGAAACGCCGCGAATCCGCGGCGGGTTCCCGCATCGCATGCCTCCCGGCGGCAGTTCACACTGCCCTATGCGAACTGCTGGGAGTGTCAGTGAAATGTTACTGACACCCCCAGATCAGTTCGCATATCGCAGTGCGATCTGCAAACTCGGATCGCATGGTGTGAACACCCATGCGATCCGATTCTGCTGCGGGCCAAAAAAAGGGTCCCGTGCGAATTTGCGGCGGGTGCGGCGGGTGTGGCGGGTGCGGCGGGTGCGGCGAATGGCTGAACTCGAATCGCACAGAGATCGGATGTGATTTGCACTGCAGTGCGGTGCGAATCACATTCGTTCTCATAAACCGCTGCAATGTGAACCCAGCCTTAGTGACACTGGCGACGGGGGGTGATCACGGGGTTAAACCTTTATTGGGGGGGTTAGGGGGGTACATTAGAACTAAAGGGGGCTAACTCTAACTGCCCTAACAGTTATTACAGTCACAAATGACACCAATGCAAAAAAAAAAAAAAAAAAAAAAAAATGACATTGGTGTCACTGTGACTGGGGGGCAGGGGTAATTGGGGGGGTGATCGGGGGGTAAAGGGGGGGTGTGAGTGTGCCTGGCATGTTCTACTGTGTGTGGGATGTGTTGGTGCAACTCACTGATCCGCTCTCCTCCGTGTCGGAACGAAAAATACCGACACGGAGGAGAGAATACATCACTTCCTCTCCTGTGTTTACATTACAGGAGAGGAAGTGATGTCACCGGGGATTTCTATTCGTCGGGAGCGATCGCGAGGGGGTGGCCATGAATGAATGGCCGTCCCCTCGTCCGGGATCGCTCCCGAACGAAAACCGACCGCCGCAGGCACCGGGCGGGGGCCCGATCGGGCCCCCGACCCGCGGGAGGCAAATCACGTACATGTACGTGCTTATGCCTGCCCGTGCCATTCTGCCGACGTACATCGGCGTTAGGCGGTCGGCAAGTGGTTAAAGCTGCTTATCAGCTGGCATACATTTTGAGAATTTATTCACACGTTAGCTATGATTCATGCTTATGTTTCAGTGGTACATCAGCCACTGATCACATGCCTGTATGTCTTCCCCATTTGTGTGCTTTTCTTAGTATTAGTGGCAGCGCTTGCTTATGGACACAGCTAACTAGAGGTGGCTAAAGCTTGCTTGGCTTTAAAGTAGATCGGCATTGCAATCTAAGGCTGGCTTACTAGCTACTGTAAACAAAAAGACACTCTGACTACTTTGTATTGCTAATGTTCCGTGACAACACTTCTCCAGATGTCTGCATTCTTAAATGAAGAAGGAGATGAGTAATTTACATACTCAATGAACCACATGCTCTTAAGTATACAAATGTGCATTTGTTGACATGAAAACTAATTTAGATAAAGGGTTTAATCATGCAAACTGGAATGCATCACTATTTTTTTTTATAAAGATGTCTGTATGGTGAGCTGCCTCCTTCAAAATTTCTTCTCTAATTTGACTGTCTTTAAGCTAGATTCACATTTGTACATTGCAGGAATGCATGCAAAACGGCATAAATTTGCAGCTCTTTTTTTTTTTTTTTTTTTTTGCAGGCACACAGCAGTGCCATTAATTGTTAATGCCTACCCCATACACCATGCTAGCGCGCACATTTACTCTTGCCAAAACATATGGTAACAAAGTACCATGCATTTTGGTGTAGTGTCATTATTTTTTTTTTTTTTTTTAAGGGTCATGCATTACTTTTTTGTGTAGGTTTTTATGTGAAAGGTGGCTCATTAAAATATCCTATACATAGCCTGTCCTAAGCGTGATTTGTAAAAACCTGCATGCTACATCACACCTACATAGGTGTGAACGGAGCTTAAAGCCTAGTAAACACTAGTAGGGTGTTTTTTTTTTTTTTTTTTTTTTTTTTTTTTTTTTTTTTTTTTCTCTCCAACCCAGTGGGCTGAACATAAAAAAAAAAAAAACTGACCTCAGTCCTAACTATCCAACGTTAATTCAGCAATCTCCCCTTCTGTTCTATTGTGTCCTGACAGAGAGATGCCCCCCGCAAGAACACTCCATTCAGCACTCTCAGCCATTGGCTGGGAGCACTGATTGGCAGCCTATTTTCAGTCATGTTCCTTCGACAGGACCGACTGCAATACACACAGACCGAATGTCGTCTGGTTTCTGTTGAATCAGCCAATGGTGCCCAGCATTTGGCCTGTGTGTACTAGGCTTTAGGATTGTTTTATAGAATGGAATAAACATATAATGTAGATGTTGAATTGCGGTTTTGTAAATTTAGTGTGCCTTCCAAATTTGCTGTCCTTTCAAAATAACAACACAGCCATTAAGGTCAAAACCGCTGGCAACAAAAGTGAGTACACCCCTAAGTGAAAATGTCCAAATTGGGCCCAAAGTTTCAATATTGTGTGACCACCATTATTTTCTAGCACTGCCTTAGCCCTCTTGGGTATGGAGTTCACCAGAGCTTCACAGGTTGCCAATGGAGTCCTCTTCCACTCCTCCATTTTTACACTGTTATACAAGCTGTACACTCACTACTTTACATTGTAGCAAAGTGTCATTTCTTCAGTGTTGTCACATGAAAAGATATACTAACATTTTTACAAAAATGTGAGGGGTGTCTTCACGTTTGTGAGATACTCTCTCTGTGTGTGTGCGTGCGTGCGTGCGTGCGTGTGTGTGTGTGTGCACACACCCAGCAAGAAACCAGATCCTTCAGGTGCAAAGCAGAAAACGGAGATCACCCAAACTCCAATGTTTAGAAAAACAAAAAAGTCCAATCTGCAGCACCTTGTAAATTTATTAAGAGCATTAAAAACCTCATAAAGTTACAACAGTTTAAAATTTGTCAGAATCCTTCATCAGGTATAACAATAAATGTATTAAATCCATATACGTCTTATGTTAAAAAGCCACTAGTGATTGTTTCAGCATTAGCAGCGCTCTCCCAGTGCTATACACACTGTGTGCTTAAAACAGTTCAATGTGCATTGCTCTTTATGAAAGTTTGTAGAGATGTATAATACAGCATGCATCCACTATAGAGTGTTTTTAGGAAAGATGAGATCTTTAAATTCTGTCACCACCACACATCGTGAGCTCCACTCACCTAAGGTAATGAACTCATTGCAATTGCAAATGCAATGTGCCTTGTATCTCCAATCTCTTAGGTATGCATGTAGTCTGAAATCTTCTTTCAATCACAGTTTTCCATAAACCATGAAAAGAGTGGGGACAAACTTCATAGCGTATTCCCTGTTTTTTTGAATTTTATTCCAATCCCCCCCCATAGTTAAAATGTGCTTGCAAGCATAAAAGGACAACTCGCATTAAATGTCACAAGGTAATGCTGTCCAGCCAGCCTGTGTACTCTCACTGCTCTCTGGTAAACCTGATCGTGATGATGCCCGGGACGAGTCGCAAGCTGCCGGCAGTGCAAATTAGGGCGTGACCACGTGGCCTTTCTACACTGTTGGCAGCTTGTGACTCACCCAGGGCATCACCACGGTCAGATTTACTTGTGACTGCCAATCACAGTGGTCACATGATCAGAATGCCCACCTAGGCATTTAGATTAACTTAAAGGGCCAAGAGGGGGTGGCAGGAAGGGTTTAGAATTGGCAGAAATAGTGTTTTTTTTTATTTTTATTTTTTTATTGCTCTTTTCATCGAGGGGAAAATATATTATTTTGGATATGCCCAACTGTAAAAATACCTAGCATGAACCTATTTACCCCACTAGAGGTAGATACAGACTTCTGATATACCAGAACAGTTATTTTTGTCTAGTCACAAAGTTTAATTTCTTGTTCTACAAATGCACTTTGTCTTCTGCGTAGAAATATAAAAAATAAGGGACATTAGCAATACTTAAAAATGCTTTTGTGCATTTGTCTTGAGTTTGACAACAGCACTTTTTTTTCCCCCTATTTTACAGGAAAAACCAAACTGAATCCACCAAACACAAGCCAAGGACAAAGTGAACGAAGCAGCAGAGAAGGTTCAAGTCAGAGAGTGCCTCGCCAACCAAGTGCCAGCCGCATGCAGAAAAGCAGCAGCTCAGGAAAAAGCAGTGGAGGAAGCAGTACATAGCAGCTGCTGTTGTGGCCTGTGTTTACTGCAGGTATCGCAGTGTAGACATTGGCCCTGTGTCTACTTGTGCTATACTGAATGCTGCTTCATCTCTCCCACAGTAACCTCATCAGAGTGATAAAGAGTTAGCAGATACAAGCAACCTGTCCTCCACGTGGATATTTCCCTGAATGTAACAGGCCTGACGTTTTACAGATGAGACTAGTGCTGTAGATTGTTTTTGGATCAGATTTTTGTGTACAGTGACTGATTTTTACATTCAGTTGACACTGGGTTTAAAGCAAAAACTACAGGCCAGTATTAAAAACGCTCTTCATTTCAGTTATGCATTCATGATAAAATTGTTAATGTATTTTTTAATACAGCTGGTATATGTACCTGAATCTGTCTTTACATCAGGGTCACTTGGACTGGGAGAAGATGAAGCATTTACAGTCAGTCAGATCCTTATTGATTTTTTTCATTGAGCTGTAAGTTTTAATCTCTGAACATTTAATGTTCTGCTGCTCCTTTGTTGTCCCGTCAGAATAGGGAGGACAGGTGATAAAAGAAATGCCCAAAAAGTACTCGATATTGTCACCCTTTTTGGAATATGATTTCAGATGGAAAGCAGTAGAATTGTGAACATTAACCACTTGAGGACCGGAAGAATTTTCCTCCTTAATTGACATTTATACAGCAATCAGAGCTAAAAATAGCCACTGATTATTGTATAAATGTCACTGGCAGGGAAGGGGTTAGCACTAGGGGGTGATTAAGGGGTTAAGTGTTTCTAACTGGGGGCAATGGACTGACTGGAGGAGAGAGATCGCTGTTCTTGGTCACTAAGATCTCTCTGCTCCCCTGTCAGAACTGGGATATGTTTGTTTACATGCACAGACCCCCGTTCGGGTTCTGTGGAGTGATTGCGGGTAGCCGGCTGACATTGCGGGCGGCAAACATCATCTATGGCAGCGCGCTACGGGCCTTCTATCGCTCTTAAAGCAGCCAATGTACACCTACGGCGATTGGCGCGGCCATGCCAACCTGCCGCAGTATGACGGCTTCTGGTCAGCAAGCGGTTAAATATACTTGCAGCTCTATGCGTAAGGTTGGGTCCACATGTAGGTCTACATTTGACCTAATCCTGAGATTCTGTCAGGTTACAAATATGGTGGTTGTCATAATTTGTTTTTGACGTTTTTCATGCTCCTTGCCTCCCTTCTCTGCTTTATAAGTCACTGACTTGAAATGAGCATATGCACATCAAATATTGGAGCACCTAATATGCATGCTCTTTTTTTGGGCAATGACTTGCTAAGAAATATAAAAGGAGGATAAAGTTCACCATGCATGTTACAATCTGACAATACAAAGTTTTTAAGAAAACTTACCAAAGCTCTTGATTAATGTATGCATTACTCTTAATTTGTAACCATTCATGGAGTCATTGGGCTACATAGTTGGATCCTGGGGCTTGTTCACACTTGTGTGGATATCAGCGGTTTTCTGGACTAGAAAACTGCCAACGTCTGCAAGGGCCCACAAAGCCGTTACAGTACCCTGTTCACACTTCAATAATGCATATATTACCAGCACACCATGGATCTTCAAATAGTGTCCAAAAAGTTTAGTGAAAGCGATCACATCACAGCACAATGTTGCAATGATTCTGGGGGCCATCCAGGACCCCCTCATTATTATTATTATAATACAGGTTTTATATAGCGCCAACAGTTTGCTCAGCGCTCATGAGGCATACCTGATGATGGGGTACTGTGTGGCCCCTAAATGTTGCAACTCTTTGCTGTGCTGCAATAGCTTTTTGATAAACTTTTTGAAGATCTTTGGTGTGATGGCAATATATGCTTTATTCTTGTGTTGATACCAGTTCCCAGCCGGTTATTGCTGAAGCCCCCATCTGTCATAAGCCATTTTCATGAATATGTGCAAGTGGGATTATTTTCTGCTGACACTTAAATCAGCCTTTGGATTATCTGTGGTGTGGTATGGAAATCTGCAGCATGTCTACATTTTTCCTTCCCGCACTGCTGCTTCATTTCAAGCGTGGCTGTTCTGCAAAGGAATGAATGAAATGTCACAAGACATTTCAATAAAGTGTTGCTCTACACTTTAAAAGTGCAAGGCATTCTCAGCCAGAACCAACATTTCCTTCAGGTAAACCACAATATTTTATTGTGCTGGACGTGTGAGCCAGCCCTAGAAGAGTTGGTACAATCTCATTGTACCCTGTGTAGTGAGCTGAAGGATGACACCTCTTGAATCTGCTCCTTAAAAAACTGACAATTGCATTATTTAGTTTTTTTATACAGTTAAAGTATATTTTGAAAGCTCCAGAAATGTAGTTTCATTGTAGTTATCTCTACAGAATAACACGCGGTACAATGAATTACAAACTGTTCCAATGCACTTCTGCACCTCTAGTATGTTCAACTTAATCATGACAAGGGAGATTCCATCTTAACTTTTTTTTTTTTTTTTCCTTCTACAGCTGCTTGTGTTTTCTGATACAATACCTAAAACTAGGTTGTATATTTTCTACTAATCTATTAAAGATTTTTAAAACATTGAGAAGTAGGGTTAACAAATGCTGGTGTAAATGGTATCAATGTGGCTGAAAATCGGGTCAAAAGTCAGAAAAAAATTGATGTTCTTATGATTTATAAAGTAATTTTAGCATGGTGGTATTCTGAATATTGTCTTGCTTCTATAAAGGTCATTGTAGCCATTATGGTACATATTAGAGTATCTGTTCCTGCAGATCAGCCACAAGACTGAGTGTATAAAGGCAGCTGTAGATTTACTATGAATATTTTAAGGACCCCCAGTGATAAAACTGTTATAACTAGGTTTATGGAAATTCTAATCTTAGAGTACAAAAAAGTACCCACCCTGGGCTTTTGGATATCTAAGAAGACACACTTGGCCTATAATAGAATGCCATCTAGACGCTGCATATGGAGTACATGGTGCCAGATTGCCATTACAGAGCGCTGGGGGTTATCTCCTACATCCTACAGTTATTCGCAAGCTGATTACTGACGTCTGTTGCTGTAATAGTAGGTAGTAGAGCTGCATGATTCTGGTCAAAATGAGAAGCACAATTTTATTTTTTTTGCCTGGAATAAAGATCACGATTCTCGTGGCGTAACGTCATCTTTCATGTTATACAAAACAACTGGGATATCTTTACTCTGTGTTTTTTTATTTTTGTGATCTCGATTCTTAACGATTAATCGTGCAGCTCTAGTAGCTAGTAATACAATCCATTTTGTTTTTATCTCCAGGAAATTCTTCTCACTATATAATTGCATGAAATTACCTCTATCCCTGTATCATCCTCCCTGTACGCACTCTGTAAGACATGTAGCTCAGGATTCTTCATAGTGATGTGTTTAAATGTATACTGCAGATTTAAATTTGCAAGGCAAACAAAATTTATTTTTTTTGTTTGTTTTAACATTTCAAATTTTTTTTTTTTTTTAGTTTGTTTTTGTTTTTTCTTTATTGCAGGTACCTAAGCTAAAATAGTAAAACTTGAACCATGCTGCAGGAAGGACAATGTGGTTCCTGCAGAACTATATTCTAGCAGGATGATCTGAAGGGGAAAGCTAGCTTGTTCAGAAGATGACCATTTGCTGTTGCCTCCATTGTGTTGTGTGCAGTATGCGTGTGATGATCCTGGTGTCTTAGCTTTGTGAGTTGTATTTAGCCAATGCCTTATGATTAAACCTCACCACATCCATTGTGCAATGACAAAGCCTTACTGTATATCGTGTAAAAAAGAAAATTATGTATATATGTTGTGGAAATCTATTTATTGATGATGAAATGTCGTCACTGTTAATGAACCTAGATAATGCCAAGCAGTAACTTGTATATTTTGTTTCTGTCTTGTAAGCTTTATATTCTATGATTGTTTTTTTTTTTTTCTCCCCCCCCTTTTTTTTTTTAACATATAAATAACCCAATGTACAATAAAAGTGCATTTACAATGTCCTAAAATAATTATATATCCAAAGTGCAAGTTGGATTATAAAGTATATTATCTCATGGAGATTTGTTTATGGCTTGTTCTTTGTAACTGGTGTGTGGGTTTGTTTGTGTTTTTTTTTTTTTTTTTTTTCTCTTTCTCCCCCTCCCCCTTTTCTGCTCTTGACACTGGTTGCTGAGTTGGGTTTTCCATTATCAATCTTTTCTCAACAAGACAAAGAGCATCGGTAGGAAGGGGGGGAATGTATTAAAACTGGAGCAGCTATGCATGGTAACCAATCGGCTTCTATGTTTGGCTCGTTCAGTTTGTACTCGGAGTCAATCTGTGGATAGTAAAGGAAAGGAACAAAGAACATAGACCTGAAGTGTTCCGGGGTCACGTGGTCAGTATGCCTAAAAGGGGGCATACCCAAGTATGAGATATAATGAATGAAAGGAAAAGGGGGGAATGGGAGGGTGGGACACGAGATTGAGCGACCACGAAGGAGGGCAGGCTCCTCCTCCTCCTGTGGTCAGTATGCCTAAAAGGGGGCAAAAATAAACACAGTAGGATGAAAGCTACCAACCAGACTTGCACACTAAATAACCGCATGACCTGACAAAATTTGCCAAACGCTTGCGGTATCATAAAAAGTGGCCCTGTGCTATGCCCAGAAAAAACAAGATGACCCACACCTACTCAACTCCCAAATAATAAGGGCAGGGGCCCCCTGGTGCAACGTCGCAAAAGCTACTTCTTTCCTGAAAGAAATAGCCAAAATATGCTTAAGATCTAGACCCTGTTTGGCCAACAAGGGGGCGGCAATGAAGAATGCATGTGGCTGTGGAGAAGGGAACATCAGGAAAAGCAACAAAGGAGCATCCCAGGGTTTGACGAAAGTAGTACCGAGCAGCTGGTTTAACCTGACGCCGGGCCCCCCGCCTTGCCTGGCTCCGAGAACCTGATGACAGTGCAGACCCCCTATCACTGCGTCACTCGAGCATGCAAATGTAATAGCAAAGGCCGGAGGGCCAAACCAGTTGATTGGCCAGAAATAGTCGAAACCCTGGGCCAGAAGCGCAACTCCCCTACCAACTATGGCTGCCTGAGCTCCAAGCTGATAACCAACGCACAAGGGAACCTGACCAGATATGTCACAAAGAAGGTGACTCACAATGAGAAGACTGCTGGGCACAGCAGGAGGGATACTCTTCTGGATCACCTGAGGATGGCCTGCAAGAGTACGTAGAAAATAACGGAAAGCCTGACAGAGGCCTTCAACAAACATGAAATGCTGCGTCCCCGCCAGATGCGCCCCGAAAAAAACGATGGGCCGATACGATCTGGAAGAGGCAAAAGAACAAATAGGGACTGGATAAACCCGTCAGAACTTAGGAAAACCTAGCCTGAAAACCCTGGAAAACAACCCAAGGAGAATCACGAGCCTACCTGGTATTTGCAATGAAATCTGAATGATCAAGGCAGCTGCGTCAGCCAAAATGGTACCCCAAAAACCTCATAAACACTGGAACTAAAGAGAAGGCGTGGCGCCGGCATCTGCAACCGAGACCTGGCCTACTAGTACTGACCTAGACACCGAGAGGGTATGAGAGAAACCTGGGACCAACGAGAGAAACCTGAGAAAACAAGAGGACCTGGAAACACGAGAGAAACCTGGGGAAAAGAAACAAAAGCATGAGAAACATAAATTGCATGAGAAACCATAAACTGCATGAAAAAATTTGAGCTTGGAACGAAATATGTAAGTAGTGTGAGAAACAGATGAGACTTGCCACTGAACAAGCCAATTAAGACGGTCTCCCCGGGGGCACCCGGCGTGAGCACCGAGAGAACCCGCCACCCCGCCTGCTGCCGACTAGCAATACAGACCCGGAAATGACCCGGAATAATTGTATTCGCTGAATACACTGAGGAATGGTGACACCTCATCGCTTGCTCTTTATCAAGGTGCTGACAACATAAGAATAAGTGATACCAAAACTACATTTATTTTTTACCAAAATTCCCATGAATAGCTTGTCAGTTTTTTTTTTTTTTTTTTTTATATATATATTTTTTGGCAGACCAGATGACATATAGAGAAGTATATTAGAATTGCAGTTTGTAGAATCCTTGCCCATCATCCCAAAATGTTAACTTTCCAATATATATGCGCTTATTTTCATGTATAAATTAAAAAATTGATTTTAATTGAATAAGATGTTTTTTCTTTTAATAAAATATTCATTTAAAACTAGTATAGTTATTCTGAAAATATTAATGAGCCAGATCTTACTGTAAAATCCTAGAAGGTGCTCGGGGAGATTCAATTTCCAGTCGCTGATGTCACACTGGGGTAGATTTACTAAAAACCGGTGCACACAGAATCTGGTGCAGCTGTGCATGGTAGCCAAGCAGCTTCTAACCTCAGCTTGTTCAATTGGGCTTTAGAAATAAATCACGGAAGCTGATTGGTTTCTATGCAGATGTTCACCAAATTTTGCACTCTGCAGCTTTAGTACATCAACTCCAATGCATCAATGTTGGAAATACCAGGTGGCTTACTGCCTTATCTGAGTGCCTGTAATGTTGGTCTGTTCCATTATTCTCACTGGTTGTCTCCAACCAATTCAAGTTCAGTGCATTTGCTACATTCTTTATAATGTAGAAAACATTATATGCTGTATACGTTATAAATCTATTTGGGAATTCTGTCGTGATCCCAAAATGCCCAGGTGTAAATGGAGCCTCAAGATCAGTTTCCATTGGTTTAAAACTGCTTTCAAGCACCCATCCTTTGCTTTAGAAGACTGGAAGATTCTGCTTCCAAAATAATGGGTAAAGGAGCTAAAATTTCAGTGCCCCTGCTGTGGTAAATTTATTTTACAATGCTTATAACCACAGAATTAGGACTTGTTTTGAAATTATTTAATTGCTTGTTTAGTATATGCAAATACTAGTATGTGCATAGTCTGGACACGTTCAGTTGCAACCATTTCATTGCTTGTGATGTTAACTTCGAATATGAATTGCTTCACAATGCCTGGAGCTATAGAGGCCAATAAGGCCTTGTTTTAAGTATGTAAATCTGAGAATGTCTGTCTATAGTTGGGGTCCGCAACATGTTGATCGTGATCTACCCCTCCCTGGTTGCTGCCTCTAAGATCTCCAGTTGGAGCACCAGTAGTCATTGCAGAGCTGAGGCTCAGATCTGATATGTCATATGACACAGCCGTGGGGAGACCTTGGAGGACTTTCCTCACTCTATTGAGCACAGATGTATCTGAAGCCTGATGAGTGAATTTGGCAGAGGGAGGTGGGCATTTATGCTGTGAGCGATTTTTAGTTACTAGTAGTAGATGTTTGTATTTTTTGTGTGATAAGATGTGTGCTAGTTACTCCTGACCTCCTGAGTTGCATACTAATGAACGTTCACTCTGTTATTTTCTACTCACACCTGCAATCTTTGTTACTTTCTCCTGACCCCTGCACTGTGCATTACATACTCCTGACCTCTAAGTTACATACGTTTGCACTCTGCATTACTTCTGAACCCCCCAACCTCTGCACTTTGTGTTACACACAACTAACCTCTGAACTGTGGCTCCTGTCGCATCTTCATGGCAGCATACACTCTGACTCCACCTCCACAACTTGATAGGACCACCTAGCTATAAGATGACGACACAGACCCCGCCCCAGTATTCTCTTACTTTTCCTCACCTGTTGGGACCCCACGGATCATCACCCTCACGGTAGCCACGTCCGTTTCGGGCAGAGATGGTCGTTTAGGGGACGTCCCCCGGGGGATCATTTTTGCCTGACCAACCTCCCGTCATCCCGGAAAAAAAGGATGTTACTAACCGAATATATCCAGGAACTGCTCCAAAAGAAGGCTGTAGTGGAAGTACCCCTATCACAAAGAGGCCAGGGGTTTTACTCCCCATTATTTCTTGTCAAGAAAAAAATCAGGGGACCTGCGTCCGGTCTTAGACCCAAAGAAACCCAACCACTACATCCAGGGTAGAGTCGTTTAAAATGGAAATTCTGCAGTCGATCCTCCAAGCTATAAACTTGGAAGACTGGATGCTTTCCATAGACCTCCAGGACGCCTACTTGCATATCCTGATCCATACCGCATTCCAGAAATTCCTCCGGTTCTCAGTGAATCAGGGTCCCTTCCAGTTCCGAAGCCTTCCGTTCCGGATCTCTACTGCCCCCAGAACATTTACAAAAAACTATTTCCAGTGATCGAGTCCTTGAGGGAGAAAGGATTGAGAGTCCACCACTACCTGGACGACATCCTCCTCCTCTCAACCAGCTAGGAGTCACTTATTCAGCACCGAGAAATCCTAGTCTCCACGCTGCAGGGACTGGGGTGGCTAATAAACTGGGAAAAGAGCAATGCTCAGCCCACCCAGAGGATGGTATTCCTGGGAGCCGAACTGGTTACCCGGACAAATACAATAGAGCTGCCTCCAGAGAAGATTTCCCCATTGATCCAGAAAGTGAAGAGAGTGATTTTAGCCACATCCCTACCAGCCAGAGTGTGCCTCAGCCTCCTAGGCTCTCTATCGGCGACCATCCCAATGGTCCAATGGGCGCAGTGGAACTCGAGGCCCCTACAAGCCTCTTTCCTACGCCAATGGGACGGCACGTCCATGTCCCAACCGATCCATATTTCGGAAGAGGTCAAACAATCATTACGATGGTGGACTCAAGCCTGCAACTTGAGCAGATGCAAATATATAGTCACTCCTCCACAGGAGATAGTAACCTCACACGCCAGCTTGGAGGGATGGGGGGCACACTACCAACATCATGCGGTGCAAGGCCGCTGGCCATTCAATGTACAGGACTCTGTCTCGAATGTGCTGGAAATGAGGGCAGCCTTCCAAGCCCTCCTGGCCTTCAGCACTCACCTGAGGGGGAAACAAGTCCTCCTAAAAATGCACAACAGGGTGGCTGTCGCCTACATCAACAGGCACCAGGAGCTTCTCCATGATGCAGGAAGTTCGCCCCGTAATGGAGTGGGCACAGCTGAACCTTCTGGACTTAAAAGCAGCTTACATTCCGGGTGTCGAGAATCTCCTAGCCAACTCACGCAGCAGGAGATTTATTTCCAACAACGAGTGGTCTCTGAGCCCACAAGCTTTCACTCTCATCTCTCAGAGCTGGGGCCCACTGGACATAGATCTTGCTGCGACACCAGCGAATTCAAAGTGCCAGTGATTCCTATCGAGAATCCCCTTCCCTTCAGCGGAGGGAACTGATTGCCTCCAACACCCCTGGAATTTTCATCTCGGCTACATCTTTCCCCCGCCTCCATAGCGAGATTCATTCTGAGGCTCAAGAGGTCGGCAGCACTGGTAGTGGCTGTGATCCCCCTTTAGCCCAGGAGGCCATGGTTCACTACCCTCCTACAGCTGAACACGGCAGACCCACTTCCTCTCCCGCTGTCAGCTGACTTGCTCTCCCAAGGCCAGCTACTCCATACGAATCCAGAGAAACTGCATTTGACAGCCTGGAGGCTGAGAGGGCTAGGTATCTAGATGAGGGCTGCTCCCTGAGGGTAGTGGATACATTACTCCAGGCCAGGAGGCCTACCACCAACAGCACCTACCAAAGGGTTTGGGAAAAGTTTGTTACCTTTGCTCAACAACAGGGCTGGGACCTATCCTCTCTATCAGCATCACAAATTTTGGAGCTCATGCAGTCAGGCCTAGACAAAGGTCTTGGATCCAGTTCCCTGAAAGTACAAGTGTCAGCCCTATCCGCTCTTACTGGGGTTAAGTGGGCACATGACCCTCTTGTCATACAATTTCAGAGGGCCTTAAACTAAGACCTCCTAGGAAACCTTCATTCCCGGCATGGGACCTCTCAGTTGTCTTGGAGGCCCTATCTGCATTCTTAATTGCTATAACATCAGCAAAGAGGGTCTCGGAGATGCAAGCCTTGCTGGCTAAAGAGCCATACCTGGTCATCTATCAGGACAGAATAGTTCTAAGACCTTCGGATCGCTTCATCCCTAAAGTATCCTCCTCGTTCCACTTTAACCAGGAGATCAACCTGCCAGCACTTGTCACGGACCAAGGCGATCCTCACCCTCTGGATGTCAAGGGCAACATCCTGGAATACCTTTCAGCATCCAAATCTATTAGAACGGAAAGCCTCTTAATTATTCCACGCGGCTTTAAAAAAGGCCAGGCGGCGTCCTCCCGCAACATCGCTTCATGGCTGGTGAAGATCATTAAAAAGGCCTATTCGTTGAGTGCTCTAAAAATTCCTGAGGGCTTGAAGGCGCATTCCACCAGGGCAGTGGCTACCTCATGGGCAGCCTATTGTAGGGTCTCGGCGGAAACCACCTGCAGGCCGGCCACCTGGTCCTCCAGGAACACCTTTATATCTCATTATAAGGTGGATTATGCATGTCTATCAACCGTGGATTTCGGAAAGTCCGTTATCCAAGCCAATTCTTCCATTTCTTGTTAAACTTGTTTTTTTTTTATTTTTTTGCATCTCCCACCCAGTCTGCGAGTTACTCCCAAGAGTGTATGCTGCCATGATGCGACAGGAAACCGGAAAATTCTATACTTACTTTCCGTAATTTTCCTTTCCTGACGCATCTTCATGGCAGCATACAACGATCCACCCGAAGGTGATTCATATATAGGGAGAATACTGGGGCGAGGGCTGTGTCATCATCTTATAGCTATGTGGTCCTATCAGGTTATGGAGACCCAGAGTGTATGCTGTCATGAAGATGCGTCAGGAAAGGAAAATTAAAATTTTCCGGTTTCCTGGCAGGAAGCGTGGTGGGGGATTGTTGTGTTTTTTTTTTTTTTTTTTCCTTTCTACAGTTTCCTCCAAAGTATTGCACCTGTGGTTAGAAGATGGTGGGTGGAATGCCAGGCTCCAACAGCTTCTTCCTCCAGCCTCCTGTCTGTATAGAGGTACGGGCTTTCATTCGCTGAGCTGGAGAATGTGTCAGTGGGCTACGAGTGTGGTGATTTCTGTCTGTCTACCTACTGTGATAGAAGACGTGACTTGTAGTTCGTTCATTCACTAATCATTGTGAATAAATTACATGACTGTGCGGGCAAAGCCGTAAAATGAGTTTTAGCACAAGTATAATTCTCTAGCAGATTGAACCTGTAGTATTTGTAGTATCCTTTCCCTACAGCTCTATTATATGTGAAATGAAAAGGAACCATTTGTATAAAGCTTTATTATGCCAAAACAAAAGGCATATACATAATATCCAATTTTAAACTGGCATAAAAATGGTCACTACATAATAATCAGTGAACACACAAACATACACTCACTTAATGTACAGATCTTATACTTTTCACAATGTTACATTATGTTATGGGGAATTAACAAAGGTTTTTGGCATGGGAACAGTCTGCATATAGCTCACATGCTTCTGCTGGTATGTACGGAGCCTGCACTGCCCTCCTGCACTAAGCTGAGGAAGGGAGGGGGTGGTGTTGAGCAGAGGAATCTGTAGCATGCAGTTCCCACTGTTCTGTGTCTATCACAGATACAGTACAGAACAGGCAACAGATAATCTAGTTCTAGTTAACAAAAGAGCTTGCGTCTTCTAAGTTTAGAAGAGTTGCAGAAGCATTATGCTTGCACCACTCTTTAATTCTCCCCTTTGTGTTTCTTTCTGCGAGTAAAACAAATAACTGACATACAGTATACTTGGACCCCATTCACACTGGGACAGTGTGGGCATTTAGCGGTAAAGCGCCACTAGTTTTAGCGGCGCTATTCAGCAGCTAGTGGGACGCTTTTAACCCCCGTTAATGGCCAAAGAAATAGTTAATAGGACCCCTGTGTTTGTGGCACTGCCAAAACGCTGCCCATTCACTTCAATTGGCAGGGCTGTTTGGGAGCAGTCTATACACCACTCCTGCACCGCCCCAAAGATGCTGCTTGCAGGACTTTTTTTTTTCCTTTCCTACAAGTGCACCGCCCCAGTGTGAAAGCACTCAGGCTTTTGCACTAGGGTGGCTTGAGAGGCGCTTTACAGGTTCCATTTTTAGAGCTAAAATGCCTAAAAAGCACCCCAGTGTGAAAAGGGTCTTATGGTCTTGTTAAAGTGATTGTAAAGGCTCTTAATTTTTTTTATAACAGATATGTCATACTTGCCTCTACTGTGCAGCTTGTTTTGCAGAATGGCCCTGATCCTCAACTTCTGGGGTCCCTCGGTGGCTCTCGCAGCTCCTCCTCACATCAGATAACCCCCTAGGAGAAGCGCTCTCCCGGGGGGTTACCTTGTGTCCAGCATTTGCATCCATTGAGATGAATGCCGGACTCTGCCCTGTCCCCGGGTCATCGGATGTGATTGACAGCAGTGGTAGCCAATGGCTGCGCTGCTATCAATCTATTCAATCAAGAGACAGGCATGTCTCCAGCGTGGGAATTAAGGGGCTCATGTAAGTAAAACGGGGGGGGGGGGTGACTACAAGAAGTTTTTTCACCCTAATGCATAGGATGCATTAAGGTGAAAAAACATGAGGTTTTACAATCCCTTTAATTAATCAACAGAATTCCAAACAAAACATTTTTTTGTTTTGTTTTTTCCAGGGTTGGAGCAAAATATCTTACGAAATGGTCTCAACTTCCTGTTAGGAGATACTGAGGAAACACATAAGTCTTGCATTCATTTTACAATCGATTGAAAAATGACTGCTAGAATCTGGGTGGGTTGCTGCCCACAACCCCACTTCTCCTTTCTTTCAGTGTTTTACTTTAGATCAGGCATAAATATACATGTACATAAAGCAATGATGATGTAACAAGGTAAATTAACCTTTTGGCAACCAAGAAAAACAGAAATTAAATTGAAATGTGATGGGTTATGAAATACTGCTTTTGTTCTTGGCTGCTTTTTTTTTTATCCTTTCAGACATCCTGTGGTCAGAAGAATATTTAAAAGAAATTACTGGGCAGAATTAACTCCTGCCACGAATGTTGTTGTCTTTTACAGCCTTGTGTCTGGTTGTGATCCATTTGCTTCAAAGTCCTGCTTGTTATGTTCATTTTCTATGATGTATATGGAGCTGTCTATGTGGGCTTGTTTCTTTCTCATGAATACCGCAAACTGGTAGAGAAGAGCACCTATAACAAAGGTAGAATAAGTCAACTTTCTCAGTGTTTGTGTATTTTAAATACATTACATTGTTAACATTCATCTGTAAACGTGGAGACCTCCTTTTTTTTTTTGTGCCAATTCCACAATATCTGTGTCAGTATTTGGCACTGAACATCCCTGAGAATTATAGTCGGTTATTCAGTTGGTTACAGTAGGTAATGTGTACACTGCTCAGGTGAGGAAATAAACAGCAATCCACTGTGGGTGCCCACCCTGGCTTGCTACCTTAGACGTCACAGGTCAAGAGGAAAAGATTGGCCACACACCACCATAGAGCTGAAACAAATTAAGTAATGTATTGTTGCATGCCAAACACATAAAACAGAATAAACGTTGACACTTTTCGCAGACACTGTGAAACTCGTCAATGTTTATCCTTTTCTGTGTCTGGCATGTGACAATAAAGGACTTTGTTTCAGCTACATGGTGATGTGTGGCCAATCTTTTCCCTTTTGACCTATTGAGTTGGTTAATTACATACTATAAAACATTTGCAGAAAATACCCATTTTTTTTGGACACCACCATATTTGTTTTACTCATTACATTAAAAATAACACCTTCTAGGCCTTCTATCTAATACTCAGAGAAAGTATAACAGTTCTGCTATGTCTCATAAAAACATTAGTGTTGGTTTGGGAGCATGAGCAGGGTTGTACAGATTAGGTATAATTTGTTTTCATTATGGCTAAGGATATTTAGGATAGCATCTTAATGACACAGGGGGTTATTTAATAAAGGCAAATCCACTTTGCACTATAAGTGCACTTGGAAGTAAAGTCGCTGTAGATCCAAGGGGGACATGCAAGGAAAATAAAAAACAGTATTTTAGCTTGCGCATGATTGGATAATAAAATCAGCAGAGCTTCACCTAATTTCAGAGATTCCCTTCAGATCTACAGCGACTGCACTCCCAAGTGCACTTGTAGTGCAAAGTGGATTTGCCTTTCGTAAATCAACCTCAATGTGATATTCTGCTCTTTTTGCTCTATTGAAATAAATGGTTTTATAATTTAATGGAGCACCTGAGGTGTAAGATATAATATCCATTTAGTCTTATAATCTAAGTTCCATTATTACCCCCCCCCCCCCCTGCTGTGGCACTTTTGCCTTCTCATCAATAAAAATCTAATATAGGGTCTTACTCTTTCAAAATTATAATGCCGCATGCACACGATCAGAATTTTCGTTGGAAAAAGCTCTGATGGTTTTCCCGACGGAATTCCGCTCAAGCTGTCTTGCCTACACACGGTCACACCAAATTCCGATCGTTTAGAACGTGGCGACATACAACACCTACAACAGGACTAGAAAAAGGAAGTTCGATAGCCAGTAGCCAATAGCTTCCGTCTCGTAGTTGAATCTGTGCATGCGTGAGTTTTGGCGTGTCAGAATTGCATACACACGATCGGAATTACAGATAGAAAGTGTTTCCGTCTGGAAAATTGAGAACATGCTATAAATTTTTGGCTGGCGGAAATTTGGACGGCTAAATTCCGATGGAGCATACATACAGTTGCATTTTCCGATGAAAAGCTCTCATCAGTATTTTTCTGGCCGGAATTCCGATGTGTAGGCGGCATAAGAAAATGTTTTGTCTCAAGAATTGTTTTTTTACTTCAGAGTTTATACCATGGAGTTTATAAAAAGTGATGCAACACAATAAAAGCACTATAGGCCACCACAAGCAAACTAAAAGCTTTCATGATGTAAACATGGAATCTTATCTGCCACCTGTATCTTCAGCCACATTTTTATTTATTATATTATTTTTGGTTTTTTCTTTTTAATTTTTCTCCTCTGTGTTGACCTCTTTTGGGAAGATGGATAATGGAGATAAACAAGGAGAAATCTTCATGAGAGAGACAGATGATGGAGTTCAGAGATGGCTTTTATTGCTGTCTGGGCCTCTGTTGGTGATTTTTTATTTATTTTTCCTCTTGCCCCCAGTGACAATATTGGGGAAATCTCGCATGTAAAACCACAAACCCCAAGAGAGTTTCTAACTCTTCTCTACCCTATCCAAGTTTTACTAAACCTATAACTGAAGTGTTGCTAAAAATGGAACTACACCTTGGTGCATTTAAACTTCTATATACACTCCCAGCCCCCCTGTCGTTTCACTCTCTATCCATTCATATCGAGCTTTAAGCTCATACTTGGATGTGCCATATAAGTAAGTGGAAGGTGAAGAGAACATTAATGCACCAGGCTAAAGCCTTGTACACACGGTCTGAGAATCCGTCGGATTGTGTCCTATCGGACCGTGTCGTCGGATAATCCGACTGTGTGTGGTATGCATCGGACTGATTCCATCCGAATCTCCGTCGGACCCAATTTTCCAACATGTTGGAAATATTTCCTGACCAACTGGGCCGGTCGGACCTAATCCGATCATGTGTAGAGCATTTTGAACGGACCAAGTGCCACGCATGCTCAGATCAAATTCCTACATCAAAGCTATTGGCTACTAGCCTGAATGTAGTCCCATCGTAACGAAATTACGTCATCATGTTCTGAAAGATCGGATTTTTCGCCAACTTTGTCCGACCTTGTGTATGCAACAGTTTCGGACAAGATCCGACGGGCAGAATCCGACGGATTTGGTTGTGGAAATCTCCGATCGTGTGTACAGGGGCTAAGACATTTTGCCAAGCAGCTGTGTGATTTAATGAGCAATATTTACCTGGATTGGGGACAGTTGAGTATAAAACTGGGGGGTTGTAATATAATGTAAGTGTGACTGTGCAAAATCAAGTAGATTGTAGGATCTTACCCAGGTAGGTAAGCATCCAGATTAGGTACCAGTAGCAGTCGTATCCTTGAATTTAAATGAATATATACTTACTTAGTACTATAGTGAGGAACACAGCTCCTATGACGAGTGCCAGGACCTCCGCATCTGTTAGACTAGAGGTGCGAATACAAACAGATTTGTTAGTCTCCATGTTAGCAGTTGTATTTTCAGGAAATGAACCCTTTTCAGTAAAAGAAGATCCCGTGGGTAAGTGTGTATGATGCGTAACTATGTTTGTTCCAGGAACTGTTCCAGTGGTATTATCTGGAGGACTTTGGACAGTAGTTGGGCCCAAACTAATCCAGTCCTTGTCCAGGTGCTCAGTTGAAAAAGTGTATGTTTCTGTTGTAGCGGGATAGATATCTGTTACAGTCGGTGTTGTATTAGAAGAAGCTTCTGACTCGGACTGAGTAGGGATGTCAGTGAAGATAAAAGTTGTCTCCTCAATTAAACCCCCCTCAATTTCACGTGTCTCTGGAGAGGTGCTGAGATTGTAAGTCCTGCTTTGAAAAGCTCTTGTCTGAGGTACGGGAGCTGAAGATCCATGGTTTGTGGTAGAATCGTCAGCAAGTAAGAAGAATATGTCTGCTGCAGTGTTACTCAGCCAAAAAACAATAGCTCCCACTAAAGCTGTAAGGTAAAAAATGACACAGTGAATAACAGGATTTACATTTACATCCACAAGACACAATAACAACCCTGTGCCTAATTAGGACTTAAAGCATCAGAAAGAAGCTACATTTTTATTGTTCAGGTTAGATTCTCCATGGGGGGGGGGGGGGGGGGGGGGGCTGTGAGCAACAAGAGTAGTTGTTATTCATGTCATGAGAAGGCAAAAGAAGGAAACTGTGTGAGAAAACATATTCTGCTTCAAAACAACATTGAAAAAACTGACACGAGTTGATGTGCAATGTACTGTGCATTTTATTAAGTTTCCATTTATTTCAATGGTAAAACGCATAAGGCAAAAACCACAAAGGGGTGAATGGACCCGAGGGCTGAATAGCAAGAACCCGCACCACCCAGCCCAACAAACTTCAATTGCAAAATTGAATGCAGTGGGTGGAAACCTGATGGCCAGACAATGACCGCATCCTATAAGATGCAATCACTGTTGGGGTATTTAGACAGCTCTGGGAGTTCTCTGAATACAACAGTGCTCATTGAAAATTAAAGAAGAGTGATGTTTACACTAATAGTACAAAAATGACTTTATATTCCCTTTAACGTGTTGTGGTCTGAGGGTAGAGATATATACACACCCATGGTTGTTGGGGCACAATTTGTCTTGCAGTGAATTTATGACTCATTGGTATCTACCTGCTTCATGACTTGCTTAACAATCTATGGCTATACTGCTGTCACTGTTTAGCCAGCAAGAAAAATGTAAGTACACAAAAAAAAATGCAAAGTCAAGATTATAGGAGAAGTAATGATTAAACGGAACTAACACTTGTCTAGGTTTCTATTGACCACCAGCTTTTGAAAATAATAGCTGCCTTGTGCTTGTGGCTTCTATACTTTCTGAGTCACAGACCCAGAACAAGAGCACTGCAAGGGAAGTCAGATCACCTGATTTGCATGCGTGTTCCGGGTCAGTGATTCAGAATGTATTGAGAATGTATACCTGACAGCCGAGCATTTAGCAATGGCAGCCTACATTTTTTCCCCAGCTCAGGTTTCTTTTAAAGCTTATAACAATAAATTGTAATCAGTTTTCGAAATCACCGGATATTAAGCAGTATCTGGGTTATGGAAAAACTTTTCAAGGAATCCCTGATATGAAAGCCTAGGGCTACTTCTACATCTGTGTCCTGTCCCATCTAAAATACTAATATATATTATATCAAGTGTACCAGAGAATATGAATTTTTTTTTTAACTCTCTGTACCTGTCCTACAAATTTAGCACATATTCCCTTCACTAATATGTACATGAAGTCACTAATACCAACACTGAAACAATGAAGATTACCAGGTCAAGGTAGAATCATTAGGTTCTTTTGAGTATTAAAAAAAATCACCAGCAGAAAAAAACTATTGGATAGGGATGAGTCGAACACCCCCTGGTTCAGTTCGCACCAGAACATGAAAATTTAAAAGTGCTAATTTTAAAGGCTTATATGCAAGTTATTGCGATAAAAAAAGTGTTTGGGGACCCGGGTCCTGCCCCAGGGGACATGATACATGCAAAAAAAGTTTTAAAAACAATATTTTTTTCAGGAGCAGTGATTTTAATAATGCTTAAAGTGAAACAATAAAAATGAAATATTCCTTTAAATTTTGTGCCTGGCAGGTCCCCTTTGTCTGCCTGTAAAGTAGCGCATCTGCAAGATGTGTTTTATAGTCCCACAGAAAAATGTAATTTAAACTTGCATGCGGCTGTAATGTATTGCTGGCTCCTGGTAATATAGATAAAATTCAAGGGAAAAAAACGGTGTGGGTCCCCCCGCCCCAATCCATACCAGGCCCTTAGGGTCTGGTATGGATATTAAGGGGAACTCTATGCCTTTGGCCGCGTACACACGCGCGGACTGTTCGCCCAACTTTGTCCGCTGAACAGTGTTTGGGCGGACAGTCCGCTCGTGTGTGGGCTTTCAGCGGACAGTTTCAGCGGACAGTTGGACGGACAAGGTTTTTCGGAAATTCCGTAAAACTGTCCGCTGAAACCTTGTTTCAGCGAACAGTCCGCTCGTGTGTAGGCTTGTTCGTCAAACAAAGTTGCCCGCATGCTCAGAAAGGATTTTCACGCCGAAAGCTATAATGCAGTGTATAGGACGTTGTATTTTTCGTCCCGTCGTACGTGCCGTTCACGTCATCGCGCACGGTTTCAGCAAACTGTTCGTCCGTCGTGTGTGGCCATGTCCGTCCATGCTAAGTTTGAGCGGACTGTTTGCCGAAACTGTTGGACGGACAAAGTTGGGCGAACAGTCCACGCGTGTGTACGCTGCCTTTGGGTCTGGTATGGATTTTGAGGGGAACTCCATGCCAACATTTAATTTAAAAAGGAGGCCCCTAGATCCTGCCATCCCCCCATGTGAATGGGTAGTGGGTACATTGTACACCTACCCATTCACAAAAAAAGTGTAAAAAACGAAAAAGACAGTTTTTTGACAATTCCTTTATTTAAAAAAGTGTCCTGCGATGTCCATCCATCTTCAATCATGGCGCCGACGGACCTGAAAAAAAAAAAAAAGAAGCTCTGCCTCAATGGGAGGCGTCTCGCCGACTGCTTTCTTTTGGCGGTGACAGCTGTTATAAAGGCATATGCCGTCAGAAGGGGTTGGGGTCACCCAGGTTACGTCCCTGGCTGGCCCCGCCCTTGCTTACATAACAGCTGTCACAGCCAAGAGACAGTCGGCGGGATGCCTCCCATTGAGGCAGAGCTGTTTTTTTTCCGAGTCCGTTGGTGCCGTGATTGAAGATGGACATTGCAGTACACTTACCCGCAGACCCTTACAACCACCGAGCAAGGGTTGTGAGAATGAGGCCCTTTGTCAAGACTCTGCAGTAGTGTTCATGTCTATTTGCTCACCTTTCTGTTGTTCAGCTTAGAGGCCAGTCACTTTTCAACTGTATGCTTAACCACTTGGGACCCGCGCTATAGCCGAATGACGGCTACAGCGCGGATCTCCTTTTCCGGGACTACGTCTATTGACGTAGTCCCGTGCACGAGCGGCCTGCGCGCCCCCTGAGGGGCGCGCAGCGCGCTCTGTGATCGGCGAGTCTATGAGACTCGCCTGATCACCGATCAGAGCAAGGGGTCGATCCCGACCCCTTATCACGTGATCAGCTGTCAGCCAATGACAGCTGATCATGTGATATAACGGAGCAGGTAATCGGCTATTATTCCTCCTCGCGGCCAGCCCTGCCAGTTCCACCTGCCCCCTGCCAGTGCCCACTTGCCCTTCATCAATAAAGATGATAAAAAAATAAGTGCCCCCCGTCAGTGCCACCTAGCAGTGCCCACAGTGCCACCCAGCAGTGCCCACAGTGCCACCCAGCAGTGCCCACAATCTGCCTCAAAAAAGGTGCTGCACCCCAGTGCCACATATCCGTGCCCATCAGTGTCATCTACCAGTGCCCATCAGTGCCGCCCATCAGTGCCCAGCAGTGCCACCTATCAGAGCCACCTATCAGTGCCCATCAGTCCCATCTATCAGTGGTACCTATCAGTGCCCCTTAGTGTCACCCATCCGTGCCATCTTATCTGTGCCCATCTTTGCCCATCAGTGCCACCTTATCTGTGCCCATCGGTGCCGCCTTATCTGTGCCTATTAGTGCCGCCTTATCAGTGCCCACCAGTGCAGCCTATCAGTGCCCACCAATGCAGCCTATCAGTGCCCACCAATGCAGCCTATCAGTGCCGCCTCATCAGCGCACTTCAATGAAGGAGAAAAATGACCTGTTTGCAAAATTTTATAACAAACTATTAAACATGATTTTTTATTTTTTTTGCATCTTTTTTTGTTTGTTTAGCAAAAAATAAAACTCTCAGCTGTAATTAAATACCACCAAAAGAAAGCTCTATTTGTGGGAAAAAAATGATAAAAATTTCATTTGGGTACAGTGTTGTATGCCCGCGCAATTGTCATTCAAAGTGCATCAGCGCTGAAAGCTGAAAATTGGTCTGGGACTGAGGGGGGTTTAAGTGCCCAGTAAGCAAGTGGTTAAAGAGGGATTCCACCTACAAAAAAAAATATTAAAAGCCAGCAGCTATAAATACTACAGCTGCTGACTTTTAATAAATGGACACTCACCTGTCCCAGGGTCCAGCGATGTCGGCAGGTGAGAACGATCGATCGCTCAGCTCTTGGCTGCTGCCGCTGCCATTCTCAGTGAGGGAATCAGGAAGTGAAGCGTTGCGGCTTGACTTCCCGGTTCCCTACTGCGCATGCGTGAGTCATGCAGCGCAATGGGAATGGTCCGCGCTGTCTCTGGGACCCATGTGTCCCAGCAGACAGCGTGGTGGGACAGGAAGAGGCATAGACTCCCGTGGGAGTCTATGCCCGCGGAAGTGGGTGCAAATACCTGTCTTAGACAGGTATCTGCACCCCCCTGAAAGGTGTCAACTGTGACACCGGAGGGGGGGAGGGTTCCGATGAGCGGAAGTTCCACTTTAGGGTGGACCCCCGCTTTAAGTAATCTTCCCACAAGCATGGCTCCACCCCACCCTCTAACTAGGAACACTATATTAACCTGCGCACTGCAAGCCAAGCCTTGTTGATCAATATTGTGTGTTTGGCTTCCTGTGTGTTTCTTGCTGTGTGCTACGTCTGTTTCTGTTCACCAATCTTGGCTTGTTCTTTGACTATCCCTGACTCCTTGTTACCCTGACCTTTGGCGTGTTCTTTGTCTAATCCTTGTCTGCTAGTTGTCCCGACCTTTGGCTTATCTCCTGACTATCCCTTGTTGTCCTGGACTGCTGCTTCCTCTCTATCCTCCAGTAGCCTACCATGAGCATGAGCTGGGAGACCCTGGGGCCTGCGACCTGGAGCCAGTTGCAGTGCAGTCTATCCTCACCACTAGAGGCTCTGGTGAACACCTACTGACTCTTAGACTCCGCACCCTGGGAAATCTTATGCTCTAGCTCCCAGTGAGATCCCTGTTGGTGCTCCAGTGGACCTGCTTTCCTGAACCACCCAGGGCTCCATCCGCAGCAGTCAGCCATAGGGTCCACTACCATAGTGGTGCACTCCTGACTCCAACTTGTGCATCTGTCACCTGCCCTCAGATGACCTCAAACACCCACCCCATCTTGAGGGCATGTGGCCTGGTATAGTTTAGGGGGGGGGGCTCTCCTTCGTCCCCCCCCCCCCCATCCAGCCAGGTTGCATGTTCTGATAAGGGTCAGGTGTGGATTTTGGGGGCCACTGCATTTTTTTTTCTTTTTTGGTGCGGAGTTCCCCTTAACCACTTCAATACACTGTGTTATATATACTACACTAACTGAATATAGCGTCAACACTGAATATCTAGTTTACACTAAATGCAGAGCATATATAAAGTTGTGCTCATAAGTTTACATACCCTGACAGCATTTATGATTTCTTGGCTATTTTTCAGGGAATATCAGTGATAACAAAAAAATCTTCTTTCACTCATGGTTAGCGTTTGGCTGAAGCCATTTATTATCAATAAGCTGTGTTTGCTCTTCTTAAATCATAATCACAACAGAAACTACCCAAATGACCCTGATTAAAAGTTTACATAACCCGGTTCTTAATATCGTGTATTGCCCCCTTTAAAATCAATGACAGCTTGAAGTCTTTTGTGGTGTGCAGGCATATATATATATATATATATATATATATTGTAAGGGATCTTCCCGGGGTAGGGTGTGTTTGGACACAGTTCACAGCAGACTTGGAATTTATAAAGCAGATCTTGGCGTTTATTCGTGGTACAAACAGTCCAGCAAACAAAATATACAGCAACACCGTGCTTTCTAAGTACAACAAAAATAAAAGTCCTAGCCCGGCTGGGCGCTTACTAACAGGTTCTGCTCACCTATCTGACACTTACAAACACAGCGTCTTTCGCCTGGATATCGCAGGGTGAGTTTTAGCTCCAGCAGTGGCTCTGCTTGCAGCTTCCTTCAACACACAGATTGTTCATTCCCTGGCTGAGAGCAAACACCTGCAGACCCTACAGAGCCTTTAGCTTCCCAGGCTAATTAGGATCCAAGCTCACCTGATCCCAAACCCAGAACTGGATCGGGGGATGTGGAATGACAGGTCCCTCTACCAAACCTACCTGCCATTCCATATAAACCCAGGCCCGGCAAAATTAAATAACAACTCAGCAGCATATCGCTGCTGAGAAACTGATCCATCCTGGATTTACCATCTCACACTGTGTAGCAACCTAGGTGAGATGTACACCCCCTCGATCACTTCTCCAGTGACATGTCTACATATCCCCCCCCTCTTTTTCAGACCGGAGGGCTGAGCCTTTTGTCCCCACAGACAACTCACCCTCGACAATGCGTCAGCATTTGCCTGTAATTTCCCTGGCCTGTGTTCCACAGTGAAATTAAAGTTTTGTAGGGAGAGAAACCATCTAGTCACTCTTGCATTTCTCTCCTTGTTTAACTTCATCCATGTTAGGGGGGCATGGTCTGTCACCAACTTGAATTTCCTGCCTAGCAAGTAATACTTTAAAGATTCTAGGGCCCACTTCACTGCCAAACATTCTCGCTCCACAATGGCATAATTTTTCTCGGCCGGGGTTAGTTTTCTACTCAAGTACGTCACCGGATGCTCCTCACCATTCACTACTTGTGAGAGTACTGCACCTAAGCCTGTGCTAGAGGCATCTGTCTGGACCAGAAATTCTCGCCTGAAATCGGGGGTGACTAACACAGGTGGTTGGCACAAGGCAGACTTAAGGCTTTGGAAAGCCTTCTCGGCCTCTGGGGTCCACGTGACCATTGCTGTCTTTCCGCCCTTTGTCAAGTCAGTTAGCGGAGCAGCAACTGAGGCAAAGTTCGGCACAAATCTACGGTAATAACCCGTAATACCCAGGAAAGCTCTAACCTGTTTCCTTGTCAGGGGTCTAGGCCAATTCTGTATTGCCTCAATTTTATTTAGCTGTGGCCTAACCAATCCTCTTCCAACAATGTAGCCCAGATATTTGGCCTCTTCTAGGGCTAGAGCACACTTCTCGGCATTTATGGTCAACCCTGCATCACTTATGGCATCCAACACGGCCTGTACCTTACAGAGGTGACTTTCCCAATCAGGGCTAAAAATGACCACATCATCGAGGTAGGCGGCTGAGTAATCACGATGTGGTCGCAGAATCAAGTCCATCAACCTCTGGAAAGTTGCAGGCGCTCCATGTAACCCGAACGGCATCACTACATACTGGAATAGCCCATCAGGGGTGGAGAAAGCAGTTTTCTCTTTAGCCTCGTCAGAAAGTGGAATCTGCCAATAGCCCTTTGTGAGATCGAGGGTGGTTATGTACCTGGCGTTACCCAACTTCTCAATCAACTCATCTACCCTGGGCATAGGATACGCATCGAACTTGGAGATCTCATTCAACTTTCTGAAATCGTTACAGAACCTCCAAGTTCCATTGGGCTTTGGGATTAGCACAATTGGGCTGGACCATTCACTCTGTGACACCTCAATTACCCCCAGAGCAAGCATACGTTTTACCTCGGCAGATACGGCTTCCCTACGTGCCTCGGGTATCCTATAGGGCTTAAGGTTTACTCTGCTTCTAGGCTCAGTTTCAATGTGATGATGGATGAGGTGTGTACGCCCTGGGAGGTCAGAGAACTTGTTTTTGTTTTTCTGTAAAAATTCCAGAGCCTCCTGTTTCTGTGACACTGATAGAGCATCACCTACTTTGACTGGAGGGATTGGTGGTGACAAATTATTAACAGTATTTGTCGCCACCAAGGATTCCCTGTCTTTCCAGGGCTTGATCAAGTTTATGTGATAAACTTGGAAAGGCTTCCTTCTACCTGGTTGGTGCACCTTGTAGTTCACCTCACTGATCTTTTCAACAATTTCATAAGGACCTTGCCACTTCGCCAAGAATTTACTCTCAACAGTGGGGACTAGTATAAGGACCCTATCGCCTGGGTTGAATGTCCTGATTCTTGCGGACCGGTTGTAAATTCTACTTTGGGCCTCTTGAGCTCTCTGGAGGTGTTCCCTTACCAGGGGCATTACAGTGGCTATACGGTCCTGCATTTGTGCTACATGCTCAATAACACTCTTGTATGGGGTGGACTCATTCTCCCATGTCTCTTTTGCAATGTCTAGTAGACCCCTAGGGTGATGACCATAGACCAACTCGAATGGTGAGAACCCTGTGGACGCTTGGGGCACCTCCCTAATAGCAAACATGAGGTAGGGTAATAAATGATCCCAGTCACGACCATCTTTTGCCACCACTTTCTTCAACATATGTTTCAAAGTTTTATTAAATCTCTCCACCAATCCGTCCGTCTGGGGGTGGTACACAGAGGTACGGATGTGTGAGATTTTAAATAGTCTGCATAATTCCTTCATTACTTTCGACATAAATGGCGTACCTTGGTCAGTTAGGATTTCTTTGGGGATCCCAGTCCTAGAGAACATATAAAACAACTCACGTGCAATTGTTTTAGATGCAGTGTTTCTTAAGGGTACAGCCTCAGGATAGCGGGTCGCATAATCCAGGACTACCAAAATATACTGGTGTCCTCTAGCCGACTTTACAATGGGACCCACTAAATCCATGGCAATACGCTCAAAAGGCACCTCTATAATAGGGAGCGAAACCAAAGGACTGCGAAAATGTGACACTGGGGCACTAACCTGACATGTGGGGCACGACTCACAGTATTTTTTAATGTCATCATATATGGCCGGCCAAAAAAACCTCTGGAGAACCCTCTCTCGCGTTTTGTCAGTCCCCAAGTGTCCCCCAAGAACATGGTTATGTGCCATGTCAAGCACCTGACGCCGGTACGGCTTAGGTACCAGAAGCTGTTCCACAATCTCATCCTTAACCTTATTAACCCTATAGAAAAGATCATTAGTCACCGAAAAATGTGGAAATCTTTTTTCAGCATCTGGTTCCTGAGGTACCCCATTCATTACAGCAACCTGCTCTCTCGCATTTTTGAGAGTGGGGTCCTGTAATTGTGCAGCCCCAAAATTATCTCTAGACACCTCTAAGTCTAGTATATTTTGCTCAGTGGGAGGAGCCTCCTCCTCCCCAGCCAGGACCTGTAAAGGAAAACAATCATTTTCATCCTGCATACTTTTATCATTCACAGTGGACAAGGCAACCCCCTTAGAGGTATCCTCACTCCTTTTGGGGATTTTTCTTTTTTCCCAGAGAGCCCAGAATAATGGAAAATCGCGCCCCAATATTACATTATGCATGAGGTTTTTAACCACACCCACTTCATATTGTACGGTGCCTTGTTCAGTCCCGACTTTAGCCAGCACTATAGGGTACATTTTTGTATCACCATGTATGCACACAACACTCATATGCTTTTTAGACTCTAAGTCCCCAGTCACCAGGCTAGCATGCACCAAGGTTACAAGGCTTCCTGAGTCCATTAACGCTTTAACAGGAAAGTCATTGATTGTAATATCGCAGATTTGCGGTTCAGTCTCTAGTCCAGGAACTGCAGCACAAGATGGTTCCGCAAATAGCGACTGACGCCGGCTAGCGTCACATTCCATGGGTTCAGAGGTAAGAGGGCAATGGGCCGACACGTGTCCCGCCTCATGGCATCTCCAACACTGGATAGGGCCTGGTCTCTTTGGCAAGGAGTCCTTTTCAGAGCCCCTTAGCCACCCTGGACCATCACCAGTCTTTTGTCCCTGAGACACCACTTGAGCCCTTTTCCCCCCCATCAGCACCCCTCCACACTCCCCCAATAGATGGAAGTCTCTTACCAGCTGACGGCACAGATCTGGCGCTCCGGGGAGGTGAAGATGCTGCAGGAACATCACGGAGGTAGTCCTCAGTCGCCTGGAACCTCTCCACAAGGTTGACAAGTTCGTTTGCATTCTTAGGATCACCTTGTCCCACCCAGCGTTGCAAGTCAGTAGGAAGCGCTCGGAGGTAGCGATCCATCACGACCTTCTCTAGGATTTGTGCAGGAGTAGAAGTGTCTGGCTCCAACCACTTTCTTGCCAAATGGATTAGGTCATACATCTGGGACCTCGCTGATTTGTCCAGACTGTAGCTCCAGTTGCGTACCCTCCGGGCACGGACTGCAGTAGTAACTCCTAGTCGGGCAAGTATCTCCTCTTTTAGCCGAGTATAGTCCTTAACCTCTTGCTCACTGAGGTCATAGTAGGCCTTTTGGGGTTCACCTGTTAAATAGGGCGCAATTACCTCTGCCCACTCAGCGGCTGGTAACTTCTCTCGCTCAGCCACGCGCTCAAATACTGTTAGAAAGGCCTCAACATCGTCCTCAGCAGTCATCTTTTGCAGCGCTTTCTGCACAGTCCTTCTCCCAAAAAAAATCTCTGGAGCGGCTCCCATCACTATGGGTGGATTAGTAACCACAGGCGCCTCACGATTTACTATCAGGTGCTCGATAAGTTGTTGTTGGCTTTGGCGCAAAGCTTGCAACTCTTCCTTATGCATCTGCTGTTGTGCCGCCATGGACTGTTCATGTCGTTGCTGTTGTTGCAAACTCACTTGCATAAACTGCTTCAGCATCTCCTCCATGTTGCTGGACTGTTCCTGGAGTGTCATTGCAGCTTTCACCCAAGACATAAGCAGCTGTAGCCAAGTCTGTCCACACCGTTGCCCCTAGCAACCGACTTTGCCCGCATTCGAACACCAATTGTAAGGGATCTTCCCGGGGTAGGGTGTGTTTGGACACAGTTCACAGCAGACTTGGAATTTATAAAGCAGATCTTGGCGTTTATTCGTGGTACAAACAGTCCAGCAAACAAAATATACAGCAACACCGTGCTTTCTAAGTACAACAAAAATAAAAGTCCTAGCCCGGCTGGGCGCTTACTAACAGGTTCTGCTCACCTATCTGACACTTACAAACACAGCGTCTTTCGCCTGGATATCGCAGGGTGAGTTTTAGCTCCAGCAGTGGCTCTGCTTGCAGCTTCCTTCAACACACAGATTGTTCATTCCCTGGCTGAGAGCAAACACCTGCAGACCCTACAGAGCCTTTAGCTTCCCAGGCTAATTAGGATCCAAGCTCACCTGATCCCAAACCCAGAACTGGATCGGGGGATGTGGAATGACAGGTCCCTCTACCAAACCTACCTGCCATTCCATATAAACCCAGGCCCGGCAAAATTAAATAACAACTCAGCAGCATATCGCTGCTGAGAAACTGATCCATCCTGGATTTACCATCTCACACTGTGTAGCAACCTAGGTGAGATGTACACCCCCTCGATCACTTCTCCAGTGACATGTCTACAATATATATATATATATATATATATATATATATATATATATATATATATATATATATATAATTCAGGTGCATGCTTTGGCCAATCATCAGATGCCAGTGCACTGTGAACTCGCAGTGCATTATGGGGCTTTTCACGGCGCTCAAATTTGCAGCGAATGCCCCATATGTTCAAGAGCAAATGTTTGCAAGCAATCGAGCTTCCAGCTTATCCCTACTCTTGTATAACATCTTGCTAAAGTAGTCTGAGATGTGATATTTTCATAAATCAGATTATGTATCTTTATGTGTCTTTTTTCAGAGAAGCAGGCCTTAGATGTGAAAACTAACACATAGAAATCAATTCTTTTGGGTACTGATCTGCTACATCGGCCTTTCTCATCATTTTCACCCCCTAGAGGAATCCCTAAAATAACTTTAGTCCTTGGGGAACACTAATGCCGTGTACACACGATCAGACTATCCGGCGGACAAACCGCCGGACTTTGAAGCGGAGGTCCGTCGGACTATCCTAACGAGCGGACCTGCCCACACACGACCGGACTTTTCCGATGAACGGAGGAAAGTCCGTTAATTTTGAACGCAGCTCCAGGTAGACGGGACTAGCGAGGGAAGTCAATGTCGCCACCTTCGGTGGCAAGATTGACACCTCGCTGGCCCTGTCACCTGGTATGGACTTAAAAGGGGAAGCCCTATGCTGAAAAAACGGTGTGGGGGTCCCCCCCAAAGTCCATATCAGACCCTTATCCGAGCACGCAGCCCAGCCAGTCAGGAAAGGGGGTGGGACAAGTGAGCAGCCCCCCAACTCCTGAGCCGTACCAGGCCGCGTGCCCTCAACATGGGGGGTGCTTTGGGGAAGGGGGGCCCTGGGGCCCCCACCCCAAAGCACCTTGTCCCCATGTTGATGAGGACAAGGGCCTCTTCCCAACAACCCTGGCCGATGGTTGTCAGGGTCTGCGGGCGGGGGGCTTATCGGAATCCGGGAGCCCCCTTTAATAAGGGGGCCCCTAGATACCAGCCCCCCACCCTATGTGAGTGAGTATTGGGGTACCATGTACCCCTACTCATTCACCTGGTGAAAAAAAGTGTAAAGAAAAAAACAAAACACATGTTTTTAAAATAATTTATTGCACAGCTCCGGGGGTCTTCTTCTGTCTTGGGGGGTCTTCTCACCGGACTCCTCCGCTATCTTCTGCTAGCTCTTTTACTAGCGGAGGAGCCCGACTGTCTTCTTCATCGCCGCCACCGTCTGGGGGTCTTCTTTCGACTTCGGGGGTTTTGTCCCCCTCTTCGGGTCTTCTTGCTGGGCCCTCCGCTTTCTTCTTCCAGCTGTTTTACTAGTGGTGGCCCGGTCTTCTGTCGCTGCCTCTTCTTCCGACTTTGGGGGTCTTGTCCCCCTCTTCGGGGGTCTTGTCCCCCCTCTTCAGTTCTTCTTGCCGGGCCTCCGCTTTCTACTTCCAGCTCTTTTACTAGCGGTGGCCCGGTCTTCTGTTGCCGCTGTCGCTGCCTTCTCTTCTTCTCTCCTTTTTCCTTGAGATGTTGACTCGATGCTCTCTCTGGCCGCAATGACAGGGACGGGTTGTGCGGAGACTTATATAGGGACAATGGGGGGGGGGTCACCGGCTGATGTCACATGATGACCCCACCCCTTATGACGTCACAGTCCCAGCATCCTCCAGATCAAAAGTAAAAAGCCCTGTACATTATTGGCAGTAGGGAGATTGTAATGGACTGTGAATAAAAATGTCGCTGGAGCATTGTCATGGTGGAGAATCCACTTGTTAGGCCAGCGTCTTTTCCTCTGCACAGATTCCTGAAACTTTTTCAGAATTTCCAAATAACAATGTATTTATTCATGAAATGTTCACCTGTAAGCACCTGTTATAACAGTTTCAGCTTTACTCGCAATTTTGCCTATTTTCACACAAAATATGATGCTAATCCGCTGCTCCATATTCATGTCAATCCTTTTCAGCCGACAGTGCAACACACATGTGTTATTTCTTCTATTGCTTTGTAACAACTGAGTCAGCTGGTCTGCGACTCAGGCGAGTGCAAGCATGTCCAAACACACTTGAGTGTGATTCACCACTGTAGTGCTATTCTGAGAGTCAAATTGTCACACCTCGTACACTGATGGTCAGAATGCCACCCTTTTGGGCAGCTAAAAAAAAAGACTTGGTGTCATGCTGCTGGCTTGGCCAAGTAGCGTTAGATGCAGAAATATGCAGGCACAGCTCAAGGAAACCCTAGCAACCTCTGGAGGAACCCCAGGCTTCAATGGAAATCTGGTTTAAAATGGTTGTGCTTCATCTATAGTTATGAATATCTCCTTGGGCTGTCACACATGAGCTGACATGGCCCAGAGACCACCAAATACCCTACGTATAAATCATTTACCGAAGAGCTGGGATCCACAGCAAAACTTGGCCTACAGTGGCACATGGACAATACTTTAATTTCCTCTCCTCCACAGAAGGACAAACCCCTACTTACAAGGTGTTGAGAAATTCTCCATGCAAGACAATGATTTCCTCTGACTACCCTTTGTCTATTTAGATATTTACTATAAACTTTTATATGTGATCGTTTCCCCACAACCACCATTTAGATTTAAATGTTAAAAGGCCAAGTGTCATTTTCCAGGTTGACAATAAATTTTACTGGTGACCATAGCGAAATAGTGATAGTATTAACCTATTGCTTAATGGTGCCTACTGTATACAGCTGCAGGGGTCCTCTTGCTAAATATGTATAGGTTAGGGAGGAACAAATAAGAAAAGGATAATTCTAGAAGTAAACATGTTCTTTGTGAGCTGCAACACTACTAGCACTTGACTGAATGAAGGGAAAGGAGGCCATTTGGAATTCAGTGGTGGAATACTCATTCACAGTTGAAAGAAGTCCATGTTTATAACAGACATGGCCATTGTTGGCCATCTGTGCCAGGCATTTGGTGGCAGGTTACAATAGATATGGTCATACAATAACCTCATAACATGCTGTGGTGGCCCTTATCTGTCACCCCAGGAATTCCATATCCCAGCAATGTACTTTGACCATGTGAAGACTATTACTGCTTAGTTATGGATTCTACTTAGTTGTTTGTCAGTGAAGTGAATCACTCTTAGCATTTCTGACTATTCTGCAAGCAGTCAGGTATGTAACATGCTAGTGTTTATTAATCGGGTTCCCTATTTGAACATATCTAAGATCACATGTCAGTTTAATATATACTAGACAGGCAGAGAGTTATTCATTCACAGCCTGAGTTAATGTGTGATGTATAAGAAGTCTGGGGATGATTTAGTCAATGAGAGAGGCAAAAAAAAAAATATTCTGCAACATCTGCTTTACATGGCACAAACACATGTTTACATATCTCCTACTCACCCATTATGGCTGGACATAGATGGCCATTGATTTTAGTAGAAAATGTCCTCATCTAAACATGCTTTGGCACATTCAAAGTGAAAAGATCATTTGTGTTAAGTCGTGTTTATATTGGCATCAGCTTATAATAGCAGTGTGTACAGCAGGATTTACAAAGCATTTGTAGAGCTTTTAGCAAAATTTGTTGAAATCTTTAAAGAACCATTCAGCTCCGGGTTGGAAGTGTTAAATATTAATCTTAATAAGTGTGTTAAGTATCACGTTAGGCCTCATACATAGGACTGAAACATATAGAGAAGAAAGAAGAGCACACAACCTTGTGCATTTGCCAAAGATAAAATGTATTAAAAAATTTAACAACAATAGTAATACTCACAAACAAATGTGATAAAAAGGCTTCTCAGTAGTCCAGCAAATGGAACCATGTCTCTAGACACCTGCAACCCGGACCGGGTGTTAAGGGGTACCAGATGGCATCGCAAGCGGCTTACGCATTCCGAGGGAGGACCCTCTTCCTCAGAGCCACAGTGGTGCGATGTCATTTGGTCCCCCCTAACACCCGTTCCAGGTTGCAGGTGTCTAGAGACATGGTTCTATTTGCTGGAGTACTGACAAGCCTTTTTTATCACATTTGTGAGTATTATTATTGCTGTTACATCTTTTAATAAATTTTATCATCTTTGGTAATGCACAAGGTGGGTGCGCCTTCCTTTCTTCTCTATATGTTTCAGTTCTAAGGATATCCATTGTTCTGAGGAGGGCAGCAAGACCATTGACATTCCGCACTCTATACAAAGGGTTGGCTGCACCCCCCACCTATAGACTAAGCCCCCAAGCGCATGAGATTGTGTTGAGTTGTTTGGATTTGCTCATATATAGGACTGCCTGGGACTGTAGTGTTAAGTATCACTTTAGGCCTCATGCATAGGACTGCCTGGGGCTGTAGAACATAACATTTGGGAGTATTTTCCTGTCTAGGAGCTACAGGTGCAGTGTACACCTACAATATAAGTCAACGGCTGCACAACAGTATACGCTAGGACTTGATAAACGTATGCATATGGACGTACGTCCCTGGATGCAGAAAGTCTGCATCCAGGGTTGTAATTTTACAGCTATGGCTGTATGAAGCACCTATAGCTCCCAGGCATAAAAATATGCCCGATATTTATGTTCTATGGCCCAGGGCACCCGTGTGTATGAGGCCTTAAAATAGCTGCTATTAAGCTTCCTTAAAGCGGAGTTCCACCAAAAAATGGAACTTCCCCTTTGAGTACTGGTGACCCACTGACATGCCACATTTGGCATGTCATTTTTTTTGGAGCAGGTACACAATTTTGACAGGCACAAAGCTCCCACTTCCTCCCCTGGTGCCACGGTGACAGAAGGAAGTTCACCTCTCCCCCTCCCTCCCTGCAATCTTCTGGGGCATGTCACAGGTCCCAGAAGATTGCCCGGCCATTCACAACACGCAGTGCATGCCCAGCTGTGAAACCACAGCCGGGTGCCCACAGTTACAATGTCAGAGAGGACGGGGAGAGGAGCGAGGCTTCGTACGCCGCATCCCTGGACCGAGTGGTTGATTGTCTGTTTATTAAAAGTCAGCAGCTACACTTTTTTGTAGCTGCTGACATTTAAATGGGTGGAACTCCACTTTAAAGTGGAGGTCTGCCCGCCTCCCCCCCAGAAAATTTTAGGTCAGCAGCTACAAATACTACAGCTGCTGACTTTTAATGTATGGACACTTACCTGTCCAGGGAGCCCGTAATGTTGTCACCCCAGAAGATCTTTGGATCAGCTGTTGGGTGCAGCCACTGCCATTGCCGGTAAGGGAACCTAGCAGTAAAGCCTTTTGGCTTCACAGCCGGTTCCCTACTGTGCATGCGTGAAGCGTGCTACGCTTTCTAATTGGAGGAAGGAGGAGAAAACTTTTATTGATCAGCAGCTGCAGCCACTGATCAGTGTAAGGAATTTCAGCTCTTGAGCACCACCCTTTGGACCCCTTCTGCTAATGTCGTGTTTGGTGAGCATGCGTGTTTGTACTTTCAACTTTTGTGTGATGGATTTGTGTACTGACCATCCGAAAATCTGACGTCAAACCACTGTCCGCCGAAAATTTACTAGCCTGTCATCCAACATTTGTTGGCCAAAAGTTGGACAAAAATTGTCAAAAGGAGCGTTTTAACGGTAAGATTTTAGGACAACAGTCTGTCAACATACAATCCCCTGACAACAAGCGTACCATGTGTACGAGGCTTTAGATTGTAATCTCCTTGAGGGCAGGGACTGATGTAACTGTTCAATATACGTGTAAAGCGCTGCATAAATTGATGCTGCTATGTAAGTACCTGTAATAAATAAATTATTTAAACTTCCCTTTTTATTATTATTATTATTATTATTTTGTTGTGTTTTTTGTTATGGATAACATAAACAAAAAAAAAGTCAATATCACCAAAGAGGTGTTTGTTTGTTCTAAAATCTACTTTGTTATTTTAGGTAATAACAAAGGTATTGCTGAATAAAAATGAAAAAAATATAAAAAAAGCTGCTGTTTGTTTCCCAATTTGAGATTTCTCTAAAGCTGGTCATAGATGATTACTTGAAGACTAATGCCGCGTACACACGATCGGAAATTCAGCCAGCAATAGACTGATGAGAGCTTTTGGTTTGGAAAATGTGATCACGTGTATGCTCCATCGGACTTTTGCTAGCTGAATTTCAGCCAGCAAAAGATTGAGAGCACGTTCCTATCCAAAAATCCATTCGTGTGCATGCAATTCCGACGTGAAAAACCTCACGCATGCTCAGATTTAACTACAAGATGGAAGCTATTGGCTATTGAACTTCCTTTTTTTTTAGTCCCATCGTACCTGTTGTACATCACCGCGTTCTTGACGGTTGGAATTTGGTGTGACCGTGTGTACGCAAGACAGCTTGAGCAAAATCCCGTCAGAATTCCTTGGAGAAAACCATTAGAGCTTTTTCCAATCAAAATTCAGATCATGTGTACACGGCATAACAGATTCCTCCATCCACATAATCAAAGTGAATGGATGCTGAGACATTGTATTCTGATAATGGGACCCGACGCTCTCAGAATACACAGATCTGGGGCTGTAGCCACTGATCAACACATTTTTTCCAACATGTTCATTCAACAGAAGTGGATCTAACGATTGATTTCTGTCAGACAGGGATGGTCACACACTGATTGAAATTCCACCAGTCCCTGATGAACTGGCAACTTTTTTTTTCCATCTATGGCCACCTTGACCTCCAGTTCTCATGAGAGATGGTCACCAGGAAAGAAAACAAAAGGAAATCTCTCAGGGATGTAGAAATTGATACAACTTCAGATATTCAACAATCTCTAAATGAATAAAAAAGATTTTGACTGCAGTTCTACTTTAAACTTTAGGAAGTCCTGGGGCCCTGCAGACCTATGGTACCCATTCTGCTTGAAGGACTAAGCCTTTTAAGTTACATTGTAAATGCATTTCATGGGTTGTGCTCAGACGGTGAGTTTATAAAGCAGTATGTATACAGTTCTACCTGACCGCCTGGAAAAGCTGTAATTTACACTGAGCCATTATGGATGATTACCATTCCCATACACTGTAATATGGCTTGTTATGCATTAACGGCACCTCCATCTGAGAGGACAGGACCAGTTCATTGCCACTTAGCATTCATGGTTGGATCCAGACAAAGAAACAAAAAATTAATAATACGCTTATGTAATCCTTGTGTTATGGGTGTAATCAGGTTTGAAAAAATAATTGTAATAGCAACAGACAAAAAGAAGCTCCAGGCAGGCATCCTGGCGGTATTGATGAGTCAATTAATTCTTTATTCACTGGAATCAGAAAGTCTATTCTAACTGGACAAATTCATTAGGCGTTAGGCCTTCATACTACATAGCCGTTAGATGTGGCGGCTGCATTTGCTTTTCTCTTTTTAGGCTTTTTTTTCCCTCTGTTTTCACCTGGTGATCTGACCAGTAACACACCTCCTGTATTAGAGTGACCCCACTCTGCATGAATGAGCACAGGGGGCACCTTTGGACAGCAACATTGTCAGTCCAGGAGGAGGGAAGTGTTAGTTTTACTAGCAGATTTAGATACACTAAAAAATTGGAACCAAACTCCAGCTAACACTTTATTATCAGTTACAGCAAAAAGATTTTTCCAGAAACACGAATGACTGTTTCAGTTGGATATGCACATTTATTTGTTCAGCGGATGGCCGTAGCGTCAGCCTTATATAAAAAAAAGTTGTATGATCGTCCTTCCCCAAATAATCAATTTTTTTGCTTTTGGGATAAAGGTTTTACAAAAATAAATAAATACTGATCATTGTGAGCACCCCTGTCAGCGGTAAATGGTTTGTCTCAACCCTGTAACTGATACATCTGCAAGACAGCTTGTTCTTTTGAAAAATAACAGACTTACTGGCAGGATCATCTGGTAAAGGGAAAGAAAGCCTAAAAAAGAAAAGCAATGCAGCCATCACATCTAAGAATTGGTAAGCTGCAATATAATACATGTTTGCTTTTGAATTTAAAGAGGAGTTCCATCCTCCCACCAAAAAAGTAAAAGTAAGTAGCTACAAATACTGTAGCTGCTGACTTTTAATATTAGGACACTTACCGTCCATCGATCTCAGACGATTTTCCGATTGGCTCTTGGGTACTGCCGCCGCCATTCGTAGGAAGGGAAGCCGGCAGTGAAGGTGGTGGCGGAGGAAGGAGGAGGGGAGCCGAGGCATAATCCAGCGACGTTGTGGTTTATCAAGCATGGCCCTTGATGTCCAGAGGGCTCCACAATATTTCAGTTTTTGTAAATTTGCTAATATTATTTCTAAGACATTGTTAAGTGTTTACAATACTTATTTTTTTAGGAGTTATGTCCCCCCCCAGCTCAATTCCTGATTGGTTATGTGCGAGTGACAAGGTAGAAGTTTACATTACAACACACTCAGAAAAATCATGTGTTAGTATGAAATGGAACTATTAAGATAAGACCAATTCCAGCTTTTGTATACAGAAGTTTGCATTACAAAGACATTTTTACAGGTCTGCGATAGTTAAGATTCTGAAAGACATTGCGCTCATTTAGGTAAGTGTTTGACTCTAGCACAGTAAAAGCAAATGTCATCAAGAGCATCCAGCGATATTTTTCGGAACAGAACACATAAAAATACAAAAAAAGTGACAGCACTAGTAGCCTTCTATATTGAAGAGGAATTGAATTCTGGAAGCTTTGCACACAAAAAGTCCAGCCTGAGGTTGCCACTCTTACATCCATCCTAGGGACTACATAGGTGTGCGGCTATAGGGATACTTTCCTTTTGTACAACCCAACAAAAATACAGCCAGAGAACAAAGGACTGGTCACTGGTATTGTATGTGTTCTCCCTTATCAAATCTATCCTCATTACTAAATTACCATGCCTTTGTCTTGTCCCGTGTCTCTATATGGAGGGCACCATCTTGGTAGGGGCAGGGCTTTGCTTCCTCTTGTCAGAGCCTCCAGCAAGGAGAACAGTGAGCAGCACAGCAGTAAGATCACTAAATCTCACTCCATCACTTCTAAATGTTTTCTACAATGTAGCAAACCTTCACTTTCTGAAATAATTTACACCTTAATTCTATACCAGCAGATTGGGAGGCTGCTTTCCTGTGCTAGGAAAATGGTCGTACAGTATGCTTGAAATGGTACCTACCTGGTGGGACATTCTATAAGACATGGATGGCACTGGACAAACTGCAAAATAGGAGGACTGTCCTAGAGAAAAAATGCCAGTGTGCCAGCACTTACCCAGTGATCTATATGCTGAGCTGTTTTTGCAATTTTCAACGAAATGTCCTGTATTAGCAGTGGCAAAGCTGCCAATTAAACATGTTCTAGTTCAGCCTTTTCAAAGCAAGGGAACCCTTAAAATAACTTTCCAGTCTCAGGGAACCCTCTGCTAAAAATTACTATATCTACAATTCATGATGCATTAGTGTGATGGTCAGCGGGAAGAATGCTCCTTACACTTGCAGTCATTGAGAAGAATTGCCCCCTTACAGGTAGCTAAAAAGATGGAAGGTGTCAGCGAGAACTTATTTGAGAGGCAGAAATTGCTCATTGCTCAAGGAACCCCTGGTAACCTATGGAGGAACCCTTCGGTTCCATGGAACCCTGGTTGGGAAACCCTGTTCTAGATACTGTATATCACATGAAACATATAATCGGACAATCCCAGTACCCTAAAAGCAAATCATCACAACTTCTACCTACAGTCCCTAACAATTTATTGAAAAATGGAGTTGATGCATTGAACCTGCCACTATATACAATAAATCATAGATAGTCTTCATCTGCATCCCCTGAGGAGTTAGCCTGTGATAAGTGTACAATGATTCATTGCTATTCTAGTTGGGGACTTAAGATGGAAGTTGTATTTTATTGTATGTAACGTAAGGTGCATTGGCCTTTTTTATACACCAACTCAATTTGAAACCGTATTTAACCCCTTCCTGTTTGCTCCTGGCAGCTCTTTAACTTGCTTTTAATACTTGGAGGTGGGACAGACTTTCCAATTATGTGATCACTGTGATTGACTGTCATAGTGGTCGCATAATCAGGGGCCCTCCTGCCAGCTTCTGATTACTATCAGAGAGTGGGAGCTGTTGGTGACAGTGAGCATGCTCTCAGCACAGAAACCTCAGCTGCCATGGATGCATATGTGCTGCATGTGGGCATTAAGGCCCACCCTCCCTTCCACTGCACATATGCGTTACGTGGTCAGCAAGAAGTTAATAAAATATTTATTTTAATAGATGATCTTAACGCCAGACTCTTTTACAATACTGGGTTAGTCCTCTTATTTATTTGATGTGATATACAGTAGCTGGAGTACATAGTAGGGATGATGGTAACATGAACCAGATGTAATGCCTAGGTAAATACGAGGAATTAGAGCCGATTTATACACAACGTACAGCTGCCAGAGAAGTAGATTGCTGTAGTTTCCTCTCCGGCAGCTGTCTGTTTTGGCTGTGGTAGACAGCAATGTGGGCTAAATGTCCTGTATTAGCAGTGGCAAACCTGCCAATTAAACATGTTCTAGTTCAGCCTTTTCCAACCTTTTCAAAGCAGAGGAACCCTTAAAATAACTTTCCAGTCTCAGGGAACCCTCTGCTAAAAATGACCATATCTACAATTCATGATGCATTAGTGTGATGGTCAGCGGGAAGAATGCTCCTTACACTTGTGTTTCCTTTTCCCCCTCTATTCGAAGTGTACAAATGTACATTTCATGCATGTCCCTGTACAGTGCGTTGTGATAAAATGCGGCACGTCCGCTCCAGGCTGCGTTACAGTGTGAATGGGACATACAGAAAACAATAGTTGTTTTCTGGGTGTTCTTGCAATGACCAGTGTTTTACAGTGCAGTCAAACGACGTTGTTCTGTCGAATAGTGCATCTCGACGGATAATGCCTCCGACGATCTGCGCATGCGCAGGACATAACGTCACAGCAGCTGATCTCTTGTTCAGCTGGCATGACGTCAACACTGCTCATGTGCAGATTGTCGGAGACATTATCCGACGATCATCAAAGTGCGGTATTCTGTCAAATAGTGCAATTCTTCTTCCACCTGTGACGCGATCGATGATGTCTCGCGCATGCGCACAGAAAGCGAAGCAGAATGTGATTAGATTCTCCCTCTGTCCTTTGCTGATCGTTGGATAATGCCTTCGATGATGTACGCATGTGCAATGCTGACATAACGCCAGCTGTTTGGGAGATCAACTGGACTGATGCTAAGTACTGCGCACGCGCAGATCGTTGGCGGCATTATCTGACGATCTGCACTATTTGATAGAACACCGGTCACTGCATTATGTGTGAATACAGCCTTAGACAGTATTGTGTGCACTACACATATATACTACAATATGCATGTATTTACAACAGAATGTCAGGTATTCTTTGATGCTTGGTTGAGATACAACAGTTTAGCAGGCCATTATTGCAGCCTCTCTGGATATCAGAGGTGTCACGTTTCTCTGTCTGGAGTGACATCATAAAGTGTCCAGACACAGGCTGAGCTATGTGCAGGGTGTCACAGATGGGGGAGGTTTAGGAACAATGCTGCAGCTCTACATATGGCTTGTCTGCATCTGTCTCAAGTGATCTGTGACCCCTTAATTATGGAAAGAAACAAGACGTGCAGCTTCACCCAGGATCACTCTATTTACCTTTGCCGCCTAAACTGAATAGATCAAATACCTAATCATCAATATCTTATCAATAAACATACAGATGTTGTGCAATAGTTATTATTTACAACCCATGTCAATATACAGTGCTTTATTCTGAACAAAGCTAGACAGATCACATAATAAAACATGGAACCACAGAGAGGTCTAGCCATACACTATGCAATCTGTTTATACAATCGCCTTTTTATTGTAAAGCGCTGAGCAAACTGTTGGAACTATAGAAATCCTGTATAAATTATCTCCTTAAGATCTGCCATCAACTATGTAGTGCAGGAGCCTTATTGAGTGGATAAACATTGAATGGATTGTTAATGTTTCTCCTTATATTATGTCATTTTGGTAAATCCACAGAAGATTAAATGGTATGATCTGAATGTACAGTGTAAGGATCAGCACAATCATCGATAGGTGCCAACAAACCCCTACTCCTATGCTGGGCATGATAAAAAAATATATAAATATATAACAAAAACAATGACCATTATTATATTATTATACAGGATTTATATTGCGCCGACAGTTTGCGCATCGCTTTACAACATTAGGGCAGACAGTACAATTATGATACAATTCAATACAGGGGGGGATCAGAGGGCTCATTGAACTTTTCCTAAACAGCCCCATAAACAGCACATATATATTTTATATATATATATATATATATATATATATATATATATATATATATATATATATATATTTATTTATTTTTTTGTGGGCTAGTCCTCAAACTGCTACAAATACTTTTAGAAAAGGGAAATGTGCTTTGTATTTATACAATGTATTTATTTGTTATATAGTAGAGGCCTGTTTATTATGTTTACAATTGTGTTTATGTTTATTTGTTATATAGTTGAGGGTTGTTTATTATATTTACAATATAGTAACACTGTGCAGATAAATCCACAATATTTGAAAAGGTAAAATGTATATGTAATGGTGTACTCTGTTTGCAAGCCAAAAAAGAATATATAGATATATATCTATATATGTATCTATATATTATCTATCTATCTATCGGCTTGCAAAGAGAGTACACCATTACATATATGTGTTACTTTTTCAAATATTGTGGGTTTTATCTGCACAGTATTACTATATTGTAAATATAATAAACAGCCCTCTACTATATAACAAATAAACATAAACACAATTGTAAACATAATAAACATGCCTCTACTGTATAACAAATAAATACATTGTATAAATACAAAGCACAACATTGCCCTTTTCCAAGTTTTTGTAGCAGTTTGAGGACTAGCCTACAACACATGCACAGCACATTCTATTACATAGTGTGCCTTTTTCAGCTGTCAGTTTGGAATAGAGTACTGACCTGCACACAAGTTTGCTGGAAGTGGTAAAGTAGGGGACACTTACCTAGCAGCAGTAGGACTCCCAGTCCAGGTTTGCCTTTCATTTTCACATTGGGTTTGTTGGGAGGATATTGGAGTGGATAGGAATAAGGCACACGACCAGCCTTCTGTGCTCCTGCTACACATCTATTTAGTGGAAGGTCCTTTGTACAATGAATGGGACTGGGGCTCTGCTCCACCTCCAACACTGGAGGCTGAACTCTTTCTTCTGGATGGGGAATGTGCTTTCTTAGATGGGGGAAGGATGTCACAGTCTTTTATCACATCTCCATCTGGGTGTAAATAAACATGCTGATAATGCTGGCTGTCCTGTACACTCCCTCATCTCAACAGAACCATGACTTGTTCAAATGTAATACCATCATTTGTTCAGTTTTATTATTTATTTTATTCATTTATCACAGGTATGTATATAGCACTGACCATTTACACAGTACTTTACATATTGTACAATCACAGCAAACCCTTCTCTCAAGGAGCCTATGTTAGCCATACATGGATTGAAATTTTGCTGCTTCAGTAGGGACTGGCTGATTTTTGATCCATGGGAGGGCAGGTTGATTGTACACAAGTCGATCTATCAATCAGCTTGTGTACAACTAGCCTGTTGGATTTTTCCTGAATCGGTGCTGCCGGCTATAGCCTGCAATACTGGTCATTGTACTCTGATGGCTGGGAAGTCACAGTGGAAGTGATTCCTCCATCCACATCATGTGTGTGGATAAGGGAATTGGATCATTTTGTTTTCCGTTCAACACACTGGTTGAAAAAAAAAAAGAAAAAAAAAAAAGGATGAATGTATGGACTGCTTTATAATTTAAAGTGAGGCTGAACTCACGTTTAAAAAGATGTCTATTGAAGTATGTATTCTTAAAAGAGAAGTATGATTTTTTTTTTTTTTTTTTTTGATTCATCCTTACCTAGGTGGATGCAGCATTGGTCTGATGCTGCATCTGTCCCCCGGCACCTCTAACGTTGAGAACCGAGCGATCGAACACCACCGATCAGAGCCCCATGAGCTCTGCTGCCTCCTCACTCACTGGAGCGCTGGGCTGTGGAGGGGGGGCGGTCGGCTCAGGCTGTCAGGGGCTCGCTGAGAGGGTTTCGGTCCAGGGATCTGGTGGATCTTGACTCCTTGGTTGGGATGACGCTGAGCCTGGACTGACTTCTGTGATGTCAGCAGAGAGCGGACTTCAAAACTAACTGCACTCCTGTGATCCACAGGAGTACACACAAACAAGCTTTGGCTGTACTTCTCCTCTAACTCAGAAAGTCTCTTCTATTGCTCTAAGCCTCCTCTAAACCTGAGAACTCTTCTTTTTTTATGCTAATGTGATCTGTCTGTTAGAGGATGGCTCAGTTGTTCTCCATGGTTCCACGCTATGAAGAAACATTCACTTCTGAGATGGACTAGAGACTATGATCTATGGACTTTGTAGTATCCATAGAGCAGTGTATGACCGCAACTGATGTGGACTACTCATTCCAAACAAACAGAAGGGGGGGGGCATGCAGAGGCCTGGTTGGAATTTAAACCAAGGACGCTAGTGCTGTAAGGCAGGAGTACGAAGCTACTGTGCTACCTGTGTTTTCTTATTACCTTCACCATGTTCAAACTTTAGAACATTTATTTGAAATCGCATGAAGTCAATAGAAAATTATCTTTCACAGATTTCCTCTATACATTGCTCTAGTTAATCCTAGCCTCTGGCTGCCCTGAAACATACCATATAAAGAGTGCAAAGTCCATATGAATCAACTTTCAGTACCCCAACTGGGTACCCACCGGCCACCAAAGTGAAGCTCCAAAAAGGGAGAACAGAGTTACATATGTCAGCAGTCCTCTGTGCAATTTCCCTTCTAAGGACCCAGTAACAATTCCTCCCCTTGTATTTATAGCCCACCACAATGGGGCAGAGCCATGAACACCAGGGAACTGGCAGAATCAACCCCTTCCTAACTTTTGGGCAGCCTGATAGAACACTACATGCTAAATATGTTAAACCAGCACAGTAAGTGACAAAATGAGGTAGGACATAACTAGTTATTACCCCAAAGTAGACACCTTCCTACATGGTGGTCTCTCTGTCATTGAGTTGCAAAGCCTGCGATCACTTATTGCACATCATAAGCACTTTTAGAATTTGCCAATTTAGCCAAGTCTTAATTCTATACCATTAGTCCCTATTCCCAGAAAGAGCTTATCACCTAGGAAAGTTATATAAACAGTGTAGGCTTATTATAGGCATAAGGGAGAAGCCAAAGTAAACATTGGAGGAGAACACTACTTTCCTAGCTGAAATCAAACCCAGGGCTAGTTTACGCACTCCCTATAGTGGTCTACTGGTTAGCATCCTGGCTTTGCAGCACTGGGGTCCTGGTTTCATTTCATAGTAGGGATTTTATCTACTTGACATTTATATATTCTCATGTGTTTATTTGGGTTTCCAGTGGTTGTTCTATTCACCCCTCAACTCAAAATGGTCTTGGTATAGGTAAAACTTACTGAGGAAGTATGGAGCCTGTCAATGCTTAAGCTGCCAAGTACTGCGTGCAATCAGCCCATTCCTGCCGATGGGGACTCAGGGGCTGCAAGGACACAGCTGCTCATCCCTAGTTAACAGAAATGCAGGCGCTCAGCTCCAAATGCACACTGTCTGCATGAAACACCTGGTGGCTTGAGCTGCATAAACACACAACCCATTCATTGACCACGGGTGTAGGTGCCCATGTAAATGAGGCCAAAAATTGCTATGGGTCTCAGTACATGCATCAGATTATAACATCAGGCTATATTAGTACCAAAGCAAATCTTGTTTCTAGTCATATATGCAAATTGTGCTTGATAAATAAAATATTAGAACATGCTTAGTCTACAAAGTGAATGTTCAATAAGTTTAGTGAATGAAGTAAAAATTCACTTTGCAAAAAATGCCCAATCATGTGCAAGGGAGATGAAAAACAGGAATTTTGCTGACACATGATTGGATGATTGTAGTCAGTTTGACCTCATACACTAAACAGTTCAATCTCTGTATTTGCAGACGATACTAAGCTAAGCAGGGCAATAACTTCTCTGCAGGATGCAGGAAGATCTAAACAAATTAATAGGGTGGGCAACTACATGGCAAATGAGGTTAAAAGTAGAAACATGTAAAATAATGCATTTGGGTGGCAAAAATATAAATGCAATCTATACACTGGGGGGAGAACCTCTGGGGGAATCTAGGATGGAAAAGGACCTGGGGGTCCTAGTAGATGACAGGCTCAGCAATAGTATGCAATGCCAAGCTGCGGCTAACAAAGCAAACAGAATATTGGCATGTATTAAAAAAAAGGGATTAACTGCAGAGATAAAACGATAATTCTCCCGCTCTACAAGACTCTGGTCCGGCCGCACCTGGAGTATGCTGTCCAGTTCTGAGCACCAGTCCTCAGGAAGGATGTACTGGAAACGGAGCGAATACAAAGAGGGGCAACAAAGCGAATAAAGGATCTGGAGGATATTAGTTATGAGGAAAGTTTGCGAGCACTGAACTTATTCTCTCTGGAGAAGAGATGCTTGAGAGTGGAAATTATATCAATATACAAATATCATACTGGGGACCGCACAATAGGGATAAAACTTTTTCGTAGAAGGGAGTTTAATAAGACATGTGGCCACTCATTAAAATTCGAGGTTTAACCTTAAACTATGTAAAGGATTCTTTACTGTAAGAGGGGCAGGGATGTGGAATTCCCTTCCACAGGCAGTGGTCTCAGCGGGGGGGCATCGATGGTTTCAAAAACCTTTTAGATAAGCACCTGAATGACTACAACATACAGGGATATACAATGCAATACTGACATATAATCACACACATAGGTTGGACTTGATGGACTTGTGTCTTTTTTCAACCTCACCTACTATGTATGTAACTAAGCTAAGTGACAATTTACTTAACATGAATTCCTTTAGTAAAATTATCCCCTATGTCACTCACATATAACAAACTAGAAAGAATGTCTTGATTATTATTTTACCGCTCTTGCATATGGCTATAAATATAAATATAATTGTATACAGAACTGTTGACTCAAGTTAAAATAGCCATACAGTGAGCGAAATTGACTTTTGTTAAAAGAGCCTGCTAAAAAATGTTTTGGACAAACAGCAGCTGCATCCATTCAGACAGTGTATGGTCAGCACAAGGAAGGCCAGTTCCATTATTTATGACATCAATAGAGTTAGAATTTTGTAAATACAGCAGCATGTTTCATGGCTTTAGACAGAGTATTGGCATATTTCTGAAATTTCTCTGGACATTTACTTTTTCAAAAGAGCTACAATGTTACAGCCTATTTCATTCATAATTGTGCAATGCAAGGGAAGTGATGTGTTAAGTTTACACAAAGCTTCAGAATGTCACTCGTCAGATAAGGCCAACATTCATACATCTACTGCCTATATGAAGGCTGAAGAAATTGTATGTCCCCTTCTACAAGACAGGTGAACACATCCAGGGCTGGGCAAGCGGTGGGCAGGAGGAGCGGCTGCCCTGGGCAGTGTGCGATCATGTGAGATCAAGGAGATTGTGGGAGAGGGGATTTGTGTTGAAACAGGGAATTTGGGGAGTAGCAGGGGGTTAGTATTGTTTTAGGAGGGGAAATTGGGGGGGTGCTAAGAATGGTGAATTAGGGGGATGTGTGTTGAAATGGGGAATTTGGTGGGTAGCAGGGGGTTAGTATTATTTCAGGAGGGGAAATGGGTGGGGGGGATGCTAAGAGTGGTGAATTAGGGGGGTTTGTGTTGAAATGGGGAATTTGGGGGGTAGCAGGGGGTTAGTATTATTTCAGGAGGGGAAATTGGGGGGAGGATGCTATGAGTGGTGAATTAGGGGGGTTTGTGTTGAAATGGGGAATTTGGGGGGTAGCAGGGGGTAAGTATTGTTTCAGGACGGGAAATGGGGGGGTGCTAATAGTGGTGAATTAGGGGGATTTGTGTTGGGAGGGGGGAAGATTTGTGCTAGGAGGGGGTATTTGTGCTTGGAGACAGAAATTTGAAGTGGGGGGAAGATGTGTATTAGGAGGGGACATTTTAAGAGTAGAACATTTGAGCTAGAGGGGGTGAATTTTTTTTTTTTTTGGAGGAGGCATTTGAGCCAGGGGGATTTGGAGGATGGGGGACAAAGATTTGTGCTGAGAGATGGTATTTCAGCAGGGGGGATTTATGCTAAGGGAGTAAGCATGCAGCTTAGTACATAGTGTTTTTGTGGGGGATTTTTTCTGGCACACAATGCTCATACATCTTGGGGGGGGGGGGCACAGTTTGTCATGTTCGCCCTGGGCTGTAGATAACCTTGTCCCAGTAATAACCCCATCCATCCCACATTTCATTCCTTTATACTCTTTATTTATCTTTATACTCTTATTCTACTTTGTCCTGCAATGTACAGAAACCAGTACTTCAGACCTGGGTTCTACAGGTCTGTACAAGGTCTGCAGAGAGACAAATTGTGTTCTGTTTAGTAGAACACAGGAAATAGGGGTGTAGCCCAACAAGTGAGATTTAGGTTTTTTCAGGTTATAAAGTCATAGCTAACACCTAATTGCTACAGGGAACTTCACTGACATCCTTTGCTCCAGTTGAATTGTAACAAGTCAAGCACACCCTGCGTTACTTCCTAGTAGACTAGATATTTGGTGAATAATCACTAACTACTTATGACAGGGAGTCTCTCTAATGACATATTTTGATGTGATTTGCCAATATGAAAGTAAAGCTATACTTTATTCTAAGGATGCTACATTGTATGTTCACCCCCACCAGCCCTCACACTGCCTATATAGCAGTAGTCATCAACTCTGTCCTCAGGGCCCACTAACAGGACAGGCTTAATGTATTACCTTGGGGAGATGCAGACTAGAATACTGCAATCACTGAACAGCAAATGATATCACCTGTCATGTATTTCAGTTATCTTGCAAACCTGGCCTGTTAGTGGGCCCTGAAGACAGGGTTGATGACCACTGCTATATAGGGATGTAAAGCAATACTCCTTCCACAAAATTACTAAACTGACCAAATCACTACTATAATGACAGCGGTGGTGGTACAAGGTTCGGGTGGTATAACTGATGACAAGGTGAAAAAAAAAGTTTTTTTTCGCTGAGATATGAATGGTGTTCTGGGTATCCTCACTACTTCCAGACACTGTAGGTGCAAGTCTGTGTGTCTATTAGGAGAAAGAAACATTGTACAATAGACTTAAACTGGCCATATGTGGATTGAAATTTGGCCAGTTCAGCTGGGAGCGATTGATTTTTTAAATCTGTTGAAGGGGCATGCTGAAAGCATATTTCAGAACAAAGGCTGCAGCCACTGATCAATGTATTCTGATAGCAGTCAGTCCCACTGTCAGTATACAATGTCCTGTCAGGGGGATTCCTCCATCCAACTCGTTTGTGTGGATGGGAGAGTCTTTTCATTTTTTTTTCCATTTAGCCCACTGGCTGAATAGAAGAAAAGTAACTACCTGTATGGCCAGCTTTACTCTGACTTCTAAATGTCTTCCACTATTAAAGTGGTTGTAAACCCTGTTGCAAAACTTGTACCTAGAGGCTTACCTGTAGGTACTGTAATTATCTCCTAAACCGTGCAGGTTTAGGAGATATTTACAATATACCCTTGTGCTGACACCATCGGCACACTGAGGAAATGGTTCGATCGTGCCATTTCTGAAGGGCCTGTGCTGTGACCGGTGGCTCCCACGCGCATGCCATTCACATCGCTGGAGTACGCTAACCCGGAAATAACTCTGGGAGACATGTTGCCGGTCATAGTGGTGTATGTGGATCGCTGCAACAGCTTTGATCTAAGGTAAGTATTTCATAATGAGCTAGTATACGATGCATCCTAGCTCATTATGCCTTTGTCTTGCAGTTTGTTTGTTTTTATATGGGTTTACAACCACTTTAATGGGCAGCTTTAGAATGTAATGTCCTCCTTTCCTGGGGAATGCATATCCTTACTCTGATTTACTATGAGAAGCACAGATCAGAGTTTTCCATTCACACAGCATAACTAAAAACAATATTAAAAGCGGACATAGGACTCTATTTGTATTGTTCAGAATAGCCTGCACAGTGCAGGCATCTGATAGTTGTAAAGTGCATTACTATACAATGAACCATCCAAGCCTTCAGATTTTTTAAAGCTGAAATCCAGGGAAAATTAAAAAAAAAATCCCTTGCATTGGGACTCCCCCGGCAATGCTTGTTTATGCCTTGGGTACCAGTAAAATGTCTTTTGGTGGTGAAACTTAACCATAAAACAAGGCAAATAATGTGTCTAGCCTGTCTGCCTGTTCTTCTGATTTTCTTATTCAAATATTTTATTGAGATGGTACAAAGTTCAATTGACAGAACAGAAAAAATGAAATAAAACAGGGGAATAGCACTAAACATCAATAATGGGGAGTTACAAGTAACATGTCCACAACAATAACAGGAGATGGTAAACATGATCAATATGGGGTTTGTGATACAACAATAGATCAGTAATGTGGGGTATGGATTAGAACATGTTTTATGTTTTAGAAGTGCTAGACATCTAAAACGGGAAAAGAGCTCATGGGTATCCACAGGCGGCACCTCGGAATCAGGTTAAAACATATTAGCAACAGTAGAAATGGGGTGTGTGGGCAAGTAGGCAACACTCCGCTATAGGAGGCTGAATGTGTTATGTCAATTTGAGTGAACTGATTTATGGGAGAGATCTCACCAATGAGGGAAGGCACAATTTCATCAGAGAGAAAGAAGAAAAGGAAATGACAAGAAGTAAGGAGTGAGAGAATCGGTAAGGGGGAAGAAAGTGGGAAAAGATGGGGTGTCGCCAGGAGGAGAAAGGTGGGGTCCAGGGGCAACAGACCTTCGAGCCCTAGAAGATGGAGAGTTAGGGGAGGAGGAGGGTGCCGTCAAAGTCCGGTGGAAGAAAATGGTCCAACCAGGGTTACCAAAAACGGTCATATTTGGAGACTTTGCATGGCTTCAAACTTTGGCGTGGATCATTGCCCTGGTGATCTTTTCTTTTGTCCTCTCTTCATGCATGGTTATCTTGTATGATCTTTTTTTCTGTCCTCTCTCCATGCATGGTTATCTTGTATGATCTTCCATAAATCGGAAAAAGGCTCAGAAAAACATAAGATACTGCAATGCAAAGACAACAAATTTACAAAGATATCTAACCATGTCTGACAATACCTGGCACTGTTATCTTGGTATTATAAACATTGCAACAATTGAATGATTGTGTTAACATTGTGTATCTTTCATTTAAAGTCTATGTGTAACTAGTTACATTGTGTGTTTCTAGTTTTCCAATTATGCTTTAAAAATTGCTCAGAATTGCTGTACTTCTGTGTTACAATATGAGATTGTTGGATGGCTGATGATGGGATAATGCCATGTGTGTATGAAGATAGAAGAAATATCTAAAAAGCTGATAAATACAGAGTTAATTGTTTATCAGGTCAGCGGAGGTGACTAATCAAAAAGGTCAACCGAGCAGATAAAAAGCAGTATTATTTGTTATATGAGTATGCAGGTTTGGGCATGCATCTTGTACAAGAACGCAGACAGGAGTTTTTTTGTTTTATATCAACCTGACAGAACGTGAATGATTATGAACATGGATTTTTTCAAAAATTGCCTGGAGAAACTTAGCCCTACATTTGATTACCTTGTGATTAGTATTGTTTGTGACAAAATATACATTGCTATCGCATGTGCCTTATGGTATAATAGGAAAGCACATACATATGGCTCTCTGCATCTATACAGTATATGGCTCCTTCTGGTGGTCTTTTGGGGCTGAGGAGTTCTCTAACTAGAGACGTCAGAACCTCATGTGGTGCACCTAAACTGGTGTTTGGTTGCTGGCGTTCATGATGCATGTGTTTCTCTGCTCACCCGAGCTTGTCACCTGAGGTGAATCCTGGGGCTGGTTTTAGTACTGCCTTTTCTTTTCTCCCACAGGTTTGTGCTATCCATTTTTGTTTTTCCTCCCTTGCCTCTATCTTCATTAGGCTTCCTAATTTTTCCTTTGCGGGAGCTATTTTTTTCTTTTGTCTGCAGTTCTTGCCTTTCATCTGTGGCTTTTCCTGTGACTGGCATGCATGCACGATCTGGTCCATGTTTTGTGGCTGTTTCTGGTCTCTTGGCTGGATCTGCACTGTGCAGAAGGCCCTGTGTGGCGGCCATCTTTGTTATGGCATGTTCAGGCTCAGGTATGTGTAAGGTGGCTTTTGCAGTGGAAACAGTTCAGTTTCTCCTGGCTTATGCTGCAAGTGAATGGGGGGAGGAGGAAGGCGATTTTGGCACTCTCTGCACAGTGCTGACATCCTTTCTCCAATACTCACTCATGGCACACATGCCTCATTGCAGTACCGCACGCTCTGCCTGCCTCAGCTCCCAGCTACCCCAATGCCCATTGCTGCGCCTCCTATCATTACCTGACCCATAAGTATGGACACTTGGCTTTGACACATTTCTTTTTTTCCCTTTCCCTCATTTAATATATCAATTTGACTCATTTTTGGCACACCATTTCTCGTGTCATAGATATCCATCATATACCAGCTCCTGATCAGTGGCAAAATAGCCATGAAACGCATAGAGCGTTAGATGTTATAGTTACATCCAATCATGCAGTTTTATTAGACTCTAATGTTTTTTACCTAATTAATTCTATTGATCTTCACTATGTGCAATATGTTTATATATGAATTTAGTTTTCTCGATGTATGAACTATGGGATTGATGTTGATGTCTTTGATGCGCAATATTTTCAATAAATACATTTACGATTTATGATGGATTATGGGCTATAGAATGTGCATCCCTGCGCCCTATGTAATGTACCAAATTTACAGCCAATAAATACACATTATCTGATGTCTATTGCTCTTGTTTTGCTTCCAAAATCGCATGCTTTGCCAAAGTCCCAACCCTTTTCTATTTACAATACTTAACTTATTGCTATATAACCAAGACCTTCATCTGCTCAAGTAGGGATCAGTGTTGTACGTAAGAAGAGGAAAAAAGAGTGCCTTTCCATGAACACTGTCTTCATCTTCTGGTGCAACCTAACCCGCTCTCGCTAAAGGTCAAGCGCATCACCATGTGACAACAAGTCCAGTGTCCAGAAGGCACAGAAAGTAACCAGAGTGCCAACAGTGAGAAAAGGGTAAGAACTGCTGGGCCTGTGGTGCAGACCTATTACCAGCCTAATATGTCTGGATATTGCCCCCAAGACGTCTATAATCTAACGGCCTTTCATGGACAAGTAATTAGTGAGCCCCTGAGTTTTCCAGCCACATATGCTGGTGGACTCTGAGCACAATGCCCTGCAGATGAGTTCAGGGCATCACATTTAGCCTTCCTAATCAAGAAGGCCCCAAGCCCATCACAGCCATCCTTATTCACAGACCTAAGGGCACCTTTATCCAAGTCATTCACCCCTGCCTTACGCCTAGCTTCACCAGAGGTAGAAGAAGTTTGGTTGTCCTCTTTGAAGAGTCTAAGCATGTTTTGCATGTCTCTTGGGTCCAGTCATTCATTAGGGTAGTTAAATAGGCCCGGAATAGGATGAACCAAATGACTGCCTTCGAGGTCAGAACATACTTCACATTTTCAAGGCACGCCCTTCCACACTCCCCAATGAATAGAAAAGTGAAGAGGTTGATTCAAGACGAGACGCAGTAGAGATATGAAACTTTACATAAGAAAGCAGCAGGAAAATTACACCCTACCCTAGAGCTTAACGCCTCTTCTCTGATCAAAAGAATGGCATTGCATTTAACATGCATTGCAGTAACACACACCTTACAGCACTGCACCCTACTGCAAAGGTATGGACGCTACCATTATGAATTTTGGCAGGAGAGGTATTCTTCCTAGGAAAGATTCTGTTTCCGTCGGCTGTGTCCTTGATCGATGAATTTACAGATATCTGAGAGATTCATGTCGAGAGGCAGGGGGTGCTTTTAAGCCAGTAATCACAGGATTTCGTGGCAAGTGCAATACAGTTGAGACCCAAAATCTTGAACTCACCATCACCCATGCATTGCTGATTGAGCAGATTATTAGTGCCCTTGGTGAGCTTTGGTGCTTGGTGGATTTTGTGGAAGAAGTAGCATTACTTGTTATCAATATTCCCTTAAGTCAGTTCTGCATTTAATGACAATGAAGAGGGATGTAAAGCCCAGTCCTTGGGCAACAAACCCGTTGTCAGGCAGGGTGGCTTGCAAGTGCCTGTATGATGATTTTTTTTTATACCTCTGACTAGAAGTTGTGACTTTTTCAAGAGACCCACTGCTGCTCAACCCTGGATGTCCTCAGTTTGCTGTGCAGATGGATGGTGCTCACAATCAGCTCTTTATTGCCATATAACAGTGTTTAAGTTTGATAGAGCAGGACACATCCTTGGAATGTTGAACACTCTTTATTAGTCATGATGAATAGTTACATGTACGTCCCAACACGAAGCACTGTTCCAGGAGCAATCTGTGGTTAGTCTGGCCTTCATCCTCATAGGAGGTTGAGGCTCTGGTGAGTTCTCTCTGCTAGTTTGGTCCATTCTACAATCCAGGACTCAAGATCCTTTTGCCAGAATGGGTATGCAAGGGCACCTTCCTGAAGGACGCACAGCCGTGGTCCCTTTGAATCCCTTTATTCCCTACAGGAGGCAGGCTAGTGTGGAGGGGGGCAGGATGACCGATTGTGCACACACATGCTAAAGCCAATCTTTTATATCTGTGGGTGCCTTCTATTGTAAAATTTTGGTGGTTCAGAGTCAGACATTACCCTGCCAGAAAAGCACATTCCGCTCAGGAGATAGATGCCCTTTCTCAGTACAGTATATCAATATTACACGACTGCAATGGGGAATGATTTCAATTCCTCCCTCAGAGTGATTTACAGGTTTTTATTCTCCTCTGTGTCTCATACAAAGAAGACTGGAGGCCAGTGTTGAATTTAAAGGATAAGTTAACTTTTAAATAAATAAATGCAAATTTTTTGGCGGTAAAAAAATTTACATTTAATATTATTTTCTATGGAGCCTGTAAAGCATTGCACAAGCCATCAGCTGATGCCATGCAGGTCTGCAGATCTTTCTGTGTATCTTTGGGCCCTTACATCCCGTACAGGCAAGCAGATACACTGACAGGAAGTATCAATGAACAATCATGGTGCTCCACAGTGCCGTGGTAGTTAATTGAGGACTACTAGCTGACAGCTGCAAAGGATGTCGGGGCTTGTAGTTCACTCACACACAGATCTGTGTAAATAAATTACGCAGTCATGTTGGTGGAGCCCCACATGGCCATGTTGATTTCAAAAAGTGACAGCTAGTACAGAGAACTTCTTCCCATACTGCTGTCACAGGGAAGGGGAGGGGCAGAGGATGCAGCATTGGGAACATGTTACATGTTCCACCCTAAAACGGGGTGGAATATGTAAACATGTTCCTAAAGGTGAACTTATCTTTTAAAGAAACTGAGTCTCGTTGGGAGATGGACATTTTCAGTTTGGGTGTCTTCCTTGTCAAACACACCTCCAAGATGACCACTGCCTTGCTAAAAAAAAAAAAAAAAAAAAAAAAAAAAAGCTGAGGCTAAAGGTGATGGACTGGCTAAGCTTGTCTCCAGACCTAAACCCTATTGAGCATCTGTTTTGGCATCCTCAAACAGAAGGTGGAGAAGCGCGAGGTCTCTATCATCCACCACATCCGTGATGTCGTCATGGAGGAGTGGAAGAGGACTCCAGTGGCAACCTGTGAAGCTCTGGTGAACTCCATGCCCAAGAGGGTTATTTAAGGCAGTGCTGGAAAATAATGGTGGCCACACAAAATATTGATACTCTGTGCCCAATTTGGACATTTTCTCTTAGGGGAGTACTCACTTTTTTTTTTGTTTCCAGCGGTTTAGACATTAATGGATGCGTGTTGAGTTATTCTGAGGGGACAACAAATTTACACTGTTAAACAAGCTGTACACTCGATACTTTACATTGTAGCAAAGTGTAATTTCTTCAGTGTTGTCACATGAAAAGATAGAATAAAATATTTACAAAAATGTGAGGAGTGTACTCACTTTTGTGAGATTGTGTGTGTGTGTGTGTGTGTGTGTGTGTGTGTGTGTGTGTGTGTGTATATATATATATATATATATATATATATATATATATACATACATATACACACACACACACACATCGGTGCATATCTGTGTGTGGATTCCCCCTTACATCAGGGTCCCCAGAGAGGGCCCCCCCCTTACATCAGGGTCCCTAGAGAGCCTCCCTTCTTACATCAGGGTACCCAGAGCACCCATCATTTCATCAGGGCCCCCAGAGTGCCCACCTTACATCAGAGTCGCTTCCTTACATCAGGGACCCCTGAGAGCCTCCCCGATACACCAGGGTCCCCAGGGCTCAGGAGTGAACCACATAAAGAATGCAGGGCCCAGCTGTGCCCATCTATGCAGCCTCACCAGTGCCCAGCACTTCACCCCACACTGTTGTGTCCTCTATCCCCTGCACCCCACTGTAGTATCCTCTGTCCCTTGCAGCCCACTGTAGTATGCCCTGCACCCCCCACCTCACTGTAGTACCCTTTGTCCTCAGCACCCCCCCACCCTACTATAGTGTCATCTGTCCCCTGCACCCCCCACCCCACACTGTGTAGGTACTCTCCTACCTTACACAGCGATCACAGCATCAGAGATCGGCATCACAGGGCTGGATGGGGGCCAGAACTACTGAACTTTTCACATTTACAGGCTGGTGATTGGTTGCTAGGATCATCCAGCAACCAGTCATCTGCTGTTTAATGTAAAAGGTTTACTCCAGCAGTTCCCGCCCCCATACAGCTCTGTGATACTGGCGGCTCGCCGATGTCCAACGAAGGACAGCGGCAGAAATGTCCATGGGCCAGGTGCGGCCCACGGGTTGTCAACCCCTGCACTAGAGACTTGGGGCTATGGGCTGCAGATTCATGGTTTTAGACCCAGTAGCAACCCCCTAGCTATGCCACTGTTTACAGGGTGTTTTTGTCAGGAGAACAGTTGAAAAGAGCTTCTGCAGACCTAAGGAGTCATTTAAAAGTCCAAGACAACCCTAGTTTCACCTTCTCCAATCATTACAAAATCTCCTGATTTTTAACCAAAATTTAGAACAGGGATAAGGTTCAGGTGGGAATTCTTTATTTCTAAAAATGATCTGAGTTGGCTATACCGCCACCTGATCCCCCCCCCCCCCCCCCATGATCAATTACTCTTGATCTTATGTCTTCAGAGAATTCCTTTTTTGGGAGACATGATTCACATCAGCTGATATTTCTTATGAACAGCAATCATAAAATGTTTGAGTGTCTTTTATCAAAGTAGCTCTAAACCACACCTCCAAACTAATTACATTATTTGGACTCCAGGTGTGCAAAATACTGACTCATTTTAGATTGAATTTAAATAATTAGTCTATGGGTTCACTTACTTTGTCCTCCATCCACACATTCAAGGTAGATGGCGAATCTCCCCGCTACCCTTTGTATTCTGATGGCTGGTAGACTTTCCCGGCATCAGAATACACTGATCAGTGCTGCGGGCTATAACTGGAGGCACTAAATGTGTGGCAAAAATTCAACACAGCGGTTGTACAGAAGTCAATTGGTAGGTTGACTTCTATACAACCACCTTGCCCATACATGGATCAAAATTCAGTTAGTCCTAGGCTGAATGTTAAGCGGCATCGCCTGGTTCAACAGAAATCGGCCAACATTTGGCTCTGTGTACCGTAGTCAGTCTGACAGAAGACGACCCCTGCTTGATCGGCTTCTATCGAAGGGGCATGACCAAAAAAAGTTTGCAGAGTGGCTCCCAATCAGCTCTCTCAGCCAATCTCTGAGAGCACTGACTGGAGTGTTGTGGCTGGGTTGTGGGGGGGGGGGGGGGGGTGGATCTCCCTGTCAGAACCCAATAGAACACCATGGGAAATCTCTTTACTAATGTCAGATAGTTAGTACAGCGGCCCCTCCTGAGCTCTGTTTTTTTTTTCCATTCAGCCCTGCTGGGTTGAACAGAATAAAAACCCTACTGGTGTGTACGAGGCTTAAAGCCCGGTACACATGGGCAGAATGTCAGGAGACATTTTCTGATTATAAAAAATAAAAAAATGTCTGACATTCTGCCCATGTGTATGTTGGTTTTTCTGACAGAAGTTGGCCATTGGACTGGCTTCTTTTAGACGCTCATGCTGGAAAACCAGCAGCCGACCGACTCATGATCAGTGCACTTAGCCAATGACAGAGATTGCTGATTGGAATGTTCTGGGGGGGGGGGGGGCACCCCCCGGCATAACACAACTCAGCAGTGGCTCACATGTCAGTTTTTTTTAACCACTTGCTTACTGGGCACTTAAACCCCCCTCAGTCCCAGACCAATTTTCAGCTTTCAGCGATGATGCACTTTGAGTGACAATTACGCGGTCATACAACACTGTACCCAAATGAAATTTTTATCATTTTTTTCCCACAAATAGAGCTTTCTTTTGGTGGTATTTAGTTACAGCTCGGAGTTTTATTTTTTGCTAAACAAACAAAAAAAGATGCAAAAAAAAAAAAAAAAAAAAATCATGTTTTAATAGTTTGTTATAAAATTTTGCAAACGGGTCATTTTTCTCCTTCATTGAAGTGCGCTGATTAGGCGGCACTGATAGGCTGCATTGGTGGGCACTGATGGGCTGCATTGGTGGGCACTGATGGGCTGCATTGGTGGGCACTGATAGGCTGCACCGGTGGGCACTGATAGGCATAGTTAAGGCGGCACTAATAGGCACAGATAAGGCGGCACCGATGGGCACAGATAAGGCGGCACTGATGGGCAAAGATGGGCACAGATAAGATGGCATGGATGGGTGGCACGGATGGGTGGCACGGATGGGCACTGATAGGTACCACAGATAGATGGGACTGATGGGCACTGATAGGTGGCTCTGATAGGTGGCACTGCTGGGCACTGATGGGCGGCACTGCTGGGCACAGATGGGCGGCACTGCTGGGCACTGATGGGCGGCACTGGGGTGCAGCACCTTTGAGGCAGATTGGGTGGCACTGTGGGTGGCACTGTGGGCACTATGGGCACTGACGGGGGGCACTGACGGGGGGCACTTACTTTTGCTTTTATTTTACTTCAGGATGGCACTGCGGGAGGCAGGTGGGCACAGGCAGGTGGCAGGTGGTCCCTTGTATTGATGGCCGTGATCGGGACTAATGTCCCGATCACGGCCGCCGGCGATCGGCTTTTTTTTTCTCTCCTCGCGCTGTCAGCGCGAGGAGGAATAATAGCCGATTACCGGCTCCGTTCTATCACATGATCAGCTGTCATTGGCTGACAGCTGATCACGTGATAAGGGGTCGGGATCGACCCCTTACACGGATCGGTGATCAGGCGAGTCTCACGGACTCGCCGATCACAGAGCGCGCCGCGCGCGCCCCTCAGGGGGCGCGCAGGCCGCTCGTAACCGGGACGACGTCAATAGACGTAGTCCCGGAAATGTAGGTCCGCGCTAATGCCGTCATTTGGCAATAGCGCGGATCTGTAGTGGTTAAGCAACCCAGCAGGTTGTGTACCCGGATTTAGACTCATGCAGGGGAAAAATCTGCTGCCTAAACTAAACATTACAAAGGTTTATCTCTTGACAATTTAGAATCATGTCTATTGCCCTATTGTCTGTATTAAAGTTATCTGCTGTATATGCCACATACGTGCCCAGTTGATGATGTTTACCTGCTGATTGCCTGACCTTACCTATAATGTTATCTAGGTCTTTGTGCAAACGTTTGTCTTACTTCACTTTGTTGGTTTTCCTATATGGCTTTCACACTGAAGAGGTCAAATACAAAATGTGCAGCCCCTCATGTTGTTATTGAAGCTAGGACAATATGAGACAGAAATTAAGGAGTATATGTTGATAAACATTACCAGCATTTTATTTGTCATTTTATATGGGTAATTCTACCACAAGAGTATACAGAATACAAGATACATGGGCATATAATACATGTATCATACTGCTTGAACAGAGAGGTCCTTAAAAGTTAGGGATCTCTTTAAATATTATTCAGGGAGGGAGTTAAGCAATACCAATTTTCTGCACACTGATACATGGACGATCACATGCAGTCAGGTATTCAAAACTTGTCCTTTACTTAAGATTACAGATGTAAACCTGAATATTGTTAGTAAATATATTTTATTATTATTAAATATATTCTACATTAAGCAGAAACTAGCTTTACCTTTAATAGTACAACAGTGGAAAATAGGATTTTTTTGTACTCACCGTAAAATCCTTTTCTCTGTAATTCACCGACTGACAAAGCTCCTCTCTTAGCCATTGGGTTGTTACGCCACCTTTAGGAGAATACTAGGCATTACATGTTATGAAAAAAACAGAACTTTTAGTTCCGCCCAAGGGGCGGTCCCTTAGGTAACAACCCCCCAGGCTGCCATGCAGCCATCAGTACATCAACAAGCAGTATAACGTAAAAAAAATTGGGAGGGGTGGGTTATGTGTCAGTCAGTGAATTACAGAGAAAAGGATTTTATGGTGAGTACAAAAAAATCCTATTTTCTCTTATATTCACCGACTGACACAGCTCCTCTCTTAGCCATTGGGATGTCCCCAAGCAGTGCCAAAATGAGGGGTGGGAAAAAAACATAAAAAACTTCATCCACCATGGCAAGTGGGAACTAGTATGAACTTTACCCACAAAATGATAGTGTATGGAAAAAAACGCCACAAAAAACAAAAAAAACAAACAGGTTGCACCTCAGAGCCCCTACCTTCAAACCACACCAAAACTGCGGTAACAAATGCAACAGTGCATTAACTTAAAGTGGGGTGCCCCCTAAAAAATAAAAAAAATAAAAATAAAATTTAAGTCAGCAGCTACAAATACTGCAGCTGCTGACTTTTAATAAATCGAACACTTACCTGTCACAGGGTCCAGCAATGTCACAGCCGGGCACCCACTGCCCATGTGTGAGCGGCGCAGGGCGCCGTGATACGCCGCACAGTCATCTGGGACACGTGACAGGTCCCAGATGACTGTGCGGCGCGAGGGGAAGTGATGTCACCAGCCTGGGCAATGAAGAAGGCAGACTACGAGGGACCCCCTAGCAACAGGCATTTAGAGGTGAGTAAAAAAAATTTTTTTTTCCTTTTTTTTTTTTTTTAAGAATTTTAAACTATTTTTTATTTTTTGGTGGCAACACCACTTTAAAAAAGGTACTGCATTTTCACCCAAAAACCAGGAAAAAAATAAAATTGCATGTGCAATTGCAACTATACGGCCGCCTGCAAACTTTTGCGGCCAAAACAGGCATCAGCCGATGCACTGACATCTACCTTGTAGAACTTTGTAAAAGTATAAACAGATGACCAGGTCGCCGCTTTACACACTTGAGCGACAGACGCTTGATGATGTCGGAAGGCCCAAGACATTCAGATTGCCCTTGTGGAGTGGGCCGTGCCCGGAAAGGGGGGCACCTGCCTCTTCAAGGCGTAGGCTTGCACTACAATCTGCCTGATCCACCTGGAAATGGTGGCCGACAAGACCACCATGCCTTTCTTTGGACCAGCCACTGAAACAAACAGTGAGTCTGACTTCCAGAAGGGAGCCATGGCAGACAAATACACCCTCAGAGCCTGAACCACGTTCAGGGAATGGAGGGCCACCTCCTTAGGATGTGTTGGCTTAGGACACAGAGATGGTAACACAATGTCCTCATTGATGTGAAACGCCGAGACCACCTTCAGCAGAAAAGAAAGTTGCGGACGCAACACCACCTTATCTTTGTGGATAACCAGATAGGATGACTTGCAGGACAAGGCCGCCAGTTCCGAAACCCTCCTGGCCGATGTGATGGTCACTAGAAAGACCACTTTCAGGGAAAGAGTCAACAGAGGGATCTCTATTTTCAAAAGGCGGTTTTTGCAGCGCCAACAACACCAGGTATAGATCCCACAGAGGTAACGGTGGATGCACCGGAGGAACAACATGGTGGAACCCTTGGACAAAAGTACTCACTAAAGAGTGAGACGCCAGGGGTCACTGAAAAAAAAAAAAAAAAAAAAGACAGCCAAAGCTGATATTTGTCCTTTAATGGTGCTCAAGGCCAATTTCTGGTCTACTCCTCGCTGAAGAAACAGCAGGATTCTGGATATAGAAAAGGAGTGCGCATGCCATCCTTTCTCCTCACACATGTCAGATATATCATCGTACCTGGAAGGCCTACATCTCCGAGAAGATTTCTGTGCTCTCAACATAGTTGTGATCACAGAGTCCGACAGACCCCGGTTCCTCAACACCTGGCTTTCAATAGCCATGCCGTGGATGGAGAATCGTACCTTGAGAAAGAAGGTCTTCTCGCAACGGCAGTCGCCAGGGGGCGTCTGCCACCAGGCGCACTAGGTCTGTGTACCAAGGACACTGGGGCCAATCTGGGGCAATCAGTATGGAAATGTAGCGAAGACCATTTTGGGTTCATCAGCAGTTTTACCGTGACTGAGAGTCCGCAGCTTGTCTGAAGGGAGAAAAATTCTCGCTTCCATGGAGTCCAGCAGCAAGCCTAGGTACTCCAAACGCTGAGTTGGTACGAACACCGACTTCTTTAGGTTCAACAGCCACCCGAATTCCTGCAGGGTATGCATGATGATCGTCACATCCTCCTCTAACTCTGAGGCGGAAGAAGCTCTCAGGAGGAGATCGTCTAGGTAACCCACAATCACGCGTTGCCGCGGCAATGCCAAAACAGGAGCCAATACCTTGGTAAAGACTCGGGGGCTGATGCCAAACCAAAAGGGAAAGCCACAAACTGGTAGTTGGCTTCCCCGACTGCAAACCTCAACATTTTTTGATGCCGGAGGCATATAGGTATGTGCAGGTACGCATCCTGGATGTCTAAGGATGCCAGGGAGTCCCCTTGATGGAGTACAGTGACTACTGAGCAAACTGATTCCATTCTGAACCTCTGTACTTTTAAAAAATAATTGAGGGCTTTTAGATCCAAGATTGGACATACCCCTTCCTTCTTGGGAACTACAAACAGGTTTGAGCAGAACCCCTGTAAACGTTCTGATTCCGGAACAGGTACTAATTACCCCCAAAATCAGCAGGTCCCTTAGGCCGCGTACACACGCGCGGACTGTTCGCCCAACTTTGTCCGCTGAACAGTGTTTGGGCGGACAGTCCGCTCGTGTGTGGGCTTTCAGCGGACAGTTTCAGCGGACAGTTTGACGAACAAGGTTTTACGGAATTTCCGAAAAACTGTCCGCTGAAACCTTGTTTCAGCGAACAGTCCGCCCGTGTGTAGGCTTGTTCGTCAAACTAAGTTCCGCGCATGCTCAGAAAGGATTTACACGCCGAAAGTTATAATGCAGTGTATAGGACGTCGTATTTTTCGTCCCGTCGTACGTGCCGTTCACGTCATCGCGCACGGTTTCAGCAAACTGTTCGTTCGTCGTGTGTGGCCATGTCCGTCCATGCTAATTTTGAGCAGACTGTTTTCCGAAACTGTTGGACGGACAAAGTTGGGCGAACAGTCCGCGCGTGTGTACGCGGCCTTACCGCCCCCAAGAGGGCCTCCCGGCGAGTCGGGAGTACGGATATGCTGGAGGGGAAGACTCCGTTTTGTGGCCAAGAGATGAACTCTATCTTGTAGCCTGGAGGAAATTAGATCGCAGACCCATTGGTCGGTAGCCGAGAGGTCCACCGGACTGCAAACTCCCAAAGGCGACCCCCACCCGAGTTGCGGGTGGGGGCAAACCTTCATGCAGTAGCACTTTTGCTAGCAGGCTTGTGGTTCCAGGGACGCTTTTGTCCTTCAAAAGTCATCCTGTCAGGCTGGGGACGTCTGGCTGAAGCTCCAGGCAGACAAAAAAGCCATTTGTGAACGGAAAATGAGGGCCCTTGCCTACAGCGTGGCTCCTTAGCCTTCCTGGCCTGTGGGAGTAGTGTACTCTTACCACCTGTGGCATTTTTAATAGTGTCATCCAAAGAGCTTGTCGCTAAGGAAGGGTAGATCCGTCAGGGCTTTTTTAGATGCTTGGTCAGCCGACCAGCATTTTAACCAAATCAGGTGCCTCAGCACCACTGCTGACACTGAAGCCCTGGATAACAGAGGGAGGCTATCCAGGGCCACGTCACAAACGTACTTCAGGCCTTACACTAGTTGGTCTGCTAGTTTCACGCAGACAGGAGAAGCCTGTTCTCCCAATTCGCAGTGCAACAGTTTTGCCCACTCAGTTAGTGTCTGCTACACAAGTGCGGATGCCAGTACTGGTCGCATGGTTGACCCCACAACCGTAAACAAGGAACGAGCCACTGCCTCAGCCTTCCTGTCCATGGGATCCTTAAATGCAGGAGTCCCCTTTACCGGGATCGTGGTTACTTTGTTTAACCTGGATACTGGGGGTCCACGACCGGAGGAGCCGACCACTTCTCTCCTCAAAAGGGTAACGCACTGCCATGTATTTGGGGACCGAAAAGGTCAGTTGCGGTCGACCCCATTCCTTGTAAATTAACTTGTCAAAACAAGTCAGATACGGGAACACCTTAGGTGAATGGGCTGGCTTACGGGACCCAAAAGGGACCGCTATATCAGCAGAGGGATCTGCTGGCTCCTGAATCTTCAATGCATCACGCACAGCTGTGATAAGTGCTCCAACCAGCACTTTATCGCGCACGGACCCAGACTCATCCTCACTGTCTCAACGGTCCTGGTCAGCGTCATCTGAAACAACAGAACAGGGGTCACCAGCCTCAGCAGGGCCCCAAGTCTGCATCAGAGCTCTCCCCAGAGGACGGAGGGGCAGGGGCCACTTTATAGCACCTTTGCGCCCATGCACCGCCTCCATCTAGGCAACGAACGAATTGAGGACTGTCGACAAGGTGTCCAGGGGCACTACGCATTCTGCAGGCGAACCCGTTGCAATTGCATGGATTTCAGGGTCAGAAACACCAATTTCTGAAGCCATGCTGACCCTACCCTGTCTGCCCCCTGAAGGGGACAGTGATGGTCCCACCCTCCTAACTGCAGCTGGCTGAGGGGCTCTTTCACGCAGGACTCACCACCCTGGCTGCTTCTGCTCTGTCCAGCAAGTAGTGCCTGTGTTCTCTGTCAGCTCCCAGGTGCAGAGGAATTGCCACGGTGTCATCCAAAGCTGCTGCTTATGTCGCTGAAACCGATCTGCAATGTGCCCAGGCTCAAAGAAAATGGCTGCCAAGCGTCCAGCATAAGGACATAAAGCACTGAGAAAATGGCCGCTGGACTACAGGAAAGCATGCTGCTCCTATATCCCGATGAAAAACGTGCTCAGGCTTCAAGAAAATGGCCACCGGCGTCCAGTATAAAAGACAAAATCACAGGGAAAATGGCCACCAGATACAGAGAGCATGCTGTTACTTGCCCTCACCTAAGATGGCTGCTGAACACTGAAAACCATGAGGAACAGTGACAGAAAATGGCGGTGATCAGCGCTGCAGGGATTACAGACACAGCCTCAACAGACACCCCCAGGGAGAGAAAACACACACCACAGGGCACAGCCAGCCAGCCAGCGCAGCCCCCCCCCCCCCCTGGAGAGCCCCTGCACATGACACACTGCTAAGCAGCCACATGCAGCATCCCCCATAGGAAGGGGGGAGGGAAGATGGGGACAGGGAGAGAAGAGAGGGAGGTGAGGGACCCCGAATCGACCTCCCAGGGAATGCCCAGCTTCTCAGCCCCACTGAGGCAGGGAGAGCTGTACTTACCAGTCCTGAAGAGCTGGGAGACATTCCATCACAGACCCACTCTCCGATCACTACGGGGTGGCTGCTAACCTCGGCACACTGTGACGCAGACATCAGTAGCCCGGTCATATGTACGCCCCGGAGCATAAAAGCTCACGACCACTTCTGGAGCCGAGGTATGTCGTGGCCGGCCTAGCGCATAGCTCCAACCTGCACACACTTGCTGGCCTGGCTGGGGAGACTACAAGGATAAGGGTATCCAGCCTGTCACCCAGCCAGCTGTTGATAGTAGATCACAGGATCTTTCATCTTGCGCAAAAAGCAAAGCTTCTGCAGAAAAAAAGCGGACCGATTGGCCCCTCAGGGTTCCTAGGTCCTTCTCCTTCACTAGGCAAAATAAAACTGATGGCTGCATTACAGGCTGGTGGGTTGTTCTGTGTTTTTTCATAACATGTAATGCCTAGTCTTCTCCTAAAAGGTGGCGTAACAACCCAATGGCTAAGAGAGGAGCTGTGTCAGTCTGTGAATATAAGAGAAAAGCATTAAGTGTCGCCCTTTACATTGCTATATAATAGTTGTAGTAATATCACATACAGTGCTATGCGAAGAATGACAAGAAGTACGAAACAAAAGATGTAACTCAGTTTTTGAGTATTTCAGCATTGTAGAATATGACATTTCATTGTGAATCTGCACTCTGCTGTGCAGGTGCCTGGGATAGCTTTTGTGCTAATGTGAAAAGTTTGAATTGTGTTGTCCATCTAAAAGTTACAGACTGCTTGTTTCTGCATGTAATCATACCATAATCCATGCACATACTGTAAATGTAGACTACAAAGTGAAGATTATATGGTTACCAGCAAAACTGAGAATGTATAGGACATTAGGCCCAATGTATACTTCATCTACCTTCTCAGGTATACTAGACAGGTCATAAGTACAGCTGACAAAGTTTATTCTCAATGACCTGCTTTACAAAAGCACACTGGTCAAGATACTAACATTGCACTTAGGAATACTTATTTGAAGTGGTTGTAAAGGTAAAAGCTTTTTGGTTAGCTTAATGCATTCTCTGCATTAAAGGGGCTGTAAAGGCAGAAGGTTTTTTTTAACTTAAGGCATTCTATGCCTTAAGATAAAAAGCCATCTGTGTGCAGCAGCCCCCCCACCCCCCCCCCCCCCCCAACACTTACCGGAGGTCCCTCTCTGTCCACGAGAGTCTCAGCCGAGACTCTCCTCCCTGATTGGCTGAGACACAGCAGTGACGCCATTGGCTTCCGCTGCTGTCAATCAAAGCCAGCCAAATCAGGGGAGAGAGGGGGCAGAGCCAGGTCATTGCTCTGTGTCTGAATGGACACAGGGAGCTTGGGTGCCCCTATAGTAAGCTGCTTACTGGGGGGGTACTGAACAGGACAGAGGGGCCAGGATCACAGAAGAGGGACCCAAGAAGAGGAAGATCTGGGCTGCTCTGTGCAAAACCCTTTCACAGAGCAGGAAAGCATGACATGTTTGTAATTTTACAAAAATAACTAAACCTTTAGAATCACTTTAAGGGATAGCTTTAAAGTCAAAGTTTACTCTTTTAAAAAAAAAAAAATCAGCACAAGGTCACAATCCATACCATGTGTCCATTGTGCTGTTACCTTCCTTCTTCATCCCCCCCACTGCCATGATCTTTCGGTGTGGTGGAGGTAATGGAGCCAGGAACTCATTAAGATCACCCAACTTTGTCCATTCTTTCTGCCCAGCTCCTTCATTCATAGAAGCCATACTCCAGCTTCTATGAAGGAATAATTATTCATGAATTGAGGGGATTCACCCCTCCCCCAACCATAGAGAAGCCGTAGTTCTGCTTCTATGAATGGAGTAGCTGGCTGTAAAGACCAGGCATAGTCGAGCACTCTTGATGATTGCCTGTCATAGCTCCATTAATCCCCATTCCCAATGCACCAGAAGATAACTGCAGTGGGGGTGGAGAAAAGCCGATAAAGAGGGTTTCCACTTTTCTTTCTTTCTTTTTTTTGTAAACGTAGGGCTTTAATGGCCATTTAACTTAAAATGCTAATTGTCAAAATATGTTCCCTTTTTTTAATTGTAAGGTTGCAAGACATGTCACATGTAGTGCCTGTATAAATGGGCGTTGGGGTTCTGTTTAGGATATCAATTTGAGATGCTTTTGAGATCACTCAGAATTAAAGGAGACATCAGATCAGTAGATGACTTCCAATTGACCGGATTTAAAGAATATGAAAACCTAATAATTCCATTACCGATACAGTAAAACCTTGGTTTGAGAGCGTTTTGCAAGACAAGCAAAATTTTTCTATAAATTTTGACTTGATATACAAGCAATGTCTTGATATACAAGTAGCATTACTTTACAACTGAGTTTAACCAGTTGCCGACCGCCGCACGACGATGTACGTCGATAGCATGGCACGGGCAGGCATATTGGCGTACATGTACGTCCCTTGCCTCCCGCGGGTCGGGGGCCCGATCGGGCCCCCGCCCGGTGCCTGCGGCGGTCGGTATTCGTGCGGGAGCGATCCCGGACGAGGGGACGGCCATTCGTTCATGGCCACCCCCTCGCGATCGCTCCCGACGAATAGGAATCCCCCGTGACATCACTTCCTCTCCTGTAATGTAAACACAGGAGAGGAAGTGATGTATTCTCTCCTCCGTGTCGGTATTTTTCGTTCCGACACGGAGGAGAGCGGATCAGTGAGTTGCACCAACACATCCCACACACAGTAGAACATGCCAGGCACACTCACACCCCCCCTTTACCCCCCGATCACCCCCCCAATTACCCCTGCCCCCCAGTCACAGTGACACCAATGTCATTTTTTTTTTTTTTTTTGCATTGGTGTCATTTGTGACTGTAATAACTGTTAGGGCAGTTAGAGTTAGCCCCCTTTAGTTCTAATGTACCCCCCTAACCCCCCCAATAAAGGTTTAACCCCGTGATCACCCCCCGTCGCCAGTGTCACTAAGGCTGGGTTCACATTGCAGCGGTTTATGAGAACGAATGTGATTCGCACCGCACTGCAGTGCAAATCACATCCGATCTCTGTGCGATTCGAGTTCAGCCATTCGCCGCACCCGCCGCACCCGCCACACCCGCCGCACCCACCGCAAATTCGCACGGGACCCTTTTTTTGGCCCGCAGCAGAATCGGATCGCATGGGTGTTCACACCATGCGATCCGAGTTTGCAGATCGCACTGCGATATGCGAACTGATCTGGGGGTGTCAGTAACATTTCACTGACACTCCCAGCAGTTCGCATAGGGCAGTGTGAACTGCCGCCGGGAGGCATGCGATGCGGGAACCCGCCGCGGATTTGCGGCGTTTCCGCATCGCTCCAGTGTGAACCCAGCCTAATAAGCGATCATTTTTCTGATCGCCGTATTAGTGTCACAGGTGACGCTAGTTAGGCAGGTAGGTATTTAGGTTCGCCGCAGCTTTTTATAGCGCCAGGGACCCCCATATACTACCGCATAAAGCCCCCTGATTGCCCCCTAGTTAACCCTTTCACCAGTGATCACCATATAACTGTTACAGGTGACGCTGGTTGGTTAGTTATTTTTTATAGTTTCAGGGCACCCGCCATTTATTACCTAATAAAGGTTTAACCCCCTGATCACCCGGCGGGTGTCATTTGTGACTAATAACTGTTAGGGCAGTTAGGGTTAGCCCCCTTTAGTTCTAAGGTACCCCCCTAACCCCCCCAATAAAGGTTTAACCCCGTGATCACCCCCCGTCGCCAGTGTCACTAAGGCTGGGTTCACATTGCAGCGGTTTATGAGAACGGATGTGATTCGCACCGCACTGCAGTGCAAATCACATCCGATCTCTGTGCGATTCGAGTTCAGCCATTCGCCGCACCCGCCGCACCCGCCACACCCGCCGCACCCGCCGCAAATTCGCACGGGACCCTTTTTTTGGCCCGCAGCAGAATCGGATCGCATGGGTGTTCACACCATGCGATCCGAGTTTGCAGATCGCACTGCGATATGCGAACTGATCTGGGGGTGTCATTAACATTTCACTGACACTCCCAGCAGTTCGCATAGGGCAGTGTGAACTGCCGCCGGGAGGCATGCGATGCGGGAACCCGCCGCGCATTCGTGGCGTTCCCGCATCGCTCCAGTGTGAACCCAGCCTAATAAGCGATCGTTTTTCTGATCGCTGTATTAGTGTCACAGGTGACGCTAGTTAGGCAGGTAGGTATTTAGGTTCGCCGCAGCTTTTTATAGCGCCAGGGACCCCCATATACTACCGCATAAAGCCCCCTGATTGCCCCCTAGTTAACCCTTTCACCAGTGATCACCATATAACTGTTACAGGTGACGCTGGTTGGTTAGTTATTTTTTTATAGTTTCAGGGCACCCGCCATTTATTACCTAGTCTCACTAGTGTACCCCTAAATTTAGGGGTGTCTACTTTCCAAAATGGGGTCATTTGGGGGGGGTTTGTGCCATCTTGGCATTTTATGGCCTTCAAAACTGTAACGCCCTTAGAAAGCCTGAAGGCGGTGCTTGGTTTTCGGGGCCCCGTACGCGGCTAGGCTCCCAAAAAGTCACACATATGTGGTATCCCCGTACTCAGGAGAAGCAGAAGAATTTATTTTGGGGTGTCATTTCACATATGCCCATGGCATGCGTGAGCAATATATCATTTAGTGACAACTTTGTGAAAAAAAAAAAAAAAAAAAAAAAGTTTGTAATTTTCCCGCAACTTGTGGCAAAATATAAAATATTCCATGGACTCAACATGCCTCTCAGCAAATAGCTTGGGGTGTCTACTTTCTAAAATGGGGTCATTTGTGGGGGTTTTGTGCCATCTTGGCATTTTATGGCCTTCAAAACTGTAATAGGTAGTGAGAAGTGAACTCAAAAATTTACGCCCTTAGAAAGCCTGAAGGCGGTGCTTGGTTTTCGGGGCCCCGTACGCGGCTAGGCTCCCAAAAAGTCCCACATATGTGGTATCCCCGTACTCAGGAGAAGCAGCAGAATTTATTTTGGGGTGTCATTTCACATATGCCCATGGCATGTGTGAGCAATATATCATTTAGTGACAACTTTGTGAAAAAAAAAAAAAAAAAAAAAAGTTTGTAATTTTCCCGCAACTTGTGGCAAAATATAAAATATTCCATGAACTCAACATGCCTCTCAGCAAATAGCTTGGGGTGTCTACTTTCTAAAATGGGGTCATTTGTGGGGGTTTTGTGCCATCTTGGCATTTTATGGCCTTCAAAACTGTAATAGGTAGTGAGAAGTGAACTCAAAAATGTACGCCCTTAGAAAGCCTGAAGGCGGTGCTTGGTTTTCGGGGCCCCGTACGCGGCTAGGCTCCCAAAAAGTCCCACATATGTGGTATCCCCGTACTCAGGAGAAGCAGCAGAATTTATTTTGGGGTGTTATTTCACATACGCCCATAGCATGTGTGAGCAATATATCATTTAGTGACAACTTTGTGTAAAAAAAAAAAAAAATTTTTTTTTTTGTCATTATTCAATCGCTTGAGGCAAAAAAATTAAATATTCAATGGGCTCAACATGCCTCTTATCAATTTCCTTAGGGGGTCTACTTTCCAAAATGGGGTCATTTGGGGGGGTTTTGTACTGCCCTGCCATTTTAGCACCTCAAGAAATGAGATAGGCAGTCGTAAACTAAAAGCTGCGTAAATTGCAGAAAACGTACCTTAGTTTGTAGATGTGACAACTTTTGCGCAAACCAATAAATATACAATTATTGACTTTTTTTTTACCAAAGACATGTGGCTGAATACATTTTGGCCTAAATGTATGACTAAAATTGAGTTTATTGGATTTTTCTAATAACAAAAAGTAGAAAATATCATTTTTTTTCAAAATTTGCGGTCTTTTTACGTTTATATCGCAAAAAATAAAAATCGCAGAGGCAATCAAATACCATCAAAAGAAAGCTCTATTTGTGGGAAGAAAAGGACGCAAATTTTGTTTGGGTACAACATTGCATGACCGCGCAATTACCAGTTAAAGCAGCGCAGTGCCAAAGTGTAAAAAGACCTCTGGTCATTTACCAGCAAAATGGTCCGGTCTGAAAGTGGTTAAAAAGAGAAGAAAGGCGCTTCCAAGTGTAGCAATACAGTTACATTTAATCAAGGTACAACATTTAGCAACTCACATAGTTGATGATTAAAAGAGGCACATCTAAGTATGCAGGCATCCGGGGTAAAGCTGTCCCCACAGACCATCCTCCTCCCCGCCATTGATGCGGTCCCTTCCACGCTGTACTCCACAAGCAGTTCAACCTCGCTTTCAGATAGTTCCACTGCAGGGTAGTTTTCCCCGTTATGATGGCAGACTGACAGCAGTGAGAGCCAGCGGTGCATGTGATGGTCTATGTGGATAGTTTTACCCCGGATGCCTGCATACTTAGATGTGCCTCTTTTGATCATCAACCATGTGAGTTGGTAAATGTTGTACCTTCATTAAATGTAATCATATTGCTACACTTATAGGTGCCTCTCTTCTCTATTATACTCTGGAGCTCCTGCTGGATTTTGCTTCTAATCCCCTGGTGGAAGCTTCCATTTGTGGATGGACATTTTATGGTAATACAACCTATCACATTCCTATAATCTTTTTATATGGACTATAGACTGAAGGACTTAATAAATGGTTGTGGAACGAATCATCTGAGTTTCCATTAATTCTTATGGGGAAATTCTCTTTGATGTACAGGTGCTTTGGATTACAAGCATGTTTCCGGAATGAATTATGCTTGCAATCCAAGGTTTTACTGTATGTGCCTGCTGTACCATGTACTTGTATGAAAAATGATCCTGTTCTTTGTGTTGCTTCGTGTGAAATCCCTGGTGTTCCTGGCATGAGGGCAGTGTGGTCAGTGTTCTGGCTCAGGGAGAACTCAGCCTGTACTTCCATAATCAGACTACCCCTGACACCCCCCACCCCTCCTTTTCACAGCCATTCATTGGGAAGATCAGTGTGCTGCTGCTGCTTCTTCTTCTTCCCCTCCTGCAGTTGAGAACAGAGATTATGTGAATTCTTTAAAAAAGATAAAAAGGGGGGGCATTTATGTTTTTTATATGTATACACAAACGTTTCGCCTTTCATTTAGATTTTAAACTGAATGGGTTGTTTTACAAGGTGAGGGTTAACATATACAGTGCCTTTAATTATTCATACACCCTGACATTTTGTCATGTTACAACCAAAAACGTAAATTTATTTTCGCTGCAATTACAGTTGCAAGTCTTTTTGGGTCTCTACCAGCTTTGCACATCTAGAGAACAACATTTTTGCCCATTCTTCCTTGGAAAATAGCTCAAGCTCTGTTAGATTGGATGGTTTCATCTGAACAGATCACCTTCTTTCACATGTTTGCCGTGTCCCCCGAGTTGTGCTCCTCGCAACCTGCAAACAGAACTTCTTATGGCTTTTTTCTTGGCACTCTTTCATAAAGGCCAGATTTGTGGAGTGCACGACTAAGCCCTTGTACACACGATTGGAGATTCCGACGGAATGTGTCCGATTGGAGCGTTTTGTCGGATATTCCGACTGTGTGTGGTCTGCATCGGACTGTTTCCTTTGACCAAATTTTCCAACTTCCCGGAAATATTTTCCGACAAAATGCTCCGATCGGACATACTCCGATCATGTGTAGAGAATTTCGATCGGACAAAGTGCCATGCATGCTCAGATCAAATTCCTACATCAAAGCTATTGGCTACTAGCCTGAATGTAGTCCCATCATAACAAAATTACGTCATCACGTTTTGAAAGATCGGATTTTCTGACAACTTTGTCCGACTGTGTGTATGGAACAGTTTCGGACAAGATCCATCGGATTCGGTTGTCGGAATCTCCGACCGTGTGTACAAGGGCTAAGATTTGTCCTGTGGACAGATTCTCTCACCTGAGCTGTGGATCGCTGCAGCTCCTCCAAAGTTACCTTGGACCTCTTGGCTGCTTCTCCAATGAATGCTCTCCTTGCCTGGCCTGTCATTTTAGGTGGACACCCATCTATTGAAAAGTTTTCAGTTGTGCCATACTCTTTCCATTTTCAGATGATGGATTGAACAGTGCTCTATGAGATGTTCAAAGCTTGGGATATTTTTATTTTATAACCTAGCCTTGTTTTAAACTTTTTCACAACTTTATCCCTGACCAGTCTGGTGTGTTCCTTGACCTTCATGATGTGGTTTGTTCACTAAAGTTCTCTAATAAACCTCTGAGGGCGTCACTGAACAGCTGTATTTATACTGAGATGAAATTACACACATGCAGACCCATTTTTACTAACTAGGTGGCTTCTGAAGCCAATTGGTTTCACTAGATTTTAGTTAGAAGTATCAGAGTAAAGGGGGCTGAAAACAAATGTAAGCCACACTTTTCAGATATTTGTAAAAAAAAAAGTGAACAATTTATAATTTTCCTTCCAATTATGTGGCACTTTGTGTTGGTCTATCTCATAAAATTTATGTTTTTGGTTGCAACATGGGAAAATGTCAAGGGGTATGAATACTTTTTCAAGGACCTGTACTTTGGGTGGGTTTTGCATTCCAGTAGATAGACTTCTGTAGGACTGCAAATCCCATTTCATGCAAACAAAAGTTCATCAACATAGGGCTTTATAGTTATAGTGTGATCGAATATAAACCATACGATGTAATCCAACAGTGTACAGTACATGCAAGGAAGGCAGATTACTAACTGTTTTCAATGAGAGATCTTCCTGTGGCAGCCCCAAACGAGGACCTAAAAGAACTGGGCAAAGCTGTATTAAAGGAGCTGTAATTAGACAATAGTTCATATCAACATATCGGGTTTCATTAACATATGTGAATTTTCTGTATGAAAACGCAGGTTCTTGCTGGCAGAGCTAACAAAAGAGCCTGCGTAAAATACATGCCTAAAGTACAAACTTAGATGCCTATAATTCTTCCAATTACTTTACGGATGGGTGAGGTGTACATGTAAAAGCTACAGATATGTATAGTCTCGGCATAGCTATTTTTATTTTTGTACACAGGTAAAACACAGTGCACATTTTCATTTGGATGCAGCTGTATGCAAGTCCCTAATAATTTCATATAATGCTGCATTTAGAAGTGTACAAAAACTATACACAGCTAAACACACGTTTTAGCAATTAGACAGCTAGCTGAAACTGGATACTGAGAATTTCTACAAAATTAGGCTACACTGGCATATCAACATTGAGAAGGAAGAGCAATGCTTGGCATGTCCGTTATTCCAAAATGCCTAAGTGGGTGCCAGATCATTCCTGATCTTGAGAACCTATTTGGAGACATAAGAGCGTGCTTCCCAATTTCAAGCATAAAATGTCTAAAAATGTGCATTTTTCAGCATGGTACTGATACTTAACTAAACCCAGGCCCTATAGACAAACCATACACATACTTGTAATGAAATTATGTGTAACATGTGAAATAAAGCATGGGGGTTTTAAAGTAAACAGTTACATAAACATGGGGCAGCCATTGCTGACCTGAATGCTAGGCACCTGGCTTGTATACAAACCCTCCACCCTCAGTACTTTATGGCTGGAACAAGCAAATAAAAAAAAAAAAAAGAATCCCTTAGCATAATTGTTCTTGGTTAGCAACTCAAAGCACTCAAACCAGAGGGTCAGTGTGGAAGCCAAGGAACTAGCATTTTCAAAAGTCTGCAGCCTCAATTTCTTTAAAGGATTATTTTTTTTAAAGGAAAGTGTGTACACACACATATAGATAGATCTATCTATCTATCTATCTATCTATCTATCTATCTATCTATCTATCTATCTATCTATCTATCTATCTATCTATCGACAGACAGACAGACAGACACACCCCCCCAAGTCAGCAGCTGCAATATTAGTAGCTGCTGGCTTTTAATATTTTTTTTTTTTTAGGTGCAGCTCCTCTTTAAGTGCACAAAATTAGAGATTAGAGGGAAAAACCATTAGGCTATGTATTAGAAATAGAGGTCGACCGATATGGGTTTTTCTCTGGCCGATGCCGATACCCATATTTAGAAATTGCCACGGCCGATATATGATGCCGATTTTTTTTGGGCCGATATGTTAGGCCGATTATTTATTTTTTCCCCTTCATCTCATAAAATCTAACAGTTAGACACCTTTCCCACTGGGGTGTTTTTCCAGGCGCTTTAAAATAGCGCCTGTAAAGTGCCTGCAAAACGGCTCCCCTGCAGTCTGTGTGGAAGCCCCGAGTGCTTTCACACTGAGGAGATGCGCTAGCAGGACGTTAAAAAAAAAAAAAAGTCCTGCAAGCAGCATCTTTCAAGTGGTGTATACCGCTCCTCCACCACTCCTGCCCATTGAAATGATTGGGCACCGCTGCCGAAGCACCTGCAATGCGATTTGGCAGCGGCGCTTCACGGGCACATTTAACCCCTTCCTGGGCCGCTAGCTGAATTATAAGTGCCCCGCTAAAATGACGGTAAAGCGCCGCTAAAACTGGCAGCGTTTTACCGTCAACGCCTGCTCGCTCCAGTGTGAAAGCAGCCTTAGTGATACAGAAAATTTCTTACATTTATTAAACAAAACAAACATCCAAACAGTTCACGTGTATGTATAATTTAGAATGAGATATAATATATATAATTTTTTTTTTTTTTTTATATATTACACAAAAACAGGTAATCAAAACTTTTGGATGAACTTTACTTTTTTTTTTAATCTGTGTATTTTTTCCCCAAAAAATTGAGTTTGAAAGACCGCTGCGCAAATACCGTGTGACATAAAATATTGCAACAACCGCTATTTTATTCCCTAGGATCTCTGCTAAAAAAAATATATACAAGTTTTGGGGGTTCTAAGTGAATTTCTAGCAGAAAATACAGGATTTTTATTTGTAAGCATCAAGTGTCAAAAAAGATTTAGTCTTTAAATGGTTAAACTGAGAACTCTACACACTGAGTTGAGTTCATTCATTCAAGTGTAAACATTGCATCTTTTTGATCTTTTCTTGGCAGACTGCCCAGAGAGGAGACAAGTGGCTTCACTCAAGTCTCCAGGCAACTTGCACTGACTTCTATTACTGAAGTCATTTGCAAGTCACGCTGAATACATCGGCCTTTAACAGCACAATCGGCCGATGCCGATTAATTAAAAAACGCCAAATATCGGCCGGCCGATATATATCGGTCGACCTCTAATTAGAAACTAGAGAAGACTATGGCTAGACAACTCTCGATTTGACTGACCAGAACTAAAGCTTCAGCATTGCCCAAGGAAGCAAAAAGCTCAGGCCAGTACATGACCCAACTAGTCGTTGACCAATCTGATGACCATAAAACCCAAATACTGCAGCAACAAAATATTTTCTAATGTAACCTTACAGCCATTTCTATTCTCTGATGTATTTTGCCTTACGGCCATGTGAATATCAATCTGTACACTCACTCACCCTGAAGTGTATATCCCTATGGGTCCGATGCATGGATCAGAACTTTGTCCTTGTATCAGACCCGCATGGATGTACACCCAGGATGCAAGCAGTGATCCATGCAGCCAGCCACCTGTCATCAATTTGCACAAGCTGCCTGCATGGAAACCTGTGCATTACACACAGATGAAAATGGCCCCTTCACACAAGCTTATGGAACAGTACACACCCATGTGAATTAAAGTTTTCTGTTTTTAGTATTCTGTTTAAGCAATTGTCATGAGGTGGTTGTTTGTAGTTTTTAATTGTAAGAAATTTTGATGAGTTATATTTAAATAAATATTCTAAGAGGTTGTAGGAAACTGAAGCAGATAAAGATTTGGTGTTATCCATAGCAATTCATTAGGATATATAGTTTATATCTTTGGAACCTACATAGAGTAAACAGCTTTGTTCTAATTGGCTGCTGTGGGCAAAATACTTGCTTTTGTAAAGATTTCCAACTATGAGGGCCTAGGAGTACTCTACATAAGCTTTGAGCAATAAGGTGCGAACAAATCTACAAGGATCTCACACACACACTGGGATTTGTAGAATTAATAAAATATATGTAACCAGATTTACTGTTGCTTTGTTTGCAAATCACAATTTCCATATATATATATATATATTACAAAAAAAAAACAGGGAAACCATAAACACATGCAACTTTTATGTACATAAAACAAATGTAAACAATTTTGCACAGCTAAACAAAAATATTAAATAAGAACATAAAGTTATAGTGTCCTTTTTAAGTACATGACTTGTTACTGCCATAAGGGTGCAGGGCAAATCTTTAGTATGAAACATAATAGGCTACTTATATCAGAAGCTGATAATCTTTCAGCTGGTAAATGGAGGACACTTCAGTATTATGGTCCCACATGTCTGACATTAGGACATTTAATTACAGCAACGAGGAATGGTTGAACAATTTGCCGGAGACGTCCAAACAGTCCATCATGATGTGCTAGGAGGTTGTCACTCAAATGTCTGAGCCCAGTTCAGCACACTGCTTGTCCGAGATGTGACTGGCCAGAGACTCAATGATGTTGATGAGCAGATGCTGACTCAGTGACCGCAGGTTCGGTAACTTGGCAACCTTCATATAAAAAGGAAAGGAGGAAAAGGATGAGGATTTACTGCGGAAATCACATTGGCTGAACCTGAGATACCCAATCTGACTTCGTAAATCAGTGTTTCAAGAAGATATAAGAAAACCATAAAGTGGACCCAAAACAAATGTAAATCCTGCTAGTAACAGCACTTCCAGGCCTCCTTCAGTTGGCTATTGGGCTGCCAAATCTGAAAATGCCTCTGCAGACCCGCAACTCTGCCCAACAGCAAACAAAAGGAGCTTGAATGGCAGGTTGACAACATTGCTACTAATTGCAAGGCAATGGCTTAGCATTGTCAGCTTGAAACAGGAAGTATTCTCCAGGCCAGAAACGCTACAACAGATGCACAAAAAATTAGAAAATTGTATACATCGAAACATGGCAAACACACTGAAAGCAGATATACTGTCAGATGCTGGGTAGCTTGAGCCAGGCCTATGAGCAGCACTACTGACTGACCAGCCTTACCCTTCATCTTAGCTTACAGCCAATACCCCAACAGTTACGACATGGCAGACACACAACACTGGTCATGCAGCTTGTAATCTGATCTTCCAGTAATCAAACGTGGTAGCTGGAACTGTATTTTTATAGCTTAAAGTGGGGTACCCCTATATAAAAAAAAAAAAAAAAAAAAAAAAATTAAGTCAGCAGCTACAAATACTGCAGCTGCTGACTTTTAATAATTGGACACTTACCTGTCCCAGGGTCCAGCGATGCCGGGGAACGAAGCCCCCCCTCGTTCCCCGCTCCGCTTGCAGCGCCGGCACTCTTACTGTGGGCACCCAGCTGTGACTTCACAACCGGGCACCCAATGCGCATGCGCCACAGGGCGCTGTGATATGCCGCACAGTCATCTGGGACACGTGACAGGTCACAGATGACTGTGCGGCGCGAGGGGAAGTGATGTCACCAGCCCGGGCATTGAAGGAGGAAGACTACGAGGGACCCCCTAGCAACAGGCATTTAAAGGTGAGTAAAAAAAAACATTTTTCCTTTTTTATTTTCTTTTTTTATGAATTTTAAGCTATTTTTTATTTTTTGGTGGCAACACCACCTTAAGAGGATATGTCACATGCATTATGCAAAATTTTTAAAATCATCCCATTTACACATTTGCCCAATATCTAGTTCTGCATTTCAAAATAAGGGGCTCTGTTGACCCAATGACACCTTGCCAGCGCTCCTTCTGTCTCGGCCAGAAAAAAAAAAGAAAAAGAAAATCTCTGTGCTTCTGGATATTAGAGAGCATGTGAAAATGCCCAGGTCTAGCAAATAACCCTAGCCTTAGTATGGTCTTTTGACAGAGGGAGTGATTTCAATGCTCCTGGTACTGGCTTCAATGGAGGAAGAAATAGCCATGAAGTGCTGACAGACTGAGTATAATTGGGCTTAGGCGGCTCCTTAATCACTTCCGCTCTGGAAGGTTTACCCCCTTTATGACCAGGCCATTTTTTGCGATACTTTAACTGACAATTGTGCGGTCGTTCAACGCAGTACACACACACGAAAAATTTTTTATTTTTTCCCCACAAATAGAGATTTCTTTTGGTGGCATTTGATCACCACTGTGGTTTTTATTTTTTGCACTATAAAAAAAAAAAAAAAAAGACCAACAATTTTGAAAATATAAAAAGTGACACTGACACTAATACAGTGATCAGTGCTAAAAATATACACGTCACTGTACTAATGACACTGGCAGGGAAGGGGTTAACACCAGGGGCGATCAGGTTAAATGTCTCCCTAGGGAGTGCTTTCTGTGTGGGGGTGCTTTAACTGTGGGAAGACAGATCTGTTTTCCTGGTTAGCAGAAACACAGGATCTCTGTCTTTCTTTGCCCCAAATCGAGATGTGCCTTGTTTCTCGGGAGCAATCGGTGGGTCAACTGAACCCGCTGATCGGCTCCTACAGTGTCCAATCACAGCGGGAGCTGGTTGCTGTCGGCGCGCTGCAGACCCTGAAGTACGAAATCACGTACCTGGAAGTGATTTCACACAGAAGAGCCGCCGCCCCACAGTATATGTACATGGGGTGGTTGCCGATTCAACACAAGCGATGGTAATGCAGCGATCTCTCCCACTAAGACACCGATTTGTGATAGGAGGGACTCCTCAATTGGCTGTAAGCGCTGATCAAATGCTGGTTTCCCAGCAGGAACTTTCGATAGAAGCCGGTTGTTACACCGGCTTTTGTAGAATAGATAGCCGTACACATGGACAGTCAGTCGGCCTGTTCCTGCTGCACTGGCAGATTTCCAGCTCGTGTGTACGATGCTTTAACATGGGTATTGTCACTTTGCTCTGAATAGGAAAGAGGACAGTAGCCCTTTAAAATTATCCTCATTCTCTCTGCAGCCATCACAAACTTCCTAAACCTTAAATTCCTCTTCCTCGTCTACTCAATTGTGTCAATGGCATTTACAAGGATTTTTATCCACTTGTTCTGTACTGGTTCACTACTTTTCCCACAAATCTGTGCAGGGGTTGTGGTCAAATAAGAGATAAGCCTAGTAATGTCTTGCACCTAGATACCTGTAAAGGTACTGTGCTTCTAAAGAACTGGCGGTGGAGCACTTTTTTTTACAGCTCTGGGTCTGATAATAAAATATTACATAGACCATTTTCAGGAAGTGCACCGGGCATGGCCTAACATCTACAAAACAGAAGTAGGTCCTTGGGAAATGCCATAAACAAAACATACAGACTTTTACTGCAAAGTAGAGATTAAATAAATACAAGAAGCCATGCACAGAGACAGGACAGACAAACTTTTTTTTTTTTTTTTTTTTATTGGTCCACAACTTTAAAGTGGCAAGTGCACGGATATCTAAAACAGATGAACACATTCAGGACATGTAGCTGTGTGTAGCACTGCTCAGACATAATGGAAAAGTGATGAATCCACACAAGCCTATGTTAGTTGAGAGAACAGTATGACAGCCAAAAAGGACCACCTCTGTACAATTACAGTTTGGTAATGGTATAGAAAGACATTGACTTTCATGATCAAATAACAGTGACTGCATAACTTGTATATAAAAAGGAAACATCTGTTTTGTGAAGCCATTAACCAAGATATGCACAATCACCTATTTTTGCAGTCCCAAACCAGTTACATTCACTAGACCAAGCTCTACTTGCTACACCAAGTAGGAAAATAAGCATGTACGAAGAACGTGACAAATGTCCTATCGATTATTTGTACCCACATGTAAAACACACACATACATGGTGAAGTTAGGTTTAAGGGCTGGTAGAAAAGACAGTGCCAACACTGAAGATGATTGGACAACATGGTCCCAGAGCCCAAGAAAAGATGCCACCAACCTTCGTGAACTGATGGACAATAATGTGAAGGCAATGCTTCTTCATATCCAGAGCCTGTGTCTTGTCTGCTGCCTCCAGAATCTAAAAACAAAAAAACAAAACCGACTGATCTCATCAAAAAAAATAAAAAAAATAAAAAAGGGAAAAAAAAAGAGGAAAAGAAAAAGAATCACATTGTACAGGTTTATACCAAGTCTCTCTCCTCTACAAATAAAAAAAACTGACAAACAGTTGCTAGTAGCAATTGAGTTGCTTCCCTGGAGCCATCTCCTTGCATGATGTCATTAGTCTGCAGTTACTGATGAAATTGCTGAGGTAGAAGTAGACGCCTTTATGGCACAGGAAACATTTGCCACATTTATAAAGTTCATCCATTCGCCAAATAAAAACTTTTATACCTGGTCGCCACTTCATTTTCTAGGCCTTTAAAATAACTGCAACTTTCTCCGAGGACATTAGTTTGTGCTGCATGCAAAACACATTCAAGGAATTTATATCAAACTTTAAAGTAAAATAGAAAACCACTCAAAGAGATGAAGATTAACCACTTGACCTCGAGAAAATTTACCCCCTCCCCACCCCTTCATGACCAAAACATGTTTTTGCGATACGGCACTGCATTACTTTAACAGACAATTGAGTGGTCATGCAACGCTGTGCATAAATTAAATTTATGTCCTCCCCCCACAAATGGAGCTTTCTTTTGGTGGTAATTGATCACCACTGCGTTTATTTTTGCACTACAAGACAATTTTGAAAAATTAAATAAAAAATAATAATAATAATAATATACACACATCTACATATTATAAGGAGGATAGGATGGAGCGCTAGCAGAGGTGGCTAATGAGATAAAATAAATAATAAAAGTACAGTTGTTACTTTGAGGCAAAGTCCATTTGCTTCTGGGACCAGACCCTTGTTAAAGGTTCTGGTCAATGTTGGTAGCGGCAGCCAGCTCAGGAGAGCAGAGGAGACTCTATACCAATGAGGAGAGAGAAAGCAGCGCCACTCTAAGTGCGATGTCAATGTAAAAGCTGTTGATGCAAACAGGCATTGTGTTAAAACTATTTAGCGTTCCTGGGTGCTCCCTTCGGCTCCAGCTGGGCAGCGGTGATGGATCAGTGCACGGCCCCTCCGGTGGCGTCCCTAGCTCCGAGGGTGGAGAATATAGCAGGCACGTCAGATGCTTGATAACAGGGGGTGTGGTTGAGCCCGTTTGGAGCATGCATGCTCCTTATATCAGGCATATGATCAGGCCATCTCCAGCAAGGCTTATAAGGAGAGGAAGGAGGTGGCCCAGAGCACTGCAAGGCACAGCAGACCATCGCTAGTCACAAGAAATGTGCAAGGTTTGTTTTTTGGGACTAGCACTGGTCTGCTGTGCCTTGCAGCCCTCTGTGCCGCCCCTTCCTCTCTCCATATAAATCTTGCTAGAGACAGCTGGATCACATGCCTGATGAAGGTGCCCACATTCTCCGAACACAAGCTCAACCACACCCACAAGAGTCTGACGTGCCTGCTATGATATTTTCCACCCTCGGAGCTACGGATGCCTCTGGAGTAGCCGGGGACTGATCCATCACCGCTGCCCAGCTAGAACTGAAGGGAGCACCCAGGAACGCTAAAGACTTAACATAATGGCCGTTTGCAATAACTCAAATAGGAGTTTATTTTTGAAGTGAATTAAGTTACTGTCTACAAACTACAGTATCTATACTGGAATTTTTAATTTACTAGTAATAGACGATTGGCGACTGATAGCGGGACTGTGATATTGTGGTAGACAATTGGACACTGATCCTTGACACTGTATGGGAACCAGTGACAAGTACACATTGATCAGTGCTAAAAATATCCACGGTCACTGTACTAAATGCTGGCTGGGAAGGGTTGAACATCTAGGGCGATCAAAAAGGTCAAGCGTTTGCCTAGCGGGGAAAGAAAATTCATAACTTCTCCTCTGGCAGGACAGAGCTCTGCCTTGTTTACATAAGCAGAGCTCTGTCCTGTGTCTTCCCGCTGATCGGCATCTGCTGTGCATGATCATAGAACTGCCGAAAAAAACTAAAATCTCACTAAATGTACAAAGCGATAAATGCTAGAAACTACCTTTCCCAAAAACTTGCCACCACTTCCAAAGCAATGGCAAATACTAACAACTATTATTTGCCTCTTAATGTCACCTGCCCAGACTTTTCTTCATGCTAATGTCCAATACACAAAGAAGCAGAATTTCTTAAATGATGCAGAATAATAGTTTACCTCCAAATGTATAAATACACGATGAAAACTATATGAAAAATATTTGTATTGTTACTTTCATCCATTTCTAGTGAATATCAATTAACTTCTACAATATAGGCTTATTATGGTTCTTCTGCTTTCACACATGAATCATTAACAAGTAGTAATACCTGAAGCACATTCTCAACTGTCACATTCATTTCCAGGTTCTGCCTGCAATAGGCCTGCAGTCTGTTGCTGAAGAATCCATAGTAATATGGAGCAGAAAACAGGTACCTAAAAGTCAAGTTAAGGATTGATTTCCAAGCATTAGAAGTGTTTATATTTTGACAGGCAGTATGTACAGGCTGTCAGTGTTAAAATGGTAAATTACATGGGGGGAGAGATAGTCTGTTGTGGCTGGGAAAGATCGTCCAATAACACGGAACAAGTTGCCTAGAAGGAGGGGTGCAATTAAAAGTGGTTGTAAACGCAGGTGTTTTTATCTTTATACATTCGTACATTCTATGCATTAGGATAAAACAATTTTCAAGTGTACAGCAGCCCCCCCATACTTACCTGAGCCCCTGTCCGGGGACTATCCTTTGTTGGCCAAGATAGCAGCGGGCACCAATGGCTCCCTCTTGTCAAAGTCATTGAGCCAATTTGGGGGGGTGGGCTTTGGGGCGAAACGCAGCTTAGTGTCTGAATGGACACAGAGCAGTGGCTCAGCTGCCCCCAGAGCAAGCTGCTTGCCGTAGGTGAAGGAGGAAGGGGCAAGGAGCGATGATGAGGGACCCGAGAAGGATCGGGGCTGCTCTGTGCAAAACCACCACACAGAGCAGGGTATTACATGTTCGTTATTTCTAAACCCCCCAAAAAACAAGATTAATATCACTTTAAATTGGAGTTCCACACAGAAATGGAACTTCCAGGGGTCGGAATCCTCCCCCCCTCCGGTGCCACCTTTGGGGGGGCTGGGGAGCAGATCAAATCCAGGTATCTGCTCCCACTGCAAAATATTGGGCCCTTCTCATCCTCTTCCCCCCTGCCTTCTGGGAGACACACAGGTCCCAGAAGACAGCAGGGACCATTCAGAAAACACAGTGCGACTCGCGCATGTGCAGTAAGAAACAGGTTGTAAAGCTGCAAGGCTTCACTACCCATTTCCCTTAAGGATGCCGGTGCCAGTTTCCCCTAAGGATGCTGACTTTGCGGGATACATGGACAGGTAGATTTCCTCATATTAAAAGTCAGCAGCTGCAGTATTTGTAGCTGCTGACTTATTTTACCCAGGCTTAAATCCGCTTTAAGTACATGCAGGTTTTACCATCAAATGGTAAGAATCAGGGCTTTCCTATGTAATCTTGTTATTTTGATTTGTTAATAAAGTGGGCTGGACGCCTTAAAACACACCCTGGCGAGTGGATCAAGTCTTTAGCAGCTCCCTATTTGATGCTAATCCTTAAAATATGTAAATATCAATCTTCAGTTCTCTCATCTATTATTTATACTAGTCATTAAAGCAATTGCAAGGTCCAAATTTTTTTTTTTTTTAGCTAAAATAAAGATGTACTTACCTGCTCTGTACAAGGGTATTGCAGAGCAGTCCCAAACCTCCTCTTTGGAGGCCCCTGGCCAGCACTCTTGGCTCCTCCTTTTCTCTGTGTGCACACACCATCTTGTATCTACAAGTGTATACAGAGTTGGCTATTGTGCAAAGTAGGGTTGCACAGATACCAGATTTGAACCAGCGAGTACAAGTCCCGATTCTTTCGGTCAAGTACCAATACCTTTGCAGTGTGATTTGAGCCCATACAATATGAATGGGCTCAAATTGCACTACAAAGAATTGTATGCAATTTTTATCAGGAATGCGGTGCAATTCCTGTGCAAATGGCATGTGGTTTTCCACACCGCTCCTGTGGGAACCCAGGCCGAAGTCATTATGACAAGCCTGGGTTCACATAGGAGCGGTGGGGAAACTGCATGCGATTCGAACAGGAATTGCACTGCACTCTTGTTCAAATTACTTGATTCTTTGCAGTACGATTTGAGCCCATTCATTTTGTATGGGCTCAAATCACACCACATAAGTTTTGATTTCAGGTATCAGAGTATTGGCACAAGAACTTGTGCAAGTGCTTAGTATCAGCATCAATATCAGTGCAAAGTCTTTACACAAAGCTTCTTGCTGCAACAAAAACAGCTGGCTTTACCTTTTCACTGAGGAAAAATTAGTCAAAGCTTACCTTTCAGTACACACCTTTTCCCCCAATTTAAACAGTATAGGGGTGCATTGAGTCATGAAGCAGTTAGTGACTTTCTCCTGGTAGTTATGTGAATTGCCAAAAGGCCCATCCCTCTGTTCTCTTTGAAGCATTTCAAGGGCCCAATAACTGGTTCCCGAGGCCCTGGGCATAGCACAGCGAGGGCTCTGAACAGTGCTGTACTGTTAGATCAGGCAAATTGTTAGATCAGACAAGTGACGGCAACTGCTCACAGCTTGAAGTGATTATTTTTATTTTATTTTTTAAAACAAAAAGGAACCTTTACAAACATATCATTTATGACCTGCTCTGTGCAAGGGTTTAGCACAGAGTGGCCCGATCCTCCTTTTCTGGGGTCCCCTGGCAGTACTCCTGGCTTCTTGAGTGCCCCCATGGAGAGCCGCTTTCCATGGGGGAACCTGTGCGGGGCACGCTCCCAAGTCCTGCTACTGTGTCCATTGACACAGACAGCAATTCTTTGCCCTGTCCTCCGGGTCACTGGATTTGATTGACAGCAACAGGAACCAATGGCTCCTGCTGCCATCAATCTATCTAATGAGGACCCGAGACAGCAACTGGAGCTGCTGCGCTCGTCGCTGGAATGATCAGGCTCAGGTAAGAAAAAGGGGGGCTCTGGGGGGCAGCTGCAGCACAGAAGGTTTTTCATCTTAATACATAGAATGCATTCAAGTGAAAAACCATGAGGGTTTACAACTCCTTTAAGGCCCCCACTGATGGCTTACATTTTGGCTGTTCATCTAGAGAGACAGTGACAGAATTAAAAAAATAAAAATAAAGCAATTGATTCCCCATCCATGCTCAGGGAGTGGATGGAGGAATCTCCATTACTGGCTATTGTTTTTAGACAGCAGTGGCACCTGTAGCTACTGGTGCTGCCAAAGAGTGACTACATCCAATAGCACAAGCTTCCACCTGGCTAAATATTTTTAGGCTCCAGTCACATCTAGTGATTTGGGATCGTGGGCAGAATTGACAAGATTCTGCCTGCGAGTCCATATCGCACTGCAATGCTGGCAAAATGCTGCACGCTTATTCGGGCGCCATTCATTTTCACGGAAATCACAGCAAACTGTATTGTGTGAAGTTTGTTGCCAAAAAAGAAGCAGGATTTATCGCGGCACAACCACACAGTGTTTAGGTGCCAATGGAAATGAATGGCAACTGACCTAGCGTGTTGCATTTTGCCAGCATTACAGTGCGGTTTGGGATTGTGGGCAGAATTGCGGCAATTCTGCCTGCGATCCTAAATCGCTAGATGTGAATGGTGCCCAAAACTGATTTGTCAACCTTATCAATCTCGCGCATGCGCAGCGAGTTTGTAGCCAAGCCTCATTTTCGTTGTGATTACTATGGCAACCCTGTCATCGGCATAGTGAAAATCACAATTGAGCCTGTGCTCTTTGTGGGATTGCGGAGCGAGGCCGCGATCTTGGCACAGCATGGTATTGCAAGGACTAACGGCACGAGATGTGTGCCATAAAAAAGGGACATTATGTGCATGCACTGGTGACATCAGGGAAGTAAACAGCAACGGATTACAAGAAAAGTAAGTATGATAGAAGATATACAAATACACCAGTTTGCACAGTATGTGCTGATTATTTAAATGAAGTAAATTCTTCTTTGAGAGTTTACAACCACTTTAAAGGTGTTTAGGTCAGGTGAGTTTGCTGACCAATCAAGCACAGTGATACCATGATCATTAAACCAGGTATTGGTACTTTTGGCAGTGTGGGCAGGTGCCAGGTCCTGCTGGAAAATGAAATCAGAATCTCCATAAGGCTGGTCAGCAGAGGGAAGCATGAAGTGCTCTAGATTTTCCTGGTAGAGGGCTGCACTGACTTTGGACTTGATAAAAACACAGTGGACCAACACCAGCAGAAGACATGGCCCCCCAAATCATCACTGACTGTGGAAACTTCACACCGGACCTCATTCAAATTTTCTGAGATACTGAATTTTTGGTTTTCACTCACTGCAAGCCATAATCAAAATTAAAAGAAATGCTTGAAATATATCACTCCGTGTCATAAATATATATAATATACAAGCTTCACTTTTTGCATTGAATTACTGAAATAAATTAACTTTTTGATGATAGTCAAATTTTTTGAGCTATACCTGTACACAAACAAGATCTTATTATTATAATAATTATTATTATTATTGTTGCTGTACACAAACAAGATCTTATGTATCCAACACAGATAAATACGGTGGTATAAATGGAGGGGTGCTTATGTTCTAAACAGTTTTCAGGGCAGCCAATCTGATAACATAAAAGGATACAGTGAATCTTCAGGGGGCATATTCACCTCCCCATAATAGATGTATCGTAGTAGTGACTCAAAAGCTTGTTTGCTGGGCACCATCTCACCAATAGAGATGTTTACTTGACCATCCTCAGGCATGAAAGATCGAAACATAGCCTCGAAATAGCTGCACAGATAAATAGTAAAGTGGAAAGCAGACAATTACATGCATTTACATGCAAGGCCCAATCTAATTGTAGATAAAACAGGACTGCTGCCTCACTGATAAACTGATCTCATTGTTCACTGAACTCCCTTGCAGTCATTTCTGCCATGCGGAAAATCTACTGCATAACTAGAGATACAATTAACAGGATACACATTACAATGTGGTCTAAAAAGGCAACCACTTTGCCTTTATCTACCATGTTTCTAGATCTGCAAGATAGATCAATAGCAATTAAACTGGACATCCCAAATACGATTAAAACATACAATGTGGGCTTGCGTATTTGGGCATTGTTAAACGCATGTCAAACACTTGTCAGCAAATTCCCATTTACCTAAAAATGGTACATAGTGGATGATAGTTCTGAGGCTGCATTTAATCTGCTTTATGCTAGTTTATCTGAAACCAATCCTATTAGAGATGCATTTGCACTGCATGCAAAGGCAGTCAAATACATGCTTTTATGCTGAGCATTTGACAGCAGCTCCCATGTATACAAGCCCTTATATAAGAGTAGAGGTTTGTGGAGGCCATATATCAACATAAAAATGAAATCTTATTGCCCAATATATGCCACTAATGAACAGTAATTAACCAAGATACATCTAATGGCACAAATGAATAAAGTATAGTCAAAGCTATTTTGGCTGTACTTCTCCTGGGGATCACAGGAGTGCAGTTCATTCGGCATCCCCAAGACCGTTTTTCAGCCAACAGTGGGCTAAAGTCTGACATCATTCAGCCATTACAGGATGTGTAAAGATCAAAAACTTTACAGATGTCTGGACCCGCAGCTAGCTCAGCCTCTCAGGGAACCAGCCGCTTCTGACTTCTCCACGGTTTGCCACTCCAGTGAGTGCTGGAGGGGCAGAGCAGAGATTCGGTTACTGGCAGTTAAAAATAAAACCTTGTGTGTGCAACAGGCCCCCTAATACTTACCTAAGAACCATTGGCTCTTGCTGCTGTCAAAGTTAGTGAGCCAATAAGGAGAGAGAGCGAGGGAGGGCAGGGCCACGGCTCAGTGTCTGAATGGACACAGAGCAGCAGCTCAGCTTAGGTGTCCCCATAGCAATCTGCTTGTTGTGGGGGTACTGGGCAGGAGGGAGGGGCCAGGAGCGCTGAAGAGGGACCCGAGAGGAGAATCTGGGCTGCTCTGTGCAAAACCACTGCTCACAGCATATTAGTACAACAATGTTTAAAAATAACAAATTATGGCTGTACTGTTACAGACTATAACACAGCACAGCCATAATGAAGTCAGCAGCCAACAGCCATAGAGCACTTGCTGTGCTCAACATGATGATGATCATCATCAGCACACAGCAGGAAGTCTGGGGACTGCACCTTCCAGAGTAGCCTGTGTGACATATCAATGTGTCACTCTATGCGCAGGAGATGCTGCACCTGCCTGCCTGTGTGAGCAGAATCCATTCGCTAGGGAAGGCATACAGTGGGCGTCAGGATCTTTAATTTGTGTAGGTGCACTGGTGCAGAGCAGAATGCGGTGCGGGATCTGTCTGTTCCCGAAAGTGGAGAAAAAGTCCCTCATCTGCTCTCACCTCCTGGGCCCAGGAAATTACTATACACCCGGGTAATCAAGTTGGTTAATACATTTTTTTTTCTTTTTAGCTAGAAATTACCGTTAATCTATTGAGGTATTGGGGTCCGGGCCCAGTACAACAGGGCTATACTGCCTCATCAACGGCCCTGGATACACCAAGAAATTTACAGCTAGTCATTAACTCTGTTTTAGCTTTTTTTATCATAGACTACAAAAAAAGTATATTTTACCTGGTTCCTAACAGTTGTCTATTGATTCCTGATGTTATATTAAATTGTAGTCTGCCATTTTGTGCGAATGCTAGTTATGCTAGTACACACAAATAGTTTAACGGTAGAAAGATTTAATAGAAGAACTACTCCCAATATTTAGTTCCTGTTTTTTTTAATCAATATGTGCAGCTGTGTAGTGAATGCACACCTGGATCGAGCAGCCAGGATGGCTGTGTGCGCTGGTCTTGGGTGCCCGTCTAGCAGCAACGTAATGTCACAAAAATCTCTTCCTGCGCCTTCAAGATAAGCCTTCATATCCTGAACGAGAGATGTGCCTAAAAACACATGAACACATACATTGGAAAGTAGCAGTAGGAAGTCTTAAGGAATAGAAAATTGTACATCTTTTAGCCAATGGCCACAACTTCTAGCAGTCCAAATCCTACAGCTATGCACTGCTAGGGAAAATGTCCTGGCCTAGAGAGGCCTGACTTGCAACAGATTCAGCTATTTATGGTGCTGACTTTTGGCTTCAGTTATGAACATGACTGCAGCACATATCTGGACTGAGAGCGCCAATATGTATGGTCTGCACAATGACCATGATATATACACAGGCACCATAAGTCATAGCGTATGCGTAATTGGCAAAATTATTCTAATCAATGAATATGTGAAGCTATACTATGCAAAAGAGTTTCTACCAGCCTCTTCTACAGATTATCCAGCAGAACTTAAGAATCTGATTTATGAAACTGGAGCAAAAATAATTGCTTTTCAGATTTATTTCCAATTTGCAGAGCTGTAACATATAACCAAACAGTTTATTTTTTCTGAACTCCATTATACAGTATATGAAGTGAAAGCTAAACCTAAACTTGTTTGCCATGGTAAGCTGCATGGTGTTAGTTTTCTCATTTCTAGTAAGTAAAACCATATATACTGGCCTCCATAATGCAGAATCTGATGTGCAATCACAACTGATGATTGCTCAGTTCTCGGTCTGCTCCGACTGGAGAACAGTGTTAGTTACTCACTGCTTTATGCTCCTCCAGCGCCTACTGTAGCACCAGGCTGGGGAGAGGGAAGGTGTGGCTAGCTCTGTCTCCCAACTGTAAGTTGAAAAGCAGAGAGCGACAGCTGTCAGTCCCCCTGATATTGTCTGGATCCTTCCCATGCTTCCCACGTCTCTGCCCCATCAACTGATAGCAAGCAAAAGCCCACTATCAGCTGACTCTGGGTCACAGGAGGAATACAAAAGTAAGTGTACAGGAGAAGTTTAGCCAAAAAACCTTTAGTCATACTCTTTAATACTAAAAATGCATGCAAGGAAGTGTGGCTTTGATCAACTGAAGAAAAGATGGGGGCTATCATTTTTTTTTATATTATATTCATAAAAAGGCTGATGGCCACAAACATGGGGTTAGAGGGCTGCATGTGGTCCAGAAAACCATTTGGTACATCTAGACCTAGGAGAGACTAAACCGCTTAGAAAGATTGTTACACTACAAAAAAAAAAAAAAAAAAAAAAAGGGTACTTGGTGTAAAACACCAGTAGCATCATATTTTTGTCCACAAAAGCAACAAACCTATATCAACAGGCTGATCTGAGTGAATACGGATGGGAGGCTGCTGTTTCCTGCGCACAATCTCCACAATCAAGGACGATGACAAATGCTCAAACTCTTTCATCATGATCACCTGGTTGAAGTGGGATTCCTTTACTACAAAGTTCAGGCAGTGCTCCTAAAACAGATAAGTAATTAGTGTTAATAACAATCATTATGTAAATATACACAATGAAACAGACTGTCTACTAGGTGTGACATTTTTATTCCAAACCAAAGTACACAAACGTGTTTTTAGAAGCTTGTTTTTCTAGGAGGGATAGTTTGCACAAGACCGTTGGGCAGCTCTAAGTGGGAATGTTAGTACATAGAGTAAAACGTAAAAAAAAAAAAAAAAAAAAAAAAAAAAAAGACTCATCCAGAAAGAGGAGATAATTTACCTATTTTATCAGATAATTATCTTATGGCAGCTAAAGGTAGCAGTGAGACAATAGATAACATATCAGTTATGAAGTAGAATAGGAAACAAATGGTCTGACTCCCATGTCCAGGAATTACCAGCCTCAAACAGGGAGAAACCCTGGTCCTGTTGACATATCTATTATTCCTTTCGTCACCAGAGCAGTTTCTGCATTTTTCCCCACACGTTTAACCACTCTTAACCCCCTCCTGCCCAGGCCAATTTTCAGCTTTCAGCACTGTCACACTTTTAAATGACAACTGCACAGTCATGCAACACTGTACCCAAATTTAATTTTTATCATTATTTTGAGACAAATAGAGCTTTTCTTTTGGTGGCATTTAATCACCACTATTTTTTTTTTTCTTAAGCAAAAAACAAAACAAAGAGTTCTTAGTTTCTGTTAGAAAATTTTGCAAATAGGATTTTTGTACTCACCTTAAAAATACTTTTCTCTGAAGTTCATTGATGGACACGGCAGCTCTTCTTGAGCTTAGGAACGTCCCCAAGCAGTGTCAAAAAACGAGGGGTGGGAACAAGAAAATAACTCCACCCATAACAACCAGAGCTCCTCAACAGAGGAGTTGCAACCTTAAACAGCCACCTGCAAAACCAGGCGGCCGAAGCAAGCATCCTAAGATGCGCTCACCATCAACCTAGTAAAATTTTGTGAAAGTGTGAAAGGACGACCAGGTTGCCACCTTACACACCTGGGAAACGGATGCTTGAGGTCAGAAAGCCCAAGAGGCACCAACTGCCCTGGTAGAATGCGCCGTGACAGGAAAGGAAGGCGTCCTCCCCCTTATGGCACAAGTCTGAACTACAATCTGTCTGATCCATCGAGAGATGGTGGCTGAGGAGACCTCCGAAAAGGAGCTGTAGCAGACAGATACACCCACAGAGCCCAGAATACATCCAAGGAATGCAAAGCCAGCTCTTTGGGGTGACGACCGAGGACATAAGGACGGAAGCACAATGTCCTCATTTAGATGAAAGGCCGAAACAACCTTTGGAAGAAGCGAAGGCTGCGGACGCAGCACAGCCTTATCCGTGTGGAGGATCAAGTAGGGAGACTTGCAAGACAAGGCCGCCAACTCAGAAACCCTCCTGGCAGATGTAATGGCCACTAGAAAGACTTTTTGAGAGAGAGTGTCAATAAGTGAATTTCCCTAATGTTTTCAAATGGCGGTTTCTGAAGCAGAGGGCACCAGATTCAAGTCCCACGGAGGCAGCAATAGTCGAACCCCCTGAACAAATGTACTCACCAATGAATGAGTCGCCAAGGGACGCTGAAAAAAATAAAAAATAAAGCCAAAGCTGATAGCTGCCCCTTAATGGTGCTTAATGCAAGTTTCTGATCCACTCCTCGCTGCAAAAACAGCAGGATCCGGGAAACTGAATATGTACGTGGATGCCACCCCATCCCCTCACACATGGAGATGTAGGCCTTCCACGCACGATAAATCTTCCAAGAAGATAACTTCCGTGCCCTCAACGGTGGATATTACCGAATCCGACAGACCTCGGTCTCTTACGGTAAAGCAGAATGAAGTATTGGACCTTGCAACAGAAGGGCCTCTTGAATCGGCAGTCGCCAACGAACATCCGCACTATCACCGTACCACGGACACTGTGGCTAATCTGGGGCAATCAGAATTAATGGAATCCCCTGGACCTTCACTGTGCGAAGTAGACGTGGTAGAAGTTTGAATGGGGGGGGGGGGGGGGGAGCATAAATCAGTCGATAATGCCCCCATGGAGCCACCAACGCGTCAGGGATCCTTTGACCTGGCCACAAACCTCTGTACCTTCCAATTGAGTCTAGAAGCCAGGAGCTCCACATCTGGCGAGCCCCACCTTAGGCAAAGGAGCCGAAAGACCTCTGCATGTAGCGACCATTCCCCTTTGTCCAGCACCTGACGACTTGGGTAGTCCGCTTGCCAGTTTTGTACACCTGGAATGTACATGGCCGACAGAGCTGCAGCCAAGCTCCTTGTTCCTCCTTGATGGTTGACATAAGCCACCACCATGGCGTTGTACGACTGGATCCTGACCGGATGCCACTGCAGCCTCTGACCATGTGGAGAGGCACTGCCTGATAGCCCGAAGTTCCAGCACGTTGATCGGCAGGCGGGATTCTTCCTGGGTCCACCGACCCTGGGCTGACTGTATGCCCCAAACCCCCCAAACTGGTCAGGCTGGCGTCCGTTGTGATCACCGTCCAATGAAGAGGAAGGAACGACTTCCCGGACTGAAGAGCCGGTGAACTCAGCCACCAGAGCAGTAAGTGGCTACCATGAGACCCAGGGCTCGCATGCCAAAAAGCAGCGACGACCACCCGCGGGACTCCCACAACTTCACTGCAGCTTGTCCGAAGGGAGAAAGACTCTAGCCTCCGAGGAGTCCATAAGCAAGCCCAGGTACTCCAGGGCGTTGAGTCGGCACCAACACCGACTTCAGTAGGTTCAGTACCAAACTCTCGAAGAGATTGCATGGTGAATGCCACAGCCTCCGTTAATTCTGAGGCGGAAGCCGTCCTCAGAAGGAGGTCGTCCAAGTAACCCACGATTGTGATCCCTCTCTGCCTTAGCAAACCAAAATTGGGGCTAGCACCTTGGGGAAGACCCTCAGTGCCGATACCAGGCCAAAAAGGGGAGCTTCAAATTGGTAGTGCTCGTCCCCGACCACAAAATGCAGAAACTTCTGATGCTTAATGCATATGGGGACATGCAAGTATGCGTCCTTGATGTTGAAGGATGCCACAAAATTCCCCTGATGGAGTGCAGTGACCACTGAGTGAACAGATTCCATCTTGAACCTTCGTACTTTCACTAAGCTGTTGAGGGCCTTGAGGTCCAGGACCAGACGGACCCCTTCCTTCTTTGGGACTACAAACAGATTGAAGTAGGAACCTGAAACCTTTCTGGCGTCAGTACAGGTACTATCACCCCGCGCAGCAGCAGGTCCTGTACTGCCCCAAACAGGGCTTCCTGATGAGCCGCAAGAAGATGAAGGTTGGAGGGAAAAAAAAAAAAAAAAAAAAAAAACTATCTTGTACCCTGAGGAAACCAGTTCACAGACCCAATGGTCGGAAAGTAGGGAAGTCCACCAGGCTGCAAACTCCCCAAGACAATCCCCCTCGAGAGTCGGGCAGGGGGAAAACCTTAATGCGTTAACAGATTTGCTCGCAGGCTTGCAAAACCAGGGATGCTTTTGTCCCTCAGCAGGCCCCTTGTCAGACTGGGAACGCTTACATGCTGACCCGGGCGGACGAAAAATCAGTTTCTGAGCAGAAAAGGAGAGTCCTTGCATACGGTGTGGCTCCTTTTCTCGACTGTGGGAGTAACATACTCTTGCCCCCCAGTAATATTCTTAATGTCATCTAGCGAGGCTCCAAATAGCCTCTCTCCATGGAAGGGAAAATCCACCAGTGCTTTCTTAGATGCCTGGTCCGCAGACCAGCATTTCAGCCAAATCAGGCAACGTAGCACTACTGCTGATACTGAGGCTCTAGAGAGCAAGGGGGTCGTATCTAAGGCCACATTCACAGACATACTTAAGGCCCTGCACCAACTGGTCCGTCAGCTCCACGCTGACCAGGGAAGCCTGTTGGTGCTCCAATTCATGACGCAACAATTTAGTCCATTCAGTAAGCATCTGTGACACCAGGGCCATGGCTAACACTGGCCGCAATGCTGACCCCACACCGGTAAACATGCACCAGGCAACCGCCTCAGCCCTTCTGTCGGCAGGGTCCTTGAAAGCAGGAGTTCCTTCCACCGGAATCGTGGTTACCTTCTTTAACCTGGATACCGGTGTGTCAACAATCGGAGATGTCCATTTCTTCAGGAGACTCTCCTCAAAGGGGTAACGCACCGCCATGCTTTTTTGGCACGAACAGTTTTACTGAGAAGTGGGTACCCAACTTGGAACCCACTTATGTGTCTTTACAGAAAACAGTTTAATAGGAAATGGGTACCGATTCAATAGTCAGGAAATGAAAACCTATTTAGCATTGGTAAGGTTACATATTTTAATAAAAAATAATTTTGATTAAAAAAAAAAAAGTTTAATCAAACTATTGAAAATAAGACCTATAACTAAGGCAGATTGGACACCCCCACAGTTCTAAATGCAGTGTGGACAGAGAAGATACTGTTGTTCTACCCTATAAGCAGACCAGAACACATGCAGTACAGAACACCACACGCTATATAAAAAGACAACCAACACATCTGCTTGTTCCCATGCTGTGGAAAGTTAAAACCTTGAGTTGTGAGAATTCGTACCTTTAACTGGTCCAGCTGCAGCTTGTTAGCATTTTCACACACTATGAGGACGTTCTGAAGGTCAACAGATGCTTCAATATACTGAACACATAGCTGCTCCAGCCGTGACAACTTAAAGTGTAAAGCTAATTTATATACATCCATGATGAGGAGAACATCCTCAACGTGACCTAGACGGTGAGAATCAAAGTAATGATTGAAGTAAAGTGATGCCTGCCACTAGCCAAGAAGCATTCAATAATACACGTACAGCACAAAGCAGATGAGGTCTGATTATATTGAATACACACTAAACACACATTTACAAAAATGTATATGTAGCTGATAAAACTACAGTATGATAGCACTCACAGCAGCCAAATCACTTATAGTGAAATTGTTTGGGCTAGCTTGGCGTTCAGCTTTAGGATCAACTAATAACGCCCGTGAGTACATTTCTCAGTGTTCTTACACCTCTCTAGAAAGACCAAAAAAAAAAAAAAAAGTACCAATTACTAAGGGGGTGGTAATTTAGAAAGGAAAAAGTTAGATTTACATCTTGTTAACTGAGCCCCTGTCCTGCCTCCCAGTGATAAGAGCAGAATACAATACATCCTGATACACAGCTGCTCCAAGAAAGGCATGCATAGATGGTAGTTTCAAAAAGACCGATTATCACCACATCAATGGGTAACGGCAGGCAGGAGCAGACCATTCTAAGGGGGTACAGCTAATTAGCTGCCTTGACTTTTTTGCCTGTTTAAAACGGTTTTCCCTGACGAGAAGGCCAGCACTGTATGCAAGTCTGTTTACTCTTCTTCCACCACAAGCATTAAAAAAAGGGGTGCTATGGCTACACAGATAAAAATATCTGTTCAATAATGTAATCATTTCCTGGTTGGAACATCCGAGAAATATATTTTATATTCTTGTCCAGATTATAAAACCGTTGATTAGCAGATATCACTACAGATGTAGAATTAGACAGAACATTAGATGCCCCAAGTTAAATCCCCACTCAAGAGTCAGGACAGTAATCAACTGACTCCCCACGACAAAAGAAAAAAGGTGAAAAAGATAGTCTTCCTGAAATTCTTTGCAGCAAATTCTGCTACATCCTATGCCCAGTTGGCAGTACCACTGACCTTTCCGTGGGTACTTTATCTTGTCTGTATACAGGAACTGCATAAGCAATTCAAATGGCCGTGCTTCAGCATCTCTGATGACTACTTCCAGCATGGGCAGAGATCGCAACAATTTTGCATTGCTACTTTCATTTTCTTGCTTTTGTGGTGCACTTTGACATTCTTCCTCAGAATCGGGATTTAATTTCTGGTAAAACAAAAAATACAAGGAGTATTGTGTATATCAACGCAAAAAAAAAAAAAAACGTACAAAAACCTAACAAATATGACAGAGCAGCCAGTGGCTGATAAAGTTCACAATGACACCTTACTTCCTCATAGTATAGCCATGTGAGGGTGTCTGTTTTAACTATGTTAAAAGGTAACATATCTGTAAACAAGTTCAGGACCAAAGCCCATTTATTTTAATTTTTACTTTTAGAAAGGTCTTTCACTTTTAGGACCTTTTGACTTTTCTGGTTCTCCTTTGCTAAAATGTTTTTATTGCGATTACTTACTTGTCTCTGACGCTCTCTTGCCTGGGTAATCTTTTTTCTTAGCCATTTACATCGCGCAGTCACAATAGCGGTGTGTCCTCTTACTTTCTCCTCTTTCTGGTGACAAAGAAATACAACATTAAGGCATAGCGTTATCTTTCATATCAGAAGACAATACTGAGATTCTGAGCTTTGAATATGAGCATCCCTGCATATACCATAGATCTGGTTATTGATCGTTACATGTTTAATGTGTTCAGAACAGAATGCATACATAAACCTGTTACAGGCGATTGCTTGGTTAACCTGTGACATTTATAGTTCAAAAAGGTTCTTCAGATATAGAATAATTCACTAATGTATGGAGTATTAAATGTGCTCCCTATACACAGAACCCATGTGCATTACTCCCGGTCTCTTAAAAAAAAAAAAAAAAAAAAATTAAAAACTAAACTCACAGGCTTACATACTAAGGCCAATTTTCAAAGGAATGAAATTGATGCTTTTAGGCTGTGGCAGGAACTGAAGCAACCAGTGTAAACTAGATAAATAATGGAAATAAGCCCACCGGAAATGGTGCCCACAGAGCAGTCAAGCCAGGGACCACAATGCCAACAACTGGACTACAGAGTAATAAAGACAAAATTGTATACGGCTGTAGGACCACTATTGTTCTAAATACCCCACGGGTACATTCTGTCACAGTACTGACAACCAGTCCCCAAGATCCGCACTTAGCGTACAGGAGACACCATGGTGGGAAACAGGTCATGCTAATACCAATCCTCAACTTGCCTAATACAACTTACAGCTACAACTTACTTCTCCTAAAATAAATTCCACATCACAGAATTGTTGGTTCTCAAACAGCCTTCCATAGTCCTCATGTAAAGTGCACTTGGGGTAACAGGAGAACTGCAAAAGAAGAAAAAATATTGTACCAATTATATATGACTTGTGCTCAGCAGATCCTAGAGAGCTTTTTTTATCCATTCATAAAATTGTTAGCAAATATATCTCATCTATAAATCAGATTCACTAACAGGTTATATTCCAAGAATGTGCAATCAGGGTTTTGCAACACTTTGATAGCTACCATTAGTACAGTAGGTATCCTCAGAGAAAGAAAAAAACAAAAACAAAAAAAAATAAAACCACGAATAGCAATATATTAGTTCATATTAGAGGATAGAAATATACAGTCATCCATTTTCTTACCTGAAAGCGATACATCTCTCCGCTTCTGACATTATTATCCACCGTCCCGCCAAAGATATACATGGCATCTGCAATCACAGCTGCAGCATGAAACAAGCGGCCACTGGGCAACTATAATACAAACAATGAGTACCCATCACAAAGTATTGAATGCTGCAAAGCCTGCTACAGAGAATAGGAACTATTTCTGTACACAGAGAAATCGTATTTGTACTACAGTTCACTTTAGCCACACTAAATATTAGAAGATCTCTATAGAGAGATATGCATCTATGATATGTATCTCCCATCTAGAGCTATAAACAGAATCACAGAGTTGGAAAAAAGATCACCCCCTTGTATCAGTATTTTGTTGAACCACTTTTTACTTTAATTACAGCCTTTAGTTTGTTGGGGTATGTCTCTACTAACTCTGCACATCTAGACTTTGCAATATTTGCCCATTTTTCTTTGCAGGACTGTTAAAGTTTAGTTAAATTTGATGGTGACCATTTGCGGGCTGCAGTCTTCAAGTCATTCCACAGATTTTCAATGGGGTTTAAGTCTGGGCTCTGTCTAGGCCATAGAAGGACATTCACCTTTTTCTTAAACCACTGTGTGGTAATTTTTGCTGCGTGCTTTGGGTCATTGTCATGTTGGAAGGGAAACCTTCTTCCCATTGACAACTTTCTGGCAGAGGGCAACAGATTTTCCTAAAGTATCTTGCCCCATCCATTTTTCCTTTTATCCTGACAAGTGCTCCAGTCCCTGTTGCAGAACAACCCCATGACAGGATATTAACACCTCCATGCTTTACTGTAGGAATGGTGTTATTGGGATGGTGAGCTGTATTGGATTTCCACCAGACATATGGTTTGGTGTTGAGGCCAAATAATTCAATTTTGGTCTCATCTGACCAGAACACCTTTTTCCATGTGGCCTCGGAATCTTCAAGGTGTGTTTTGGCAAAGCTCAGGCGTGACTGTAAGTGGCCTTTGAGGAGTGGCTTTTTTCTTGCAACTCTCCCATACAAACCACATTTGTGGATGATTTGTGATATTGGTGTCACATGCACACCAAATGACCACTCTGTCAAATTCCTGCAACTGCTTCGGAGTTGCTGTAGGCCTCTTGGTAGCCTCTCTGACCAGTTTCCTCTTGGCTCTTTCATCCAGTTATCCAAATACCTTCCACTTCTTAATATTAGACTTCACTGTGCTTTAGGCATTGATGGAGCCTTTGGCTTTTTTTTTTTTTTAAATATCCATCTCCTGACTTTTGCCTGTCCACAACTATATCCTGGAGATCTTTTGACAGTGCCTTGCCACCTATAGTTGTTTGATTCAGTTGCACTACCAGGGACTGAAATGCTTCAGAAAGTTTATTTCATACTGAACTAATCAAAATGAGCACAACTAAACACTGTTGAAAGTCAAATAGCTTTGTGTGTCATTGAGGTGGTGATTAGCTACACCCAATTGCGTTTACAAGTCATTTTTAGGAGGTGGGTGATCCTTTTTCCAACTCCCAACTACAACTGTTGTGGTTATATCTTTCACTTCAATGTTATAAGTTGCCATGAGTAAATACAGCTGGATAAAACAAACTATGTGTCTTCATTTCAGGCTGCAAAGCAACAAAATGTGATATTAAAAAGGGAGGAGAATCTTTTTTTAGTGTGTGCGTGTGTGTGCGCGCATGCGTGTGTCCCAAAAAAAAGAAAAAAGTTCAGGTGAAGATAAAAAAAAAAAAAATTACACGGAAGCTTTTTATACTGCATGTGCCAAGGCTTAAAATCAGCCGACATTCAACAGTTTGTGGACCTACTGCAGACTAGGTAAAGTAGACAGATTACATGCCAAATGCAATAAGCCATAGCAACCAATATTTGTTTACTGTATTCAAATAAAAAAAAATTAAATATACAAAAGTCGTACTGGATTTCATTCTTTGTGAGCAAAGACTTGCTAGCCTGGTATACTGAAACAGTGATATGAAGGCTACCTCTTTCCTATTAAGAGCTGTATCAACTGAAAATGTATTCCTCCCGTCATCAGCAATCTGTACTTTACTATTATAAAAAGATAATGTTCCCTATGACATAAGAATGCTAAAGTGAACGCAATTTTTATTTAATTAAAATAATAAGCCTGTAATACTTACCTGCTCTGCGCAATGGTTTTGCACAGAGCAGCCCTGATCCTCCTCATCTTGGGTCCCCATCTGCAACAGAAGGAAATGGTGAATGAATGATGCAGCCATGTGGGCGAAGCCCTCCATGGCAACGCGGTTTTCAAATTATGACAGCGAGGGTGAGAAGATCCCCTGCCAGCTGTCACAAGGACTGGGGATCGCCTGCAGATGCTGGAACATGTTACATGTTCCCCCTAAAAACGGGTAGAACATGTACCATGTTCCAAAGGTGAACTTATACTTTAATGCATAGAATGCATGAAGGTAAAAAGGTAAAAAACACAAAAAACAAAACAAAAAAAAACAAAAAAAAAACACTTTAGGGCTTTAAAACCACTTTAAGTTTCAGGTAAGAAGTACAAATTATGCAACTATGTGCACTTCTACTTCTCTGACCATGTTATTTATGACAGCTCAAGGTTTCCAGCTAATGATTAGAAACAGTCTTCATTATAGTTCTCAATCAAGTGATCACCATGACAGGCACACAGAAGACCCTGTCATTTGCAGAAAGAGATGCAGTGGCTGGCAACAGACGTCACCAGGCTGCAACCTTTACTGAACCAGTGTAGATAAAAAAATTACATCTGAAAAAATTGATTAACTTTGCAATAATGGGGAGTTTAATTCTTAGTTTTCTGGCCGCAAAATAACTGGAGAACAGCATGTTTCCAGATAGTGAGCAGGAACCAGTAAGGATGGTTCCAAATCATGGGATCAACCATGACAGCCAAGCATGATCACATACGTTTACAATACTGCTAAATGAATTCAGGGCTTTTAGGCTAAAAGGATCCCCAGTCATGAAAGAGCTAATGGCTGCATTGCTTAATTATCCATTACGTTTTTCACAAATAATTTTTGTTATGCAGCACATGCACAGGAAATAAATGTTAGGATGTTTACAGACAGCATAGGGCTAGCTAAAAGGGATGAAAAATAAAAAAAATGTATATAAAATGTGTGTGTATATATGAAGATCTCACCTCACTATCTGGACTAGGCTGGACCACCTCCCAGGACTGAGAGTCCACATCATAGCAGTGCAATTCATTAGGCAAAGTGTTATCTGCTGCACCCCCAAACACATACAGGTGTCGGTCAAAAGCCACCATTGTGTGTCCATAGCGTCTCTGCGGGGGAGGAGGGGAACCACGCAGTAAATGCTCAGTAGGAATACGCATCCAGCTGTACCACAAGAAATAACATGCATCAGAACAGTAAATCCTGCAACATCTGTGCATTAATAAAATTACTATATGCTGTGTCCGTAGTCTAGGAATCACTACAGACTTTTAAATTTATCTATAACCAAAATGTTTTTTGTAGGAAATGGTTAAAACCATAATGCAGTAGGAAATGGTTAAAATCAGGTCAGTTTATTTGTTTTTCTGTATCTCGTTGGTGAACTATAAACTAAGTGCTAATGTCAGTCATCCACAAGCTAAAAGTTGTGGTACATTGCCCATAAATAGATCATAGAGCACTTTAGGGCTCATGCTGTAAGTGGTGAGCTGTACCATGCACACACAGTGCACTGCTCTCTATTTCTTCAGCAAAATAGCATTACAGCTCATGCTGCAAAACCAATATACTTCACTTATGGTGAATGGAGTGGTTATTCAAGCACAGGGCTGCCAGAATCTAGTGCGCTTACAGTACATATTGTGAATGGAGAATACCTTGTGTATGAACACAGCAGCCGTCTTACTTCTCAACCATGGATAAAAGGACACAGTTGTGACTTCATAGAGCAAATAATTAGTCTAACAGTATGAAGGACATTGTTATAACCAATTGTGAGCTTTTTGAACACAGGATTTACTTTTCTGGCTCAAGATCCCTGTTCATAGCCAGACATTCAGGTGTACGTTTATCAGTTTTAAAAGTAAAACCAAAAAGTTAAAAAGAGTTGTAATTACATGAAAATAATAAGCACTGGCGTGTATTTTGATTTGCTTTTTATGCATATTTTGGCAAACAGCACATTTGAGGTGCCATCAACATTAATGGAACCGCAAGCATGTCATACATTTGGCATGTGTTTTTCCCGGAATGCACAAAAAACACAACAAAGCAGCAAAAAGGGTATCAAAATGCGCACAAAAAAGGCCCAAAAAGCAAAATTTAACATTTTCTTGGGCATGGAGCATTGTGCATTTTTTCAATGCACATTTTGGTGCGTTGGTAGTGTATTTGTCAAATGACAAAATGTGTGGCAAAATGCATGTCTGCTAACTGCATTTGGGGTGCCATTAACAATGAATGGCACCCAAAAGTGCATTGAGTATTTTAACACAATTTTACAGCAATTCAGAATCCTGGCAAGAATTGCACAATTCTGCATTGCTCAGATGAGAATGGGTCCTAAAAGAAAATACATTATAATTACACTGTGTGTGCCAGCGTTATATATTTTAAAATACATATACAGTCATTATTTATATCAATCTAAGCTTGAAAGGAAGCATCCTTCCTCACATCACAGCAGCCTCTCACCCATATTCTCTACCTCTGAGCTGGAGAATATGGGACGCAGAATTTACAGAGATGGCCAGTGAGCACCTTCATAAACTGGTCATCTGTGTAAAAGTGAATGACAGAAGGGTTTGTCCTGTGATGAGACGTGAAGAACGTTCTCCACTCCTCATCTCAGCTTCATAAACTGGCACACCTGAGAGATCATCCGTGCTCATCAGGATCTCAGCTCTTCTGTTTGATAAACTTAAACCTCAGTGTGTGAAATGCATCAGGAAAATATTTGATTCTCACACTTTCTCTGCAAATTCAAATTGGAACAAGTTGTTTGTGATCTTTGCTCCACTTTGGCCAGAAAAGACAAACATTTTATCCCTGCAGACAGCCACTGGGAAGTTACAGCAAGATGGTGGGATCTCTCCACTCTGCTCGATCTGCAAAACAAACACCAAGTCTTCAGTTACACTCACCTGAGGCATGTCACTGAGCAATAAAAAGCACAAAGCAGCCACCCACAGCCACACAGATATTGGGCAGGCAATGATCTTTCATTACCAAGGAGGACTAAAATTACCCAGCCTCACTTATCAGTGGTAAAGACATTAAATAAGAAGGCTGCTAGATGTTTGAAGACTTTTACATTAATTTCATTCTAATCATATATCCATTGAGGTTTGCAGCCTTTAAATACAAAAAAACAACTATGATGAACTCCAGTAATTGTGTAAATTTTATATTACCTCCTCCCAAGTTGATAAATCCCGGTCTTGCAAACTGATTGTCCACATGTCATTTAGTCTAAATACAAGAATACATATCAGTTAATAAAATGTGTGTTCAATAAATACATAGAACCTATACAAAGTGGAGCAATGCGCTTGGTCTATGCAAAGCAGATGGGTGTACTGTTCCTAATTGGTTATTAATTTTAGTTTTGAAATCTCACTGCTTTATTTGTGCAGAGTGTACTGTATGCCCCGCGAGTTAACATTTTTTTTTTAAAGGTTGAAAATTAGAGTGGTATGAGGCAGAACTGAAACCCATATCAGGTCTGTGTGACCCTGGCTGAGAGACATTCCCCAAAACCAATCCGATCGTTACAGCTAGGGATCTGCATTGAGCTAAAATCTAGCACTACTGTCTGAAGTGCAATGGGGAAATTGCCTCCTCTGAGAATACGAGTGAGTGGGCGGGCAGGTGTCGCTGCGGGTGAGAGCCAGCGGGCGGCTCCATGGCTGAGAGCACGGACGGTTCCGTCGGTGAGAGACAGCGGGTGGCTCTGTGGGCGGCCTAGCTCGGTGACAGTGTGTGAGCGGCTGCTGGCCAATCAGGGAGCCGGCGGGCAGGGGAGAAGAGAGATGACATCTGTCACCGCCCGGCGCCTGCCCTGCATCCCCGTCCCCACTGTGCAGTGTGAAGGCAGTGGCAGCAGCAGAGAGATTACTTCATCTCTCTGCTGCTTGACTGGTAATCTGCTGCCTGGGACAGAACAAGAGACAATTATACCCGGCAAGTGACAATCTGCATCGTGCGGCATGGGACATGGAAAGTGACAATCCCAAACGTGTGGCAGGCGACATGCTCGGGGCTCCCACTGATTCTGCATTATGGCAAGTTGAACCATTTAATTTTTTATAACAATGTCATAATAGTAATGCGCTTCAATCATCCTGACACCATAACAACCATGGCGCTGTGATGATTGATGCACTAACACCAGCCATTTCCCTGATAAATTTACCCCAAAAAAACATTTTCTGGCAGTGCCCCTCCCGAGACTAGGCTCTGGATCCACCCCTACTTCATAGAATACACACAGGGTGAACAGTCAGAAAGAGGAACAAAGCTGAACTCTCAACAAAGAAACAGTGGTAAAACAAACCCTAAACCACTCCACCCAAAATGTTGTATGTAACATTACACTTACACGAGAAGGTGGCATACACTAGCACAATCAAACTTTATGAGATAAGTGATGATAACCCACTTTCCTTTAATCACATCATATTTTAAGACATTTATATGACTACATGCCAGTCCTAGGTTTATTTACTCTAATATGCAATACTTTCTATCCAAAGAGAACACTGAATATATTTATACCTGGCATTGCCATCATATCCAGCAAATATCCAAAGTTTATCATTGTATACTGTAGCTCCGTGTGCTGAGCGTGCCACTGGTAATCTAAAAAGGAAAAGATCAGGTAAATAGATGAGATATAAAAGTAAGCAAAAACAAGTCTCCATGTGTTAAAAAGCACCCAAACCAACAAATAATCTGGCCATAAAAAATTATATCATATATATATATATATATATATATATATATATATATATATATAAAATGTTCTAAGCAGAGGAGATTGACGGTGGATTAAGGCTAGACAGTGAAGTGCATGTTTGTGGGAGGAAATTAAATGGGGGCCGAGTTTGTTATAAATGTACATCATGAACATATATTACCCATGTCAAATTATTTTCATGAAAATATGATTTTATACTCTATGCTTGTCAGGCTTCTGGGTTCATTAACAATTAGTCCAGTCCTGTGTATAGAACAGATTTGAAGGTATCCCAACAAATCACCCAGATTAACATAGATCTTGCCATGTAAATATCAGGTTCCCCCCCTACTCACTCGCAACGCCGCCACCCCCGCGGGAGATGGGTGGGAAGGCGGCCTTACCTTAGGAGATAACAAGGAGGAGGGGTAGAGCTGCTGCTCCTCACTCCAGCCGAGGGAAGAGCTGGGCGAACAGACAGATGTTGCTTCTTGTCCTAAAACTCCCTGGCCAATTGGGTATCAGGACCCAGTTCCTTATTGGCCGGGAGGAGAGTCATGAGGACAATAGCGAATATTAAATTCGCTATGGTCACACAACTGGATAAGCAGGCCACCAATGAGATATTGTATAGAGAATAACAACTATTTAACCACTTGCTTACTGGGCACTTAAACCCCCCTTCTGCCCAGACCAATTTTCAGCGCACTTTGAATGACAATTGCGCGGTCATACAACACTGTAACCAAATTAAATTTTTATCATTTTTTTCCACAAATAGAGCTTTCTTTTGGTGGTATTTAATCACAGCTAGGGTTTTTATTTTTTGCTAAACAAAAAAAAATGTTTAATAGTTTGTTATAAAATTTTGCAAACAGGTAAATTTTTCTGCTTCATTGATATGCGCCGATGAGGTGGCACTGATGGGCACCAATAGGCACAGTTAAGGCAATACTGATGGGCACAGATAAGATGGCACTGATGTGCCCTGATGGGTGGCATGGATGGGCACTGAGAGGTGGCACTGATGTGCAGCACTGTTCAGGCAGCACTGTGGGCACTGACAGGTGGCGCTGGTGGGCACCGAGGAGCTGGGGCACATAGCAGTGATCGGGACTGATGTCCCTCTCACTGTCGCCAGTGATCTGCTTTTTTTTTTACTTCTACTCACGCTGTCAGTGCGAGGAGAAAAAATACCCAATTACTGGCTGTGTTGCATCACATGATCAGCTGTCATTGGCTGACAGCTGATCACGTGGTAAGGGGTCGGGATCGTCCCCTTACTCCGATCTGTGATGCAGCAAGTCTCATGGACTCGCTGATCACAGAGCGCGCCCTTCAGGGGGTGCACAGGCCGCTCGTGCATGGGACGACGTCAATAGATGTGGTCCCGGCAATGCAGGTCCGCGCTGTAGTCGTCAATCGGCTATAGCGCGGATCTCTAGAGGTTAAAGTCATATTAGTTTTTCAATGCTAGCGGTGGAAGACTTTCCATAGGTATACACAATTGTTTCAGAAACTGTGCAGCTAGCCTTCCATCAGGGAGCCAATTGAAAGGAATAATTCTTTGGAAGAAAATAGATTTTTTTCAACCGAAAAGCAGTCAAAGGAATAACAGAAACTCACTAAAACACCACCACAGGTAAACAAAAGGAGACCAGTGAACAGAGAATAGGGTGGGAATATAGACGCTGTGCTGGAAGATGCCGTTAACGGCAAGTCTAACAGGGGTTTCCCCCTCCATCATCTTCAAGGACAGCTACTTGAGAGGATAAGCAAGATTCTATAACCTAGGGAGGGACAACAGCCTGAAGCACTTTACTACCATAGTGGGGCCACTGAACACTAAGAGTTGGGAGGATCTCCTAAATTCACTAGACCCTTTCTAGATAAAGCATAAGGCATCTTTTCATGTCCAAAAATCTAAATCTTTCCTCTTCCACATTCTTGGGGGAGGAACAAAAACTAGGAAGGCACTATCTCCTGGGACCTGTGAAAGCTGGAAGAAACTTTGGGCAAGTACAAAGGATTGGCCCTAATCACTACCCTGTCCTCTAAAATCCTCAGGAAAGGGTCCTTACAGAAAAGGGACTGTAGATCAGATTAGAAATCCTTCTCCCTGATGTTCTAGCCAAAACAAAGGTAATCTTTAAGGAAATCAGAGAGGACTCATACAATGGCTCAAAAAGGAGCCCTAGTCAAAGCACATTACTAAAACCAACGACAGATCCCAGGGAGGAATCTGTTTAAACAGCCCTGGGTGTAAGCCTGGTTCTGGCTGAAAGTAACCTCCTGACCAAAGGGTCCTCAGCTAGTCTTTTTTTCTGCAAACAGTCAAGGCAGCAACCTGAACTCTAAGGCCGCCTACACACGGGCGGACTGTTCGCCCAACTTTGTCCGCTGAACAGTGTTTCAGCGGACAGTCCGCTCGTGTGTGGGCTTCAGCGGACAGTTTCAGCGGACAGTCTGACGAACAAAGTTTTTCGTAAATCCCGTAAGACAGTCCGCTGAAACTTGGTTTGAGCGGACAGTCCGCTCGTGTGTAGGCTTGTTCGACAAACTAAGTTTCGCGCATGCTCAGAAAGGATTTACACGGCGAAGGTTGCATTGCAGTGTATTGGACGTCGAATTTCTCGTCCCGTCGTACGTGCCGTTCACGTCATCGCGCACGCTTTCAGCGGACTGTTCGTTCATCGTGTGTGGTCAAGTCCGCTCATGCAAATTTTGAGCGGACTGTTTGGCCGCGTACACACGAGCGGACTGTTCGCCCAACTTTGTCCGCTGAACAGTGTTTGGGCGGACAGTCCGCTCGTGTGTGGGCTTTCAGCGGACAGTTTCAGCGGACAGTTGGACGGACAAGGTTTTTCGGAAATTCCGAAAACCTGTCCGCTGAAACCTTGTTTGAGCGAACAGTCCGCCCGTGTGTAGGCTTGTTCGTCAAACAAAGTTGCGCGCATGCTCAGAAAGGATTTTCACGCCGAAAGCTATAATGCAGTGTATAGGACGTCGTATTTTTCGTCCCGTCGTACGTGCCGTTCACGTCATCGCGCACGGTTTCAGCAAACTGTTCGTCCGTCGTGTGTGGCCATGTCCGTCCATGCTAAGTTTGAGCGGACTGTTTGCCGAAACTGTTGGACGGACAAAGTTGGGCGAACAGTCCGCGCGTGTGTACGCGGCCTTTGTCGGATTGTTTGACAAACTAAGTTGGGCGAACAGTCCGCCCGTGTGTACGCGGCCTTAGGATGCTGACAAATTCCTTTCTCCACTCCCCTCTGTAAAAAATATAATACATAGGGCAGGGCTTGACAAATTTGCTTGGAATCTAGGAGCCAGCTAAAAAAAGTTAGGAGCCAGGTCGGTAACGGCGATCCGGACCTGTCCTTGGCCTGACATGGAGACGAGTGAGGGGAAGATAGCCCCCCGCCACCTGTCTCCAAGTCATTGCCCATAGCTCTTAGAGGGACATTTTATTTTTCAAATGACAATTTTTTTTTTAAATTGCATTTTAGTGTAAATATGAGATCGGAGGTCTCCCTGACCCCAGATCTCATAGTTAAGAGGACATGTCATGCTTTTTTCTATTACAATGGATTTTTACCAGTGAAAAAATTTTTTAAATAAAGTTAAAATAAGAAAACATTTTTTTTTTTTTTTTTTTAAACGCGCCCTGTCCCGTCCGCATATGAAAGCGCGGTTTAAACTACACATGTGAGGTATCGCCGTGATCGGTAGAGCGTGAGAAATAATTCTAGCCCTAGACCTCCTCTGTAACTCAAAACATGCAACCTGTAGAATTTCTTAAACGTCGCCTTTGGAGATTTTAAAGGTTAAAAGTTTGTCGCCATTCCATGAGCGGGTGCAATTTTCAAGCATGACATATTGGGTATCAATTTACTTGGCGTAACATTATCTTTCACAATATAAAAAAAAAAAATTGGGCTAACTTTACTGTTTTTTTTTTTTAACAACTAAAATTATTTTTCCCCCAAAAAGTGCGCTTGTAAGTCCGCTGCGCAAATACGGTGTGACAGACAGTATTGCAACGACTACCATTTTATTCTCTAGGGCAGGGGTGGCCAACCAGACAAAGACCAAAAGCCACATTTTTTACCCAGTTACCGCAAAGAGCCACATCATACGCATGGGCACACATGAACATCACCCCATCCCTTCCTCATACACACATACTTTTGCTCAGCTGGATTTATTGTAAATGTCACACACTGTTTTAACACTACAAAGACCACAGGCCAGTCATTTTCAACAATGAACACTGTGTGCACTCACACAGACAAACTCTGTTTAACCAAATCCATAAACAATAATAGAACAATTTACAATACATACATGGAAAACTGCCCACATGCGCATTTGACGAAAATACTGTAGCAACCCTGCAGTAATGTTGAGTGTTACAATGTTTATGTTAGAGTTCTGTGATGTCCCATGGTCTGTGACTGCGTCTGCCTGGATGTGAGAGCGAGGGGGCGGGGGAGTAGGTGAGAGAGAGCACGCCTGGGTGAGAGAGTGTGAGAGGAGCACGGCGAATGATGAGTTGATGTATAGACTGAGTTTTCCCTGTTTTTGTTTTGGCGTGGTTATGGCCGACAGTAACCAACTTCTGCAAGACGTTCGGCAATAAAAGGAAGTTTATTGAAGAAAGCCTCATTATTCATAACGTGTCCGGTCGGACGCTACAATACCATATTGAACTCAAGCGAAGCGAAACTTGGATATTATAGCGACCCTACAGTATGTGCTGAATGTTACTGAATGTTATGCTGTTTAGAGACTTAAATTAGAGTGTTATGATTTTCCATTGTCTGCGAATGCATCAGGATAGATGAGAGAGCAAGGGGGCGGGGGAGTGAGAGTGAGGGGTGAGCGGAGGTGTGTGTGAGAGCGGATGGCGAATGACTGGAAAAGTGTAAGGAAGACAAACGAAGATTGTTTTTTGTTTGTGTTGTTTTGGCGTGGTTACGGCCAACAGTAATGGAGTTCTGCTGTTGTCAATAAATGACAGTTCATTCGACTACTTCTCGTCATTCTTGCATGTCTGGCAGAACGCTACAATATGAACGTAAGAGCCGCATGGAACCGGGCAAAGAGCCGCATGCGGCTCGGGAGCCGCGAGTTGGCCACCCCTGCTCTAGGGTGTTAGAATAAAAAAAATATATACAATGTTTAGGGGTTCTAAATAAAGGGAAGGAGATAGGCAGGCAATAAAAACAGGCAGGGGAAGCTCCATTAGCATTGCTGGTTGTCATACCAACGGCCAGCACAAGAGGGCGCCAGATTCCAGGAGTCATAGGATCATAGAAGGCCTCAAAGCCACGGCCTCAATTACCGGCCGCCGGTGGAACGGCCCGACGTGATCCCGCTGGGGGGGGGGGGGGGTGTGTTCCGCGGAGACAGGATATCCCCAGCTGTGCTGCCCCAGGCCGCTAATTCTAGTCGCAAGTGTGACCTGGCGCCCGGGTTTCTTCGAGACCTGACATAGGGAGTAGAAAAAGAATCTATTCCTGTCTTCTGCCAGGAAACAAAAGCTTTCCAAACTTTCCTTTACATCTTTCTTGTGACAAACTTACGGCTGTCCAGGATAGTCTCAATAACCCTCTATGAACACCCCCTTAGCTGTAAGATGCACCTCTCAGCCTCCAGGCCATCAAATGGAAGGTCTGTGGGTTTGGACGGAGCACCGGCCCGACGGAGAAGAGCTCTTCTCTCCGCAAGGGTCCAGGGGGGTTCTATTGAGAGAGCTCTCAGCAAAGAGAATCAATTCCTCCTGGGCCTTCAAGGGGCAATCAGGATAATTTATACTTTATCTTGAACTACCAGTGGTAAGAGCGGAAATGAAGGGAAGGCGTAGGCTAGAGTGAAACTCCACAGGAAGGAGAGCACATCTGTACCTAAGGACTCCGTCTCTCTTTGCAGCAAGAAGAAAAACAGTTTCTTGTTGAGACTGGATGCAAAAAGATCCACTCTGGGAACACCCCACTTTAAAATGCGATCTCCTGGAACGTGTCTTGATTCAGTTCCTAACTGCTGGCACTGATGTTTATTCTGCTCCATTAGGCCACCAGAACATTCGCTGTCCCACTGATGTGCACCACCCTGATTGAAGAGACATTGTACTCTGCCCAGGACAGAATCTGCTGAGTTAACAATAGAAGAGTATCCAAACGAGTGCCCCCTTGCATGTTTAGGTATGCCACAGGCGTGGCATTGTCTGAAAAAAAAACAAAAAAAAAAAAAACAACAAGTCCTTTGAAATGACCCTCTCCTCCAGAGCAACTAAAGCCTTCGCCACTGCTAACAGTTCTCTAAAATTCAATGAGTGACATGCCTCCCCTGGCAGCCAGGCTCCCTGGGCCTGCCAGTCCTAGTAAGCAACCCAGCCCCACAGACTGGCAACTGTAGTAATTTTCATTGGGGGATTCTGTGCCCAGTCCTTCCCTCCCTGTAGATGTTCCCACTGCTCCCACCAGGACAGATTGAGAAAATCCTCTCTTGGAAGCTGTATGAGCCGATTCAAAGATTTTTCTGCAATCCCAATAATGCAGAAGACATGCCTGAATGGGCCTGGAATGCAATTGGGCCCATGGCACCCCTGGAATGGCTGCAGTCATTAAGCCCAATAACTGCATGATCTGATGAAGGGAAGCCTGCGGGAGCAACCTGAAGTTCTGCACAGAAAGAAGAATCTTTAAAATCTTTTCTTCCAGAAGAAAAATCTTTTGGGCAAGTGTATTAGGTAACCCAAAAAAAGCATGCTCTGGGAGGGAACCAGGCAAGATTTCTTACGGACCTTTCAGAAATTGGGGTGGAAGGTCAATCAGCAGATTCAGTAAATCCTGAACAAGGCTCTCTCTCTAGAGCAAAGACCAAAAAAATTGTCTAAATATGGAAAGATCGATACCTTCTGTACCCAAAAATAGGCCATCACTTCAACCATGATTTTTGTGAAAATCCTTGGTGTTGCCGAGAGACTAAAAAGGGAGGGCTCTGAACTGCCAATGACTTGGACTGTTTCTCCATGAGAACTGCAAATCTGAGGAACTTTTGATGACTGGCAGATTGGTACATGAAGACAAGTGTCCTGAAGATCCAGGGTTACCATGAACACTCCTGGTAATAACAGATTCCTTACAGAATAAATGTTTTCCATCCGGAATCATCTGTAAACTATAAATCTGTTCAGGACACTTAAGTTGATGACCATTCAAAACCCACCGCAAGTCTTCCTTACCAGAAAGAAGTGAATAAAATCCTCAGAATTTTTAATCTTCCGGAATGGAAGAATAACACCCTCTGTTTCCCACATCGCAATCAGATTCACCATGGCCTGTCGTCTCTTGGTCCCTCAGCAGATGGGCAAGAAAAAACCTCTGCGGTGGGGGGCCTTTTGAATTCCAACCTGTAACCTCTATCATTTGGAGGATAAAAGGATTGCTTGAAACCTCTGCAAATTCCTTGATGAAATGGAACAAACTCCCTCCTACCCTCGCTCTGGTGTCACTGAGGATTTTTGGTAAACCCTGAAGGAGCAAAGTGTGCCCCCCCCCCCCCTTTTTTGCTCATCTTTGTTAAAAGACCACTTATTTGCCTATTCACCTTAAAATTAACTTTGTTCTAAAAGCCACGAAAAGGCCACTTATTATGGGGCTTATTCTTTTGAGAAGATGGCAACCGTTCGCTGTTCTTGGAGGAACGAGCTAGGACTTCCTCTAATGCCACGTACACATGATCAAACAATCTGGTGGAAAAGTCGGGCAAACTCAAGTCCGCCGGACAATCCGCCCGTGTGTAGCCTCCAGCGGACTTTTTTTAACCAAAAGTACGGCGGACTTAGAATGTAGTTTTGCACTCCAATCTTACCACCGGACTCGCATTTCGGCAGACAATCCGGCCGGGTGTATGCCAGTCCACCGTACTTTTGAAATGAACTGACTCTTCCCGCCCGGAGACGCGTGGGGGTCCCCCCCAGGTCCACATCAGACCCTTGTCCGAGCACGCTACCCGGCCGGCCAGGAAAGGGGGGGGGGGGGAGACGGGGGAGACGAGCCCCCCCCCTCCTGAGCCATACCAGGCCGCATGCCCTCAACATGGGGGGGTGCCTTGGGGAAGGGGGGGCCGCATACTCATTGAGTACCCCATACTCATTCACATAGGGTGGGGAGCAGGTATCCGGGGGTCCCCTTATTAAAGGGGGCTCCCAGATTCCGATAAGCCCCCGCCCGCAGACCCCGATAACCAACGGCCAAGGTATTCGGGAAAAGGCCCTTGTCCTCAACATGGGGACAATGTGCTTTGGGGTGGGGGGTCCCCCCTTTCCAAGGCACCCCCCCATGTTGAGGGCACGCGGCCTGGTACGGCTCAGAAGGGGGGGTGCTCGCTCGTCCCCCCCCTTTCCTGGCCGGCCGGGTAGCGTGCTCGGACAGGGGTCTGATGTGGACCTGGGGGGGGGGGCCCCCACGCCGATTTTTCGCTTTAAGTCCATACCAGGTGAGCGGACTTTCCTCCGCGTGTGTGGGCGAGTCCGTTCATTTCAAAAGTATAGCGGATAGTCTGGCGGACTTAGTACGCCGTATTAGTCCGCTGAAAAAGTGCCGTGTGTGGGCAAGTAGCCCGTTCGGAAGTCCGCCGGGTATACGCGGCATAAGGAAGAACCAAATAAGTTTGCCCCTGAGTTTATTCTTGGAGGCAAGATCACCTTCCCAAGTTTTCGGCCAGATGGTCCGTCTAACTGAATTAACCACTTCAGGACCGCCGTATTGCCAATGTACGTCAGCACAATGGCACAGGCAGGCACAATCACGTAGATGTACGTGATTGCCTTCCAGCGGGTGGGGGGTCCAATCGGACCCCCTCCCGTTGGATACGACGGTCCGGTTCCCTCCAGGAGCGCTCCGTGATGAGGGGATGGCCGTTCGTTTTCGGCCACCCCCTCTGGATCGCTCCTGGCCAATGAGAAGCTTCCTCCCACTGTGTATTGTTTACACAGGAAGGAGGAAGTGATGTCATTCTCCTCGGGGCGGTCTTTTTGACCGGACTACGAGGAGAAGACTAATAGTAAGTGTGCACCAACACTACACTGACATGTAGGTACACACAGGCACACAAACCCCCCCCCCCCGATCCCCCTCCCCCTCCCAGTCAGTGTCACTGATTGCATTGATCATTTCTTTACTGATCAATGCATTCAGTGTCAGTTGTGACAGTAAAAACTGTCAGGACAGTTAGTGTTAGGTCCAGGGTAGCCCCCTATCACCCCCCAATAAAGATTTAACCCCCTGATTGCCCCTAGAGTTAACCCTTTCACCCCCTTTTGCCAGTGTCACTAAGCGATCATTTTTCTGATCGCTGCATGTGTCGCTAGGTAGCTAGTTATTTTTTTAGGTTCACCGCCAGGTTTTTATATCGCTAGGTACCCCGATATACTACCCAATAATGTTTTTAACCCCCTGATTGCCGCTAGTTAACCCTTTCACCCCCTTTTGCCAGTGTCACTAAGCGATCATTTTTCTGATCGCTGCATGTGTCGCTAGGTAGCTAGTTATTTTTTTAGGTTCACCGCCAGGTTTTTATAGCGCTAGGTACTCCGATATACTACCCAATAATGGTTTTAACCCCCTGGATTGCCGCTAGTTAACCCTTTCACCCCCTTTTGCCAGTGTCACTAAGCGATCATTTTTCTGATCGCTGCATCAGTGTCGCTAGTGTCGCTAGGTAGCTAGTTATTTTTTTAGGTTCACCGCCAGGTTTTTATAGCGCTAGGTACCCCGATATACTACCCAATAATGGTTTTAACCCCCTGATTGCCGCTAGTTAACCCTTTCACCCCCTTTTGCCATTGTCACTAAGCGATCATTTTTCTGATCGCTGCATGTGTCGCTAGGTAGCTAGTTATTTTTTTAGGTTCACCGCCAGGTTTTTATAGCGCTAGGTACTCCGATATACTACCCAATAATGGTTTTAACCCCCTGATTGCCGCTAGTTAACCCTTTCACCCCCTTTTGCCAGTGTCACTAAGCGATCATTTTTCTGATCACTGCATCAGTGTCGCTAGTGTCGCTAGGTAGCTAGTTATTTTTTTTAGGTTCACCGCCAGGTTTTTATAGCGCTAGGTACCCCGATATACTACCCAATAATGGTTTTAACCCCTTGATTGCTGCTAGTTAACCCTTTCACCAGCGATCACAGTATAAGTGTCACTGGTGACGCTGGTTAGCCAGTTAGTTATTTAGGTTCCCCGTCAGGTTTTTATATAGCGCCAGGGACCCCCATATACTACCTAATAAAAATTTGAACCCCCTGATTGCCCCTAGTTAACCCTTTCACCACTGATCACCGTATAAGTGTTACGGGTGACTCTGGTTAGTTTGTTTTTTATAGCATGAGGGCACCCACCATTTATTACCCAATAAAGGTTTAACCCCCTGATCACCCGACGGGTGATATCAATTAGGTTTTAGGGTCAGGGTCTGCATCGCCCCAGGCAGCGCTAGGTTAGTGCCAGTACCGCTAACACCCACACGCAAAGCATACACCTCCCGTAGTGCTATAGAATCTGAACAGATCAATATCTGATCTGATCAGATCTATACTAGCGTCCCCAGCAGTTTAGGGTTCCAAAAAAACGCATTGTTAGCGGGATCAGCCCAGATACCTGCTAGCACCTGCGTTTTGCCCCTCTGCCCAGCCCACCCAAGTGCAGTATCGATCGATCACTGTCACTTACAAAACACTAAACACATAACTGCAGCGATCGCAGAGTCAGGCCTGATCCCTGCCATCGCTAACAGGTTTTTTGGTAGCATTTTATATTTAAATCCGGAAGGCGGTGCTTGGTTTTCGGGGTCCCGTACGTGGCTAGGCTCCCAAAAAGTCCCCCACATGTGGTATCCCCGTACTCGGGAGAATCAGCAGAATTTATTTTGGGGTGTAATTTGACTTCTGCCCATAGCATGTGTGAGCAATATATCATTTAGTGACAACTTTGTGCAAAAAAAAAAAAAGTTTGTAATCTTCCCGCAACTTTTGGCAAAATATAAAATATTCCATGGACTCAACATGCCTCTCAGTAAATAGCTTGGGTGTCTACTTTCCAAAATGGGGTAATTTGGGGGGGTTTTGTGCTATTTTGGCATTTTATGGCCTTCGAAACTGTGATAGGTAGTGAGGAGTTAAATCAAAAATTTGCACCCTTAGAAATCCTGAAGGTGGTGATTGGTTTTCGGGGTGCCGTGCGCGACTAGACTCCCAAAAAGTCCCACACATGTGGTATCCCCATACTCGGGAGAAGTAGCGGAATATATTTTGGGGTGCAATTCCACATATAACTATGGCATGTGTGAGCAATATATCATTTAGTGACAACTTTTTGTAAAAAAATTTTTTTATTTTTTTTGTCATTATTCAATCCCTTAGGACAAAAAAAATAAATATTCAATGGGCTCAACATACCCATCAGCAATTTCCTTGGGGTGTCTACTTTCCAAAATGGGGTCATTTGGGGGGGATTTGTACTGCCCTGCCATTTTAGCACCTCAAGAAATGAGATCGGCAGTCATAAATTAAAAGCTGTGTAAATTCCAGAAAATGTACTCTAGTTTGTAGACGCTATAACTTTTGCGCAAACCAAAAAATATACGCTTATTGACATTTTTTTTACTAAAGACATGTGGCTGAATAAATTTTGCCCTCAATGTATGACTAAAATTTAGTTTATTCGATTTTTCTTATAACAAAAAGAAGAAAATATCTTTTTTTTTCAAAATTTTCGCTCTTTTTCCATTTATATCGCAAAAAAAAAAAAAAATCGCAGAGGCAATCAAATACCATCAAAAGAAAGCTCTATTTGTGGGAAGAAAAGGACGCAAATTTCGTTTGGGTGCAATATTGCATGACCGCGCAATTACCAGTTAAAGCAGCGCAGTGCGAAATTGGAAAAAGACCTCTGGTCCTTAAGGTGTTTATTGGTCCGGGGCTGAAGTGGTTAATGAGTGCTGAAGTTCTGACCACATTTTACAGAATCTGTTGCCGCAGCAGCCAGGAAAGCAACCAATTTGGCAATAAGGGGTAGAGAATCCATGATCTCCTCTATGGGGGGTGTCAGAGGAGAGAAGGTCATCCAGACGTTGAACCCACACATCTAAATTCCTAGCAACACAGGTGGACACTACAGCTGGTCCTAAAGAAAAGCCAGAGGCATCCCAGGCTTTTACGTAATAAAGAGTCAGCCTTCCTATCCATCTGATCCTTAAGGACTCCGGAGTCCTCAAATAAAAGATTTGACTTTAGATACTTGTGACATACATTTGAAAAAAATGTCCTCAAAATTGGAACTGAAAGGGAAACCTTCTTGTGTCCTCTAGGTTGGAACAACCTTTTTTCAGGATCTTTCCACTTAGAAAGGACCATGTCTGAGTGAATGATGCCAGGAAAAGACCTAGTTTTCCGTCCTTGCAGACCTCTGCACATTTTATCCTGAACAGATTGGGCTTGCTGAGGCAATCTGTTCAGAAGTATATGCTGACTTTAATAGTTCGACAATATCTTCAACTGGAAAAAAAGATAACTAGTTGAGCTACCAGTATCCTCATCCTCTGATGCAGACTCCTCATCAGACGTAGATACCGGATTCTCACCTTCTTCCAAGTCAGAAACATTAGGTGAACTACTGGTCTTTGATGCTAAAAGAGGTAGAGACCTAGCTGAGACTGAAGGCTCCCGAGTCACAGGTTTAGCAGTGGAAGGCCCTAGCCCGGTTACTCTGTCATTAACACCCCTTTCACACCAGGGCGTTTTGCAGGCGCTATAGCGTTATAAATAGCGCCTGCAATTAGCCCTAAAGAAGCTGCACCATTGTGTGTAGTGTGAAAGCCCCGAGGGCTTTCACACTACAGCGGTGCGCTGGCAGGACGTCAGAAAAAAATCCTGCCAGCAGCTTCTTTGGAGCGGTTTGTTTACCGCTCCTCCACCGCTGTTCCCCATTGAAATCAATGGGGCAGCGCTGTAATGCCGCCGGCAAAACGCAGCTATTGCGGCATATTGCCGGCGGTTTTAACCCTTTCGTGGCCGCTAGCGGGGGTAAAAGCACCCCGCTAACGGCCGGAATGCGCCGCAAATACGGCGGTAAAACGCAGCAAAAAATTAGTGGCGTTTTACCGCCGACGCAAAGGGCAGTGTGGTGTGAAAGGGGTCTAAAGGACTGAAAAGAGGCCACTACCTCTTTCATAAAAGTCATCAACTCCTTAAAAGGCAGTAGACCCAGAACCTGCCTTTGATGGACTACAACCCTCAAAAATAGTTTGTTACAACTATCAGAAAGTCTGGCTCTACAGTTCCCACATTTTTTCCTTTACAGGTTTGTCAACCTAGACGAAAAAAAAAAAAAAAAAGGAGGACTTAGACTTACAGTGATGGTATTTCTAAGAGCCTTTCAGGACAACCCTGGAGAGAGCACAGCTCCGCCCCTTTTTTCAGGAAACACTTGCTGACCTTTAAATCCCTCCCCTTCCACCATGGCTTCAGTTACTGTGGCCTCCGGCATACTGGAAAACAAAGCACAGAAAAACCACAAACCACCATGATAGATACCAATTCTAAGCTAGAAAAAGGGAGGGGAAACTAGGGGTTGTCCTGAAAGGCTCTTAGAAATACCGTCACCGGTAAGTCTAAGTCTCCCAAATCGCCTTTCAGGACAACCCTGGAGAGGATAACCGAGAAGCTTACCCTAGGGTGGGACTACTGCCTGCAGCACCTTCCTGCCAAAGGCCTGATCCGCAGCTGACAACAAATCCAACCTGTAGTGTCGGAGAAAGGTTGAATAGCTTGACCACGTGGCCACCTTGTAAATCTGATCAGGCGTAGCACCGGCCCTTTTGGCCCAGGACACTGCTATTGCTCTCGTGGAATGAGCCGCAATCCCTGAGGGAGGCATTTCTCCTTTAGCTCTTAGGCCTCTGTAATTGCCCCTCTGAGCCACCTACCCAGAGTGCTTTTAAAAGCTTTTTCTCCCTTACGAGGGCCTGAAAAGATTATGAAGAGGGCGTTTGATTTTCTGAATTCCTTAGTGACCGACAAGAATTGAAGAAGTCACCTACTTACGTCCAAGGTATGGAAAGCTTCCTCACCTGCATTAGCGGGAGCTGAGGAGAAAGTAGGCAACACTATTTGTTGAGAGCGGTGAACGTTTGAGGAGACTGAGTAGGAAAGCTGGGTCTGTTTGGAGAACTACCCGGTCTGGAAAGACTTTTAGAAAAGGCTCTGTGCCACCAAAAAGATTGTCTTTGAAAAATGTAGTTTTAAAACAAGCGTCTTGTAAGGGTTCAAACGGGGACCCCGTGAGCCCCTGCAAAATAGATAAATCCCAACTGGGAAAACGTTTGAGGGACACTAGCCTATTTCGTCCTAAAAAATCTTGAAATTAGAGTTTCTCCAGATAGAGTCTTTTCAAAGTAAACTGAAAGAGCCGCTACCCGAGTCTTTAAGGTGCTGGCTGCCAATCCTTTCTCCATTCGGTCATTGAGAAATTTGAGGACTGAAATTACACTTTTCACCTGGAAGCCACTGGAGGTACTATAGGAAATAAACTTCTACCATACCTTCTGGTATATGGCTCTAGTCACATCTTTTCTGTTGGAAAGTAGGGTTTTTACTAGCTTGTTGGATAAACCTTTAGCCTTTAGAACAGGCATGTCCAAAGTCCGGCCCGCAGTCCGGTTTTGAACGGCCCGCCTGGTGTGCTGCGGGATCAGGGCTGTCAAATGAGCCGATCCCCGTCACTGTGAGAAGCTCCGTCGGCTTCAAAAGTGAAAGTAAAGTGCAGAGGAGTGTGCTGTGCTCTCTGCTTCCCCCTACAGTGCAGTACCCGGCTGAATGAGGAAATGGAATGGAAAGGTACTGTACTACAAGCTAGATTCGTTTTAAAAAGGCTTTATTTATGTGTATGTGTGTGTGTGCATGTGTGTCTGTATGTATGTGTGTGCATGTGTGTCTGTATGTATGTGTGTGCATGTGTGTCTGTATGTATATGTGTGCATGTGTGTCTGTATGTATATGTGTGCATGTGTGTCTGTATGTATATGTGTGCATGTGTGTCTGTATGTATATGTGTGCATGTGTGTCTGTATGTATATGTGTGCATGTCTGTCTGTATGTATATGTGTGCATGTCTGTCTGTATGTATATGTGTGCATGTCTGTCTGTATGTATGTGCATGTGTGTCTGTATGTATGTGCATGTGTGTCTGTATGTATGTGCATGTGTGTCTGTATGTATGTGCATGTGTGTCTGTATGTGTGTGTGTGCATGTGTGTCTGTATGTGTGTGTGTGTGTGTGTGTGCATGTGTGTCTGTATGTGTGTGTGTGTGTGTGTGTGCATGTGTGTCTGTGTGTGTGCATGTGTGTCTGTATGTGTGTGTGTGTGCATGTCTGTCTGTATGTGTGTGTGTGCATGTCTGTATGTATGTATGTGTGTGCATGTCTGTCTGTATGCATGTGTGTCTGTATGTATGTATGTGTGCATGTGTGTGTGTGCATGTGTGTGTGTGCATGTGTGTGTGTGCATGTGTGTCTGTATGTATGTGTGTCTGTATGTATGTGTGTCTGTATGTATGTGTGTCTGTATGTATGTGTGTCTGTATGTATGTGTGTCTGTATGTATGTGTGTCTGTATGTATGTGTGTCTGTATGTATGTGTGTCTGTATGTATGTGTGTCTGTATGTATGTGTGTCTGTGCATGTGTGTGCATGTCTGTATGTATGTGTGTGCATGTGTGTCTATATATGTGTGTGTGTGTGTGTGCATGTCTGTCTGTATGTATGTGTGTGTGTGTGTATGTGTGTCTGTATGTGCGTGTGTGTGTCTGTATGTGCATGTGTGTCTGTGTGTGTGTGTGTGTGTGTGTGTGTGCGCATGTGTGTGTGTGTGTCTGTGCATGTATGATTGCATGTGTGTGTGTGTGTGTGTCCATGTATGTCTGTATGTATGCGTATGTGCATGTGTGTCTGTATGTATGTGCGTGTATGTCTGTCTGTATGTGTGTGCATGTATGTGTGTCTGTATGTGTGTGCAGCATGTGTGTCTGTATGTATCTGTGTGCATGTATGTGTGTGTGTGTGTGTGTGTGTATGTATGTCTGTATGTGCGTGTATGTATGTGCGTGTATGTCTGTATGTATGTATGTATGTGCCTGTATGTATGTATGTATGTATGTATGTACGTGTGTGCATGTGTCTGTATGTGTGTGTGTGCATGTGTCTGTATGTATGTAAGTATATGCATGTGTCTGTATGTGTATGCATGTGTCTGTATGTGTATGCGTCTGTATGTGTGTATGTCTGTGTGTATGTGTATGCATGTGTGTTACTTTTAATCCAGACCCCCCCCCCCCCCCCCCCCCCCATTCTTGTACCATCAGAACTGCTTTTGTGGTGCTTGTGTGTGTGATAGCAGCCAGGATTGCTGCTCCTCTGAAAAGCAATCCATATACAGATCGCTTTTCAGAGGCATTTGAAAGGTGGTAAAGAGGCATTATGTTGCCTCCTCACCACCTGTTTTAAGCCCGTAAATGTAGCATCACTATACCGCAACTGTGCAGTCTACACAGTTGCGGGGTAGTTGCAGTGCAGGCCCATTCACCATGAGCATACCTCCAGCTGCAGCCACAACATGTGTACACCCCCAGCTGCTCCCTCTGCAGCTAAAGGGGGAGAAGTTGGGGGTGGTAAAAACAGCTTAACCATGTAGTTTTACTGCCCCTCCAATAAGCCCTTGGTTCACATCTGCATGGCTGCATGCTGTGTGTAGGGCAGCCCATGCATTTCAATGGGCTTCCATACCCACAAAAATGCAGGGAAAGAAGTCCCAGAGCTTTTTTTTTTTTTTTTATTGCGCTGCACCAAAAGCACCCCATGTTTCCAATGTGTGGGGTACCATTAAGACTTAACGGTACCCCTAAAGAACAGAGCATTCGTCTGTGTGTCGGGCAAACGAGCGCAACAAAGGCACGAGAATTTTTGTTGGGCCAGGTATGAGTGCTCGAATGACCGAATTTTAATGGTTCAAAGAATGTCAGGCAAAATGGTCAGCCCTCACACATGTTCACTTCATCGAATCTGGCCCTCTTTGAAAAAAGTTTGGACACCCCTGCTTTAGAAGATCTTCCTTAAAAGCCAAGCGGTTAGGTGTAGACGGTCTGCCTCTGGATGAACCAATGATCCTTGTGTTAGAAGGTCCTCCCTGAATGGTAGTCTCCATGGAGGTTCTGCGGCCAGGTTTAGTAGTGTTGCAAACCAAGGCCTTTTTGGCCAGAAGGGCATGATTACAATCATATTGGTCCCTTCCTCCCTGAATTTTCTTAAGACCATCGGAATTAGAGGGAAGGGGGGGGGGGGGGGCATAACACAGGTGATAGTGCCATGGATGCGCTAGAGCATCTATGCCCAAGGCCTGGTCTTCTGGGTGAAGAGAAAAGAACCTGTGGACCTTGGAGTTCTGTTGACTGGCAAATAGGTCTACCTGAGGGAACCCCCACTTTCTGGTAATCAGAAAAACCTCCCGATTCTAGCTCCACTCTGCTTCTATCAGACTTCTGCTGTGCAGATCAACTAACAGATTTTGGGAGCCCTTTAGGTGAATTGCCAACAGGGAGGCTACATTCTGCTCTGCCCAACAGAAAAGTTGATTGGCTAGATCCATAAGACCCTTGCTCCTGGTTCCCCCCTGCTTTAGGACATATGCTACTGCAGTCATTGTCCGAAAGGATATGGACATGATGTCCCTTCACTGTATGGTGAAAAGCTAGGAAAATAGCCCTGAGTTCTTGCCAGTTTGACGACCTTTGGGACTCCGCTTTGGACCAAGTCCCCTGGGCAGTTAGTCCATCCAGATGGGCTCCCCAACCTCAGGCACTTGCATTCGTTGTTAGACGTTTGTCTAGCGGAAAAACCCAAGGGAAGCTTCTCATTAGATTGGCTGAATCCCTCCACCACCAGAGAGCTTGTCTCACCTTTGAGGCAAGCTTGATCTTTTTCTCCAGCGAAACCTGATGAGACCAAGTCTGTAAGATGCACAACTGAAGTGGTCTGGAGTGGAACCTGGACAACTGTACCGCTGGCATTGAGGCCGTGAGAAGCTCTAACACTGCCATGGCTGTGCGGACTGATACTGAACAATTTGTTTGAATTTGCTTTACTGCCATTTGGACTTTTTCCAACTTTGCCTGCGGTAAGAAGACCTTCTCTGGAGGACAGAACCGATTATATCTAGGTTCGATTTCTCCAAGTTGAGGAGCCATCCTAAGTCTCTGAGGTGTACCCGTGCTACCTGCAGATTTGTTAACAGCTGCTCCCTGGAGTCCGCAAAAAACAGCAGGTTGTCTAGATACGGAATTACAGGAATCCGTCTCAACCTTAGTGGCTCCAGGGCTTCCGCCATGATCTTTGTAAAGATCCTGGGGGAAGACGAGAGCCCGAAAGGCAGGGCCCTGAACTGAAGGTGCCAGATCGATGTCCCCAGGTTGACTGCCAAACGAAGGAAACAGGAGGCCTGGGCAATCGGGACATGTAGATAGACCTGAGGGATGCCATGAAGCAGTTTGGGGCTAACAGCTTTGTTATTGAATGGATTGTGCCCATGCAAAAATGTTTGTAGCGGATTGACCTGTTCAAGACTTTTAGATGTAGAATAAACCGATATTTTCCTGAGGGTTTTTTCACCAGGATGATGTGGGAGTAAAAACCTTACCCTTCCTGATGTTTCGGGACCTGGACAACTACCTCCTGCTGGATCAGATCCTGTAACAGGTTCGTCATTGTGGAGGCTTTGTCATGGTCCTTTGGAAGGGGCTCCAGGAACTCCAAACTGTAACCCTGAGCAATAATATTCCTCACAAACTGTCTCGAAGAGGTTTAGCTCCACTGCAGGAGGAAGGCAGACGACCTCCCTCCTACTGGAACTGGACTGTCATTTGTTTTTTGGTGGTGGGTCAGAGAGGGATCTAAAGAGAACCCCTCCTCTACCCTTACCCTTTTGGGGGGCCCAACGGCTTTGGCTGTCCTCCCTACCCTTTCGGGACTGCTGAACAGCACGAAAAATTTTCCTAGCTGCCTGCTTCTTTTTGGCAGGGAAAGCCTTTTTGTCTGCTGTCCTATCCAGAATGGTTTCTAGATCTGGACCGAAAAGAAGATCCCCCGAGAAAGGTAGGCCGCACAGCCTAATTTTGGAAGCCGTATCGCCTGACCAAGTTTTTTAGCCAGACAGCCCACCTAGCAGAATTTACTAGTGCCGAAGACCTGGCTGCCATTTTAATAGAGTCGGCTGATGTGTCGGCCATGTACTTTACAGCCTTCAAGATCAACGGAAAAGACTCCAGAAGATCCTTCCGGGATGTTCCTGCCTCAACGTGACTCGTGACAACGTTCCACCCAGCATTCAAGATTTCTTGCCACCACTGTGGACGCCATAGCTGGTTTGAGGCTAGCCGACACGGAATCCCACGCCTTTTTTAAGAGGGATTCTGCCCTTTTGTCCATTGCATCCTTTAGAACCTTTAGAAATATCCTCAAAGGCTAAATCTGTACAGCGTGATACCTGCGAAAAAGTGACCCGTGGTTTTTTGTTCCAAACTTCTGATTCTTTGTTGTCAAAGGGAAAAATGTATTTTCAAGGTCTTGGAAAGGAAAGGGCCTCTTTCCGGATCATTCCACTCCCTCCTGACTGTATCTGACAATACCCTACGGACTGGAAAGTACCTAGACTTGGCGTCGTCCAGACCCTGGTACATTTTATAATGAATTGACAACTGGACCTTCTCTTCTTGAATATCCAACATTGTGTAAATTGCTTTCAGAAGGCCGTCCACTTCCTCCAAGGAAAACTTACACTTGGAAGAGGAAGATGACAGCTGTAGTTGAACCTCACCCTCTGAATCCCTGAGCGAAGGAAGAGTGCTTGCCCCCTCATCCTCCGAGTCCCAACCCTCCGCATATTTGGAGGTAGACGCCCTGGGACTTAGTGGTGGTTGCTGACTACTGCCCGGATCTGCTGAGCTCTGGACCAGCAGTGTCTTAACAGAGCTCCGGGAACTTGCAAGCTCCTGAACTGAGGAACAAAGATCCCTGTACTGTTGGGAGGATTCCTCCTCAACCAGATCTTTAATGCATGATCTACACAAGGCTTTTTGCCAAGATTCTGGCAGTGGATTCTTGCATGAGAGGCATTTCTTATAGCCTGGGGGTTTGAACGTTTCGGTTTTCCCAAGATAGCTTAAAAAACAAAAAACGATAGATGATGTCTTACTGCAACGACCGATTAATGCCATCAACGGTGCTCACTCACAACCACCACCAGACAGAAGAAACTAGACCCTCAGAGTTACCAGTGCCACCACCAAAAGACTACAGGTCCAAGAGAAGTTACCTCAGACTGTAGCGGCATGCTCCCTTAAGGGAGGTAGCATAGAACAAGAACATACAGCCCATAAGGAGAAGAATATAGAGCACCGCTGTGCCCCTCTTACCTGGGCCTGATCGGTACCTGTGCTGACTGCGAGCTCAGCGGGGGACTGAAAACCAACAGCTGAATTTTAAGCTTCCTGGGTCTGACGTCACTACGCTGCCCGGAATCGGAAACACCGGTGTATGGAGACGCCCCCTGCATTCCTGACGGCCAGAACCACTCGTCGCCCTGCCGGAACAGGAAGCTGCGTCACGTGCCTGCCAGGGAGAAAACCCGGATGCCTCGACCTCCTGTTGGCCACTGCTCCCCTGAGCTGGAAGAGGCTAGGGGGTTCAGAGTGCCCTCCGATCGTACCGGGAGGGAGCTGGGATGGTCGTACTGCTGTTACACAGCACCTCACTGAGGTAAGGCCTTTCAACTCCACCCTGGAGAGAACGCAGCCCTATGCTTCCCGCAAGTTCTTACACCATGGCGGAGGAAACACAATAACTGAAGCAATGGTGGAAGGGGAGGGATTTAAAGGTTGGCAAGTGTTTCCTGAAAAAAGGGGCAGAGCTGCGCTCTCTCCAGGATTGTCCTGAAAGGCGATTTGAGAAAAAAAACTGACTTGTACAGTCCCCCCTGCAGCAGTAGCTCTTTATCCACAGACAAGGGCTTACCCTGGGGGCAATTGGACCTGGATGCCACCGCTGGCTCAACTCGAGTGGGTGCTCCATCCTCAGTCCTGTCCTCAAGTTCCATAGAAGAGAACGTACGTTGGCTGGTATGACTCCGCTGACCGCCGCTGCACTGCTAAACTAGCCGGCTCTTTGTCCGGCACGGTTTCCAAAGCAGCGAGTCTGCATTGTATCACACCGAGATCCTTTGAGAAAACAGCATCCCGGAATTGCATGTCACTTCCGGAGCCATCTTGCCGTGTCAATATGTCTCTCCACACAGCTAGATGCTGGATTTGATAGGGAATTGCTGCTGCTAAACCACCAGGGAGGCAAGTAACCCAATATATACAGGGGGCCCTTCTTGGTCTAAATAGAAAAACACCCCAGACATGGCCACAACCAGTGGCAGCGGGTCCATCCTTATTGTGCAGCGCGACTCGCGCATGCACAGTAGGGAACCGGGAAATGAAGCCAAAAGGCTCCACTTCCTGATTCCCATACCCAAGATGGCGGCGGCAGCACCCAAGAGACGATCGAGAGATTGGCTTCGGGTGCCGACATCGCGGGCGCGCTGGACAGGTAAGTGTCACCATTTTAAAAGTCAGCAGCTGCAGTATTTGTAGCTGCTGGCTTTTAAAAAATAAATAAATAAAAAAATAAAAAAAAATAAAACGCGGACTCCCGCTTTAAAAACAACAAACATTACAGTGTGCTCTTGGAGGGTATGGAAACACAAAACAACTGAGGGTCAGAGGAGGAGGGGGGGGGGGGGGGGGCTATTAAATTGTGTCCGATTTGTGTTTCCTGTAGAGGGCGGAGCCAATCATCTCTCAAGTAGCTGTCCAAGAAGATGGGGGGGGGGGGAACTCAATTGGTGTCAAAGAAAGAAAATATGGCTGCTAGAATGGTCCAGCCATTCACCTGACTTGAATATAATAGAAAATCTATGGAAAGAATTAAAGATTCATAGAAGAGGAGCCCCACAAAACCTTTAAGATTTGAAGACTGTGTGAAATGGGCCAAAATCACACCTGAGCAACGCATGGAACTAGTTTCTCCATATGGGAGGAGTCTTGAAGCTGCCATTACCACCAAAGAATTTTGTACAAAGCAATAAATAAATTTCAGTTAGCGTGTTCAATACTTTTTCACTGTTTCACTCCACATAAGTTAATTTCTGGACTAATTTGTTTTGGTTTCTTTGTACGTGAAGATTGCATGGGTTGTTACTGACACGGAGTGAAAAGGTTCATGTCAATAGCACCTTTAGAAATTATATATATATATATATATATATATATATATATATATATATATATATATATATATATATATATATATATATATATATATATATATATATATATATATATATATATATATATATATATATATATAGAAAAAATGGTGACATGGTTCAAAACTTAATTTTACCCACTGTGTTTTAACCACTTCAGCCCCGGACCATTTTGCTGGTCAAAGACCAGACCACTTTTTGCGATTTGGCACTGCGTCGCTTTAACTGACAATTGCGTGGCCATGCGACGTGGCTACCAAACAAAATTTTTTTTCCCCACATATAGAGCTTTCTTTTGGTGGTATTTGATCACCCCTGCGGGTTTTTATTTTTTGCGCTATAAACAAAAATAATTTTGAAAAAAAAACGAATTTTTTACTTTTTGTTATAATAAATATCCCCCAAAAATATATAAAAAAACATTTTTTTTCCCCTCAGTTTAGGCGGATACGTATTCTTCGACATATTTTTTTTTTTTACCAAAAAGTCACAATAAGCGTTTGATTGGTTTGCACATGTTATAGCGTTTACAAAACAGGGGATAGTTTTATGGCATTTTTATTTTACTAGTAATGGCGGCGATCAGCAATTTTTATCTAGTCACTGCCTAGCGACTAGTGACTGCGACATTATGGCGGACACATGGGACATTTTTGGGACCATTGTCATGTATACAGCAATCACTGCTATATAAATGCAGTGATTCCTGTGTAAATGACACTGGCAGTGAAGGGGTTAACCAGTGGGTGGCAGTGTAGGGGTTTAGTGTTCCTAGGGGTGTGTTAACTGTGGGGGGCTGGGCTTTAATTTAGTGAACACTGATCTCTGCTCCAATCACATGGAGGAGAGATCAGCATCACTAGTCGCTAGGCAGAGCGGGGAAATGCTGTTTACAACGGCATTTCCTCGGTCAGCCGCCCCGTGAGACGATCGCAGGTATGCCTGCGGCGATCGAGTGTGCGGGACCCACGACCGGACTCACGGGGGTCCCGACCAGCATGCGAGCAGGGCGGCATTAAAGATTGGACGTACCTGTATGCCAATATGCCTGCCTGTGCCATTCTGCCGACGTACATTGGCGTGCGCTGGTCGGGAACCAGTTAATATGTATTGCCTACTAAGCATGACAAAAGACAGATCTACAAACCTTCCTTCAATTTTCCATTCTGTCCAGAGACCTGTTGCAAATTTGTACTCAAACAAATCGTTCTTGTTCTTCAGGTTTGAATTGGAGTAGATATCCCCAGTGTAGCCACCTAGAAATATATGTTAATGATATGCATCAGCGCTTATGTTTAGGAAAAAGCTTAAAGGATAAAGTGCACCTTTGGGAACATGTTCCACCTGTTTGTATGCTCCCAATGCAGCAGTCACGGTGCGATTCCTCCCCCCTGTGACAGCAGTACAAAGAAAAGTTCCCCCCGTGATAGCTGTCACTTGATTGTATTTAACTTCAGTTATATTAAAAAAGGCAAAACTTATTTTCATTTTGGATAAAATAATGAAGGGTTAAACCCCTTAGTTTCAGTGAAGGGAACTCTAAGGCTGCATTCACACCTGAGCGTAGCGTTTTCAAGCAGAAAATAGCGCAAATTTACCACGATTCACGTTTTTTTACCGCGATTTTGTGCAGGGCAAAAGGTCACCAATGCTAAAAAGAAAAACGCCCAAATCTGCTCAATTTGAGCGACAAAAAAAGGGTCCGGAACTTGTTTGAGCTTCAGGCAACATGGAGTGGAGATGTGAACCATCTCCATTGAGAATAATAGATTTTTTCCCCTCTAGCGTTTTGTAGCTTCAGGCTTCAAGCTACAAAACGCTCAGGTGTAAATGGGGTCTTAAGGAATATTCATACCAAGACATTTTGGACATCTGCATGCACCCAACTCTGAGGGAACAGTTTGGGGATGGCCTCTTCCTGTTCCACCATGACTGCGCACCAGTGCACAAAGCGAAGTCCAGAAAGACATGGATGAGCGAGATTTGGGTGGAGGAACTTGACTCGCTTGCACAGAGTCCTGACTTCAACCCAATAGAACACATTTGGGATGAATTAGAGCAAAACCTGCGAGCCAGGCCTTTTCGTCCAACATAAGTGCCTGACCTCACAAATGTCCTTCTGGAAGAATGATCAAACATTCCCACAGACAAACCCCTAAACCTTGTGGGCAGCCTTCCCAGAAGAGTTGAAGCAATTATAGCTGCAAAGGGTGGGCCAACTCAATATTGAACCCAATGGACTAAGACTGGGATGCCATTAAAGAGGAACTGCAGTCTGCTCACATAGTTTATAACAAAAACATCTTTGCCATTGTGAAGCTTGCCTCCAACCCCTTTGCATATTTTATATATATTGTGATTCTGTACTTACCAAATATGCTGCAGAAATCTCCCTCCACCGAGTCGGTTTGCAATCATTTTAACTGTGGGCAGCTGAAGCTGGATTTACACAGACACACACCTCCAGCTCTGCAGCTCTCATTGGCCCCCTTATGACTCACCCCCCCCCCGCCTTCCTGGCAAACTCTCATAAGAGTTAGCGAGAGAGAAAGCTGTGCATGATGTGATAAGCCTAGGCTTTTTACAAGAAACAGTAAGGGCTGTATAAGGCATTTACCGTCAGGAAAAAATAAATAAATAAAAAGTGATATTGATAGATATATACACACACACACACACACACACACAAATTATATATATATATTATATTATACACACACACATATACTATATACATATCCAAAGTTAAAAGGGGTTGTAAAGCTTAGTTTTTTTTTTTTCTAAATAGGTTCCTTTAAGCTAGTGCATTGTTGGTTCACTTATCTTTCCTTTGATTTCCCTTCAAAAAAATGTTTTTTTCTTTGTCTGAATTTATCACTTTCTGTTTCTCCTCAGTAAACTTCACACCATCACCCGAGCGGTGTTTAGTCAGCCAGAACAGCTTACCGAGGAGGAACAGGAAGTGATAAATTCAGACAAAGAAAACAAAGAAAAAAAACATTTAGAAGGGAAATCGAAGGAAAAGGTAAGTGAACTAACAATGCACTAGTTTAAAAAGGAACCTATTTAGGAAGAAAAAAAAAAAAAAAAATACATTTACAACCCCTTTAAAACAAACAAGGGCAGAAGATTTAATAGATTGAAAGTAAAAAAAAAAAAAAAAAAAAAAAAAATAATATACTGAAGGGCTGCTTTACAATGCAAGTACAGGCAGGCATCCCAATACTTTTGACAATATAATTTATATATATATACATATACACACACACATACACATATACATATATACACACACACACACACACACACACACACAGTACACTATATATTAGAACTGTCATTTTACTCACCAAACACAAACATGCTGCTTCCATATACCACAGCTGAATGATGATATCTTGGTGCTGGGGGAGTTCCTGTTGTAAAAGCCCTATTAATTTAAGCACATACAAATATTTATTTGCTATAGAACAAATTCCATTCTCTATAACATAGTCCAGAAAGGAAAAAACAAAAACAAAACAGCAATATAAAGATGTTGCTTTTATAGTAATGAATCAAACAAAAAAATTTTGAAAAAAATATAAAAAAGGCTCAACTGCCACCAAAACACTTTGTTTTGGAAAGAGTGGGAAAGAGTTACTGCCTCTGTCCAGTTATATTATCATCTGTGCCCATTTCGGGGCGATTTCCCTTCACTTCCTGTACATCTTAAATACTTCATAAAATAATGAGCTGACACAGAGCAAATAAAGTTATAAAGCAGCCACAATGCTGGCAGAACAAACATGTACCTGCACCAGGAGCAGTCTTTCACATCAAATCTCAGCAAGTCATTTAGCATGTTCTTCCTGCAATAATAAAAAAAAATAATAATAACTATGTTAACACTCATTTCTCCACCTGACATCCTGTGTTAGGCTGGATTCACACCTATGCATTTTTTGTGCTTTTTGCAGATTTGCACTACAGAACGTGTTCCATAGGAAACCATGTTAAATGGACTGTAGTGCAAATCTGCAAAATGCAAAAAGCACTAAAAATGCATAAGTGTGAATCCAGCCTTAAAAAGGAAAGTATACGGTATTTTCAGTCTTTACATTTGGAGTAACATTTACCTACAAGTTAAGATGCCCACCATTTTGCATACTATTTTATAACTTGAGGATTGCATTTCAAAAACTATGCCAATATTGTTCTTTGTCTCTAGTACCTTTATATCAGGCCGTACATTCCAGCTGAAGAATTGCTAAGACAAATTAACTGCATGATAACCCACATGGGGAGTATGTATGCTCAGTCCGAGTAGACTCAAATTGTCCACCCAAAACATTTTCTGTATAGCGCTTGTATTTTCCCTTTATTTACATGGGGTTCCTCCAGGTGCTCTGGTACTGTAATTACACAGCACAGTGTGAAATTAGTCAGGGTTCCTAAATTGCAGATCTTGATCTGGGGTCTGAACTGAACCTAGGGCATAATATGCATGGAGTACTCAGGTTCTCCCTTTATTTGTATTAGGTTCCTACATGTGTTCCAATTTCCTGCAACAAACCAAAAGCATACAAGTAAGCTACTTGCTTTGTCCATAAAAACGGTCCCTAGTGTTTCTCTCCCTTCGGAGACAAAGAACAGTTCTATGGACTCTTTAAATCACTGCATAATATATATGCATATATTTGTCAAAAAATAATTAAAATTAATTGACATTAAGCTGGGACCAGGCTATCTATCCATCGTGGAGCAATTCATCCTCAATATTTAAAGCGGTTGTATACCCGCTAACGTGTTTCTTTTTTTCCAACCTGCAAAAGGAAAAGGCATAATGAGCTAGTATGCACCGCATACTAGCTCATTATGAAATACTTACCTTAGAACGAGGCCCCAACATCTGGCCTGATCCACGCCGAGGGAGCCGATATGCTCCCACAGCGCCGGAGCCCCGATATCGTCACTCCCGTGCATGGGCGTGGGAGATTTCTTCCCGGCAGGGTCCGGCGTCTGCCGGGCTTTCAGCCGCGAATCCCCTTGTGCGCATGCGCCGCTGCAGTCAGCGGCGCATAGCGAGGGGAATATCTCCTAGACCGTACAGGTTTAGGATTTTTTTTTTTTACCTACAGGTAAGCCTTATTATAGGCTTTCCTGTAGGTAAAAGTTAAAAAAATTGACTATACAACCATTTTAAAGCAGAAATCACTGCATCTCCTCAGGTCAATCTCTCAGCAGCCCAGCTAGCCCTGCTCACATACCAGCTGCTCTATGTTAGAGATTAGAAAGCTACCCAATCAATACCGGGGAGGAGGGGCAGAGTGAGCTGGGGAGAGAATTATTTGAATGACTTCAGTGCTTCTACTGTGAAGTTTGGGGAATAATTGCTCCACAGTGCATGCAGCTACAGAAGTCATCAAGGGCTTGTTTTAAAGTAGAACTATAGACAAAGCTATATCCCCCCGGCTCCCCCCCCGCCCATTTTGGCTAGAGCAAGGGATAGTTATAACCCTGCTAGATACCGCGCGCCGTCCCCATCATCATCTGTGTCCCATTGGGGAGATTTACCATCATGTCCTGTCCCGTAGCCAAACAGGAAATCCCTGCAAAATTAAAGGAATCTCTTGGGGACCCCCAGAACAATTGTGCCCATTGGAAGATTTCACCTCTACTACTTTTCTGGGGACAACACAAAATGAGGGATTTTCTTTTACTTTCAATGATAAATGGTAAAGAGGACAGAGTGAAATTTTCCTAACCACTTGAAGACCAAGCCTTTTCTGACACTTTTTGTTTACAAGTTTAAATCAGCATTTTTTTTCTAGAAAATGACATTACATAATATGTTGTGGTTTGTGAAACGCAATTTTTTGGGGGTAATGAATAAAAAATAAAATAAAAAAAATAATAAGATAAAAACACACACCACCACACAACATAACCCAATTTGCTTCTATAGTATTAAAGATGATGTTATGCCGAGTAACTAGATACCCAAAATGCCACTCTTCACAATTGCGCACTCTCATGGAATGGCGACACACTAGGGTACTGAAAAATCTCCATAGGTGATGCTTTAAATGCCTGTACAGGTTACCAGCTTAGCATAACAGAGGAGGTCTAGCACTACACTTATTGCTCCTGCTCCAACATTTGCGGAGATACCTCACATGTGTGGCGCAAACACCATTTCAAATATGCGCGTGTGACTTACATATGCATTCAATTCTGCGCACGAGTATGGAGGGATGGGGGCTCTTTATATATTTTTTTTCCTATTTTTTTTTTCCTATTTTTTTTTTTAAATCAGCCCTTTTTTTAATCATTTTTATTTCAATTATAAGGATGACAGGTCCTCTTTATGGAGAAATATGGGGTAAAAAAAAAACAAAAAAAAAAAATAAAATAAACACAAATCTCTTTACAAAAAAAAAAAAAAGATTTTTTTTTTATATAAAGCAAATTTGTTTACTTCCACCCTGGACCAGAAGTGACGTTGATCCGATCCTCCAAGGCAATAGTGGCGATCAAAGACAATCTAGCCTTTTATCACCTCTGTGACCAGCTGGAGGCACTGGATCGTTTCTCAGATGATCCAGTGGAAGCCATAAGCTGGACAGACACCAGCGAGTGGCGGGCGGGGTGTGGGGGGGGGTTAGGTGGAGTTGGGATTTGATGTTCTCTTCCACTGCTTCTGAAAGCTTTCCAGTGGTCTATGAGCCGCCCTAAACGCTTTCAAGAGAAAGCTGGCTGCAAAAAAAATACCAGAGTGAAAATACTGCATGGGATGGGTCATACAATATTTAAATTTACATATTTTATTTTAAACCTACCCGTTATCACCACCAAAGACATATATAGCATCTTTGTAAGCTACAACAGTGTGTTTACTGCGCCTGTGAAACAAAGAATAGAAAAAGCATATTTAGATGTACAGAAATTCATAAACAAATGTCTAGTTACAAATCTACATAAAGAGAACCTATCAGGCCTCTAATGATTTTAAATCTGCACTTTACTGCAATAGAAGGGAGTATACTTATCTTTCGATCCATTACTCCTACCTTACCTCCATTCTAGTATTGGAGCCTCAGAAAACCTTTTCAACATTTGTCACTTTCATAAATGCCAGATGCCCGTTTCCCTCACTGCGGATCCTTCCACTGACCCAGATGTCATTGCCGATTCCCACAGTGATGTAGGGGGGTCAGAGGGAGAAACCAGTTTACAGCAAGGGTCACACAACTGACACTGCCAGAAGTGTTGAATGCCAAAACTGAAGCACTGTAAAAAAGGTAGGAGAAACAGGCCATCAGGGAGAAGATCAAACATACATGATCTTCTACTGCAGTGGAGTACAGCTCTTGGGGGCCTGACATGGTATATTTATCTAAATAGCTGGTTTTCAATAAAAACCAATGAAAAGCAGTTCCTGAGCTCCACTCAAGTAACCGTTTCAAGGTACAATTATATTAAATCTGCTTGAGAAAACCCATCTCAACAAAATTCTCTGTGGTCATTTTTCTTTCCACTGGCAACCTTACAAGAGAAGTTTGCGATTAAAAAAAAAACAAACAAAAAAACAGTTATACGCACCTAGGTGTTTGTGGCATCAGATGCTGCATCTCTCCTCCGTTGGCTCTGCAGTGAGAACTGAATGATTAAACACTACTGATTGCTCAGTTCTCCCCTTTTGCTTCGAACAGAGAGCCGTGACTGTCAGCCAGCGGCTCCCTGCTCTCCCCTCCTCACTGGAGCACTGGGATGTGTAGGGGCGGGAGGGGCTAACTCAGGCTCTCAGCATATTGCAGAGAGGCAGAGCCAGGTGCTGGCCCAGGTTTTTGGGCAGATACTGAACATATGGTTGGGATCTTTCCCAAAACTGCACCAGTTGAGAGAAGTGAGCTGACAGCAGTCTTAGCCTGCTGTCATCTGAAAACCGGTCACAGGAGGGCAGAACGACATGCACTCCTGTGATCCATAGGAGAAGTACAGCCAAAATAGCTTTGGCCATACTTCTATACCATAATTAGAAATCTCCACAGAGTAGTACTATGGATACAACACTTGGGTATAAATTTGCCACGTTCTGATAGTTGGATTATTGAGAAAATTATAATTTTTTGGATGATGGACTTTTTAGGCATAACAAACAAAAAATATTACAAAAATAGATAAAATCAAGATAATTACATAAAATTTCATAAATCACGCTCATAGGCATATTGTGAATGAATAATGCACCACCTACACACACGTTACAATAAAAAAAAAAATCAGGAGGACCAGACTGATCACTCTAGAGCAGAGGTCTCAAACTGGTGGCCCTTCAGCTGTGGCAAAACTACAAGTCCCATGAGGCATTGCAAGGCTGACAGTTCAAGCATGACCCCCCACAGACAGAGGCATGATGGGACTTGTAGTTTTGCAACAGCTGGAGGGCCACCAGTTTGAGACCCCTGCTCTAGAGAGTTAGAGAATTTGAGTAAGTAGTGCGTCAAAAAAACCCTCAGCTTTGCTCTACATGTTGCGCGTAAACAACGCTTCTTCTCAAATCCCCGTTACCATATCTGCATTTTTTTTTTCAGACTGCCCATACATTTCTAGACACCTGTAAACCCTGGGGAGCAATCCTGATAGCAGGATGGATTTGGCCCAGTGTCAGGGATCACTGAGGTCCACATTTACCAAACATTCTTACACACAGAGTGTTGATGTTATCCAAATGCCTTTCAGTAACCATATACAGTCACGTCGTCAGCAAATGCAAGTCTATTTGTGTGTACCAGAAGAGATGTCTTACCGCTGTCTGAGCGGATACAAAGCAAGCCATAACTTGGGCTGCAGTGTCCACATACTTCCCCCAACAGTACAAGAGGGTTCAGAGGACCCTGCTTGTGACAATTTGCCACCTAAAGAGAGGGGCAAGTGATATAAATGGTAATTACTGTGTGGATGAGTTGATGTAAAAGCTAGAATAATAATACACAGGTGACGAATGGAGCTAGATAACAGGAGGTCTTGGAGGCAAAGGACAGTTTGAGTGACATTTTGAAACTGGTTTGGTGATGTAGCTCAAGGCAGATCTGTGGATGACTTGGTTATGAACAGCGTTATTAGTATGAAAGTATTATTTTAGAGGAAGGTGATTGTTTCAGTTAAAATGGTAAGTTCTTTCGATTAAAGTTAATGAATCCCCACTCCTATCCCTTTTGAGCTACCCCATACTTTAAGAGCAGGTTCACACGGATGCCTTGTGGTTTTTGTGTGCACATCGATTTATCCATGGTTTTAGGTGCGCTCCCACTCACTTCTATTATAACCTGTGTTTTAAAGTGGTTGTAAACCCTTACAAACCACTTTGACCTACAGGTAAGCCTAGACTAAGGCTTACCTGTAGGTCCAAGAAATATCTCTTAAACCTATATGGTTTAGGAGATATTTGCCCGAAAACGGGCACCACTGTCTACGGCGCATGCGCCGTAGACCGCGGCATTTCCAAGAATGGAGCTGCCGCGCTTGTTGACTCCCGTGCGCATGCGCGGGAGTTACGTCATCGCGGCTTCGCCGAATGACAGCGGCGGAGCTGCGAGACGCCACCACCAAGATGGATGCGGTGGACTACAGGGGACAGCGGCGACTTCGCTGGCTCCTGTGTCAGGTAAGTGACACATAATGGACTACTATGCGATGCATAGTAGTCCATTATGCTTTGCCTTTGCAGGGAATTAAAGAGGAAGTAAACTCATCAGGGTTTACTTCCTCTTTAATGAAAACACAAAGTCCCGCTTTCAGAAAACGCACAGTCTAATAAAAGTCAATGGGAATATATGAATACAATCGTGCAGCACCCAAACTACAGTGCACTGGTGCGAGCCCGCTCTAAGGCTAAGGCTTCATGTACACTTGCCCAACTGCAAACAGCGGTCAAAATGTTCCTATCCGAACGCTTTTTTTCCACGTTAAAGCAGTTGAACCTCCCCTTATCACAGCAGCTCCTAAAAGCCTGTGTGTACATGAACACATAAGCTTTTTTTGGAGTTGAGTTTACGAGCTTTGGCACAAAAACCCCAAAAGCTCCTAAACTCAAGTTTAGGAGCTGTAGTGTACATGAATCCTTAGTTTTCACTCCTCTTGCTCCAAGCTGCAGCTTTGCTTTTATACTGTGATGTAGGAGCTGGGGCTCTGTGGGTTGGCCAGAAGTTTGTGGATCTGACACTGCTAGAAGTGTTTTTTTTTATCAGCACTGATATCACTGCCTAGAACTCTCAGAAAGTGCCTTAATAAATACATGTATTAAAATTGTCAGAGGGGTTTGGCTACAAACGGTAAGATTTTGTGACAGGGTTCCTTTGAAACTCAACTCCAGATATAATCTTATTTACATCGTTACATCTTAGACCAATGTAAGCAAGCATATATCATACTTGACGGAGCACTATGAAAGCTTGACAATCACTACTGTAGTCAGCGCTACTACAGTGAACGTCACAGTCATGCAGGATCTGTGCTCTTCCGTATACTGACCATTGAAGATCAGACACTTGACCCTGCCACAAGTCACAGAATGCCTTATATTATTTTTATTGAATGCAAGGTGTTCTCCGATTGGATGACATTGGGAGTGAGGCCTCACCATCCCCTTCTCTTCCTCATTCAACCAGAGAACGGCTTGCAAATCAATGAAAAAAAGTTCCAAAGTATTTTGCGAATGGTGGCCGTGCCAAGTGAGCGACCCCTCATGGTCAGTATGCAGAAGGCCACAGAACCTGGACAGCTGTACTGATCACTGTAACAGCACTGACTACTAAAGCGATTATGAAGCTTTCACAGCGTTCTGTCAGGTAGAAGATATGCTTACTTACCTTGTGCGAAACCGGGCCAATAGAATTATGAAATAAAGCTGACGCCAGCCATCCGTGGATAAAAACGTGGCTATTTCAGCAGGGACTGGCATCCATGTATGGGAACTAGGGCCGAAACAACAAATCGATTAATTGACAACTAATCGATTATGACATTAATTGATTACTATTTTCACAATTGATTAATCGGCCAGTAACAATGGGGTAAAAATAAATAAATAAATAAATAAAATGAGCCCTTTATAGAACAAAAAGTGCAAATAATCTCTACTGTAAATATTACTTTCACTGTTGTACTATGAAGGGCTATTTTTTTATTTTATTTTTTAACCACATTATGTTACTAAACGTCTTAGATCTGGTTCCCACCCATGTGTTTTTGATGCTTTTTGCAGAAACGCACTACAGTTCATTTAACGTTCACATTTATGCTTTTTTCAGGTGCTGGAAAGGGTCCAGGACCTTTTTCAATGCAAAACTGTGCTTGTTCGGTTCAATATACTTCAATGGAGAAGCTGCAGAAAAGCATGTAGTGCGTTATCGCAGCCAAATCTTGTGCGCAAAAATCAACATGCACAGCAAAAAGCACTGCATAAATTGATCAAAAGCAACCTGCATAGGTGTGTACCAAGCCTTATGCTGGCCACACAGATCAATTTTCAGACAAAAATATTAACTCAAAAAATCCTTGTACATTCGCTGAATAAAAGAATCGATTAACCGAAACAATCGGCAAACTAATCAATTATGAAAATAATCGTTAGTTGCAGCCCTAATGGGAACCCTCATTGTACAGATATCAATCAGCTTCTGTATAACCAGCCTGTTGGGTTTTTTCCCGATCGATCTGCGCCACCAGCAGCATCATCATCATCGCATTCCTTTCCTGCTGTCAGAACACAATAGCACAGGAGTAACTCAGAATGAATGGGGGAATCTGAATTTTTCATTCAACTGTTGAAAAAATAAAATAAATAAAATAAAAAGGGGATGGATGGGTGAGGCCTCACTCCCTATGTCAACCAATCGGAGAATACCTTGCATTCAATAACAATCCTTATTCACACTTGTCCACTTTCATCCAGCAAAACTCTTGCATTTTGCTGTATGAAATGTATTACAACTAGAAATCTCATTAGTTTGTATTTGGCCGGTTCACATCTGTGCGTTTTATTGTGAAAGGGAAACGGGTCCATTCATATCTATGTGCGTTCATCACCCCGCACACACTGCAGAACGGTCTAAACGTATCCCCCAAATAATGGTCAGCCACTGAATTAGGGTCACATAATAAGGATATCGTTTGCGGAATCTTGTTAAGCGCTATGTGAAATAATGAGAACCAGACCTGTCACCATCGCTCACCTGGCTCCCACAAACTCATCGCAGGGCAGCAATCTCCTCCAGCGGTGCACACTCTCAAAGGGCCCAAAGTTCAGAGTCAGGTACTCCACACTGTCTGAGCAACTGTGATCGAAGTCCACGCTGGGGGCCACCTTAGACTTGCACGCCATTGGAGCTCAGGCCCTGGACGCCTAGAAGAAGCAGAAATAATCAATAAGGTGCTGCCTGACAGCTTCGTCCTCCACCTAACCGTTCCCAGCCATAGGACAGCATGTCAGCCTCTGCTGCACGGGACACTAAGGGCTCCCCGCACGTAACACGGGCCCCGGGTACAGCAGAGCCATCTGAGGGGCTCATATCAGGAAGAGCCACTGCATACAGGACTGGGAGCGGCGTCTAGCCGACAGGAAGGAAAATAAAAACGTGACAGGAAATGTCAGAGCCGTGTTAGGGAGACTATCTAACCGCACAGCTCTATGGTTAGTAAGCCGTCTATAGCACAAGCAATGAGCTATATCTATTATGGTGCAAGAGTGACATCTAGTGGCTGAAGAACAAACTGCGATACAGGCATCTTCTCTCATGAGAGAAATAAAGCGGTTTCTGAAAATTCTAGCAGGGCTGTTAGGCTAAGACCCCTTTCACACTGAGGCGCTTTTGTGCTAAAAAAAAATAAAAAAAAAATAAAAAAGCGCCTGAAAAGCTCACAAAAACCCATTTCCATTAAATCAATTAATGCTTTTAGGCTACTTTCACACTGGGGCCATGGCTGCGGTAGAGCTAAAGCGCCGCACGCTTTAGCGTTATTTAAGCAGCAGTTTTTGGCCTCTAGTGGGGCGCTTTTAGCCCCACTAAAACGGGTTAAAACCGCCCCTGTTGAGGCGTTTCCAAAATGCTTTTCCGGCACTTCGGAACCGCTGCCCTAAAAATGCGTAAATACCTGGAAACTACCACAATGTGAAAGGAGCCGTACACTGGGGTGGTGTGCTGGAGGGGTGGTGAAAGATCTCCTGCAAGCAACATCTTTGGAGCATGTTTGGAGCGCTAAAAAAAAGCGCTCCTCTGCATTGAAATTAATGGGAAAGCGCCTGAAAAGCGCTTCAAAAGTGCCCAAAAATGGTTCTTTTGAGTCAGGCTGCCTTCAAAAAAGAGCACCACTAACGCCTCAGAAGCGATTGAAAAGCGCAGCAAAAGTGCCCGGCGTTTTATGGTCAGTTTTCAGGCTCCTCAGTGTGAAAGGGGTCCTATTCAGTTCCTCTGCATGGGGCCATCCTAACAATGTATGGAACTTTTAATGACAGAATTCTGAGATTCCAAATAAGGCTACTTTCACACGGGGACAGGCGGGCGCCGGCACTATATTTAGCGCCGCTTTACCATCGTTTTAGCGGTGCTATTCGGTTTTAACCCCAGCCGAAAAAGGGTTAAAGCCACCCACAATGCTTGGCCTGTGGGTTTGCGGCGCTGCCATATTGTTTTCAATGGGAAGGGGCGCTTTAGGAGCAGTGAATACACTGCTCCTATAGTGCTGCAAAGATGTGACTTGCAAAACTTTTGTGACCGTCCTGCAAGCGCACCACTCCAGTGTGAAAGCCCTTGGGGCTTTCACATTGGAGTGAATAGAGCGGCTCTTTCAGGGCACTTTGCAGGCACTATTTTTAATACTATAGTGCCTGCAAAGCGCCTCAGTGTGAAAGTAGCCTAAGAAGTCTGAGATTAAGGCTGCTTTCACACTGAGGCACTTTACAGGCGCTATATCGCTAGAAATAGCATCTGCATAGCGCCTGTAAAGAGCCTCTCCTCCCACTCCAGTGTGAAAACCCGAGTGCTTTCACACTGAAGCTGTGCGCTTGCAGGACAGTAAGCAGCATCTTTGCAGCGCTGTAGGAGTGGTGTACATCACCCAGAGGGCTTTTACACGGGAGCGGTGTGCTGGCAGGACGCTTAAAAAAATCCTGCCAGCAGCATCTTTGGAGCAATGAAGGAGCAGTGTGTACACCGTACCTTCATCGCTCCTGCCCATTGCAATCAATGGGGCAGCGTGGCTATACCGTCGGTGGTTTTAACCCTTTCTTGACCACTAGTGGGGGAGTAAAAGTGGCCCACTAGCAGCCAAATAGCGCTGTAAAATTGACGTTAAAGCAGCATTTTACCACAGGCTCACCCACCGCCCCAGTGAGAAAGGGGCCTTAGAAATGTTACAGAAATCTTTGGACCTCCTTATATCGATCAAATAAAAGGAGTCAAAACTTGTAATTATTGACACATTTCAGCCTCTCACATAGGCCTTAGTTAATAAAATCATATATATTTTATTTTTGAGACATCGTTCTGCCAGGTCTTTTTTTCCCCTTTCTTTGGACAGTTGGAAGCCTGAGTACTGGGGCCATTTGAGCACATGAGTCTTGATCATTGTTTATCATGTTTATCATTAAAGCGGAAGTAAACCCATTGATTTAACAGTTTCAAAAAACAGTTACATAGCACATTGGCTGTGCCTTCAACCAAACTGTCAAACCATCCGATGGCTGGTGTCATAATGGATCACATGTGCAGCATCATGGCAGTTGAAGCTTAAACAGAGGCAAAGATGGCAGCTTCCCTGGCTGAAAACGATAGTAAGGTTTACTTCCACTTTAAGGGCTATTTTGGTGCAGCAGCACTATTTCAATAGATGCTTTCTTAATGTGCACCGCCGTGCAGAGTGTCAGTGGGTGCCAGGGACAGGAATGCAACACATTTTAGTACCCAGCAATCTTTTACAGGTTTTATAGAACAGGATAACTTACTGCCCAATAGTGCTTTTATAGCTCCCGCTAGGACATCACAATCAGAAGCAGTGCAGGATGTATAGCCTCCGAGGAGATATGTTACTACTAAACACCAATGGCAAGGGGACAATTTTATTACCCCATATACACCATTGCTTGGAGGGGAGGCACACTTTTATTATTCCCCTATACACTAATGCTCAAGGGTTTTATAATTCTTACTGACACTTATGCGCAAGGGTGGGTTTTTAAAATTATTCTGATACTAATGCCCAGGGTGGGTTTTTTTTGCCAGTGACCACCAATACAGGGGTACTTTTTTCTTCCAATAATCACAACAATTAATACAAATTGGAGGGTATATTAGAGGGAACAAGAAGAAAAACCTACTGAGTGTGCAGGCAGTACTCGGAAGGAGAACGTGGGAGTAAAATAAGCCCCATTGCTGGTGTCAGTGGCAGTAACAGTAACCCTCCCCCCTTTCATTAGTTATCAGTGGCAGTGATAATTACTCTACTTGCATTGGGGGTCAGTGGTAGAAATAATTAATGCTCCTTTTCTTTGGCAGTAACAGAAATGGCAGTAATTAAACCCTCCCTTTATTGCTGGTCTGTGGCAGTGATAAATAATCCCTCCTCATTCATTGGTGGTCATGGTAGTGATCATTAATGCTCCCATCTCTTTCATTGGTGGTAAGTGGTAGTGATAGTTAATCCCTCCACCCCTATCCTTTTAGATCAGTGTTAGTGATAATTAATGCCCCCACCCACTTCATTGGTGGTCAGCCTTAGTGATAATGAATGCCTCCACCTCCTTCATTGGTGGTCAGCGTTAGTGATAATGAATGTCCCCACCTCCTTTATTGGTGGTCAGTGGTAGTGATAATTAATGTTCCCGGATCCCTTCAATTGTGGTCAGTGGTAGTGATAGTCAATCCCCCATCCCATTCAATGGTGGTCAGTGTTAGTAATAGTTAATGCCCCCACCCCTTTCATTGCTGGTCAGTGCTAGTGATAGTTAACCCCACCCCTTTTATTGTGGATTAGTGTTAGTGATAATTAAGGCCCCCACTCCCTTCATTGGTGGTCAGTGGTAGTGATAGTCAATCCTCCCACTCATTTCATTGGTGGCCAGTATTGGTGATAGTCCATGTCCTCACTCCTTTCATTGGTGTTCAGTGTTGGTAGTAATTAATGCCCCCACTCCCTTCATTGGTGGTCAGTGATAGTCAATCCCACCATCCCTTTCATTGATGGTCAGTGTTAGTGATAGTTAATGCCCTCACTCCTTACATTGGTGGTCAGTGGTAGTAATAATAAATTCCCCCACCCCTTTCATTGGTGGTCAGTGGTAGTGATAATTAACCCCCTCCCCCCATGGCTTTCAAGGCGGTCAGTTGTTTTCCTTATTGATCACATTCTCCTGCACTGCTGCCTCTATACTCAGCATGTCTGGTTAGATAATTTGAAAGATAAGAGTCTCACATTTACTTTTCAGGTTTGTACCTAACAATGTTAAAGTATTGAGCTAAGAAGCAAAACATAATCATCTTAAGCATGCAAAATACCTAATACACAAGGTAAAGTCATAACGTACATCAGTGAGTAATTGTGAAATTAAGTCTAAAGGAAAGGTAACATAGTTTATAGAGGACTGATTTATGTATATTTTGTTTTTTTTATATTTAAACAGAGGTGTCAGTTTTAGCCTGGGAAAACATAATAAAAAGTTTATTAGCTGATACTATATAAAACAGCTGAGTCTGAAAAGCATAAAAGAAAACAAATGACAATGGCAAACATATTCACATGCAATCCATGACTCTGCATTTCTTAAATGTCAGTTTTTTTTAAATGGCAACATAGTGTCTGGAACTTTTGTCTTGCAGCACTGTGGTTTTGTGTTCAGGTTCTATTTCTTGGAATTAGTTGCATGGAGTTTGTATGTTATCCTTTTGTTCTGTTGATTGTTCTATTTTCTGAATTCATATAGTGGTTGACATACTTTCTCCTAGCAATGCAGGTATTATGTCATGAGTTAAGTAAGGACATTAGAATGTCAGCTCCTTTGGTGGCAGGTGCTGATGCAAATGGACAAATGTTCTCTTTAAAGCACTGCAGACCAAATTGACAGAATGGGTAAAGTAAACATATTTTCTATTTTTTTCCAAATCAGTCAACCAACCAATTCCCTCTCAATATTTATCTACATTGTGACTCTCTTTACAGTACATTTTTGGGTATGGGTAGTATTGACATCCCATTCCCCCATATGAAAGTAATCTATGCCTAAACAACTGATTGGCAAGTCTGAAATCAGTTGTGTGTATTTATGTGGGAAAGGGGCATTTTTGCAGATTAAGGCCCCATTCACACCTGTTTTTTCTGAAACACATGTTTTTGTGGTTTCTTGCACGTTTTTCCCATGACATGTGTAGCGCCGGTACTCCTAATAAGTACACGCTATGTCTGTAAATTTAGCTTTTACCCAAAACTGTAGTTGAGTTTTGGGGTTAATCCGTTTCCGAGCCTCGGAACTGGCTAGTTTGAGGTGCAGTAACTGGAAGGAGAATTCTAAGGTGTTGCAGTGCTGTCTTGGGTTTGGAGAGGCCCAGCAACTCTACATGCAACCAGGGGAGGACTCTTCACTAAGAGGGCCACGCACGAGGCTGGTTGCTTGGTAAGAGCCTGGAAGCTGAGCTGCCATGGACATTGATTGAATCCACATTGCTTACGGTATCACCGGACCGGCTGCAAGATTCTGGTACAGTAAGAAAAGTTCCTACCTCTATCCTTCCGGTTACAATTAAGTTTTTCAACCAAGTCTATGTGAGAGACTTTGCAAAGCTAGAATTACCTGTTGGCTGCTAGATCCAAGGTCAAGGATTTATCCAACAGTTAAAGAATCCAGTTACGAGTGGCTATTCCCTAGATTATGTACAGAGAGAGACTTTTACTGAAGTCAGCAGTTCCAAGCACCTGAGCTAAACTTTACCCTGATACCCTCTATTTCCAACTTAGAGACTGAGTTTGTTCAACTGTTTTATGCAAAATAAAAATCCTAACAAGGAATTCACGTGTCGGTCTCTACAGTTACTGGGTCATCAACCCTGGGAACCCCTAGACAAGGACAACGAGTTACCAGCTGGTGGAGGTAATCGGTAAGCCCAGAAAAATTGAGCCACTCCTTTGGGGGCAAGTTCTACATGTGTGGGCTTGTAGTCCGGGATTTGCCGTTACCTCTCGCAATGGAGAAAGACATACATGTGAGTTTATTGGAATAGAGGGTGACGTTTTTGGACTGCGCCATTTTTGACCAAGGAAAAGACTTTCACTGTGGTGCGTAAGCATAGGAGGAGCCCTGCAGAAAAGGCTGCGAAATTGCACAACCAGAGGAACCAGTGGGAGGAGTCTACGCCTGTTTTGTCTTCCTACACAAGGCACTGGGTGAGTGTGATGCAAGAATAGAGTGGAGCTAGTCACGCTTGTTTCGCTGCAGAAAAAGACGTTTATGAGCAACCATGTTCTGTGTCCTGGGTGTACCGTCTGCTCCAGGACCTAGGATGCTATCAGTCAGAGGTCCTACCAGCACGCAGATACCTGGCACCGTACTGACTGACACAGGAATCTGCCTGCTGCCGTAGGGGCGGTTCATACTTTATACCGTTGGGGATGTTGAGGCCCTCGATATGCTCTGCGGAGGATGTGACGGTCTAATCGCAAGTCCTCGACCGTTTGCTCACTGTCGGAGGTGCAGGGACTATGTTTTTAAGGTGAAGCAACCTACTGAATCGCCTCGGGATTATCACATGGACTGGGCCACAGCCGTGCCAACCGTGGAGGCTATAGTCTATGCTCTGGCTGTGAGGCCTAATGCTTCGGCCTCATCCACCGTTGCTGGTGCCTTAAACAAGGACATTGCTTTTTCTCGGGCCAGAGAATCTACTCCCCGGGTTATGGACACAGCCTCGTCTACTACCATGCCTGCTTTGGAGAAAGTGTAACCGGTAAAGCCTTCCCGTAACCGCAAGGAAGGACCACACCCCAGTGGCAGCACATCAAAATAAGGCGATTCCCTGGGAGAAACAAACCCAAACTACTGGTGAGAAATCTGGGGAACTTGTGGGGAAAGGGACTGAAAAAGGCTATGTGCTAGTAGAGGAATCACAGGACTCTGATTTAGATTCCTCCTATTCCTCTTCTGAAGTTGAGGAACTGTTTGACGGAATGTCTCAGGAACTGTTATGGGCCTGTGGGGATGATGTAACCGCTACCTGTGCTGACTTTTCGGGCTGGCTAGCCCCTACTTCAAGGAGCGCAACGCCACGGGTGGAAACCCCATCTGTTAGTGGTGCACTGTTGCCAAAACCTGCAAACTTGCCAACTCTCAAGAGCAATGCTACGGCCCTGGTGAAGACTTGCCAGGTCTCAGAGACTCTTGAACAAATGGGTGGCAACAGAGTATGGACATGAGTTTCCTTATGTGCCTAGGGAAATCATGGACATTATTGAGGAAAATCGTGAGAAGTGGTATGAGGAAGATGTCTGGGACTACCTTAAAGTTCCAAAGCTACTTTGTAAGAAGGCATTCTGCCGGGAGATATATGAATGTTTTCAGGGATGTCTACAACACTGGAGCTATGGTCGGCCCATTTAAGTGGACAAAGTTGTCATTTGCAGGCCAGATAAAGACAGTGCCGTGTACTTCATCACTACCGTGGATGAATATGGAAGAGACTTATTTCTGCCAGATCCCCCATTTTACTGGTGAACCGCTTTTTGAACTGTGTCTTTGATTGCAGTAAGAGTTTCCTCCCTCTTTATTGCATTTTCTTGAAAGTATAAGGACTGTGGGTATTTTAGGCAGGTCAGTTATTAGAGAGCTATGTGTCAAGCTTACCATATGGGTCACAGTACTTATTTTCAGGAAAGGACTTGTAGTTACAGTGGCTCTGACCACTAGGTGGCATGGGTCGATGCAAAAAGTAGTGGTTCTTTTGTTTTAGGAAAAGACAAAGTAAAGCACTTAGTTGTTTTAGAAAAAAAGTTTTAGACTTAGAAGAGAGAATTCTATTGAGTCTGGGATAGAATTCTGCTTTCTAACAAACAGTGTAATGTGTTTGTGTTGCTGTTGTGTTTTCTTTTTCAGGATTCACTGAGATCGTCTGTCAAGCTGCCGGAGAATGGGTGGTGTAGATAGATAGGATTGTGTGGTATGTTTACAGTCTGTTAATGTGAACTCGTTTTATTGTGGCAAATCTTAAACATGTTGTTATCCCTTTTTCCTTCCTTATCCCAACACCTCAAAAGCTCAGGTGCTTAACCATTTTTTTGTAGTGTTAGGAAGTTTTTCAGTGAGATGATGAGGACATGACCGAGGGGAGTGTGTAGCGCCGGTACTCCTAATGAGTACGCACTATGTCTGTAAATTTAGTTTTTGCCCAAAACTGTAGTTGAGTTTTGGGGTAATTGTTCTAAATTATGCTTTGGCATCAGTTTGGCTGGGCTGTATTAAGGTTCTGCCTGGTCATAGGTGGGGTTCGCACCTATGAGAGGCATTAAAACACAGTCTGGTTGGACACATTGGTTACCAATCTCTCTCTCGGAACCAATCAGTGGGCGTTTGTCTCGCTGTGTATTCCGGGAGAGGATACTTAAGGTGCTGAAGTCACGTAGTTCTGGGTTCTGGTCCAGAAGTTGTTTCTGACTCTGTGGTCTTGGTCCTCCTGACCAGCCCCCAGAGGCCCTCATGGCCTGGGGTGCGGATCCATCCATTTCTGAGCCTTGGAACTGGCTAATTCGAGGCGCAGTAACTGGAAGGAGATTTCTAAGGTGTTCAGGTGCCGTCTTGGGTTTGGAGAGGCCCAGCAACTCTACATGCAACCAGGGGAGGACTCTTCAGTAAGAGGGCCACACACGAGGCTGGCTGCTCGGTAAGAGCCTGGAAGCTGAGCTGTTATGGACATTGATTGAATCCACATTTCTTACGGTATCACTGGACCGGCTGCAAGATTCTGGTACAGTAAGAAAAGTTCCTACCTCTATCCTTCCGGTTACAGCTAAGTTTTTCAACCAAGTCTGTGTGAGAGACTTTGCAAAGCTAGAATTACCTGTTGGCTGCTAGATCCAAGGTCAAGGATTTATCCAACAGTTAAAGAATCCAGTTGCGAGTGGCTATTCCCTAGATTATGTACAGAGAGAGACTTTTATTGAAGTCAGCAGTTCCAATCATCTGAGCTAAACTTTACCCTGATACCCTTTATTCCCAACTTAGATACTGAGTTTGTTCAACTGTTTTATGCAAAATAAAAATCCTAACAAGGAATTCAAGTGTCTCTACAGTTACTGGGTCACCAACCCTGGGAACCCCTAGACAAGGACAACAAGTTACGAGCTGGTGGAGGTAATCGGTAAGCCCAGAAAAATTCAGCCTCTCCTTTGGGGGTAAGTGCTACACATGCATAGGGCAGCCCATTGACTTTGACCTACGCATGACAAACACAACAAAGTAGCTCATGGATCTTTTTTTTGCGTGTTGGTTTGTGTGTTTTTTACAGCGGGTTTTGCATTTGTTGAGTGTTCTTGAACATGGCAAAACACGCGTTTGCTTGCCGCGTTTGGGGTGCCATTGACAATAAATAATGTTGCAGGCTTGACCCACAGATGTGGATGAAGCCAACTTGTGTATTACTTCCCGTGGTGAAAGGAAAGAAAGTCAAATCATCTATGATTTGTCTTAAACTGGCTACACATTATACTTGTTCAATTGTTCTTGTTCAATTTTCCTTTAGCATTCTATTTACATTTACCAAAACCATATACTATAATGCCAAAAGGAAATTGACCAAAAAAAATTAGGGAAGTGACAAGAGACTGCATTTGAAGTGACAAGTGGTTACATTAGAATGTTACTTCTCTTGTTTAGAACAAGCAGTGCCAATTAATTGTGGTCATGTACTCTGCTCTATGCCCACTACACATTCAATAGTCCATAACCTCTAGTTCATCTCAGGAGTGGGAAAAATAGGATGGCTACATTGTTTCATACAGTGGGACCATGGAGAATGAATGTAGCTATGCTCTAACAGGAATTTAGATCACAGCAGCCAAAATAAAAGGAATTTGGATGAGTTGCAAGAAGCTGATATGCAATAGAAGGTACTTTACTGAGTTGGGAATACATACTTGAATAGAATTTCTTTTTAAATTACCGTTTAGCACCTTTCTCATCTGTGTATGTTGATAGAGATATGGTGTCTGCTAAGGCCACCACATTGTCATTTAGAATCAATAGAGTGTGTGACTAAGCAAGTTTATTTTCCCCCATTAATAGCTTGAGACGAGCTAGCCATCTGAGAGGAAGATTCTAGCATAAGAGGGCTTTGGAATGAGGGATAAGGAGAGGTGAGTGATGTACTAAACTGTAAGCTGTGTGTGTGGCACTTTGGACTGAATAGAAGGAAGGCTTGGTAGGAGATTGCAGAAGAGAACTGGGTTAGATTAAGAATAACCACAGTTTATGACAGACCACTAGGCAGACTGATAAAGCAAAATTAAACACAGACTCTGCTGCTTTCATTTCCGCAATGGGATAAGCAAAGCACTCCTTGAAGGGAGGGGAATTTATTCGGAGGTTATGCTAAGAGAAGAAGATATATGTTCAAAGAGAAAGCATAGACAAGCACCAAGGAGAATCCTGAGTTACTTTAGCGAAAGATAGAGAAAAGGCAGAGAAGGTGAAAATAGCTGTGTATGTAAATAAGGATTTCCTGCAATTAAAATTTGGTTAAAAAGGATGCAGAATTAGACCAATTAATATGTTGTTTAGTCTCATGCTTGATGAACTAAGTGCTTTTGAAATTTTAAAGACTCTATCACCCCCTCAGCATTAGAGCAGTCTGAGGAATATTAGAGTTCTATTTTTTTACTAGGGTATAGAGAATCATATGTCTAAAAATTCCATAGCTGACAAGTGTCCTCAATCTTGCAGGACAGTCCCAGGATTTGGGACACTGCCCCATAGACAGACTGTCCTGTAGGACCCAGGAAGAACAAGATCAATGCAGATCGGCAGCAGGGTGCCTCGTGCTGGAAAGTTTGCTGTTTTCTAAATTCACCGCAAAACCACTGACAACCAATTAAAGAGTTGGGGGTTTAATTATTACTGACATTAACCACCAATGAAAGCGGGGGGGGGGGGGGTTATTAATACTGCATGGGGGGGATAATTATTACTGGCAATGACCACCAATGTAATGGGGCGTTATTTATTGCTGCCACTGACCACCAATGAAAGAGGCATTAATAATACTGTCACTCACTGACCACTAGTGAAAGTGGTGGCTTTAAAACTACTGCCACTGACCACCAATGCTGTGGTTAATTATTGCTCCTATTGACACCAATGTTGTGGGTTACTATTACTGCCACTGGAGGCCAGCAATGTGGCCTTTTTTACTCCCCTTTTTCTTTAATGTACTTCCTGCCCAGTAAGTGTAAATCATAATAATCACACTGCATTTTTCTTCTCAGTATCTTCAAGATGTCCCTCCTAATTGTTTTAAAATGTTGGTAATCATTGATTTTTGGCCAGCTGTTCCCTCTTGAAGATGCTTCCTGAATCCCCCTAAATACGCCAGGGTCATGGTGCTGACCATATCACCCCTAATTTAGTTTCTTAGCTGTGGAAATTATAAGGTGGATGATCAGTTTGGTTGTCTGTGCCTTACAACCCACCTAGATCCTTCACATCGCCTCTCCATTCTACCCCCACCCCCTCTAACCGCCTTCACTATCTTCTCCCCTCCGTTGCCTTCCTTTTCCCTTTTTCCCTTTTTTATTCATCTAATAGGACAAACAAACAAACTTTATTGAATTTTTGGTGCCAGTGCGCTATATGTAAAAAAAAAAAAGTCCCCATGAAATAATGTTTTTTTTTATGTAAAAATCGGATAACATAAACTTGATCTATGTAAATTATATGTTTTTTTCTGCAGAAATGTATAATACCCCATGAAGGATAAATCCTAACATCAAGTGACCTTGCCCAAGCTGGTTTCTAATATGAAAAGTGCAGTGACCCAGAACATTCCCCTTTACTGTCTAGTACAAGTTTATGAACAGTGAAATTAGGAATTTGTAGTAGAGTTTATTCCGCTGTAAGCTAGGTTTCCTTGCGGTGCGGCTGTGGTGGTGCAGCTCCTGTCACTCAGGTGATAAAGGAACTGGGCATTTAACTGAGGTGTGGGCATAGCTTTGGGTTGATGGGAAAGTGGGAAATCCAAAGAAGGCAGAATGCCGGTCATGGAGCACTTGCTCGTGTTTTCCTTTTTTGGGGGAAAGCTGAGTTTTTCAGGTCCTTAGAATAAGTGTATAGTGATATACAACTACTTTATCAGACTAGGCAAGAGCTGTGAGCACTTCTAACATGTTTTCCTGGCACCAAGATTAAAAAGGTGACGGGAGGGAACTCCAGCTAATTGACAGTCTCAGCTCTGTTCCTATATGCTGTGTGAAGCGTTGGGGGGGGGGGGTGTTGGGGGTGCTGAAGGGGGTGACCCTTTCTTCCAATCAGCTCTCAGAGCTCTCCTTACTGAGCTCTGCAGAGTGTAACTTCAGCTCCAAGCTCCCTTTTTTTCTGATTGGCTGTAAAGCAGAACAGACTGCCGATAAACAGATACAACCTACGTAGGAGGATTTGTTTCATCTCTGTATGTCAGCTGCAGCCAGTCACTTCACTGAGTACATGTAAGGGTTTACAAGGGAAACACTATACTGTATCTACTAATAAATAGCTTGTGTATGGGAAGAACTTAGGCATTCCACAGTTATCAGCACAGTACAAAGCACACAGTATACTATCACTGATGTTCTTTTGGCATACAACCATACGTTTTTTTTTTTACTTTCTCTGGGTCAGACAGTTTAAATCAAGCTATCCTGAGCAATCTTATTTTTTTATTATCAGGGAAGATGTCAATAGTTCCTAAAGCTGTCAGGTAATTCTGTCCATTGCACAATATCTACAAACACTCATAAACCTTACACGGCCCTGTTGGCCATTTACTTACCTGTCTTAACTGTTTTTCAGTTTGTTTAATATTCAACCAGAAGTCCTGAGACAAATGATTGCTCTTTAACACTAATGATAATAATAATAACTAGGTGGCAAATGGCAAACCTTTTTTAAACTCAGTTAAAACTTTATCTTTTTAATGGGGGGGGGGGGTTGCATTTAAGCTGCATAAAAGGTAAAAAAAATATGTGAGTTGTTTTCATTTTTTTTTAGGTTACTGCTTTACTACTATATGAACCTGCCCCATGATAGCTTTCTGGTGACCCAGGCCACAGGTAACAGCTGTAATACAGAGCTCAGTGGCTCATGAGTTTCTAGCAGTCCAAAGGTCAAAGGCCCCTTAGTAGGCCTTTGGCCTCAATATTTTTTGAGTTATAAACTCAGAACAGGCATGCAGGCACCATAGTAGTGATGAGCTGACCATACCTGGGTTCGATTCAAGCACAGTTTGGCAAACATGAAATCAGGTGCCGAATCTGAACCTCCCTATAGTTAATCCTAGCCATTTTCTAGGCTACAAGGCAAAGGATTTTCCAACGAATAATGTATGAGGCTTGGCATTGCCATGGGTTACATGTACCAAAGCAGAACAAACTTAAAAAAGTGATTTAAGTAATGGTTAAAGTGAAACATTAAAAATGGAAATCTCCATTAAATAACATGTCGGAATAGTGCCCTGACCCTGCCTGTGAAGTGGTGTATCCTTGCAGTGTATACAATCTACTACAGTAACTCTGATATTTGCAAAGAAAAGAGTGTGTTTAAATTGCTGCCAAAATGACAGCTCCCAGCCACATTCTTTCATATGTAAACAAAACAGCCATTTTTTCCTTTCAGCTTTAATACCAGACTCTTACCCTTTGGGTCCTATATGCATTTTAAGGGGAAATGGCATGTTAAAAAAAAAAAAAAGAGAGAAAAATTGTGGGGTCCCCTCAAAAATACCAGGCCCTTATTCAAGCATGCAGCCTGGAAGACCAGGAAAAAGGGAAGGGATGAGTGTGCTCCCCCTCATAACCATACCAGGCCACATGCCAACATGCGGGAATACAATAGGGGGACCCCCTGGCAAAACAGCTTTTTCCCAACTTGATGAGGACAAGGTTCTCTTCCCCACAACTCTGAGCCGGTGGTTGTGGGGGACTTATTGGAATCCGGAAGCACCTTTAACATTACGTGGTCTCACAGATTTTACCCACCTCATGTGAATGAGTAAGCGGCATACATGAGCTGTCATCCACTGAACCCGTCATTTGACAGGATAAGACGTGTATTGGTGGGCAGCGTGGGTGTTCATCATGGGACTTCCAGATCTCAATAAGTCCCCCACCTATAGAACCCCTCAACGACCTGGGTTGTGAGGAAGAGTTACAACCAATATTGTGGGCATGTGACCTAGTAAGGTTCAGGAGATGGGGAACATGTCATCATAGCAGGAATTCCTGAATGGGTACATTTTCTGAAATTTGCTTTAACTCCAGAATAGCCAGGGTTCGGTTTGATCTTGTGTTTGGAGCAGGCCTCAAGCTCATTCTTACAGTACAGTCAGAGAAAGTCTGAATTGCTGATTGCCACACGTTTTCCAGGACAAAATATTATAAGCATTTTTCCATTCCAGGAGACTGAAGTGAAGAGCTGTCCTTCATAGCTGTCCGCTTCTTTGCTGCTTCTGCTAGGTAAAATCCTCTCTTTTTTGGCTATTTGATGTCCACCACTGATGGCACAACCTCTGCATGTGGTGTAGGCATTGTACATCGGGAGCAAGGGGGAAGGGTTTTTTGGCAGAAAAAAAAGGTAAAAAAGTATTTTCTCCTTGTAATTATTTTTTTTTACAGAAAGTTCGTTTTTAACAATTTTATTGGCACGTTCGGCGAATACCGAACGTTATGGGCCGTTTGCGCCAAATTCGTGTTGCGCTCACGGCCAACAATGCACTGTGCCATTGCAGTGCATTGCTGGCTCATGATTGGCCAAGCATGCACTGTGACCCTGCATGCTTGGCCAATCACGGCGCCGGCAGCGAGGAGAGCCATGATTGGCCACAGGCAGGATGCTCAGGCTGTGTAGTACTTGCCCCACACTATATAAGGCCGCTAGCGTGGCGGCCTTGTGTAGTGTGTTGGCGTTTGTAGGAGTTAGTGGGTGTTCTCTGTGTACCTTCAACACAGTATACACCGTTCGTTATCGGACGATTTTGCGTTCTTGCTCTTCTGTAATTGAGCTGTTAGCAATCTGCAGGAGTTTGTGGGTGTTGTCTGCGTGTCCTGACCGCAGTATACACCATTATACCCACCTATATAACTAGCTATATTGCTCTTTTGTAATAGAGCTTGCAGTCAGTTGTCGGCGATTGTGCCTGTTGTCTGCGTGCCCTGACCGCAGTATACACCGTTATATCCCCCTATATAGCTAGCTATATTGCTCTTTTGTAATAGAGCTTGCAGTCAGTTGTAGGAGATTGTGCCTGTTGTCTGCGTGCCCTGACCGCAGTATACACCATTATATCCACCTATATAGCTAGCTATATTGCTCTTTTGTAATAGAGCTTGCAGTCAGTTGTAGGAGATTGTGCCTGTTGTCTGCGTGCCCTGACCGCAGTATACATCATTATATCCACCTATATAGCTAGCTATATTGCTCTTTTGTAATAGAGCTTGCAGTCAGTTGTAGGAGACTGTGCGTGTTGTCTGCGTGCCCTGACCGCAGTATACACCATTATATCCACCTATATAGCTAGCTATATTGCTCTTTTGTAATAGAACTTGCAGTCAGTTGTAGGAGATTGTGCCTGTTGTCTGCGTGCCCTGACCGCACTATACACCGTTATATCCACCTATACAGCTAGCTATATTGCTCTTTTGTAATAGAGCTTGTAGTCAGGTGTAGGAGATTGTGCCTGTTGTCTGCGTGCCCTGACCGCAGTATACACCATTATATCACCTATTTAGCTAGCTATATTGCTCTTTTGTAATAGAGCTTGCAGTCAGTTGTAGGAGATTGTGCCTGTTGTTTGCGTGACCCTGACCGCAGTATACACCGTTATATCCACCTATTTAGCTAGCTATATTGCTCTTTTGTAATAGAGCTTGCAGTCAGTTGTAGGAGATTGTGCCTGTTGTTTGCGTGCCCTGACCGCACTATACACAGTTATATACACCTATATAGCTAGCTATATTGCTCTTCTGTAATAAAGCTTGCAGTCAGTTGTAGGAGATTGTGCGTGTTGTCTGCGTGCCCTGACCGCACTATACACCGTTATATCCACCTATATAGCTAGCTATATTACTCTTCTGTATAGAGCTTGCAGTCAGTTGTAGGAGATTGTGCGTGTTGTCTGCGTGCCCTGACCGCACTATACACCGTTATATCCACCTATATAGCTAGCTATATTGCTCTTCTGTAATAGAGCTTGCAGGGGGTTGTAGGAGATTGTGCGTGTTGTCTACGTGCCCTGACCGCACTATACACCGTTGTATCCACCTATATAGCTAGCTATATTGCTCTTCTGTAATAGAGCTTGCAGTCAGTTGTAGGAGATTGTGCCTGTTGTTTGCGTGCCCTGACCGCACTATACACAGTTATATACACCTATATAGCTAGCTATATTGCTCTTCTGTAATAAAGCTTGCAGTCAGTTGTAGGAGATTGTGCGTGTTGTCTGCGTGCCCTGACCGCACTATACACCGTTATATCCACCTATATAGCTAGCTATATTACTCTTCTGTATAGAGCTTGCAGTCAGTTGTAGGAGATTGTGCGTGTTGTCTGCGTGCCCTGACCGCACTATACACCGTTATATCCACCTATATAGCTAGCTATATTGCTCTTCTGTAATAGAGCTTGCAGGGGGTTGTAGGAGATTGTGCGTGTTGTCTACGTGCCCTGACCGCACTATACACCGTTGTATCCACCTATATAGCTAGCTATATTGCTCTTCTGTAATAGAGCTTGCAGTCAGTTGTAGGAGATTGTGCCTGTTGTTTGCGTGCCCTGACCGCACTATACACAGTTATATACACCTATATAGCTAGCTATATTGCTCTTCTGTAATAAAGCTTGCAGTCAGTTGTAGGAGATTGTGCGTGTTGTCTGCGTGCCCTGACCGCACTATACACCGTTATATCCACCTATATAGCTAGCTATATTACTCTTCTGTATAGAGCTTGCAGTCAGTTGTAGGAGATTGTGCGTGTTGTCTGCGTGCCCTGACCGCACTATACACCGTTATATCCACCTATATAGCTAGCTATATTGCTCTTCTGTAATAGAGCTTGCAGGGGGTTGTAGGAGATTGTGCGTGTTGTCTACGTGCCCTGACCGCACTATACACCGTTGTATCCACCTATATAGCTAGCTATATTGCTCTTCTGTAATAGAGCTTGCAGTCAGTTGTAGGAGATTGTGCGTGTTGTCCGCATGCCCTGACCGCACTATACACCATTATATCCACCTATATAGCTAGCTATATTGCTCTTCTGTAATAGAGCTTGCAGTCAGTTGTAGGAGATTGTGCATGTTGTCTGCGTGCCCTGACCGCACTATACACCATTATATCCACCTATATAGCTCTTCTCTAATTGAGCCATCTGCCATCTGCAGGAGTTAGTGGGTGTTGTGTGCCTCCAGCACAATATACACTACCCAATTGCTGGTTTTCCCATCTCCCCTTCAGGCCATTACCATGTCTGGAAGGCCAACAAGGAGAGGCAGACAGGCGCGAGCCAATAAAAGAGGGCAAGCAGGCTCTGTGTCTAGAGACAGCAGTGCTGGTCGTGGATGCGGTGCATCGTCATCATCAGCATGTGGCTATGGGACACGCTTCCTTCTTTTCGGTAGCTGGACGTGTTGAGCCGCATCATGCCGAAGACTTGGTAGAGTGGATGACCAAGCCCTCTTCATCCTCCTCATCCTCTCTCACCCTGGCTCAGGGTACTAGCAAAGCAGCTGCCAATGCATCGTCTTCCCTCCTCTCAATGTCATCATCAGTGACTCCTTCCCTAGACCCACCAGGTCCTCCTGAGGAGTCCCCTGAACTCTTTGAGCACAGTGTTGGGTACATGCTCCAGGAGGATGCCCAGTGTTATGTAGGCTCTGATGATGATGCTCAGCTAGAGGAAGGCAGTAGCGTGAGCGCAGAGAGAGGGGATGCTCAAGAAGGTTAGCAATCTGGCAGTCATGTTCCACAAGCTGCAGCACACTGCCAGGTTTGCTCCAGCGATGAAGAGGGAGGGGATGATGAGGGCACTGACTCCACGTGGGTGCCTGGTAGGAGAGAGGAGGAGGAGGAGGAGGAGGAGGCACATGTCCAACAAGGCAGGATGCCCTCCGGGGGCCAGGTTAGGGGCAGCACACCGACTGAATCACACCGCAGAGCTCCGCCTGTGCAGGGCGCTGCCTCTGCGCGTTATTCTAAAAGTTCTTTGGTGTGGGACTTTTTTGAGACGAGTGCATCAGATCGCACCGCTGCTATTTGCAACATATGTCTCAAGCGTATCTCGCGTGGCCAAAACATAAGCCGCTTGGGCACCACATGCTTGACCAGACATATGTTGACCTGCCATGCAGCTCTTTGGCAAGCGTACCTCAAAGACCCACACCAAAGAACAAAGCGGACCTCTCCTTGCTTCTCATCAGCTGGGATCTCCAACCCCACTAGACCTTCAGTCCTCTCTGAAACCTGATCTGAGAGGAATGAAGATGTAGAATTAGGTGTGTCACAGCCAAGTGCTTCCGGGCACTCTGCTAGCAGTACACCCACATCCGAATATAGCAGGCAAATTTCCCTGCCCCAGCTGCTGGACCGTCGAAAGAAGTTAACTCCCAGTCATCCACATGCCCAGCAGTTGAATGCTAGCTTAGCTAAATTGCTAGCACTTCAACTGCTGCCTTTTCAGTTGGTAGACTCGGCCCCCTTCCGTGAGTTTGTACAATGTGCAGTTCCTCAGTGGCAGGTCCCCAAACGCCACTTTTTCTCACGGAAGGCGATTCCGGCTCTCTACCGGCATGTGGAAGGCAATGTCTTTGCCTCGCTGGACAGGGCGGTCAGCGGTAAGGTGCATATTACCACTGACTCATGGTCCCGCAGGCATGGACAGGGACATTACCTGTCTTTTACGGCCCATTGGGTCACTCTTCTGGCAGCTGGGAAGGATGCAGGACAAGGTGCAGTAGTGTTGGAGGTTGTTCCGCCACGTGCCTCCAAAATGCTACTACTGGTTGTGACACACCTCTCTCCTCCACCCCCTCCTCTTCTTCTTCCTCCATGGCCTCTTCCAGTGCTCTGTCCTCAGAACCAGCGGTGCTCTGTAGGCGTTCCAGGGGCTACGCAAGTACGCAGGCAAAACAATGCCATGCCGTGCTTGTGCTGATTTGTTTGGGGGACAGGAGCCACACTGGGGCAGATATTTTGTCAGCTCTGCAGGGGCAGGCTGAGAAGTGGTTGAGGCCACACCAGCTTAAGCCAGGAATGGTGGTTTGCGACAATGGCACCAACCTCCTCTCCGCCCTCCGACAGGGACAACTGACCCATGTGCCCTGTGTGGCTCACATCCTTAACCTGGTGGTGCAGCGGTTCTTGGGCAGGTACCCGGGCTTACAGGATGTCCTGAAGCAGGTCAGGAAAGTCTGTGTGCATTTCCGCCGATCATTTAATGCCTGTGCTCTGCTGGCTGAGCTCCAAAAGGAGTTGAACCTGCCCAAGAACCGCCTTATATGTGACATGCCCACCAGGTGGAACTCAACGTTGGCCATGCTGCAGCAGCTGCACATGCAGCAGAGGGCCATCAATGAGTACCTGTGCGACTATGGCACCAGGACAGGGTCAGGGGAGCTCAGTTTTTTCTCACCACGCCAGTGGGGCATGATCAGGGATGCATGCACTGTCCTGTCACCGTTTGAGGAGGCCACAAGGATGGTGAGCAGTGACAGTGCATGCATCAGTGACACTGTACCTCTTGTTCACCTGTTGGAGCATACGCTGCGTGGAATAATGGACAGGGCACTTGAGGCAGAACAGAGGCAGGAAGAGGAGGACTTCCTTGCCTCTCAAGGCCCCCTTTATACAGACAGTGTTCCTGCTGTCCCACCCATCACACAGGAAGAGGACGAGGAGAAGGAGGAGGAGGAGGAGGAGGATGATTGTGTCAGCATGGAAGTGGAGGCTGGCACTCAGCAGCAGCAGCAGCAGTCTTGTAGGGATGATTTACAGTCCCAAGAAACCCGTGGACTTGTACGTGGCTGGGAGGAGGTAGCTGCGGATCATGTTGTCCTTAGTGACGCAGAGGACTCCGGACCGAATGCCTCAGCTAACCTACGCTGCATGGCCTCCTTGATCCTGCAAAGCCTGCGGAAGGATCCTCCTATTTTTAGGATCAAGGAGAGGGACCATTACTGGCTCGCCACTCTCCTTGATCCACGGTACAAGGGTAAGGTTGCCCACCTTATCTTGCCATCGCAGAGGGAGCAGAGGATGAGACATCTCCGGGAGGCCTTGCAGAAAGGTCTGTGCAACGCGTTCCCAGAGACTGGGAGGTTACAAACTCCTGGTCCTGGACAACGTGTTGCTGAGGCATCAGTCAGAAGGAGCGGTGGAGAAGGTGGCCGTCTGATCGATGCGTTCAGACAATTTTTTAGTCCACAGCCCCAAGGTATGATCAGTTCCAGCAACCATCGCCAGCGTCTGATTTACATGGTGCAGGAATACCTAGGGGCAAGGTCAGACTTGGACACCTTTCCCACCGAAAATCCTCTGGCTTACTGGGTCTTGAGGATGGATCACTGGCCAGAGCTTGCACAGTATGCAATTGAGCTACTGGCCTGTCCTGCATCCAGCGTTCTTTCGGAACGCACCTTCAGTGCTGCTGGTGGCTTTGTTGCCGATCACAGGGTGCGCCTGTCCACCGTCTCAATTGATCGACTGACCTTCATCAAGATGAATCAGTCTTGGATCAATTAATAATAATAATTATAATAATTTTGTTTTTAAATATCACATCCCTTCAAGACTGCCTATGCTGATGCTGAGTGACTGTCCTGTTATGTTGATGGTCTATCCTCTTCCTCCTCCGCTGATATGTTGGAAGAACATTTTTGGTTCTGGGTGATGCCACCAGCCCAATTTTTCAGCCCCTAGAGTATATGGGAGAGATTGCAGTGTCGTGGCACCAGCACCAGTGCCTAAGGCCCAATTTTTCTGCCCCTGTTTAACAGGGGCGTTTAATTACAATTTTTTATGCAATGCTTTGCAGCAAGACTCATTCTTGCACCACAACTAGAGTATATGGGAGAGGTTGCAGTGTCGTGGCACCAGCACCAGTGCCAGCAGCCCAATTTTTCTGCCCCTGTTTAACAGGGGCGTTTAATTAAAAATTTTGATGCAATGCTTTGCAGCAGGGCTCATTCCTGCACTACAACTAGAGTATATGGGAGAGGTTGCAGTGTCGTGGCACCAGCACCAGTGCCTAAGGCCCAATTTTTCAGCTCCTGTTTAACAGGGGCATGTAATTACAATTCTTGATATAATATTTCACAGCAGGGCCCGTTCCTGTGCCCACCCAGAGTAACTGTGAGGACTTATAGTGTTGTGGCACCAGCACCAGCACCACAACCACCAATGGTCAATTTTTCTACCACTGTTCAACAATGGCATTAATTCCATTTCTGGATATTATCGTTCACAGCAGGGCGCTCCAGCGCCCCCCAAGAGTCACTTTGAGGGCTTACAATATTGTGGCAACACCAACACCTTGTTCCGCCATTTCTGCAGAGCATATAGGGCAGGCCCCTACTTTCAAACATTCAACTTACAAACGTCTCCTACTTGCAAACGGAAGGAGACAACAGGGAGTGAGATGTAAAAAGACGGACGGCAAAACAAATTATTCAGGGGTGATAACCTTTCCCTATGTTTTCCAAAAAGCTTAAAAATAGATTTTTTGACTGAAGCTACACTTTAAAAATGTACCAGTTCAAAATTACATAGATTCTACTTTACACAACAAATCTACACAGTCCCTGTCTTGTTTACACCGCCTGTATACTGCTGTTCTGAGTATATAGGGCCTGGGGGCCCCACGTCTTTTCTTTTTTTAATATGGGTACGGGGTTCCCCTTAATATCCGTACAAGACCCAAAGGGGCTGGTAATGGCAGGGGGGCTACCCATGCCATTTTTCTCAATGATTTTCATCCATATTGCAAGAACCAGATATTACATTAAAAACGCAAGCAGTTTGAAATGACTTTTTTTCCGTAAATGTCAATTTGTGCAGGGACTGTTCTAAAAATTGCTGTGTCAAGTTCCACAAGGATTTTTAAATGTATTGCCTCTTAGCTTTAATGATCTGTGTGAAAACTGCCTTTTGAGGGGTGTTTATGACGTCTGATCTGATTTAAACTCTGAAAAAACAGCCAGATTATCCCATAGACAGATCTGTATATGCAGACATACAGTACAAATAAACAGCTAGGAATTTGTACAACACTTTAATCATGTAGAATTAGGCTTTCTCAAGAATGAATAGGAGCATTCATATTTCCCTCTGTTACTGCTATAAAGCAAGGGATCTGAAAGCCCCCATACTTAATGTAATTTTCCCAGTGATATCATTATAGTATAGTTCCAATGTGCCAGAACTTTACAACCATCCAGATACAAAATGTGTACCTCTAACTATTAAGTATATGAATCATATTTTCTGTGTTAATGGGCCTTATTTACTACTGTGCATGACCATATGTAAGACAATATTAACAGTATAAACATTATAAACAGTGAAATCTTTTATGTGAAGATATTTCTGGACTACAATGAGTTAAAGGATAAGCTAATAGGGAATCGGAATATTACACACTTACCTTCATTAAAGTAATTGTTATGTATTTATACTTACCTGCGCTGTGCAAAGGAATCACACAGAGCGGCCCTAAACCTCCTCTTCTCGGGTCCCCTGCATGGACTTATGGTTCCTACGGCAAGAGCCCTTATAGAAAGCCACTTTCTATGGTGGAACTTGTGCAGGCTCACTGCTTGCATCTATTAACACAGACAACAGACAGCAAGCCTTGCCATCTGCTTCCTTGTCACTGGCTTTGATTGACAGCAGTGAATCGCACTCGTAAAAAATGGGTGTGACTTAAAGTGGCGTGGCTCAAAGAGGGTGTGGTTTGAGTCTGAGATGAATGAGGGATGGCGGGAGAGAGAAAGAAAAAGAGATAGGGAGGGAAGGAGAGAGAAGAAAGAAAAGAAAGATGTGCATTATTCCTATTATTACATTTTAATATACCGTGTTTCCCCGAAAGTAAGACAGTGTCTTACTTTCTTTTTATCCCCAAAAGCCCCACTATGTCTCACTTTCGGGGTATGTCTTATATTGGAAAAAAATCCCAGCATGCAGAGCTGCACTGCGCTACAGAAGAGGACTACAAGTCCCAGCAAGCAAGGCTGCACTGCATTACAGAGGACTACAAGTCCCAGCATGCAAGGCTGCACTGTACTACAGAGGAGGCCTACAAGTCCCAGCATGCAAGGCTGCACTATGGAGGACTACAAGTCCAAGCATACAAAGCTGCTATGCTCAGCAGAGGAGAACTGTAAGCCCACACAGCCCGGTATGTTGGGACTTGTAGTCCTCCTCAGCTGCATCTTGCGGTTACATAAGAGCTGCAGAGAATCTCTTCACACCCCCCCTCCCCCTCCCTCTCCTTGGTCTCTCTCTGTATGACCAGCACTGACCTGTACCGGGAGGACACAGAGCCAGTGACACCTGTCGGCAGTGATCCGGCGCAATAATCCCCTTCTCTGTGGTTGCGTCGCGCCGTTCTGATCAGTCTCGGGCAGCGGCTGTCACTCACAGCCGAGCAGAGTGAAGCCACCTCCCCCTCCTCTTGTATGGCTACACAGTGCTGTGTATGGAGGAGGAGGGGGAGGCGGCTTCAGTAAAGCCACCTCCCCCTCCTTCATGGACAGCACTGTGTAGCCATACAAGAGGAGGGGGAGGTGGCTTCACTCTGCTCGGCTGTGAGTGACAGCCGCTGCCCGAGACTGATCAGAACGGCGCTGTCTCTTCAGTCGGAGGGGGAGGGCGCTGGCCTGGCACCCCCCCCCCCAGGGTGTGGCACCCGGTGCGGCCCGCACCCCCTGCCCCACTCTTAGTACGCCACTGGAGGCGGCAATACCCCCGTGTTTCCTCGAAAGTAAGACATATGTCTTACTTTCGGGGTACGGCTTATATTAGCCGACCCCTCTGAAACTCCCGATACGTCTTACAATCGGGGGTGTCTTACTATCGGGGAAACACGGTAGAATGAAATAGTTCAACTCACCATAATGCAGAATCAGTGGAAGCCTTGAGTGTGTCACTTGCCACCTTCGCCTGCCACCAGATGCCATCAGGTGTCCCCAATAGAGTCCCTCCTTACATCAGGTGTCCCCAGCAGACTCCCTCCTTACATCAGGTGTCCCCAGCAGAGTCCCTCTTCACATCAGGTGTCCCCAGCAGAGTCCCTTTTCACATCAGCTGTCCCCAGCAGAGTCCCTCCTCACATCAGGTGTCCCCATCAGCGTTCCTCCTTACATCAGGTGTCCCCAGCAAAGTCCCTCCTTACATCAGACATTCCCAGCAGAGTCCCTATTTACATCAGGCTTTCCCAGCAGAGTCCCTCCTTACATCAGGCTTTCCCAGCAGAGTCCCTCCTTACATCAGGCTTTCCCAGCAGAGTCCCGCCTTACATCAGACTTTCCCAGCAGAGTCCCTATTTACATCAGGCTTTCCCAGCAGAGTCCCTCCTTACATCAGGCTTTCCCAGCAGAGTCCCTCCTTACATCAGGCTTTCCCAGTAGGGTCCCTCCTTACATCAGGCTTTCCCAGTAGAGTCGCTCCTGACATTAGGTGCCCCAGTAGAGTGCCTCCTGACATCAGGTGCCCCCAGTAGAGTCCCTCCTGACATCAGGTGCCCCCACTAGAGTCCCTCCTGACATCAGGTGCCCCCAGTAGAGTCCCTCCTGGCATCGGGTGCCCCCAGTAGAGTCCCTCCTGATATCAGGTGCGCCCAGTAGAGTGCCTCCTTACATAATTTGCCCCCAGTAGAGTCCCTCCTTACATAATTTGCCCCCAGTAGAGTCCCTCCTTACATCAGTTGCCCTCAGTAGAGCCCCTATTTACATCAGGTGCCCCAGTAGGGCCCCTCTTTACATCAGGTGCCCCAAGTAGAGACCCTGTTTACATCAGGTGCCCCAGTAGAGGCCCTCTTTACATCAGGTGCCCCCAGTAGAGCCCCTCTTTACATCAGGTGCCCCCAGTAGAGTCCCTTCTTACATCAGGTGCCCCCAGTAGAGTCCCTCATTACATCAGGTACCCCCAGTAGAGTCCCTCCTTACATCAGGTGCCCACAGTAGAGTCCCTCCTTACATCAGGTGCACCAAGTGGATACCAATCAGTGTCAAACAATAATACCTGCCAATCACTGATTGGCAGCCATTGTGGGCACTGATTGGCAGCCATTGTGGCCACTGATTGTTATCCATTGTGGGCACTGATTGCATCCCTGGTGGTCTAGGGTGGCATACCTGGTGGTGACATCCCTGGTGGTCCTAGTGGCGTCCCTGGTGGTCCAGTGTGGGCATCCTCGGGGGGGGGGCTGCACTGATAATCAATCAGCAAAGACCCCCCTGTGAGAGGAGCAGCCGATCGTCTCTCCTCTACTCGCGACTGACAGACACGAGTGAGGAAAAGCTGATCACCGGCTCTTCTTGTTTACACTATGATCAGCCGTGATTGGACGCGACTAATCACTTGGTAAAGAGTCTCCATCAGAGACTTTTTATCGAGATCGGTGGTGCGGTGTGTCAGACTCGACACGATGCACGGCCCCACGGGCTAATGTCGGCTGTTATCCTGCTGGACGTCATATGACCCCCAGTCAGGATATTGAAACCACTTTTCCGCCATCATTTTGCTATATGGCAGGCGGCAAGTGGTTAAAGACAGGCACTTGCTGATGGGAGGGAGTGTGTAGCCAGCAATAAGTGAAAAAAGTGTCCAAAAAATTGTAAATACAAGGTTATCACTTTATAATAGTATTCGCTACAAGTTCATAAAGGATCAATGATATAGGGCCCCTAAGTACATACTTACTATGTAATGCTTTTGGAGGGGTCTAAATGGTAGCTAACCGATCATGGGCCCTGGCATTTGGGGGAATGGTGCTCTTTGTGAGTTGTATGCCTAGGGACCCTTGAGGTGGTGTTACTTTGGATTCAGGTCGATGTCACCCCAAGACACACAGACTCTGGGAACCCTGTATATGCCATATTTAAAATAGTGACTGATTCATACTGTTGGGACACATACTGTTAGATGCTAATGTCATCAACTCCAGACACCTGTCTGTTGTCTTCTATAATGTAAATGAGTCTAGTCTGGCTTGCCACAGCTTCTCAGCCCTTGTACACACGGTCGGAGATTCCGACAACCAAATCCATCGGAGTAATTCCGACAGATTAATTCCGGAAGAGGTCCGGAAGTGATGTTGCATACACACGGTCGGACAAAGTTGTCGGAAAATCCGATTGTCTTAACGTGATGACGTTATTTGTTACGACGGGACTACGTTCAGGCTAGTAGCCAATAGCTTTGGTCTAGGAATTTGATCTGAGCATGCGTGGCACTTTGTCCGTCGGAGTAGGCTACACATGATCGGAGTATGTCCGATCGGAGCATTTTTTCGGAAAATTTTACAGGCAAGTTGGAAAAGTTGGTCCGTCAGATATTCCGACGGAAACAGTGCGATGGAGACCACACACAGTCGGAATATCCGACAAAACGGTCCTATAGGACACATTCCATCAGAATCTCCGACCGTGTGTACAAGGGCTAAGAGTCTTTCACTCTTGTTTGTGCTAATTAACCCTGCAATTATATGAAGGAGTTCTGTGTTAGAAATGTATGATAATGTGCAGTGTAGTTAGGAAGTCACATCGGCTGCTTTAAGGGGTTAGTTAATTAGCTCATGTTAATTAGGTTTCTGGTTACAGTTGTATTGTAAGAGTAATATGAGCAGGAGGGGGGGCCTCCTCTTCTACTGTATATAAGACTTGCATTTTGGTTCTAATAAAACAGTCCATGTTCGGCAAATAAACAAGTATCGTCCTGTTTTGTGCTTGTGAATGGTTGGAATATCTGATATCTGTATTCAGACTGGGAGGAAGTGGTATTTGACAAAGCACTCAAGCAGAGTATGGGACGTTTCGTTACAGTAAGTATTGGATATACATACATTCTCAATTTCAGTTTCAGAATCTCAGTTTGTTGAATGTTGTAGTCCACCTGTCGCCCTGCCCAGCCAGGCACTCAATTTGCAGTCACTCTTTAAATAAAAAACAGTCCATGCACTTTGTTTTGTATTTTTATTGAGGGGAATTAACTTGGATAGGGTAAGGGAATATGGGATGCCCACAGAATAAATCCCCAGGGTTAGGTCGCCTCAACAAAGGTCCAGAAACAAAGGCCTGTTTCAAGTCATGAAACACAGAGACAACTTCAGGGGCAACTCCTTCACATTTGCACCCTTCTTGGTCAAGGCGATAATAGGCGCAGAAATGGAAGAGTAATTTCTAATGAACTGCCTGTAATAATTAGTGAACCCAAGAAAGCACTGTGTGGCCTTGAGGCTTGTGGGAAGAGGACAGTTGGTAATGGCTGAGACCTTTCCAGGATCCATACAAAGACCCAAGCTAGAGAAAACACATCCCAATAACAGAACCTCACAACAGGGAAGAGGACAGTTGGTAATGGCTGAGGCCTTTCCAGGATCCATACGAAGACCCAAGCTAGAGAAAACGCATCCCAATAACAGAACCTCTGAACATTCGAAAGACAATTTCTCCAGCTTGGCATACAGATTGTTTTCTCTAAGGCGCTGAAGTACAAGCCGGACATTGTTTCTGTGAACAAGCAGATTTTCTGAAAAGATGAGAATGTCATCCAGATAGATGCCAACAAACTGATAAAGCAGATTCCTGAAGATCTCGTTGACAACGCTTTGGAACACAGCTGGGGCATTACACAGACCAAAGGGCATAATCAAGTATTTATAATGCCCATCTCTAGTGTTAAATGCCGTTTTCCATTCATCACCCCTCTGTATCTGGATCAAATTGTGTGCAACCCTGAGATCCAATTTAGTGAAAATGGAGGCACTTTTCAATCTGTCAAAAAGTCATGGTATTAAGGGTAAGGGGTATCGGTTTTTGATTGTCAGAGCATTTAAGCCTCAATAGTCAATGCAGGGTCTTAAGGTCCTATCCTTTTTGGATACAAAAAAAGAACCCTGCTCCCGCAGGGGATGAGAATTTCCAAATGAACCCTCTCTTTAGATCCTCCACAACATACTCAGACATGGCCTGGGTCTCCGGAATGGATAAGGGATAGGTCCAGCCCTTGGGCAGGGTTGCACCGGGAACAAGGTCAATGGCACAGTCAAAAGGCCTGTGAGGAGGAAATACCTCAGTCTATTTTTTGCAGAATACATCCCGCAACTCACTATATGCAGCAGGAAGAGCAGGAGATACTGATGTGGTAGCCACAGGAATTTTATCCTTTGGGGTAACTTTGAGTAGGCAGGATGAGAAGAGGGACCCCAAGCCAGGATCTGCCCAATAGTCAAATCAATGTGTGGAGAATGGAGCTGTGACCAAGGAAGGCCCACTACAATGGGGGTTAAGGCTTTAGGATATCCACTCCTGGTGGAGTACCCCTATAGACATCTTGACAGGGAAGGTCTGGAAGCAGATGGCCCCCCAGGAAGAACAGTACTATCAATTGCCAAGACCACCAGCGGAGTGGTGAGAGGTGAAAGAGGAATTATCATGCGAAACACAGTTCCCCAGTCCATGAAATTTCCAGCATGTCCGGAATTCTGGTAGGCTGCGACTGCATGAAGAGAAGCGTTGACATGGAAGAGCACAGAAAGAAGGAGACGGGATGATGAAGATGAATTTCTGGGTCCAATATGCCAACTTCCAGATGTATTAGACCTGCTTTTCTCGGACGGAGAGAGCAGGTGTCCTGAAAATGACCTTTGCCCCCACAGTAGAAACACAAGCCCAGAGTTTAGCACCTAACACGCTCTTCAGCAGGTAACCTAGTCCACTGTCACTCATCTACAAAGCCCAAGTGGTCTATAAATATACTAAATCCAACACACTCAATAAATGGATCAATTATGAGCTATCACTATGGCTGTGCGTAAAAATAGTCCATCTTTCAAAAAAACTTCCACAGCCTAAGTTCTTTGTGCTGGAAATTCTTCACCACCACCGCTTTTTCAACAACACCTTCACACGTGCATTCCACACAAAGGAGGCTTCTGATGAGTGAGGGCCCCCTTTTGGTAATATTCTTACCAGAATACACTGGTGAGATCAGCATATCATACACACATCCAACTACTCCACACTGGTTTTGGTTTTTCTTCTTCTTCCACCAGATTTTAAATGAGCTTCAATTATCCCAAATGTTGGTTATGTAGAAAAAAAGGGAGACCAAATATAGTGTAATTCCGTAAAACACCACTTACAGTGGTTGTAAACCCTTACAAACCACTTTGACCTACAGGTAAGCCTAGATTAAGGCTTTCCTGTAGGTCCAAGAAATATCTCCTAAACCTATACAGTTTAGGAGATATTTTCCTGAAGACAGCCACCGCTGTCTACGGCACACCATGTTTTACTGCACCAGGTGACACTAACCCTAGTGACGCCACTATTTGTGGGTGCCAGAATGTGAGGAGACTTGGGCCTGCTTTGAGGACATTTGGAAGGAATGAAGGCTGGGGAGAGCTATATACAAAAACAGAGTGATGGTTGTAAAGGCTTCGGGAGCAAGGAGCGGGAACACTGATAGTCTGCCCCCCCCCCCCCCCCAGACTATCAGGTTCCTGTAAGAGTTAGACAAAGAATCAGACCTTGCCCAGTGTTCATTGATAGGGAAGTCCATCGATCAAGCACAATACAGGGTGGCAGGCCAGTCTGATCTTGCAAAAAAGCAGGGAGAAACACATTCTGCGTCTCTCCAGCAGTCTATTTGGCTACTTCTATGGCAGCTGCTATGGTGGCTGCTACTTCTATGGTGGCAGAAACATTGATTTTGGAACTGACCTGTTGACATGGTGTGTTACTTGCTGGATGGAATCAGATGGCCGCAGGGAAGATGGCAAGATGCTCTGACCTGCTGACAACAAGGCGTGTTGCTACAAAACCCTGTAGTCAGTAAGCAGAAGACAGCAGCTGAAAAGTAGAAGCACACTGCAGGGAGCGGGAACACATGACATAATTGGTTGCTAGCATGCTGGCGGTCCTAGCAACCAATTAGAACTCTCAGCAGAGATGTGGCTTGCCTGGATCAAGGAAAACACTGCAGACAAATCAATGGACTATACAGTAATTGTTGGGAGGCAAAGCCAAGGGAAATTGCGAGAGGTGATGCTGGGTGTATGATGAATAAGGATCGTGGTTTAAGATTGTACAGTGGGAGGTGCAGGATAGTTAGGTCAGTGTGATGGGAGTATATTGTAATGGATATGGTACCTGGGACAATTGGCATGTATTCTGCCACTAGGATTAGTCCTCCTGCTGTTCTGTGTTAGCTGCCCCACATTAGTCTGCCTCTGCCTGCTGCGCTGATGTTATTGATAGCCGTCAGCCTGCTCTGAGCCTGATACTGTTTACCTCAGCTGAAGTATGTCCTGTGCTCAGCACTTACTTGCTTAGGATGCAGGCAGCAAGAAAGCTGAGCATATCACTCCGCCAACAGCAGAACTGTGATCCAAGACTTTATTCAAGTGCGGCACTGGTGGTTGTGTAAGTCCGCCTGTACCGAAAAGGAAAAAAAAAAGTTACTCTATCCTGCAGTCTCCCGGGGCCCTCTGGATGAACTGAATGTCCCCCCTTCCACCCAGGGAATATGATTTACCACCAGGGGGCTATGGGGGAACATTATTTGTTCACAGTATGTACACTATATTATGAAGTTTGAAGCTACTGTCTATCTGGGCCTACCTGTTAAAGTGGCAGGGCCGGGCCCCTTACAAGAGGCCTGGTTGCACCCCTCTATCAGCAGCCCTGGCTGCTGACACCCCCCTCCCAGTTATCAGACTAGCTCAGGGTGAGTATATCAGCTGCTATGTAAACAGTACAAATCATTAATGGCAATTATGACAGCAGCTGAACACTGAGGATTAAAATATCAAGTCCCAAATAAATAAAAAAAGCAGTCCAGCACAAAAAAAAAAAAAAAAAAATTGCATATAAATCATAAAGTCCATAAAGTTCATAATGAAATGAATAATAAAAACACACCAGCACCACAGAGTGTCCAAAATGGTGCTTCTATAGATGAGACACAAGGTGATCATGTGACAACCTCCATCTGTGATATTCCTAGCAGCTCACCTTCAATGGATGGACCCCTGATAAATCAGATAGATCACACAGATATTTCCCTCCTAAGGGAAGATCTAGCCATTCTACCCTTTAGAGGAAAATGTCTGTGTGACCTGTCTGATTTATCAGGGGTCCATTCATTGAAGGTGAGCTGCTAGGAATATCACTGGTGGAGGTTGTCACATGATCACCTTGTGTCTTGTCTATAGAAGAACTACTTTGGACGCTCTGTGGTGCTGGTGTGTTTTTATTATTCATTTCATTATATCAGCTACTATACCTACTGTATATACAGTGGCGGCTGGTGCTCAAATTTTTTTGGGTAAACGTATTTGTGGAAGAAGTGCAGCATTAACTAAACGAACAATATCAAACGTAAAATTGATATATAAAGCAAATAAGTGAAAAAAAAGAATGAACATATATAGTGACATATATTGAGTGGTAATAATATAAAGTCCACAATAACCAAAGAAGACCCTGGAGGGGTCTATAAATTCAATCAAATGGACACCAGTGATAAATAACAAATAGTCCAAATAGTGAAATCCAATAGGACGTGAATAATAATCATAGAAAATCTTGAGTGAATGTCCAAACAAAGAGTGTGTAGCAAGAAGAATCCACCACCAGAAGCACTAGCCGCTTACCGGAAAGCATGGACCCACAGAGGTATACATCTGGTGAGTCAGACAAGCTTTAATGATGACCCAAGGGATACGGACTCTCTGGATGGATGAGATCTCTAAGCACTTCCTCTCATGGACGTTAGATGTAACAGGTTAATGATACATAGGTGAGTGAGCCCAACAATAGCTAATAGCTAATAGCCTCAAGCACGGCGGCAAGTCTGATACCTAGCCCCACCTCAGGATCAATACCCTGATCAGGATCATCATCTTAGGCCCATAGTACCATCAACAGCATCCACAAACCATGTGCTACTTCAAATACTCAGCTGAAGTTCTGCACAGACTAAGGAACATCAACACCACATTGCCATCTTCCATACAAAAAATACTTCAAAGAGAACAACTATTAAAAACCAGACGACAAGCAGCTCCCAACCACAGGAAGACATCTACTCGACCACTACAATTAGATTGCGCCTTGATTAACGCCAGGTCTGCAGTCAAACATAGACTGGAAGTACACGACTTCATCATCGAGAACAATGTAGACTGCCTCTTCATCACCGAAAGCTGGTTAACCTCTGACTGCAACACCATCCTCACCGAATTGGTGCCGGAAAATTACAGGATCCTAACCGAACACCGGATAGGGAAAAAAGGAGGAGGCCTAGCAGTGATCTTTAAAGGTCACCTTGATCTCACTAAACCATCATCTCAGAACCCAGTGTCTTTTATGGAAACCCTGACGCTACATTTTCAACCAACACCCCATGACACCACTCATATTCTACTGTGCTACAGACCACCGGGACCAAAGTCCAATCTTCTTTCACCCCTCACGGAATCCTTTGCAATGCACACCCTAAAATTCAAAAATTTCCTGGCACTCGGAGATTTCAACCTTTGGGCAAACGAGCCTAAAGACCCCATCGCGACTGCCTGCATCAATCAACTAGAAGAACTGGGTCTACAGCAACTGATAAAGACTCCCACGCATGGGTCAGGACACACCCTGGACCTCATTTTCAAACAGAACATCGACGTCAACATACTCGACAACATAACTCTGCCATGGACGGATCACCACGCCATCAAATTCAAAATTGCTACCAACATCACCAACGCAAAACGGAAACCTGTAACAACGCACTGGACCAGATCACATAAAAAACTGTACTCCGAAGCCTTCAAAACCACTCTGTCCAAAAAAATATCTACAATAACCTTAAACCACTCTACGGAGGAAACACTCAACTCCCTGAACAAGGCATTACTGCAATCAGTAGACTCGGTAGCACCAAAACGCAGGGCTCTCATCAGGAAGAAAAATGCTGGATGGTTTAATAGCTCCCTCTCCGTACTAAAGCAAGAACGCAGAAGAGCGGAAAGAACATGGAGAAGAAATCCCACCGAGGAAAACCTATTTAACTACAAAGGTCTGACAGAGAATTATCGGAAAGCAATCTTCAAAGCCAAAAAGGACCACTTCTCATATACAATCTCAACGGCCGCAAACCAACCACGGGAACTGTTTAAACTGGTTAATCAATCAATGAATCCGGTGTGCCTAGAACCCCCAGAAAACGAATCCCAGGATTACTGTGACAAACTGTCGGATTTTTTCATCGATAAAGTCAAAACCATCAGGGAAACAATTTGTCAGAAGAAAACATCCAACCTCAGCCAGCAAATACATAAAGAGGATGTCCGCACCAACATACCGCAACCGCCAAAATTTTCACTATCCCCAATTACCGTAGACACCGCAAAAAACATCATTAATAAACTGCGTGACAGTACCTCACCTATTGACATCATCCCCACAAAACTACTGAAAGAATGCTCCGACATCGTGGCTCCAACCATAACCCACCTCATAAACCGATCATTCCACGAAGGGATTGTTCCCAGCATCCTCAAACAAGGCATTGTCAAACCTCTACTCAAGAAACCAAACCTGGACCCTCAGGATCCAAACAACCGTATGCCGATTACAAGCCTCAACACCATTTCTAAGATCATGGAGAAAGCTGTAGTACATCAGCTACAACTTCACCTGGATACTCACAAACTCCTGGACCCGCTGCAATCGGGCTTCCGCCCGGGTCATGGAACAAAACAGCTCTCCTCAAGATTTGGGATGACGCACTCGAAGCAGCAGATGACGGAGAGCCATGTCTCCTCGTACTGCTAGACCTAAGTGCAGCGTTTGATACAGTAGATCACAATACTCTACTCGTCCGCCTCACAGAAGTAGCCGGAGTCCAAGACATAGATCTCCATTGGTTCGCGTCCTTCCTAGGAAATCGGTCACAGACAGTGAAACTAGGAAAATTCCTCTCCGAAACTCGGGCAGTCACCTGCGGAGTCCCTCAAGGCTCTCCGTTGTCACCCGTTCTCTTCAACATTTACATTCACCCACTCCTTCAAATCATCAGATGCTCAGATCTCTGCTTCCACTCTTACGCTGACGACACGCAACTTTATTTCCGGATCAATGGAAAAAAAGATCACCAACAACAACTTGAAAACTGCCTCAAATCAATAGAGGACTGGATGACCACCAACTCCCTCCAGCTGAACCAATCAAAGACAGAGCTTCTTATCTTACACCCAAATCATAAGCCCGCAACCAAAACCTCCTGGTCTCCACCAACCGTCTTTGGGCAGACTATCTCTCCAAAGACCAAAGCGAAGAGTCTCGGGGTTATTTTAGACGCACAAATGTCAATGGATGCGCAAATAGGATCTGTAGTCAGTCGATCTCACCATCTACTGCGCATGCTTCGCAGACTCATCCCTTTTATCCCAAAGAATGACAAAGCAGTGGTAGTTGGAACAATCATTAATTCAGGACTGGACTACGCAAACTCACTTTACCTAGGATTACCACAATATCAACTTGCGCGATTACAACTGATCCAAAACATGGCGGCAAGGCTGATAACAGGAAAAAAACCCTGGGAATCCATTTCTCCTTCACTGAGGAGCTTACATTGGCTAACCGTAAAAAATCGGATCACGTTCAAGACCCTTTGCCTCACCCACAAATGCGTGCATAGAGAAGCGCCGCAATACCTAATGGAGAAAATAAATCATTACACACCAAACCGCAGTCTTCGATCAGCCAACAAAAACCTCCTCCTCGTGCCCAAAGCCCGGTATAAATCCAAGGGTGATCGGAGATTCGCTGTCCAAGGGCCTCGGCTATGGAATGCTCTACCAATCAACATCCGCCTGGAAGAAAATCACCTGGCTTTTAGGAAAAAACTCAAGACCTTCCTCTTTTAGCAGATGATCAAAGCTCGCCACAGCGCCTAGAGGCGATTCAGTTCGCATTGTGCGCTATATAAGTATTTCATTCATTCAACAAGGAGAATATGGAAGAAGGAGAGAGGGGCACATAGCGTAATTCCCTAAAGAATATTTATTATAAAATAGTATAAGAGTTACACTTACATACGCCAAACAAAATAAGTGCTTCAAACGACATACCTACTAAGGAATGTCAATAAAACGGAGCGTAAGTTCCTATAAGTATGATAATAATTATATATCCACCATGCAATATACATATGTGGAAAATAGAAATAAACACAAATAACAAACTAATGTGGTTCTGTATTTACTAATGTAGTAAATATATCCAATTGGAGTCAGAGCCAGTGTTCTAAATAGGTAGCCCCCCAATAAAATTAGATTTATGTACATATTTATCACGTTATATAAACATTACTAAAAATGTAAATACATAAAACATTACAGTGTAAAACACTGTGTTAACAACTTGCACCATAAATGCAATACCACAAAATATAAAAAAATCAAAAAAATCAAGAATCTATAAAAAAGAAAATATAGACCTTAAATCGATAAAAGATCTAGATATTGTAAATTCAAAAATATAATGATAAGATTGCACCCAGGAAACACCAAAAGTAGAGGTGGGACATCAACCCTGATTAATAAAGGTGTTGATATCCCACTCTATGTTTAAACGAAAAAGGAGAATATGTCTGTAACTGTATATCCAGTAGGTTTCTAGGGGCGAGACACCCCTGGTAAGAGCCCCCCCTCTCCATGGGGGGGGGGGGTATATTTGTCTATAATTACAAATTGAGAACCACTGGGGTCTTGGCTGTGATATTTTCTATAGTGCCTAGGCAAATTATGTTTAATATCACCTCCTTTGATTCTGGCAATATGCTCACCTACGAATAGTATGTCCCACATATTGCTTTCCGCAAGGGCAGGTGATCATGTATACAATATGCATAGTAGCACAAGTACAAAACTTGAATTCCAAACTTTTAAATCGCCCACATGTATTATGTTTGCAAACCTCACACTTCTTACAGGGAAAATAAACCACCAGATTGTGGAAGAATGAAGGAGGCATGGGGGGATTGATTGTGTTCGGGGCAATTTTCCCTTGAAGTGATGGTGCACCCCTAAAGATAACCTTAGATTGTTCAGGCAGTATAGTATCAAGAATGTGATCATTCTTGAGGATACTCCAATGGCGATTGATAATATTCTTGTCTTCTCTGTGTTGAACAGAGAAAGTCGTGAGCATGGCACACTTGTACGAATCGTCTGGTTGACATGGTGGCTTGGGATTGAGAAGTGACTTCCTATCAACCAATGCTACCTTCTGCAATTCAGAGTTCAATGATATTTCATCATAGCCTTTTTCCAAAAATTTGTGTTTGAGGATCTGAACCTGGACGAAATAAGTGTCAACATCCGTACAGTTCCTCCGCATTCTTAGAAACTGACTGCGAGGGACAGCTTCGAGCCATTATCGATGATGACAGCTGTCAGTAGATATGAAACTGTCACGGTCTGTAATTTTAAAATAAGCCTGGAACTTAAATTGTCCCAAAACAATTTCTATCTCTAAATCTAGAAAGTGTATTTTAGAGTAGCTGGATTCATATGATAATGTGATACCACGATCATTGTCATTAAGACACATAAAGAAATCATTCAGAGATTCCGGGGTGCCTTTCCATAGGAGGAGGATGTCATCTATATACCTGGCCCACAGGACCAGAGAGGGCCTATGTTCAAAATAGAGGACATCCTCCTCCCATTTGGCCATAAACAGATAGCCATGCTCCTTTGCTGTAAAAAGAACTTGTTATCAAACCAAAAAGAATTATGAGTTGTTGCAAACTCTAAAAGCTCAATAACATAATCCTTTTGTTGACAAGTAAGAGACTCATCACGTTGAAGGAAGTAACTGCATCCAAACCCCTGGCGTGGGATATGCATGTGTATAAGGATGCCGTGTCTGCAGTAGCCATGATCAAATCTCCTTGTAACGCAATGTTCTCTAAACGTCTAAGAGTGTCTGTGGTATCCTTCAAATATGAAGGCATGTGCCTGACGATAGGTTGGAGATAAAAATCGACATAGCAGCCAATTCGAGGTACCTGAATCAATCCCACTTATGATGGGGCGTCCTGGGGTATGCAAAGAGTCCTTGTGAATTTTAGGTAAATAATACAAAATGGGAATCCTGGGTGCAATCGATATGAATTAACCATCGGGGCGGCACAGTGGTGTAGTGATTAGCACTCTCACCTGGCAGTAAAAAGGTTCGCTGGTTTGAATCCCACCCACGACACTACCTGCCTGGAGTTTGTATGTTCTCCCTGTGCCTGCGTGGGTTTCCTCCGGGTACTCCGGTTTCCTCCCACACTCCAAAGACATGCAGGTAGGTTAATTATCTTCTGTCCCAAATTGACCCTTATATATGAATGGGGACCTTGGATTGTGGGCTCCTTGAAGGTAGGGACCGATGTGAGTGTGCAATGTACAGGGATAAGGACAATTGTAGACACCATACTCAGGTTGAACTGGATGGACTGGTGTCTTTATTCAACCTTACTAACTATGTAACTATAACTGTATCTTCTTTTTATTTAAAATATGTAAATTAAACTCCTTTAAAATCTATTTACCCAGATCCTTTTTGAATGAGGTAGTAGGGTTATTGGGCAACTCCCGATAAGTGTCCTGATCACTGAGTACCTGGTATCTCTCTCGAATATAATCTGACCTGTCTAATATGACAATACCTCCACCTTTGTCTGCCGGGCAGACCACTATGTCTTTCCTATCGTAGACTGATTTAAAACCCGCCTTAGAGAAATATTGGTTGTATATTTTCTTAGGAGGCAACTTCTTTTAAAACCAAATCCCTAAAAATAGTAACAGATGGAGCAGCTGGTACAGGAGGGCTGAATAACGATGGGTTGGAAAGCCCTGAATGTCTCATACCTGTGGTCGCGGCTCTTTGAAAGTCACGTGGAGATGTAGAGGCAATGTATCCTTGAATATTGATCTTCTTCACAAATTTCTGAAGGTCTGTAAAAGTATGGAATTTATCCAAACTTTTTTGGGGAGCAAACAAACCTTTATCTGTATTTAATTCTTTTGTGCTGAGGTTAAAAACCCCTTTCCCTATCAAATCCTTCTTCTTTTTTCTCCTCTGGATTCTCCTCCTCCCTCTTGTGCCTCTCTTGGTTCTGAAGGCCTTCTTCGTACCCTTGATTCTCGGTGAAAATCCCGTTGTACATATGGAGTCTCCTGACCTTGACTGTAAGAAGGTCGGTCATAATCATTCCTCTCATGTAATTGGTCTCCTCCATATTGTGTGTTGTATAATGGAGTAAATCTATTATAAACAGGGATCAAGGGATGTTCATAATACCGAGGATCTATATGATGGGGTGTTGGATAATCCTGCATCTCTATATATAGATGGTAATAAGCGGGGATCAGCATCCCAGATGACTCTTGTTGAGGCGAAACACGTCGGATGCTCACGCTGATCCCCTTATTACCGTTGGTTTGTTTTGTAGCGCTTATCTTGTTTGGAGTATGTAAGTGTAACTCTTATACTATTTCGTAATAAATATTCCTTACGGAATTACGCTATGTGCCCCTCTCTCCTTCTTCCATATTCTCTTGGTTGGGCTCACTCACCTATGTATCATTAACCTGTTACATCTAACGTCCATGAGAGGAAGTGTTTGGAGATCTCACATCCAGAGAGTCTGTATCCCTTGGGTCATCATTAAAGCTTGTCTGACTCACCAGGTGTATACCTGTGTGGGTCCATGCTTTCCAGTAAGCAGCTAGTGCTTCTGGTGGTGGATTCTTCTTGCTACACACTCTTTGTTTGGACATTCACTCAAGATTTTCTATGATTATTATTCACATCCTATTGGATTTCACTATTTGTACTATTTGTTATTTATCATTGGTGTCCATTGCATAGAATTTATAGACACCTTCAGGGTCTTCTTTGGTTATTGTGGACCTTATATTATTACCACTCAATATATGTCACTATATATGGTCATTCATTTTTTTCACTTATTTGTTTTATATATCAATTTCACATTTGATATATTTTGTTTACTTAGCGCTGCACTTCTTCCACAAATACGTTTATCCATTTACACTTTTTTGCTGGCTGCTAACATATAGACAGCGCTGTCTATTTACTTATTTTGCCTACATTTTGTTTGGGGGGGCACAAACAAACCAAAAGATTCAGAAAATACTGAAAAAACATATCAAATGCAGCCACTGTGTAGCCATTGTGCAATCAATTGCAGCCACTGTGCTCATCAAATGCAGCCACTTGTGCCCAATCAAATGCAGCCACTGTGCCCATCAAATGCAGCCACTTGTGCCCCATCGAATGCAGCCACTTGTGCCCCATCGAATGCAGCCACTGTGCACATCGAATTCAGCCACTGTGCCCATCAAATGTAGCCATTGTACGTGTCAAATGCAGCCACTGTGCCCATCAAATGCAGCCACTGTGCCCCATGACACCCAGGTGGAGAAACTAAGTGAAAGTCTCAGCAGCGCAGTAGTGGGAGGGGAGGACCCAAACGAAACAGAGCCAGGCGCAGCTGCGGCGCGCACTGGAGGTGTTCTGGCTGAAAAAAATGCACACAGGAGCCAGGGCTCTCGTCACCCCTCTGGAGGGTGTCACCCGGGTGCGGACTGCACCCCCTGTACCCCCCTAGTGATGTCACTCCCACAAAGGCTTGGGGGTGTGTAGATACACCTACACTAGGTCACCCTCCCACTCTTCCCTAGAGTTCTCCACAATGTCCAGTGTAAATTCCAGCTGGAATTGAGAAAATCTGGGCAGTTCTCTGGGCTTTCCTTTCCTGGGCAGGACACAAGCTTCAGGGGACCTCTTGACCCACTGCCTGTATCCAGCTGCACTGGTCTGGGTGGTGGAAGGTTGGTTTTGGAAGAGTTGTCGGCTGCTGATGGGGGTTCCTGCAGCTTCTTCAGCTCCCATAGCTGGACCTGGCACATCTCTTCCCTCGAGGACATGGGAACCTCTTGTCTCCCCTTCCTCCTCTGAGCTTTTGCTGTTGGATGACCATTCTGCTAACTCCTCCAGGTACCCAAACTCAGCTTTCAGTTTGGGGTAACCCCAATCTATGGCCCTTCCCTCGCCTTCCCCTTCTGGCTCACCTGAAGACGCATTCCCCTCCAGCCCTGGCTCCTTCCAGATAGCGATAGCTAGGAGTTTGAAGCAAAAGTTCAGGATCTCCAGCAGTTTTCTGGACATATTTGTAATCCAATTTGAGATGTCCAGCATTAGCAGGTCGCTGGACATATTTGTACTCCATGGGCACGGTCCCCCGCCATGGTTGCCACGGGTGACAGCACATGGTAGACAGCACATGGTAAACAGTTCCTGAGTTGCAGGATTTAGCACAAGTGTCAATCCCAGTCGCGGCAACTGGGTAAGCAGACAGCAATAACTTTAACCCAAGGGCAGCTCCTGCTGTTTGCTATGGACAATGGCACTTGCTACTGTAGTACTAAATGCAGGTAGAGCACACAAGTCCTTCCCCAAAGTTCAGTCCCTCAATGGTGGAACAAAAGGCAGTTCCCCTTGACTCGATCAATTTGGTTGCTAGGGGCAATGGCTGCCAGGTTTTCCGTGAACAGGTGGTCCCGGAACGAGCCCTCAAATGTAGGGGTACCCCCGTAATTGTTGCTGAATGTTGTAGTCCACCTGTCACCCTGCCCAGTCAGGCACACAATTTTCAGTCAATCTTTAGACAGAAACCATGCACTTTGTATTTTTATTGAGGGGAATTAACTTGAAAGAGGTAAGGGAATGTGGGATGCCCACGGGATTGCAAACAATTTACATGGGACTAACTATATACACTCCTTGTATATAGACTCCAGTCTTCATTCCAGCACAACACTTGCTTGCAGACTATTACTCCTCAACACCTCCAGTACATGTCTTGCTTGCACTTTCAGGACCAACTAGCACATGTTTAGGCCTTACACAGACTCAGCCTTGCAAGTCCCCCCTTGCGGGTAGGGACCTAGTATCCCTGTGGTGTAGAAAAATATGACAGTCCTTGCTGCTAGTTGTCCTACACATTGCTATCGATACCAGCACCACCTATTCGCCCTGCCAACCCTCCTGGGAACATTCTGGAAAGAAGTGGGAGGTCCTGGTGATGCTGCCTGTGAATCACCCAGCTCTACCGTGAGCCACTCCCAGACAAAAAAAAAAACACACCCAGCCTTGACTGGTAGCCTGGAAATTTACCTATTCTACTAAAACACAGTACTACTCTCTTAGCACACTAGAAGGTGCTACACATCCATCAAAAAAAGAACCTCTTTGTTGCTCTAGAAAAAAACTGTGACATCCATATTTGTGCTCTCCTAAAGTGGACCTTTACCTATAACAACTTGATACAAAAAAATGTTTTTTTTTTTTTAGCAGGGAATATACATTCCACATTAATAATTAATAACATTCTATGAGGAAGTGAGCTGTAACAGTTCTATTTCTGGTGTTGCCCAGTTCTTGCGGTTACTATAGACAGATCCATTGGTCTCGTGTTCCAGAGGTTAGGAAGCGATATACTGACGGAAGTACTCAAGTGGAGTGTGGGACGTTCCGTTACAGATCCTTTCACATGTTCTGCAGCAGGCCCCCTTCCTGTCATCTTAGGAAAGGTTGCCACCTTTTCTTCAAGCCCAACCCAAACACTTTAGCGTTTTTTTGTAGCATACACTATACATATATTTTGTGATTACATAGCATTTCTAAGCATATGGATTTAATCACAATATTCCCCCCTTTACATCTGAACCCGCAGAGTTCCCCTTTACATCTTAACCTTCAGAGTTCCCCTTTACATCTGAAACCACAGCCTTCCCCTTTACATTTGAACCTGTAGGGTTCCCCTTTAAATATGAATGCGCAGAATTCCCCTTTACATGAGAACTTGCAGTTCTTACACTGTAAGGGGGGACTGCGGACTCTGATGCAAGGGAGAACTCTAGGGACTCTGATTTAAGGAAAAACACTGAGAACTCTGATGTTAGGGAGGACACTGCAGACTCTGGTGTAAAGGGCAAGTCTGATATAAGAGGGTCCCCACTTATATAATAGTTCCCGGCATTCTCCTTTAATCAGGGTTCCCAGAGCCCCATTACATCAGAGTCTGTAAAGGGGAACTCTGTGGACTGTAATGTTAAAGGGAACTCTTAAGTAAGGGGTGCTCCGAGAACCATGATTTAGGGGGGCTCTGATGTGGAAGGGGGGAACGCTGTGGATTCTGATGTAAAAGGGAACGCTAACCAAAGCCCCCCTTACATCAGAGTCCACAGAGCACCTCTTACATCTGAGTCCCCTTTTACATTACAGTCCAAGGAGGTCTCCCTCACATTAGTGTACTTAGAGGCAGAATAGAGAGGGTAGGGAGGGGGGACACTTCGTCACCATGGATGGTGAGCTCACTCACCCCAGGAAGGAGGCTCAGGCAGCCTACACATTTCCTCCATAATCTTCTGTAGTTGCAGTAGGTTCCCCCCCTCCTGATCATATTAACAATACAACTGTAACCAGAAACATAAATTAACATGAGCTAATTAACTAATCATTTAACCAGCCTAGGTGATTCAGAGGCTTGACCTTTCAGGTCAGCCTTGTCGTCTTCCAGCTCAGAAGACCCAAGCCACATTATCATAAGTATAAGTTATACTTATATAAGTAAATATAATACAAGACACATTTACACAATAGCAGGGACCCCCAGTAGCAGACTATCCGTCTCCCACATTGTACAGAGGCCAATGTGATCAGCTCTTGTATAGTTCAGAATCAAATAAACTAGGAATAGTCTTTGTATATTTCCTGGGAGATATTGTGGATAAATATTACTGTCCCATTTTCTTGGTCACCCTGTGTCCCTAATAGACACAGGGTAACTTAGACATAAGAGGGACATGGGTGGCTGAAACAAAGGTTTCCCAGTTCTCTCCAAGAGTCCCTATCCCAGCTATGTCTGTCACGGCATCCCACTGCGGGACCATAATAAAGGACCCCGTGGTGAGAATAAAGGAACCCAGGATCAGTGGGAAGGGCCCAAGGCTCGGAGGGAAGGGCCCGGGGCCAGAGGTCATGGAGGCCCTTCATGGTTTCTTGCACTGGGTCCCTGAAGTTTCTAGTTACACCTCTGCCCCAAGGATCTGTCCTTGGACCAATTCTGTTTAATTTATTCATAAATTATATATAGGTTGGTATAAATAACTCAATCCCTGCTTTTACTGATGACACAAAAGTAAGCAGGGCAATATCTTTACAGCAGAATATAGAAACTTTACAAGATCACCTGTATAAAATAATGGGGTAGGAAACTACATGGAAAATGAGGTTTAATTTTGAAAAATGTAAAGTAATGCACTTGGGGCTAAAAATTAGAGGTCGACCGATATGGGTTTTTCTCTGGCCGATGCCGATGCCGATATTTAGAAATCATGGCGGCCGATAGCCGATATATGATGCCGATTTTTTTGGGCCGATATGTTAGGCCGATTTTATTTTACTTATTTATTTTTAATCCCCCTTGATCTAACACACCTTTCCCACTGGGGCATTTTTTAAGGCGCTTTTGGGCTAAAAATAGCGCCTGTAAAGTGCCTGCAAAATGGCTCCCCTGCAGTCTGCGTGAAAGACAGAGTGCTTTCACACTGAGGCGATGCGCTGGCAGGATCTTAAAAAAAAGTCCTGCAAGCAGCACGTTTGGAGTGGTGTATACCGCTCCTCCACCACTCCTGCCCATTGATATGAATGGGCACCACTGCCGAAGCGCATGCAATGCGATTTGGCAGCGGTGCTTCATGGGCGCATTTAACCTCTTCCTTGGCCGCTAGCTGGGTTATATGTGCCCCACTAGCAGCCAAATAGCACCGCTAAAATGATGGTAAAGAGCCGCTAAAACTTGCGTTTTACCATCAACGCCTGCCCGCTCCAGTGTGAAAGCAGTCTTCATAAGTGATACAGAAAATTTCTTACACTTAAACATTTATTAAACAAAACAAACCTCCAATCAGTTTAGTTGTATGTATGATCTAGATTAAAAAAAAAAAAAAACCTATATATTAAATAAAAACGGGTAGTCAAAACTTTTGGACAAAAAAAAAAAAATAAAAAAAAAATGGGCTAACTTTACTGTTTTTATTTTATTTTTATATTTTAAATGGTGTATTTTTTTTCCCAAAAAAATGCATTTGAAAGACCTCTGTGCAAATGCCGTGTGACATAAAATATTGCAACAACCGCTATTTTATTCCCTAGGATCTCTGCTAAAAAAATATATATAATTTTTGGGGGGTCTAAGTGATTTTCTGGCAGAAAATACTGGATTTTTACTTGTAAGCAACAAGTGTCAGAAAAGATTTAGTCTTTAAATGGTTAAACTGAGAACTTCTACACACAGAGATGACTTCATTCATTCAGAAGTGTAAACATTGTATCATTTAGTTCTTTTCTTGGCAGTCTGCCCAGAGAGGAGGAAGGTGTTGCTATGACGACTCAGGCAACTCACACTGACTTCTTACAGAGATCATTTCAAAGTCCTGCTGTAGAATCGGCTTTTTATCAGAACAATCGGCCGATGCAGATTATTTAAAAAACGGCAAATATCGGCCGATATATCGGCCGGCCGATATATCGGTCGACCTCTACTAAAAATATAAACAAGTTACTCACTAGGGGGAATCCAGGATGGAGAAAGACTGAGCAATACAGTGCCTTGAAAAACGTATTTATACCCCTTGAAATGTTCCACATTTTGTCATTTTGCAACCAAAAATGTAAATGCATTTCATGTGATGGACCAACTCAAAATGGCACATAATTGTGAAGTGGAAGGAAAATGATAATTGATGATACATTTTTTACAAATAAATATCTGAAAAATGTGGCTTGCCTTTGTATTCAACTCCCCTGAGTCAATATTTCATAGAACCACCTTTCAATGCAATTACAGCTGCCAGTCTTTTTGGGTATGTCTCTATCAGCTTTTAACACCTAGAGTGAAATTGTTGCCTATTCTTCTTTGCAAAATAGCTCAAGCTCTGTCAGATTGGATGGAGAGTGTCTGTGAACAGCTATTTTCAAGTCTTGCCACAGATCCACAATTGTATTTAGGTCTGGACTTTGACTGGGCCATTCTAACACATGAATATGCTTTGATCTGAACCATTCCATTGTAGATCTGGCTGTATGTTTAGGGTCATTGTCCTGCTGGAAGGTGAACCTCTGCCCTAGTCTCAAGTCTTCTGCAGACTCTAATGCCGTGTACACATGGTCGGATTTTCAGACGGAAAATGTTTGATAGGAACCTTTTGTCGGAAATTCTGACCATGTGTAGGCTCCATCAGACATTTTCCATCTGGATCTCAAATTTTCCGACAACAAAATGCGTTGTCGGAAATTCCGATCGCGTGTACACAATTCCAATTCACAAAGTTCTACACATGCTCAGAATCAAGCAGAAGAGCCGCACTGGCTATTGAACTTCAATTTTCTGGGCTTGTGTTCTTGACGTTTGGAATTTCCGACAACATTGTGTGTATGCAAGACAAATTTGAGCCAACATTCGTCGGAAAAAATCCCATGGATTTTGTTGTCGGAATGTCCGATCGTGTTTACGTGGTATAACAGGTTTTCTTCTAAGATTTCCCTGTATTTTGCTCCATCCATCTTCCCATCAACTCTGACCAGCTTCCCTGTCCCTGCTGAAGAAAAACATCCACACAACATGATGCTGACACCACCATGTTTCACAGTGAGGATGGTATGGTCAGGGTGATATGCAGTGTTAGTTTTCCACCACACATAGCGTTTTTCTTTTAGCCCAAAAAGTTAAATTTTGGTCTCATCTGACCAGAGCACCTTTTTTCACATGTTTGTGTCCCCCACATAGCTTCTCGCAAACTGCAAACAGGACATCTTATGGCTTTCTTTCAGCAATGGCTGTCTTCTTGTCACTCTTCCGTAAAGGCCAGATTTTTAGATTGCACAACCAATTGTTGACCTGTGGACAGATTCTCCCACCTGAGCTGTGGATCATTGCAGCTCCTCCAGAGTTACCATGGGCCTCTTGGCTGCTTCTCTGATTTAAAGGGGTTGTAAAGTTACGTGTTTTTTCACCTTAATGCATCCTATGCATTAAGGTGAAAAAACACCTGGCAGTCACCAACCCCCTATCCCCCCTGTTTTACTTACCTGAATCCCTTCATTCAGTCGGTGGGGATGCGCTGGCTCCTTCTCCGTGGGCTCCCGGCTCTTGATTGGATAGATTGATAGCAGTGCAGCCATTGGCACCCGCTGCTGTCAATCAAATCCAATGACACGGGTGCCTGGAGGCGGGACCAAGTCCGGCATTCTGTGTCTATAGAGGCAAATGCTGGAACCGAGAACTCGCCCGCAAGGTAATCCCCTCAAGGTGAGCCGCGAGAGCCACCGGGGGACCCCAGAAGAGCAGGTCCGGGGGCCACTCTGTGCAAAACGAGCTGCACAGTGGAGGAAATTATGACATTTTTGTTATAAAAAAAAAAAAAAAAAAAGAAATACCCTTACAATCACTTTAATGCTCTCCTTGCCAAGCCTGTCAGTTTAGGTGGACGGCCATGTATTGGTAGATTTGCAGTTGTGCCATACTCTTTCCATTTTCGGAAGATCTGTGAGACGTTCAAAGCTGAGGATATTTTTTTATAACCTAACCCTGCTTTAAACTTCTCCACAACTTTATCCCTGGCCTGTCTGGTGTGTTACTTGGCCTTTATGATGCTGTTTGTTCACTAAGGTTCTCTAATGCTGCATACACACGACCATTTTGAACGTGATGATGTACGACGGGACTAGAAAATGAAGTTCAATAGCCAGTAGCCAATAGCTGCCCTTGCGTCGTATTTGGTCCGCTGGACCAGCATACAGACGAATGGTTTTCCCCCGATAGGAATTGAGTCCATCAAACAGATTTGAAACATGTTCTATTTCTAGGTCTGTCTGAATTTTTTAAAGAAAAATGATCGGATTATCCCACACACGATCGGACTATCCGACGGAATGATTCTGTCTAACCTATTCTGCCGGAAAGTACGGTCATGTGTACGCGGCATAAAAACCCTCTGACGGCTTCACAGAACAGCTAAGATTAAATTACACACAGATGGACTCTATTTACTAATCAGGTGACTTCCGAAGGCAATTGGTTCCACTAGATTATAGTTAGGGGTTTCAGAGTAAATGGGGTTGAATACAAATGCACACCACACTTTTTAGATTTTTTTTTTCTCCATACTCTTTATTGCATATCCAAAACATACATAATATAAAAATGACATTCACAATTTTCTACATTTATCATTCTGCTCATCTACTCTATCTCTTATTAGTCCCTTCCATACTAAACAATTTACTCTATATTTTCAGATATTTCTGTAGGTTTCCCCTCCTTTCACACATAACCTTTTCATATGCTATGATATGATTAACTGCATTCATCCATTCTCTGGTAGAAGGAGTTATAACTTGCCTGAAAATATCTTCACATTTCTTGACCATTCTTCATCAATCAACACCCCCAATATGCATACTTCAGGGGTACAAGGCACCAGTCTTTTAATAATTTCAAATAATTTTTTTATTACTTGACTCCAATATCCCATTACTTCCCTACACGACCAAATCAAATGGCAGAAATCTGCCTCATCCTGATGACATCGCAAACATTCTGATGTTGGCCTTCTACCCATTTTATATAGTCTAATAGAGCTAAGATATACCTGGTGCATTATATACAATTGTGTCATCTTGTTATTATCTATTAGCGATACCAACAAATGCGAGGAACATACTGTATTTCCTCACATTTCTTGTCTGTCATTTCCGGGATCAAAACCTACCATTTGTCTGTTACTTTCAATGGTCTCTGCCTATTTTAGCTTGTAATAGAAATTAGTACAATATTGATATCCGTCCCTTCCGCCCCTGTGACCTCAGATTTCCTATAAGAGGGTATTTTGAAATCTTAAGATTCTGCTTGCCAAATTGTGCCTGCAAGGCATGTGTTTTAAATATTTATAAACATATTTATGTGCTATATCATGCTGTTTATTCAGGTATTTAAATGTTCGCATAGTTCTGTTTCATACAACTGCTCTAATACGATCACACCTTTCTGTTTCCAGAAGCTTCCATCTGGATTTCCTCTCAACTGTTTAAATGCTGGATTATTCCAGATGGAAACTTCCTGGGGAATATCCCTAAAACCTACTATTCTCCTAGCTTCTTTCCACACCACTCGTGGCACTGTAAATGTGGGGATCTTAATTTTAGGTAAGCTAGCTGATCCTACCACTAAATCTTCTACCTAGAATATTTCTAATAGGTATTTTTCCACTCCTCCTACTCTTTCCTGTCTTATCCATGTCTGAAGCTGTTTTAACTGCCCTGCCAGGTAATATAAATATATATCTGGAAGTGCCATCCCTGCTTAATTTTTCGGTCATTGTAATGTTGTTATTTTAACCACTTAACTACTTCAATACCGGGCCATAGTCATACGACGTCCACAGATGTGATCTCCCTTCCTGGGCGGACACCATATGACATCCTCGGCTTCTCGCCGCTCCTGCAGGCCCCCGGGGGCCTGCAGCGCGGCGATCTGGGATGAGGTGTGTCCCTCGGACACAGCCCATCCCAGATCCGTGTAAAGTGGCAATAAAAAATGTCTCTTTACCACATGACTTGCTGTGTCCAATCACAGCAGGTCACATCTGCTGTCCACGTGCACAGCGCTCGTGCATGCCCCTAGGGCACACGCAGAGCAGCAATCGGGGATGAGGCTTGTCACCCTGACCTAGCCCAACCCCGATCGCAGTAAAGAGCCAATTAAATTGGCTCTTTACCACGTGACCGGCTGTGTCCAATCACAGCCGGTCGCAGAATGTCAACAAACTGCGGTAACGAGATGTTACCAGGTTTTCCTCTTCACACACCGATCGTGTGTGAGAAGGAGATTGCCACTTACAGTGTACACCAATCACATTGATTTCCCCCCCTAATAAAGAGGACCTGTCACCACCCTTCAAAGTACCTGTCACCACCCATCAAAGTACCCGTCACAGTCCATCTGAGTACCCGAGTACCTGTCACAGCTCATCTGAGTACCCGAGTACCTGAGTACCTGTCACATTCCATCTGAGTACCCGAGTATCTGAGTAACTGTCACAGTCCATCTGAGTACCTGAGTACCTGAGTATCTGTCACAGTTCATCTGAGTACACGAGTACCTGAGCACCTGTCACAGCCCATCTGAGTATCTGTCACAGTTCATCTGATTACCTGAGTACCTGTCACAGCTCATGTGAGTACCTGTCAGTTCATCTGAGTATCTGTCACAGTTCATCTGAGTACCTGAGTACCTGTCACAGCCCATCTAAATACCTGTCACAGTTCATCTGAGTACCTGTCACAGTCCATCTGACTATCTTTCACAGTCCATCTGACTATGTTTCACAGTTCATCTGAGTACCTGTCACAGTTCATCTGAGTACCTGTCACAGCCCATCTGAGTACCTGTCACAGCCCATCTGAGTACCTGTCAAATCCCATCTGAGTACTTGTCACTGCCCATATGAGTACCTGTCACCATCCCATCAGAATACCCGAGTACCTGTAACCAGCCCATCAAAGTACCCAAGTACCTGTCACCAGCCCATCAGAGTACCCGAGTAACTGTCACCAGCCCATCAGAGTAACTGAGTACCTGTCTCCAGCTGATCAAAGTACCTATCTGCAGCCCATCAGAGTACCCAAGTACCTACAGTATCTGCAGCCCATGCCTCATAGAATATACGTTTGGGTATTTGCCTTCCAAAATTAGGTAATTTTGTGGGTAATTCCACTGTCCTGGTGCTCAAGGACCTTCAAAAGTGTGATAGGTAGGAATGAAATGAGATGTTTAATTTATGCTCCTAGAACGCTTGAAGGTACTACGCCAACGTTGGGCCTCTGTATGTGGCCAGGCTGTGTAAAAATCTTATAAATTGACAACTTTGTGTAAAAGAAAAAAAAAATTAATTTTCTTTCCATGTTTTCTGAAGTAAAAAAAATTAACTGGGTGTTGGGGTCGCTGGAGGCGTTGAAATTTTTACTCTATCGTGGCCCGAAGGCCCCGTACCCACTGACCCCCTCCATGCGCACCACGTTATGTGCATGGGGGGTAGGACTTAAAATTTAAAAATACCCTACCAATGCACTTTCCCCAGCTGCCCCCTTGTGGCGAAACCCCACCCTGGAGCAGTTTTACAAGCTGCCTGAACCCCATGCTTGGACTAAATTCAATATTAGAACAGTGGACCAGGTGATTTCTGACCAATCGCTGGCTCCACTCCCCAAGTTGATTTCTGATTTCAACGTCCCGCAGAGTTATTTTTTTAGGTATCTACAACTCTCCCATGCCTTCAGGTGCCAGTTCTCCAGCTCTCCCCCCCAGGTTGTCCAATCCGCACTGGAGGGCCTCCTCAAGTCCAGCTGTGACACTAAGCCCACCTCAACACTTTACTCCCATTTGATAATGACCTCCCTCCCTACTTTGGGAAAACTTAGAGATAAGTGGGTGCGAGACATTCCCACCTTTGATAACGATGATTGGGATGACATGTGGGACTTCCCCTTCAGATCCATGGTCTCCCTGAGAGATCGGCTGATACAGTTTAAGATGGCCCACCGAGCATATTTCACCCCATACAGACTGCACAAAATGAACCCCGCCTCCCCCCCGGGATGTTGGCGTTGTGGGACATTACCAGGGGACTTCATTCATATTTTTTGGACCTGCCCAGCCATTGTTGACTATTGGAAGGAGATACTAGGGGTCATTACACAGGTCACTTCCATATCGCTCCCACTCTCTATAGAAACCTGCATACTGGGCATGCTAGATCATCTAATTCCCACTGTGGCGCGGCGCACCCTAGCTGGGCTACTTCTCTTCTATGCCCGCAAGGCCATTGCGCTCAGCTGGCGTAAGCCCACTCCTCCCCCTCTCTCCCTGTGGAAAAAATTGGTGAACGAAAGCCTGCCTCTCTACAAGGACTGCTATGTTAATAGAGGTTGCCTGCAAAAATATAACAAGGTCTGGTCCAGCTGGCTGGCGGATGCCTCCACGGCCTCAGACCCACAGCCTACTTAACGCATTTTCGTTTGTTAATAAATAGGAATATGCACTAGTGGAAATGTTGTATATCTGAGTAGCGTGGTTTAGTCCTGAGTCGTCCTACTGCACATGGAGACAGCCCTCTGTGGCCGGTGAGATGCCTTGAATTCTCCGACATGTTTTGTATGTAACGCACTGTCTTATATTGCAACTCTTTACACGCCACGCCTGTAACACTAATCGTGACCAATGTCTGTGTTTTTGTTTTTGTTTTTGTCTGTTTTGTTTTGCTTTTGGTTGCTTGTTCACTGTCTAAATTCCAATAAACAGATTTGCAAAAAAAAAAATTAACTGTTCAAAAGACTCATAATATAATATACATTGGGGTGTTTCTTTTCCAAAATTGGGTCATTTTGTGGGTAATTCCATTGTCCTGGTGCTACAGGGCCTTCAAAAGTGCAATTGGTCATTAGGAAATTAGAGGTGTAATTTATGCCCCTCGATTGCCTGATGGTGCTCTCTACATGTTGGGCCTCTGTATCTGGCCAGGCTGTGTAAAAGTCACACACATGTGGTATCGCCACACTCAGGAGGAGTAGAAGAATGTATTTTGGGGTGTAATTTTTGCTATATACATTCTTTGAGTTAGAAATATCTTATAAACGAACCACTTTGTGTAAAAAAAAAAAAAAATACTTTTAATTTTCTTTCCATGTTTTCCGAAGACTGGTGCTCCAGGGCTTTCACGAATGTAATAGGTTGGTTAGGAAATTAGAAGTGCAATTTATGCTCCTAGAACCCCTGATTGTGTTCCCTGCATGTTGGACCTCTCTGTGTGGCCAGTCTGTGTAAAAGTCACACACATGTGGTATCACCATACTCGGGAGGAGTAGCAGAGTGTATTTTGGGAAAAAAAAAAATAATTGGCAAAAAAAATTTGTTTTACTCCCCTCTAAATACCTGTTGCTAGGGGGTGCCTCATAGTCTGCCTTCTTCCTTGCCCGGGCTGGTGACATCACTTCCCCTCACGCCGCATATTCACCTGGGACCTGTCACGTGTCCCAGGTAACTGTACGGCGTATCTGGGCACCTGGCACCGCTCGCGCATGCGCAGTGGGTGCCCGGCTGTGTACACGGAGCGGGGAACGAGGGGGGGCTTCGTTCCCCCGCATTGCTGGACCCTGGGACAGGTAAGTGTCCGATTATTAAAAGTCAGCAGCTGCAGTATTTGTAGCTGCTGACTTTTAATTTTTTTTTTTTAGTGGGTACCCCACTTTAAGGACTGAGCCTCTTTCTGAGATTTGTTGTTTACAAGTTAAAAACTGTTTTGCTAGAAAATTACTTAGAACCCCAAACATTACACATTTTTTCCCTAACACCCTAGAGAATACAATGGCGGTTGTTGAAATACTTTCTGTCACATCAGTTTTTGCGCATCGGTCTCACAAGCGCACTTTTTTAGGAAAAAATACACTTTTGAATAGTTATGCACATTGACTTTTTCTGTTATTTTGTCCTACTCGTTGCTTGCTTCAAAATAATAATAATAATAATACAAAAAACATCTTTAAACTTGTGGGCATGTTCTGTAAATGAAATGATGCAAATCCTGAAACAGTCCATGTTAATTCCAGGTTGTGAGGCAACAAAACACGCAAAATGCCAAGGGAGGGGTGAATACTTTTGTAAAAGGCACTGTATATAAGAGAAATAGGCCTTTTGTTTACATAGAAAAAGTTGTAGATCTTTGAGTTCAGCTCAAAAATAAAAATAGGGGCAGGCACCAAAGCAGAGTAGAAGGATGACAGTCAGGAAGGATAGTAGGGAAAGAGTCATGGAGGCCGTTCCTGGGCTGGAACAAGTACGCCCTGTTGAGTGACTTTGGTGAAACCAGTCAGGGACCAGCAATACTGGAGCTGAGTGACTCCGCTAGCTGCCAGGGGAATAACTCCTCCAGTGAGATCGGGAGTAAAGCCAAGGAAAGGAAAGACAAATTCTGGTGGTAGAGGACTCAATTCTTAGGGCACAAAAGGGCAATCTGTCACAAAGACCTGAAGCACCGAACTGTATGTTGTCTACCCAGCGCTTGGGTTCGTCGCATCACGGATCTGAGAGGGGCTGGGGAAGACCTGTCTGTCATGGTGCATGTTGGCACCAATGACAAAGTCAGAGGTAGGTGGAGTGTCCTAAAAAACGATTTTAGGGACTTAGGCGCTAAATTGAAGAAAAGGACATTTGAGGTAATATTCTCAGGAATACTACCAGTGCTTTGAGCCACACCAGAAATTCAGAGGGAGATTAGGGAAGTAAACAAGTGGCTGAGGAGCTGGTGTAGAAAGGAGGGGTTTGGGTTCCCGGAGAACTGGGCAACTTCTCAGTTGGTTACCAGCTCTATAGAAGGGACAGACTGCACCCAAATGGGGAAGGTGCAGATCTGCTGGGAATGCAGATGGCTGAAATATTAGAGGGGCTTTTATATAATTTTTTATTTTTTTACATTTTCAATATAAGTTACATTGAGAAAAACAAAAGGGAGACAATAAGTGAAAGAGGGGGCATACGAGAAATAGAGGCATTGGGCCACTAGTGTCAGAAGGTTCTTTGATATATACAGTTGCCAACATCATATGACTTCATCATTTTATACCCAGACAACAGGGGGAGCTGTGCTTTCAAACCGTGTACCATGCAAGGATTGCGTCCTCATGTATCATAAACAACACTGAGAACAATGCACCCGAATAAGAAGGGAGGGAGGGGTAAAGAAGGTGGGAGTGGTAACATAGACAAAACAATAAACAGTCAGCACTATATCTGCAGTTAAAAAAATTGTATTGGCATAAAGAATCTGGGGGTCTTTAGCACGCAGGTCTCATCTCCATAGGCATTATGTTAAACTATAAACCTGGGGGCAACAAATTATGGTGCCTGTATCGTATTAGAAGCATAATGTATCCGAGTGGCCCATATACTATAGAACTTGTCATATCTGTTCTTGCACTTTGCCACCCACTCCTCCGCTGCCATAATAGTATTGACCAGACAGACTCAATCAGATCGTCCAAGAACATTCGTCGACTTTCAATTTATGGGAATCAGGTGCTGGGCAGCGTTTAAAAGGTGTGGCAGAACCGATTTATGGTAGGTGCTAAAAGGAGTGGATATCACGTGAAGTAGAAACTCCAATGGGGAGTCATGCATATCAATATCTTAGATAACTTTTATCTGGGTTCTAACATCTTGCCAGAAGGGCCTAAGCCTTGTGCACTCCCATCATATATGCAGGTAGGTACCTCGAAGCCCACAGCCCCTCCAACAGACATCAGAAGCTGTTGGATACATTTTGGCCAAAATGGCTGGAACTCTGTGCCATCGGGTCAATAGCTTAAAGCTATTTTCTTGCATCTCTGTGTCCACAGATGATATAAGATATGGGTAAGATGATATAAATGATCCAACTGAGTCTCTGTAAATGTATGCTGCAGGTCTCTCTCCCATTCTCGCACATACACTGGCTTACTCTGGGATTCCGCAGACTGAAACATCTCATAGAGCACAGAAATAGAGTGGGGAACAGGATCTGTAGATATGCACAGCTCTTTGAATGGGGTCAGGGAGGAAAGGGGCCGGATGGTATAAGGCAAACTTTATACAAAGTGATGTAATTGTCTGTAGCGCCAATCATCCATCGGGAATCGGCTGATTCGAGAATGGAGCCAGTCCAACGAGACTAGGCCTTGCTCGTGTATAAACCTTCCACACCGTGTCTCTCCATCCCTTGCCCACATGCAGAAGTAGGAGAGCTGTTCCCTTGGAATGGATAGAGACACGGAAAACAAAATCTGAAAGGCCTCTGCACTCCCAGGGGAGCCATGGAGCATGGGACATGTTACAGCCATCTAAAAATTTCTCAAGGGGAACCCTGGATTTAGTGGTAGTGTGATGTTTCCAGTCTAATACCCACTGCAGAGCAATCGCCTCATAGTATTTCCGTATGGAAGGAACCCCCCCTAGACTCTTTAGACATTCTAGAGTGCGTAGGGCTAAACCGGGTCTTCGACTCTGCCATATAAATTTCAAGAACAGACTGTTGGAAGCTGAGAAAAAACCTGGGTGCTGATATAGGGACCATCTGAAGATAGAAGAGGATTATTGGCAGTACATCTTCAGGATATTGACTTGGCTCATCCATGAGAAGGTGTTACGATCCCAGCACATTATTTCAGCTTTAATAGTGGAGAGCAAAGGGGCATAGCTACGGGTATATAGCTGTGTGAATATAGCTGGGAGGTAAATGCCCAAATATTTTAAGGAGGAACTAAACCATGTGAAAGAAAAGGAAGCTTGCAGTTGGAAGCGCATCACAGGGGAATAGCATGGGGGAGATTCTCTGACTTGACATAGTTGATTTTAAAATTGGAAAGGGAGGGGAATCTCTGTATTTCCGCCACATGATATTGGGAAGGGAAATCAATGGGTCTGCAACATAAAATATGTCATTGGTGTATGTCAACAACCTATGTTCTGTTGTCCCTACCTTTAAAACCTGTAATGTTAGGATTTGAACGTATCATGTTACGCAGCCGTTCTAGGGTAAGGGCAAATATCAGTGGGGTCAGGGGGCCCCCCTGTCTCGTCCCTTTCCATATAGTAAAGGCGTTGGAGAGAGTTCTGTTAACCATAACCTGGGCCTCTGGGGAACTGTATAAGGAGCCTATCCAACGTAACATGTTTTGGCCAAAGCCCAGTCTAGACAATACTGCCTAGAGATACGTCCAGTCCATCCGGTCAAAAGCCTTCTCTGTATCAGTAGACAGTAGAAGACAGAGTGAACTGGATTGCTGTAAGTTTGCGCAGTGGATTAGTTGTATAGCTCGGTTGGAGTTGTCTCTAGCCTCCCTCCCTGCTAGGAAGCCAGTTTGGTCTGAGTGAATCACTGTCAGTAGAATGGGTTTTAGCCAAAGGATCTTCATCAGGATCTTAATGTCAGTGTTCAGTCTTTCCTTTCCTTTGGGAGGACCGTAATATGGGCTAACAGTGCTTCTTTCGGGAGGGAAGTTCCCGATGCAAGGGCATTAAAATATGCAAACATATGATTAGAAAGGAGTGGTTAGAATTTGCGATATTATGCATTGGTGAACACATCAGGTTCAGGACTCTTGCCCTGTGCAGGTCCTTAATTACTGACTCATTCTCCATTACAGAGATACTTATAGTGCTGTTCACTAAGGAGTCTCCCGTATTTGTTTCCAAACTCATAGAATTTATGGGAGTCATAGCACAATCTATCCCGTGTGTGTGTCACCAGTAGGAGAGAAAGTTCCTCCCTAAGAGAAAAAAAGCTCAGCATGTAGAGTTGGAGTCATTTACGCGTTGTGTGTGGTGGAATAGCAACTGAAGTCCTTTGTGGTGGGGTGGAGCACTCTCCAGCAGTCAACTAGATGATGGGCATATAGGGATTTATGAAAAATGTTTAAGAAATGCAAAGGAATGTGTGGAATGGCCAGAGGAAGTATCCATCTGCGGGAGGGTCTGAAGTCCCTGCCCACCACCAGTTGTCCCTCACGGAATATGGAGAGAGAATCCAATAACCTGTCCAAAAACGCCAGCTGCCGGGTGTTAGGTGCATATAGCGCCACTAGGGTAAGCTTACGATCAAACGGGGTGCCTTTCAGAAAGACAAATCTGTCTTCTGGATCTGCGTAATGGTCTAGAGCGGCAAAAAGGCAATGCCTATGTATCACTACCGCCACTCCGCCAGATTTAGGTTGGGGTGAATTTCTGAGATACCACTGATTGTATAGATGTGGGAGAAGGCGAGGAACTGAGTCATAGCTCAGCTGACTAAGCACCGTGTCTGGGATGAAACATGTCAGCGGCTATGCAGTTAGTCTGTTCCTAACTTAGATGTTTTGGTTTTAACATTTTTTCAATAAAGGTGAATACTTGGAGTGCGGCTATCCATCAGAGATGCCGCACATGCGCCTGGAAAGCACTTACCTGACGCCATCTTGGATCAGGACTCATGCTGCCGGCCTCAGCCGGTAAAGTAAGATTCTAAGGAGCTAGAATAGAGCTGAGGGTTCCTCCTGGGCTGCGGGGATTGCTTTTGCTTTGAAGGCATCCTGTCCAGCGGGTGAGAGCTCTCTGTTGGCTGCTATAGAAGCTGATATTAGGAGAGGGTCACGCGCCCGCTCTCTTCCATGTGGCGGCCATGCCCCTAGAGGGGCTTTTAAAGTAGGTAACGGGGGAGGGTCCAGAGGTAGAGAGAGTCAGCGTGGAACATATTCCAGAGGATAGTACTGGGGCATTAGTGGTAGGTTGACTAAAGCACCTAAACCTGAGGTAAGTATAGTAACAAATCCTATTTGCAACCCCAGAGCACCCAATAGGGAGATAGTATGTGACCGGTCTAAACTATGTAGCATGCTCACCTATGCCTGCGGAAAAGATGGGAGAACTAGAACTTCTGTTGTACAAGAAGGATTTATATTTTGTAGGAATTACAGAGACTTGGTTCAACAGCTCTCATAATTTGCTGACAATCATTCAAGGGTATTCCCTATATCACAGGGGATAGAGAGGGTAAAAAAGGGGGAGGGGTATGCCTGTATATCAAAATTGATGTACAAGTGAATGTGAGAGATTACATCACTAAGGGAGCAAGGGAGGAGGTGGACTCCTTTATGGGTAGAGCTACAAAAGGAGGAAACTAAGGGGAAAGTAATACTGGAAGTATGCTATAGGTCCCCTAACCAAATGGAGGAGGCAGGGGCGGACCTCCTATCACAATTTGGATTAGCGGCAAGAATGGGAAGTGTCATTAATTATCCAGACATTAATTATCCAGACATAGACTGGGTGGAAGGAACCGTGCATTCATCTAAAACTCACCAGTTCCTAAATGTGTTGTAGGACAATTTTGTGGGTCAGATGGTAAATGCACCAACTAGAAACAAAGCGTTACTAGACGTACTGATTACAAACAATACAGACCTGATCAGGGATGTGGAAATATGGAGTAATTTAGGAAACAGCGATCACAGGTCAATTTGTTTTAGTATAAATCACACAAAAAGGAAACATAAGGGGAGTACAGAGACACTGAATTTCAAAAGAGCCAACTCCCCTAAACTACGATCCTTGCTAGAAGATAATGTAGCTCTGACCCTCGAAGGAACGGCTGATTTAATTGGGCTTACCGTTACCTTCTTGACCTCGTGTGTGTCTAGGGGTTTCCCAAGGTAGATGGCCCAAGAACTGCAGAGACTGACGCCAGATCCACTTAGAGGGATTTTTATTTGCAAAAATAGTTAACGAACACAGTCTCTCAACATAGGGTTAGAGGGTTTAGGTAGGAAAGTCCAGGTACTCTTAGTGCTAATTCAAATAGGAAAAAAGTCTCTCACATTAGGAAATCCAGAGAATAGCCATTTACAACTGGATCCTCACCCTTATCGGATAGTCTTTCTCTCACCAGGTCTAGCAGCCAACAGGGTGCTTAAGTAAGGCCGAGTCTCTGCCACAGACTTGTTGTAGAACACTTGAATAAAGTCTCTGCCACAGACTTGTAGAACACTTGAATAAAACTGAAAGGTGTAGACAACTTGGAGAGCCCTCGTATGGTACCAGTGTCTTGCAGCCGCCGGTCCGGCGATACCACACGAGACTAGATTCACTTGGGGTCTTTCAACTTGTCCAGGCTCTTGCTGAGAAGCCAACCTTTGCGTGGCCTTCTCCCAAAGAGTAGAGATGGCCTTGCGGTTCGCGGCGAATTTTGCGTGTTCGCGATTCGCCAAACCGGCGGACTTCTGCCGCTGTTCGCCCGGTGGACATATGCGTTTACATTGTAAAAGAACTTTGACCCATGATGACACATCCATCATGGGGTACAGGACAGCCAATTGAGACATTTCAGCACATGGACAATTGAACATTCCCCCTACCTTATAAATAGATCTGATCTGGCGGCCATTTTACATTCTGTCTTTTGTCAGTGTAGGGAAAGGTTGCTGTGTGGAGCAGGGACAGACTGTAGTGACACAAATCACTAGCTATTAGGTCCAAAAAAGTCCTTTTAAGGACTGGTATAGGTGTACAGTATATAGGGTTCTGGTGCACTGCTGTGCTGGTGATTGCTGAGTGCACTGCTGACTGATTCTGCAGCTGCCCTTTGTCAGTGTAGGGACAGGACGCTGTGTGGAGCAGGGACAGTCAGTTTAATCACTAGCTATTACTATTAGGTCCACAAAGGTCCTTTTAAGGACTGGTATAGGTGTACAGTATATAGGGTGCTGGTGCACTGCTGCTGACTGCTGTGCTGGTGATTGCTGAGTGCACAGCTGACCGATTCTGCAGCTGTCTTTTGTCAGTGTAGGGACTGAGGGACAGTCTGCAAATCACTAGCTACTAGGTCCACAAAGGTCCTTTTAAGGACTGGTATAGGTGTACAGTATATAGGGTCTTACACATATAATATACTTTATTCCAAATATAGAAATAATATTATACTTGACTGCTGCCTGATTCTGCAGCTGTCTTTTATCAGTGTAGGGACTGAGGGACAGTCTGCAAATCACTAGCTACTAGGTCCACAAAGGTCCTTTTAAGGACTGGTATAGGTGTACAGTATATAGGGTTGTACACGTATAATATACTTTTTTCCAAATATAGAAACAATATTATACTTGACTGCTGCCCGATTCTGCAGCTGTCTTTTATCAGTGTAGGGACTGAGGGACAGTCTGCAAATCACAAGCTACTAGGTCCACAAAGGTCCTTTTAAGGACTGGTATAGGTGTACAATATATAGGGTTGTGGTGCACTGCTGCTGACTGCTGTGCTGCTGATTGCTGCCTGATTCTACAGCTGTATTTTATCAGTGTAGGGACTGAGGGACAGTCTGCAAATCACTAGCTGCTAGGTCCACAAAGGCCCTTTTAAGGACTGGTATAGGTGTACAGTATATAGGGTTGTACACGTATAATATACTTTCTTCCAAATATAGAAAGAATATTATACTTGACTGCTGCCCGATTCTGCAGCTTTCTTTTATCAGTGTAGGGACTGAGGGACAGTCTGCAAATCACTAGCTACTAGATCCACAAAGGTCCTTTTAAGGACTGGTATAGGTGTACAGTATATAGGGTTGTACACGTATAATCTACTTTCTTTCAAATATAGAAAGAATATTATACTTGACTGCTGCCCGATTCTGCAGCTGTTTTTTCTCAGTGTAGGGACTGAGGGACGGTCTATCATAGTGCTGGTGTCAGTGCTCTCTATCGCGGTGCTGGTGTCAGTGCTCTCTATCACGGTGCTGGTGTGGTGTCAGTGCTCTCTATCTTGGTGCTGGTGTGGTCTCAGTGCTCTCTATCACGGTGCTGGTGTGGTGTCAGTGCTCTATATCTCGGTGCTGATGTCAGTGCTCTTTATCTCAGTGCTGATGTCAGTGCTCTCTATCTCGGTGCTGGTGTCAGTTCTCTCTATCACGGTGCTGGTGTCAGTGCTCTCTATCATGGTGCTGGTGTCAGTGCTCTCTATCACGGTGCTGGTGTGGTCTCAGTGCTCTCTAACACGGTGCTGGTGTCAGTGCTCTATCTCTATTTCTTTCAGTTTGTTTGCCTCGGGCTAACCAGCCCCGAGATTTGTAGTCGGGTGGATCCACACCCCAGGCCATGAGAGCCCTGGGGCTGGTCAGAAAGCACTTCTGGACCGGAACCCCCAAACACGTGACATCAGCACCTTAAGTAATCAGCATGGATGAAGACGCCACGGGGGGCTTCCCCGGGGCTTCTCCATCACCAGGTGGCCCAGCTCTCAGCTATATAAGAGAAGCTATGTCACAGAGAAGAAGTCGGCGGGAGCCTCCCATGAAGGTGGAACGGTCGTGGCTTGTTTTTCTTTTTCGGTCCATTTTTGACACTTTTTTTGTGAAATGGTAGGGGGTACTCCATTAACAATTCACATAGGGTGGGCGGGATCTGGGGGTCCCCTTGTTAAAGGGGGCTTCCAGATTCCAATAAGCCCCCCGCTCGCATACCCCCACAACCACCAGGCAAGGGTTGTGGGGATGAGGCCCTTGTCCCCATCAACATGGGGATAAAGGTGCTTTGGGGTCAGACCCCAAAGCACCGTTGAGAGCATGTGGCCTGGCATGGTTCAGGAAGGGGGCACTCTTTCGCTCCCCTCTTTTCCTGCAGCCTGCCAGATTGCGTGCTCGGATAAAGGTCTGGTATGTATTTTGGGGGGGACCCCTACGCCATTTTTTTATTTTGGCGCAGAATTCCCCTTAAAATCCATACCAGACATGAAGGGCCTGATATGGATTTTAGGGGCACCCCCATTTTTTTTTTAATTTTGTTTTGAGGTTCCCCTTAATATTCATACCAGACCCAAAGGGCCTGGTAACGGACTGTGAGCGAACCCATGCTCTTTTTTCAATGAGTTTTATCTATATTGCCGAGGCCCGACAATTCATTACAGTTGTGATCAGTTTTAAATGACAATTTTTCCTTAGAAATTTCATTTTGCTATGGTACTGTTCTAAACACAGGAAAAATACACCACTTTACAGTATACTATATACTATAGACACCCCCTCAGGCGCGAAATTTAAAAGAATATTTCATTTTTATTGTTTCACTTTAACTACTTGAGGTCCGGGCCATAGCCGAATGATGGCTACAGCACAGATCTCCCCTGTGCACGCTCCCTGCGCGCGCCCTGCAGGGTGGGCGGGGAGTGCGCTGTGATCACTGAGTCACTGAGACTCGGGTGATCACCGTTCCGAGTTAAGGGGCTGGTTCCAGCCCCTTACCATGTGATCAGCTATCTGCCAATGACAGCTGATCACATCATGTAAACAAAAGCTTGGTAATTGTTTTTTTTTTCTCCTCACGCTGACAGGGTGAGGAGAAAAAAAAGCCGATCACCGGCTTATGTTAAAGGGACATCGGTCCCAAAGAGGAAGGAACACAGGCACCTCATCTGTGCCAGTCAGTACCCCCTGCCAGTGCCACCTGTTATTGCCAACTGCCAGTACCCACAGTGCCCACCAGTGCCACCTATTAATGCCCATAAGTGCCACCTATCAATGCCCACAAGTGCCACCTATCAATGCCCACAGGTGCCACCTATCAATGCTCACCGGTGGTGCCAATCAGTGCCACCTATCAGTGTAAGCACTCAGTGCCCATTATTGCCACCCATACGTGATCATCACTGCCACCCATCAGTGCCCATCACTGCCGCCTATCGGTGCCCATCACTGCTGCCTCATCAGCGTACATCAATGAAGGAAAAAAATTACCTGTTTGCAAAATTTTATGACAAAATATTAAAAAAAAATGTATTTTTTAAGATTCAGGTTTTTCAATTTTTTTTAACAAAAAATAAAAACCGCAGAGGTGATCAAATACCACCAAAATAAAGCTCTATTTGTGGGGAAAAAATTATAAAAACGTAATTTGGGTACAATGTTGTATGACCACACAATTGTCATTCAAAGTGCATCAGCGATGAAAGCTGAAAATTGATCTGGACAGGAGGGGGGTTTAAGCAAGTGGATAAGCATTAAAAAAAATCACTGTTCCCGAAAAAAACGTCTGTTTTAAAAAAAGAAAAATTGCATTGATACATGTCCTCTGGGACAGGACCCGTGTTCCCAAACACTTTTTATGACAATAACTTGCATACAACCCTTTAAAATGAGCACTTTTGATTTTTCATGTTCGTGTCCCATAGACTTTAACGGTGTTTGCGTGTTCTGCCAAACTTTTTGCCTGTTCGCAAGTTCTGGTGTGAACTGAACCGGGGGGGAGTGTTCGGCTAATCCCTACATATAATATATAATTTTTGGAGGGTTTTAAATATCCATTCTCTCAAAAGGTATTGCGTACAGTTTAGCAAACCCAAATACATATCAACCTTCTGGGTCGCATTTAACCTGACTACTCTCCCTTACTACTGACCGATGCACCATCAGCGAGACTCCCCTTGAATATGATGTGTTATGGGAGTGGTGGCTAGACCACTGTATCCATGTTTTTTCAAGGTCACTCATTCGTTCTTAGTCAAATGAGTCTCCTGTAGACATTATTTTTGACTGCACACTATGAATGGTTGAACATACTTGGGCCCTCTTTAACCTTGTCCCCATTTCCCTCACTTTCCATGACAAAAAGGCACATTTCTCATCAATATTCACCATTTCTTATTTACACCTATTACAAATCTATATACAGTATTTGAAAATGTATTTCCCTCTATCTATATATATCTTCCAACATGAATCATAACAAGATCCTAAAACCAACTTTACTTCCTTTCACATCACATATCTTTCCCATCCATATGCATACTTCAGCCTCACACCCATTCCATTCCATTCACTCAAATTACAATGGGGCATTGCCATCCTGTCCCTACTACTAACAGGGTGGCAATATGCTGTGATGCAGCCTTACAGCATTGCAGACCTATTACTTAATCACAAGAAATTACAAACCAAAAAAAAAGCAGAAGGAAAAGAGCAAACAAATAATCAAGCCGAAAAAAAAAAAAAAGGGGAGAGAGTGGTAGTGAAATCGAAACACATCCAGAACTAGGGGCAATTATCCTCCCTCTACCACCACATTTGCTCCCTTCTTCTCCACCCTTCACAGACATGATTAATTTATTCCCAACCACCTTAGGGGGAGCCAATAGGAGGGAAAGAAAGAGGGAAGAAGAAAGAAATGGAGGGAAGAGAAAACAAAAACAAAAACCTGATCTCCAATTCTTTTCCATAGTTCTACAACCCTTCAACCCTTAGGCCGCGTACACACGGGCGGACTGTTCGCCCAACCTTGTCCGCTGAACAGTGTTTGGGCGGACAGTCCGCCCGTGTGTGGGCTTTCAGCGGACAGTTTCAGCGGACAGTTGGACGGACAAAGTCTTTCGGAAATTCCGAAAAACTGTCCGCTGAAACTGTGTTTGAGCGAACAGTCCGCCCGTGTGTGGGCCTGTCCGCTGTACTTTCGAAATGAGCGGACTGTTCCCGCTCGGAAAGTCCGCCCATTTCGAGCGCGTGTACAGGTAGGCGGGGCCCGCGAAGGAGACGTCGCGGGCTCCGCCGCCTGGAATGGGCTTAAAGGGGAACCCCAACGCCGAAAAAAATCGGCGTGGGGGTTCCCCCAAAGTCCACACCAGACCCTTGTCCGAGCACGCTACCCGGCCGGCCAGGAAAGGGGGGCGAGCGAGCGCGCCCCCCCTCCTGAGCCGTACCAGGCCGCGTGCCCTCAACATGGGGGGGTGCCTTGGGGAAGGGGGGGCCGCGCGGCCCCCCCACCCCAAAGCACCTTGTCCCCATGTTGATGAGGACAAGGGCCTCTTCCCGACAACCCTGGCCGTTGGTTGTCGGGGTCTGCGGGCGGGGGGCTTATCGGAATCCGGGAGCCCCCTTTAAGAAGGGGGCCCCCGGATACCGGCCCCCCACCCTATGTGAATGAGTATGGGGTACAATGTACCCCTACCCATTCACCTGTGAAATAAAGTACAAAAAAAAACACAACACAGGGAAAAAATATTTTATTGCACAGCTCCGGGGGTCTTCCGTCTTCGGGGGTCTTCTCGCCGGACTTCTCCGCTATCTGTGTGTAGCTCTTTTACTAGCGGAGGAGTCCGGCTTTCTTCCTCCCCGCCGCCGGCCTCTTCTCCCGACTTCGGGGGTCTTGTCCCCCTCTTCGGTTCTTCTGCCGGGCCACCGCGCCTTCTTGTAGCTCTTTTACAGGCGGTGGCCCGGTCTTCTGTCGCCGCTGCCTTCCGTTCTTCTGTCGCCGCCTTCGGTTCTTCTGCCGGGCCACCGCGCCTTCTTGTAGCTCTTTTACAGGCGGTGGCCCGGTCTTCTGTCGCCGCTGTCGTCACCGCCGCCGCCTTCCGTTCTTGTTCTTCTTCTTGTTCTTCTTCTTCTTCTCCTGGAGATGTTGACTCGACGAGCTCTCCGGCCGGAATGCCAGAGCCGCGCTGTGCGGTCACTTATATAGTGACAATGGGGCGGTGTCACATGGTATATGTCACATGGGTTGGTCACATGGGTTGATGTCACATGGGGACTATGACATCGTAAGGGGGCGGGGTCACCATGTGACCAACCCATGTGACATATACCATGTGACACCGCCCCATTGTCACTATATAAGTGGCAGCGGAGCGTGTCCCTGGCATTCCGGCCGGAGAGCTCGTCGAGTCAACATCTCCAGGAGAAGAAGAAGAAGAAGAACAAGAAGAAGAACAAGAACGGAAGGCGGCGGCGGCGACGACAGCGGCGACAGAAGACCGGGCCACCGCCTGTAAAAGAGCTACAAGAAGGCGCGGTGGCCCGGCAGAAGAACCGAAGAGGGGGACAAGACCCCCGAAGTCGGGAGAAGAGGCCGGCGGCGGGGAGGAAGAAAGCCGGACTCCTCCGCTAGTAAAAGAGCTACACACAGATAGCGGAGGAGTCCGGCGAGAAGACCCCCGAAGACGGAAGACCCCCCGGAGCTGTGCAATAAAATATTTTTTCCCTGTGTTGTGTTTTTTTTTGTACTTTATTTCACAGGTGAATGGGTAGGGGTACATTGTACCCCATACTCATTCACATAGGGTGGGGGGCCGGTATCCGGGGGCCCCCTTCTTAAAGGGGGCTCCCGGATTCCGATAAGCCCCCCGCCCGCAGACCCCGACAACCAACGGCCAGGGTTGTCGGGAAGAGGCCCTTGTCCTCATCAACATGGGGACAAGGTGCTTTGGGGTGGGGGGGCCGCGCGGCCCCCCCTTCCCCAAGGCACCCCCCCATGTTGAGGGCACGCGGCCTGGTACGGCTCAGGAGGGGGGGCGCGCTCGCTCGCCCCCCTTTCCTGGCCGGCCGGGTAGCGTGCTCGGACAAGGGTCTGGTGTGGACTTTGGGGGAACCCCCACGCCGATTTTTTTCGGCGTTGGGGTTCCCCTTTAAGCCCATTCCAGGCGGCGGAGCCCGCGACGTCTCCTTCGCGGGCCCCGCCTACCTGTACACGCGCTCGAAATGGGCGGATTTGCCTCCTCCTTACGTGGGCGAGTCCGTTCATTTCAAAAGTTGAGCGAACTGTTTGCCCAACCTTGTTCGTCAAACAGTCCGCTCGTGTGTGGGCAAGTCCGCTCATGCAAATTTTGAGCGGACTGTTTGCCGAAACTGTTTGACGAACAAGGTTGGGCAAACAGTCCGCGCGTGTGTACGCGGCCTTACTATCTGTGTCTTCATGGTCCAATAAGTATTGATATTTATCATTATGAAAAAAAAAAGTGAAGGTGCACCAAAAAGTGCAGGAAAAAGGGAAAAAGCGCCAGAAGAAATGCAAAAAACAAACAACGATGAAAATCTGACATCCAATCTGACAGAGCTTAAGCTATTTTGCTATTTTGCAAAGAAGAATGGGCAAAAATGTCACTCTCTAGATGTACAAAGCTGGTACAGTCATACCCAAAAAGACTTGCAGCTATAATTGCCATGAAAGGTGGTTCCATATAATATTGTCTCAGGGGGGCTGAGTACAAATGCACACCACAAGTTTCAAATATTTATTTGTAAAAAATTTGAAAAACATTTATCATTTTCCTTCCACTGCACAATTATGTGCCACTTTGTGTTGGTCTATTACATAAAATCCCAATAAAATACATTTACGTTTTTTGTTGTAACATGGCAAAATTTGGAAAATTTCAAGGAGTATGAATACTTTTTCAAGGCACTGTAGCATGTAGCATCCATATAGGCATCCCCTGATCAACTTGCGCGCTAATAGCCTCAAGCACGGCGGCAAGTCTGATACCTAGCCCCACCTCAGGATCAATACCCTGATCAGGATCATCATCTTAGGCCCATAGTACCATCAACAGCATCCACAAACCATGTGCTACTTCAACACCACATTGCCATCTTCCATACAAAAAATACTTCAAAGAGAACAACTATTAAAAACCGGATGACAAGCAGCTCCCAACCACAGGAAGACATCTACTCGACCACTACAATTAGATTGCGCCTTGATTAACGCCAGGTCTGCAGTCAAACATAGACTGGAAGTACACGACTTCATCATCGAGAACAATGTAGACTGCCTCTTCATCACCGAAAGCTGGTTAACCTCTGACTGCAACACCATCCTCACCGAATTGGTGCTGGAAAACTACAGGATCCTAACCGAACACCGGATAGGGAAAAAAGGAGGAGGCCTAGCAGTGATCTTTAAAGGTCACCTGGATCTCACTAAACCATCATCTCAGAACCCAGTGCCTTTTATGGAAACCCTGACGCTACATCTTCAACCAACACCCCATGACACCACTCATATTCTACTGTGCTACAGACCACCGGGACCAAAGTCCAATCTTCTTTCACCCCTCACGGAATCCTTTGCAATGCACACCCTAAAATTCAAAAATTTCCTGGCACTCAGAGATTTCAACCTTTGGGCAAACGAGCCTAAAGACCGCATCGCGACTGCCTGCAACAATCAACTAGAAGAACTGGGTCTACAGCAACTGATAAAGACTCCCACGCATGGGTCAGGACACACCCTGTACCTCATTTTCAAACAGAACATCGACGTCAACATACTCGACAACATAACTCAGCCATGGACGGATCACCACGCCATCAAATTCAAAATCGCTACCAACATCACCAACGCAAAACGGAAACCTGTAACAACGCACTGGACCAGATCGCATAAAAAACTGTACTCCGAAGCCTTCAAAACCACTCTATCCAAAAAGATATCTACAATAACCTTAAACCACTCTACGGAGGAAACACTCAACTCCCTGAACAAGGCATTACTGCAATCAGCAGACTCGGTAGCACCAAAACGCAGGGCACTCATCGGGAAGAAAAATGCTGGATGGTTTAATAGCTTGCTCTCCGTACTAAAGCAAGAACGCAGAAGAGCGGAAAGAACATGGAGAAGAAATCCCACCAAGGAAAACCTATTTAACTACAAAGGTCTCACAGAGAATTATCGGAAAGCAATCTTCAAAGCCAAAAAGGACCACTTCTCATATACAATCTCAACGGCCGCAAACCAACCACGGGAACTGTTTAAACTGGTTAATCAATCAATGAATCCGGTGTGCCTAGAACCCCCAGAAAGCGAATCCCAGGATTACTGTGACAAACTGTCGGATTTTTTCATCGATAAAGTCAAAACCATCAGGGAAACAATTTGTCAGAAAAAAACATCCAACCTCAGCCAGCAAATACATAAAGAGGATGTCTGCACCAACATACCGCAACCGCCAAAATTTTCACTATCCCCAATTACCGTAGACACCGCAAAAAACATCATTAACAAACTGCGTGACAGTACCTCACCTATTGACATCATCCCCACAAAACTACTGAAAGAATGCTCCGACATCGTGGCTCCAACCATAACCCACCTCATAAACCAATCATTCCACGAAGGGATTGTTCCCAGCATCCTCAAACAAGGCATCGTCAAACCTCTACTCAAGAAACCAAACCTGGACCCTCAGGATCCAAACAACCGTAGGCCAATTACAAGCCTCAACACCATTTCTAAGATCATGGAGAAAGCTGTAGTACATCAGCTACAACTTCACCTGGATACTCACAAACTCCTGGACCCGCTGCAATCAGGCTTCCGCCGGGGTCATGGAACAAAAACAGCTCTCCTCAAGATTTGGGATGACGCCCTCGAAGCAGCAGATGACGGAGAGCCGTGTCTCCTCGTACTGCTAGACCTAAGTACAGCGTTTGATACAGTAGATCACAATACCCCACTCGTCCGCCTCACAGAAGTAGCCGGAGTCCAAGACATAGATCTCCAATGGTTCGCGTCCTTCCTAGGAAATCGGTCACAGACAGTGAAACTAGGAAAATTCCTCTCCGAAACTCGGGCAGTCACCTGCGGAGTCCCTCAAGGCTCTCCGTTGTCCCCCGTTCTCTTCAACATTTACATTCGCCCACTCCTTCAAATCATCAGATGCTCAGATCTCTGCTTCCACTCTTACGCTGATGACACGCAACTTTATTTCCAGATCAATGGAAAAAAAGATCACCAACAACAACTTGAAAACTACCTCAAATCAATAGAGGACTGGATGACCACCAACTCCCTCCAGCTGAATGAATCAAAGACAGAGCTTCTTATCTTACACCCAAATCATAAGCCCGCAACCAAAACCTCCTGGTCTCCACCAACTGTCTTTGGGCAGACTATCTCCCCAAAGACCAAAGCGAAGAGTCTCGGGGTTATTTTAGATGCACAAAGGTCAATGGATGCGCAAATAGGATCTGTAGTCAGTCGACCTCACCATCTGCTGCGCATGCTTTGCAGACTCATCCCTTTTATCCCAAAGAATGGCAAAGCAGTGGTAGTTGGAACAATCATTAATTCACGACTGGACTACGCAAACTCGCTTTACATAGGATTACCACAATATTAACTTGCGCGATTACAACTGATCCAAAACACGGCGGCAAGGCTGATAACAGGAAAAAAAACCTGGGAATCCATCTCTCCTTCACTGAGGAGCTTACATTGGCTAACCGTAAAAAATTGGATCACGTTCAAGACCCTGTGCCTCACCCACAAATGCGTGCATAGAGAAGCTCCGCAATACCTAATGGAGAAAATAAATCATTACACACCAAACCGCAGTCTTCGATCAGCCAACAAAAACCTCCTCCTTGTGCCCAAAGCCCGGTATAAATCCAAGGGTGATCGGAGATTCGCTGTCCAAGGGCCTCGGCTATGGAATGCTCTACCAATCAACATTCGCCTGGAAGAAAATCACCTGGCTTTTAGGAAAAAACTCAAGACCTTCCTCTTTTAGCAGATGATCAAAGCTCGCCACAGCGCCTAGAGGCGATTCAGTTCGCATTGTGCGCTATACAAGTATTTCATTCATTCATTCATTCAATGTCAAGCCACAGCAAGCAAAGCAAACAGACTTTTAGCAACATTAAGACCCCTTTCACACCAAGCCTCCTAGGGCATCAGCGGTAAAGCGGTGATATTTTTAGCACCTCTTTACCATCGTTTTAGCGGCGCTATGCGGCCACTAGCGGGGCAGTGAGTTCACCGCTCCTTCACCGCTCCAAAGAAGCTCCTGGCAGGACTTTTTCTGATGCCCTGCCAGCGCCCTGCTCCAATGTGAAAGCCCTTGGGCCAGTAAAAATAAGGGATTTTTCTCCTGCCAGTAAATGCCAGTAAAGGTAAAAGGTTGCTAGTAAAAAATATGGCTGTGATGTTCGGCTTGGTCCAGAGCCACCTGAGACCATCCGAGTGCCTGCTACAGTGTAATTGAGCTGCTCTGGCGGTGCCTGAGCATGTTGTGTGATGTCATGGTGCAATGGAGCCAAGCAGTGCGGCCAGAGCCTCGTGTGCGGTATGGGAGCAAAGCAGGCTGGGACCAGGACCATGAGTGCTGTTTAGACTGGAGTGGAGTGGAGGGACTATGGGGCTTGGAGAGAGACTGTCACTGTGGCTCAGGAGGGGACGTGTTGTGTCATTGAGATGTCATCATCATCTGTGCTGATGCACACGGCTGTCAGTGTCATTGGGGCGAGTTTTATGTGTGTGTGCTGCCTATTCTAATTTCTTGCCCTCCTGTCTCCTGTCCCTGAGCTGCTTACTTACTATATCGAAAATAAAATAAGAAATATGTTTTTTGCCTTATTATCTACCTTAAATCATATTGCTAATTGCATATTGTATTTGTTTGTAGCCTAAATACTCGAATTTGCACTTAAAATTTTAATTTTGTAACTTTTGGAAACACCAGTAAAAACTTGGCTGTGCCAGTAATTTTTGGGTGTTGTGTCAGTAAATTTCAATCTGGTAGGTAGGTTGGCAACACAGGGGCAGGGGGTTTTTCACTGTCAGGGCGGTGATGTCAGCAGGAAATATTGATAGTTTAAAAGACTCTTGGATGTGCATCTTAGTGAACAAAATCTACAGGAATATGGGAAATGATTATCGATGAAAACTTTGAAAACTATGAAATAATACTACCAAAATTATTGGGTGCTGTCAATTGCCCCTAATTATTCTTGCCGGAGGCTGTGTCAGGGCTGGTTTAGCCCTTCCTTCTCTGGGCTGGCTGCTCAGCTGTCAGCTAATTGCCAGCTCTTATCTTTCTCCACAGTTACCAGCTGTTCCTGATCATGCTCGTCTGACCTGCCTACTTAAAGCTGTCCAGCTCACTTCAACTCTGCCTTCGCCTTGGTCACATCACAAGAAACCATCTCCTGTGGTTCTGTTTAAAGACTGGCTTGCTGACATCCCTTCTGGCCCCTTATCCTGCTTGCTGTTGCTCTACTTGGATCCCTGACTTCTGGCCTGGCTGATTACCCGATCTGGTTATTGAAATCTGGCCTGGCTGACTACTCGATCCAGTTACTGGACTCTGGCTATACTTTGACTATGCTTTTTCTATTTACCTTTTTATTTAATAAACAAGTGTGATTTAATTGTACGTCTGTCTCGGTCTGATTCATGGTTTCTGACAGTCTACCATTTTGCTGAAGCCCTGAGCCCCTGAGCAGTCATAAATCTTTAGGCTGTCAACAGATCAGCCTTTGTGACAGCACAGTGCCTAAAAATGAAGAGCAACTGGGCATGTGCAGAGGATAGTGAGACAGTGTATTACTGGATTTTAAACAGAATAAGCACTTATTTTTAATGTTTTACAGAGCTATACCTCCAAAAAGGGCAAGCCTGATGCGATCTAGCAAAACGTACTTTTCTAACTAAAGTTCCACTTTAAAAACTGTTTTTCAGAGGCTTTTAAGTTGCCTGCCAAACAGTGGACCTGTTACATTCCATCACATGCCTTTAACATGCCATTAACTTTAATTGCAAAGCCAACACTTTAGGTGTTCTTGGCCAACTCAAGTACATCCACAGTCTACATTACATATAGACTGCACAATGTTAAAAAAAAAACTGCCATACAGTTTTGTAAATTTTGAAGCTGCATTGCAATTAATAGATTTCTGTTTTATCTGTACTCATTATGAATGAGCTGCCAATGCACCGCAACAGACAAAAAAAAACACACAACCCTTTTTTTGCAATGCAGCGGCCCACAACACATGGTATGTGCATTGTGGTGAGCTGCAGTGTGTTGCGCTCTAACATACAATGTGTTGGGGTGCCATTCAAAATGAATGGCACTGCAATGTAACGCACATATAACAAGTGTAATGGCATGCGTTTCAGTAATTAGAGCATGCTGCAACACACAAGTTTGAGTAGGCCCTTATAAACAAACATTTAACCACCTGAGCTCCAGAAGATTTTACCCCCTTCATGACCAGATCATTTTTAGCTATTTAGCACTGCGCTATTTTAACTGGTATTTACGCGGTCATGCAACGCTGTACTAAATGAATTTGTCTTTTTTTTTTCACACAAATAGAGCTTACCTTTGATGGTATTTGATTACCACTGGAGTTTTTACTTTCTGCTATAAAACATATCCAATAAAAAAATAAAAATAATAATTTCTTCATGAATTTGTGGGCAAAATGTATTCTGCTACATGTCTTTGATAAAAAAAATCCCAATAATGTGTACACACGATCAGACTATCTGGTGGACTTAGCACGGTGGACCTAGTCCGGCGGAACACCCGCCGGACTTTGCAGCTGAGGTCCGCCGGACTTTTGAAGTGAATGGACTTACCCACACACGGAGGAAAGTCCGTTAATTTTGAACGTGGCTCCAGGTAGACGGGACTAGTGAAGGAGGTCAATGACGCCGCCTCCATGGGCGAGATTGACACGTTGCTGGTCCCGTCACCTGGTATGGACTTAAAGGGGAAGCCCTATGCCGAAAAAACAGCGTGCCCCTCCCCAAAGTCCATATCAGACCCTTATCCGAGCACGCAGCCTGGCCAGTCAGGAAAGGGGGTGGGGACGAGTGAGCGCCCCCCTGAGCTGTACCAGGCCACGTGCCCTCAACATGGGGGGGTGCTTTGGGGAAGCACGGCCCCACCACCCTAAAGAACCTTGTCCCCATGTTGATGAGGACAAGGGCCCCTTCCCAACAACCCTGGCCGTTGGTTGTCGGGGTCTGCGTGCGAGGGGCTTATCGGAATCCGGGAGCCCCCTTTAATAAGGGGGCCCCCAGATACTGGCCCCCCACCCTATGTAAATGAGTATTGGGGTACAATGTACCCCTACCCATTCACCTGGTGAAAAAAAATGTAAATAAAACACAACACAAGATTTCAAAATAATTTATTGCACAGCTCCAGGGGTCTTCTTCCGTCTTGGGGGGTCTTCTCGCCGGGCTCCTCCGCTATCTTCTGATCTTTTGCTAGCTCTTTTACTAGTGGAGGAGCCCGGCTTTCTTCTTTGTCGCCACCCGGGGGTCTTCTTCCGACTTCGGGGGTCTTGTCCCCCTCTTCGGTTCTTCTTGCTGGGCCTCCACTTTCTTCCTTTAGCTCTTTTACTAGCGGTGGCCCAGTCTTCTGTCACCGCCGCCTCTTCTTCCGACTTTGGGGGTCTTGTCCCCCTCTTCGGTTCTTCTTGCCGGGCCTCCACTCCCTCTTCCAGCTCTTTTACTAGTGGTGGCCCGGTCTTCTGTCGCCGCCGCCGCCTTCTTCTCTTCTTCTTGTTGTTGTTGTTCTTCTTCTTCCTTGAGATGTTGACTCAACGCTCTCTCTGGCCGCAATGACAGGGACGCGGTGTGCGGCGACTTATATAGGGACAATGGACGGGGTCACCGGGTGATGTCCTCGCCCCTATGATGTCACAGTCCCAGCATCCTCTGGGACTGTGACATCATAAGGGGCGTTGACTGATGGCAATTAAAAGTGTTTAGGTTTGACCTCATATGTTTTTTTGTAAATCTAAAGGAAAATTGTACAAGAAAATTGTATATACTGTAGCGCTACCCCCCGCAGGAGCCTCTGGTGAATATTGGTTATCTCCCACCCTGCACAGCCAGGCACATGAATTTCTCAATCATTCCTGAAACAAGAAGCAGCTTTGTTTGTTTTTTGTTTTTTTTATTTAGGGGAATTGAACTTGGATGGGGGAGGGTTATTATGGGATACCCATTTGATCAGGGAAACTCTTCAGGGACACAACCTTTATACATCCGGTATATACACACTCCTCTTCTTCTACTTCCAACACAAACTTGCTTGTAGAACTACAGCTCCCAGGACTAGTTAGCACCAGTGGCGGCCCGCCCATAGGGGGCGCCCGGGCGCCGCCCCCCCTCTCCCTAGGTGTAAAAAAAAAAAAAAGTAAAAAAAAAAAAATAATAAAGTTAAAAAAAAATTTAAAAAAATAAACGGGCCCTTTAAGACATTTAAAAAAAAAAAAATGTAATTTAACAATTTGACATAGTGTACTGTGGCGCCGGTCACAGTGCACTATGAGAAGCGCCACGTCGATGCAATCACAAGATTGCATCCATGGCGCTTCATTTGCGGGTTAAAAACCCGCCTTGCGGCGCACTGCAGAACGCCGACTAGCTTCCGCCCGTAAAATCACTGTGATTCTACGGGCGGGAGCATTGTCATTCTTAGACAGGCAGTCACTTCCGGCTTTCGGCTGCTTCACAAAACCCGGAAGTGACGTCGGCAGCTCCGTTCCTTAGCCCGAGCGGAGCTGCCAGACCGTGAGACAGGTGAGTCACCGCATAAAGGCTTTCTAGTTTCTACTTTGTTGAGAATGTTCATGCATTTAGCTGAATGAATGCAAAAAGCTTTCACAGCCAGAAAGGTTTCCCCAGGCCAGGCGACTTTTGCCGTGGCCAATCAGAGAATGAGCTCTGAAGGGGGAACTCCACGCCAAATTTCTGAAAAAAAAATTGACGTGGGTTCCCCCTCTGAGAGCATACCAGGCCCTTAGGTCTGGTATGGATTCCAAGGGGAACCCCCTACGCCGAAAAAACGGCGTGGGGGTCCCCCCCAGATCCACACCAGACCCTTATCCGAGCACGCTACCCGGCCGGCCAGGAAAGGGGTTGGGGACGAGCGGGCGCCCCCCCCCTCCTGAGCCGTACCAGGCCGCGTGCCCTCAACATGGGGGGGTGCCTTGGGGGAGGGGGGCGTGCGGCCCCCCACCCCAAAGCACCTTGTCCCCATGTTGATGAGGACAAGGGCCTCTTCCCGACAACCCTGGCCGTTGGTTGTCGGGGTCTGCGGGCGGGGGGCTTATTGGAATCCGGGAGCCCCCTTTAATAAGGGGGCCCCGGATACCGGCCCCCCACCCTATGTGAATGAGTATGGGGTACAATGTACCCCTACCCATTCACCTGTGAAAAAAAGTACAAAAAAAAACATAACACAGGGTTAAAATATTTTATTGCACAGCTCCGGGGGTCTTCCGTCTTCGGAGGTCTTCTCGCCGGACTCCTCCGCTATCTTCTTGTAGCTCTTTTGCTAGCGGAGGAGCCCGGCTTTCTTCCTCGCCGCCGGCCTCTTCTCCCGACTTCGGGGGTCTTGTCCCCCTCTTCGGTTCTTCTGCCGGGCCACCGCGCCTTCTTATAGCTCTTTTACAGGCGGTGGCCCGGTCTTCTGTCGCCGCCGCCGCCGCTGCCGCCGCCCGTTCTTCTTCTTCTTCTTCTCCTTCTTCTCCAGGAGATGTTGCCTCGACGATCTCCCTGGCCGGAATGCCAGGGACGCGCTGCTCTGCTACTTATATAGGGACAATGGGGCGGTGTCACATGGGTTGATGTCACATGGGTTGGTCACATAGGTTGATGTCACAGTCGCCATGTGACATCAACCCATGTGACCAACCCATGTGACATCAACCCATGTGACACCGCCCCATTGTCCCTATATAAGTGGCAGCGCAGCGCGTCCCTGGCATTCCGGCCAGGGAGATCGTCGAGGCAACATCTCCTGGAGAAGAAGGAGAAGAAGAAGAAGAAGAAGAACGGGCGGCGGCGGCAGCGACAGAAGACCGGGCCACCGCCTGTAAAAGAGCTATAAGAAGGTGCGGTGGCCCGGCAGAAGAACCGAAGAGGGGGACAAGACCCCCGAAGTCGGAAGAAGAGGCGGCGAGGAAGAAAGCCGGGCTCCTCCGCTAGCAAAAGAGCTACAAGAAGATAGCGGAGGAGTCCGGCGAGAAGACCCCAGAAGACGGAAGACCCCCGGAGCTGTGCAATAAAATATTTTAACCCTGTGTTGTGTTTTTTTTGTACTTTTTTTTCACATGTGAATGGGTAGGGGTACATTGTACCCCATACTCATTCACATAGGGTGGGGGGCCGGTATCCGGGGCCCCCTTATTAAAGGGGGCTCCCGGATTCCGATAAGCCCCCCGCCCGCAGACCCCGACAACCAACGGCCAGGGTTGTCGGGAAGAGGCCCTTGTCCTCATCAACATGGGGACAAGGTGCTTTGGGGTGGGGGGGCCGCACGCCCCCCTCCCCCAAGGCACCCCCCCATGTTGAGGGCACGCGGCCTGGTACGGCTCAGGAGGGGGGGGCGCCCGCTCGTCCCCACCCCCTTTCCTGGCCGGCAGGGTAGCGTGCTCGGATAAGGGTCTGGTGTGGATCTGGGGGGACCCCCACGGCGTAGGGGGTTCCCCTTGGAATCCATACCAGACCTAAGGGCCTGGTATGCCCTCGGAGGGGGGAACCCACGCCAATTTTTTTTTCAGATTACATAAGGGGCGTGTTTTATGAGAAGTGGGAGGGACCAAAATGATGGGCGGGGTCATGATGGGCGGGGTCTGGTGCCCCCCCATCCAAAAACTTCACCAGCCGCCACTGGTTAGCACTGATGTGGTGATCAGACACTGACTCAGTCAGATCCTTGTGAATTCCCTTTGCAGTCAAGGACCACAAGCCCCTTTTTGGTATAGAAAAAATAGGTCTTTGGTGCTAGCTGTCCTTTCCTGTGGCTACTGCTCCCAGTACCACCTCTTCAGGCACTGTCAGCCCACCTGGCTGCAGCTGCCCATTTAACTAGCCCTCATGGCTACTTCTTCGCAGTCCTCCCAGACTGCCTGCTGTGGTCACAATTCAACCACGTCCTGATCCTCAGAATCCACATCTTCATGGTGTGTGGTGAGTTCCCCTCCTTCAGTAGGGGTTCCTACTGTAGTAATGTGGGGTTCCTGGTGTCCTCATATGTCCCAATTCTTTTCTCCCCTACGCGAATACAAAAAAGGTATACGTAGCACACAGATATTTGAGCCGGGAAATAGGAATATGAAACATTGCCTGGAAGTGTCGTCAAATTGTCTGTTTTGGCAGAGTTCCAGGCTGAAGACATGATTTTTTCACTTTCAAAAGCAGGAATACTTACCTGTTTTGTTCAAGTTTCCCACATGGAGAGACCCCTAGACCCCTAGTATCCACTGGAGCAGGTGTGTAAACAAGATAAAAGAATAGTGGTGCGCTGTACAAGAAAATATTTAGGCTGCCAAACAGAAGGTCAACAGTAAACAGCAACGATAGTTGTACTGATTACGTAAGTGACGTGACTCAATAACTACTGAATTAGGCTTTCAAAGAAATTCGAAGGCAAAATATACTTAACATAACGTGCAATAAAGTGCAAAGATAAATAAGTTAAAGATATGCATATATTCTAAAAAATAATATAAATCAATGTAGCGGAAAAGGTGACTACAGGTGATGATGCAGCTACGGGCTAGAGTATAATGTGACATTCATCTCATTAATGTAACACATGAAGCACAAATAAATAAAACTTCCAAAAAACAAAAAAAACAAAAAAAAAATTATTTATGGTGTAGAGCCCTCTGACCGATACGGATAAGGATGACAAACAAGGATAACATAAACTCGCTTACTTGAAATGGACCTGAAAGTGTGCCCTGGTCTAACGTACGGTATACCAAAATAAGGGGGCATACCTTAAAATGAAATTAATATGAAATGGTGAAATGAGTACTCACATGAGGAGTATGCTGGAGAAAAGCCCTGATAAAGGGGGCGGGTGGGCGGGTATCGTGCACCGGAACCGACGAGGAAGATGGGCGAACGGCGGGTTATATACACGACTGGGCTCCTCCCATAATTTCAGGCCACCATACTGGCCTTTCTATTTATGGTGTAGAGCCCTCTGACCGATACGGATAAGGATGACAAACAAGGATAACATAAACTCGCTTACTTGAAATGGACCTGAAAGTGTGCCCTGGTCTAACGTACGGTATACCAAAATAAGGGGGCAAAACACTCAGGTAGGGAATACATTTTATTGAATCAAGACTGTTACTGGGTGAGTTTGACGAAGGCCTGGGCCATCTCAACTTGCGGATTGGGTATGTAACGGGCAAAACAGGAGGACTTCCATCTACCCAACTTTTTGATAACATGGACCGGGACCCCTTGGCGGGAGGCCGTCGAAGCTGCCCCGATACGAAATGAATGTCCAGAGTAGTGGGCAGGATTGAGGTGAAGGATGCCCAGGAGTATCCTGACATGTTCCATGAACTGGGCTGCGTTGAGAGGTTTCGTGTGAAAGGGCAGAAGCGGGCCAGTCCCTGGTTGATCGGCCAAAAGGGTCAACAAGCGGGTGAGAACAGCGACCGGGCACCAGCGGTTGTAGGTCTTATAGAAGTGTATGTCCGTGCCTGAGCCAAGCTGCTGTGTCTTGGAAACCGCTAAGTGTAGGATGAAGTGGTCCTCGAACCTGATTAGATGGTGCTTGCACAGCATGCGTGCCGAGGGGCTATTGCAGGTAAACTCGCCTGGTCGCAAGAAGCCGTAGAAGGCCAGATGTATGGCTGCTTGCAGGACGACACTAACGTGGAGACCGAAAGGTGAAGAGGCCAGAATATCTGACATGTCCCTGAACACTTCACCTGTGATAGGCAGCCATTTGGTGCTGGACACCGGCCGACGCTTCTGAATGCCGCGCATGAGAGCCCGGACGGCGTGGTAAGTGAACAAGGAGGGTTTAGTAGGGTCCTGGAGGGACGTGAAATGTTGTACCCCGGCCAAGTACAACCGGATCGTATTAAAAGACAATGCCAACTCCGAATGGCAGTAAGAAATGAAGGCAAGGACTTGTTTGACCCGGGAGGACTCTGTGCTGTGAGACGACGCGAAGCGGCTAAAGGCCCTCCAGGCCGATTGATAGGCCTTGCGGGTATTGTTTGAGAGGGAGAGATCAATGAGTTGAGTTGCTGCTGAGAGGTGTGGGGCTAATCCAAGGTCAGTTGAGACCAGTCCGGGATAGCTGCTGATGTTGGCCTGGCTCCGGGCACCTGGTCAAAAAACGAAACAAAGTTAAAGCGGGAGAGGGCATCCGCCGCCTGATTAAATTTACCGGGGACAAAGGAACAATGAAGGTTGAACTGAAACAACAATGAGAGCTGGGTCAGTCGCCGCAGGAAGGACATAATCTGTAGAGACCTGGACCTGCCTTTATTAATGATCTCCGCAGTGGCCAGGTTATCTGTAGAAAAAACCACCGTCTGGCCCGACCAGCTGCGGCCCCACGTGTGTGCAGCGGCTACAATGGGATATAACTCAAACAGGGAGGACGTCTCAGTGAAGCCAGGAATAGCCAGTATCTGGGGAGGCCAGGGGGCTGCGAGCCAGAGGTTGCCAAAGATCGCCGCAAAGCCCGTGGAGGCCGCCGCGTCGGTCACCACCCGAGGTGAAAAGGAGGACACGGAGGGGACGAACAGGGACACTCCATTCCAGGAAGATAGGAATTCCTCCCACATGGCAAGGTCTGCTATAGCTGCGGAATCCAGGCTGAGTACTTGCTCCGGGTCCTGAGAGTGGGACAGTAAGGCTAACAGGCGTGACACGAACGAGCGCCCCTGAGGGATGATGCGCATGGCGAAGTTAAGCATGCCAAGAAGGGATTGAAGCTGTCTCTTGGTACAAGTCCTGGCACGGGTGAAGTCCCTCAGGACCGTCCTGATGCGGGTCAGTTTATCCGGGGGAAGGCTGGCCTGCATAGTGTTAGTGTCTAGGCTGACCCCGAGATGGCCTGCGACGGACCCTCCACCTTATGCTCGGCAATGGGGACGTTAAGATTATTGAAGACTGCCCTCAACTTACCCAGATCACGTGGAGGAGAGCTGGGTGACTCTATCAGCAGGAAGTCATCCAGATAATGAATGACTTCCTGACACTGGGCTACGTGCAGCAAGATCCATGCGAGAGCCTGCGCAAAGGTGTCGAAGAGCCAGGGACTACTCTTGGATCCGAACGTGAGTTTAGTGGCAAAGTAGTACAGCTGCCTCCACTTAATGCCATGCCAGCACCAGAGGGATGGATGGATGGGAAGAAGCTTGAAGGCGTTTGAGATGTCGGCCTTGGAAAGCCAGGTACCTGTGCCTGTTTTAAGAATGACCTGGATGGCCATGTCTACGGATGCATACTTAAGGGAGAACTCCTCAGAGGGGATAAGGGAATTGAGGCTGGGGACCGTAGAGGAATGAGGCGCTGACAAATCATAAACCAATCTGAGTTTATTAGAGAACTTGCCCTTGACAAGCCCAATAGGGCTGACTCGCCAGGTGTTAAATGGGGGCTGTACGAAAGGGCCGATGATAAAGTCCTGGTCTAGCTCAGATTGCAGCAGTAGGTCAATGGCTTGTTCATCCGTGGCTGCTGACCGTAGGTTCTGGCATTCGTGCGTGAGATGAGGGAGAGAGACAAGTCCAGTATGAAAACCTTGCGTGAAGCCCTGGACGAGGAAGGCGGACAGTGAGGGGGTAGGATGACTGGTGAGGTATGCACTAAGCCATGAAATGTTGAGCCGGCTTAGTCAGGACCTCTTGAGCGGCTTGAGCTCGCACATCAGCCGGGGGTGAGCTCTATGACACTGAGTGCACACATGGAGCAGCCTACACTGGCTAAAATTGCACGACCCACTGTTGTAATTGTTGCAGATTGGTGCACCGCCCATGGTTTTGACTGGGCGCCCAAGCTTATCGGTCTGTGGCAGGCGTGCCGGTGCCTGTAGGCCCTGAGCGGCACTCGAGGTAGATGGACCGTCTAAGGGCGGGGCTGCCACTGAGCTAGCGCACCAAGCCGCAGTATGAGTTGCTGACTGGCAGATCGCACACAGAGGGGACCGTAGCCCCGCGAAGTGGCGGCAGAATAGCTCGGTATCCATGGTGCTCCAGTCCGTAGGTGTCTGGAACTGGGAGAGCCTGGCGGCTGCTTTAGCGGAAAAGGAGCGGTGGTAATCATAGAATGAAAAACCGCCGTACTTGTAACCCAGGTCAACAACCACATGGAGGTACCGATCCAGCTCCTCCCTCCTGCCAGGGGAGGCTGAGCAAATGATGTCCCTCATCATGCCGAAAGCCAAGGTAAACTCGGTGATTGAGAGTTTCCTGTCCAGTCTGGAATCCTTGGCTTTGAGGACCACTGATACGTCCCCCCAAGTATACGCCTTGTTCTCTGCCAGCTCATGAATAGAGATGAGGAGAGAAGCCAAATTGACGTCTTTGCCCTCTAAGATGTCCTTCCTGATGTTAGCTGACACCAGATGGGACGGGTACACAATTGGTGCACATCCGGAGATACCTGCGGGAGGATTAACAACTGGCTCGGATGCTGGTACTGGCAGAGGATCAGCGGGGTGGGTCTCGAGGAGGGCCACTCGACTCTGCAGATCTGACATTGAGGTTGTGAGGGACGACACCAGGGTGTGAAGCTGTGAGATTGAGGAGGCGATGGAGCCCAGGGAGGCCTGCTGGGCAGAAGCCTCAACCGCCGCAGGGGGAGGAAACAGGAGCCTGAAAAGCTCGGCCTTTCTGGCTGTTGCTGGAAAGGGCACGCCCCTGCGTCTTAGCTCGGCTGTGAGCCTGGGAATGGTCCACGCTCTGAAGGCCCTTTGGCTGCCATTCTCTGAGACAACAGATGGAGATAATGGAGCCGTGAGGTCCTCGCTGCCGGCCTGGGACATGGTGGCAAAATGCGGGTCTGGCGAGGCTACTAGCCCTCTGATCCGGGTTTTCTCCTAATATGGACCTATAGGGGTGACATGGATTACAAACTGGTTGGAGACTCCTAAAGAAAATACACTTTCCTTTTTTTTTTTTTCTTTTTTTTTAAAGAAGGATGTTTGTGCTGAAGAGCATCTCCTACCAGATGATTATGCTTACCTAAGGAGGCACCGTCCGACCAGGTGCAGGCTGGACCTACTGAACTCGACTGACCTGAGGAGATGAAGGTGAAGTTTGTTTGAGACTCCCACCTGACGAACGGCTAGCTAACAGTGGAGGTGAGATTTAGACATGAGATGAAACGACATAATGAAACAAATGGAACCTTCTCTTCTCTTCCCTCTTCTTTTCCCCTTTTCTCTCCCCTTTTTATTATATATATATATTTTTTTTCATTTATATATATATATATATATATATATTATTATTTTTTTTTTTTGTCAACTCCATAGCGAATGAGGCTGACGAGCAAGGGCACCCCGATAAAATCCAACATTGAAGAATCAACTGGACTAGAAGCGGGAAGCGATGAGTGACCGTGAAATGAGTGAATCTGCCATGACAGAGATCCGAATCGCCATGCTACGAACTTGTGACCGAGCACGAAACGGATTCTGGAGCATGTACTGAAATGAGGCCATTCCTGGGGCACGCCGGGACGGATTTGGTCCACGAATGTGACTATTCGTACCGGAACGTGATAGGTGAAATGAAATGAAACCCATGACAAAGACTGGAATCAGAAGACAAGCCCATGAACCTACCAGATGAATCCCGTCTTTGGAGCATGTACTGAAATAAATGCAACAGGATTCGAATCGGAGCGTAATAAGTGACAGAAATGATATCCCATGACAGAGACAAGATTCAATGACTGGACTGATGGAAACAACAAAGAATCCGACTCTGGAGCATGTACTGAAATGAGGCGTAGCAGCTGGGCACACCAGAACGAATCGGTGCATAGAAGAATGCGACAGGATTTGAACTGGAGTGTAACAAGTGACAGAAATGATATCCCATGACAGAGACAGGATTCAACGACTGGAGTGTAGGTTACAAAGAATCCGTCTCTGGAGCATGTACCGAAATGAGGCGTAGCAGCTGGGCACACCAGGACGAATCGGTGCATAGAAGAATGCGACAGGATTCGAATTGGAGCGTAATAAGTGACAGAAATGGTATGCCATGACAAAGACAAGAATCAGGGACCGTGCGTGAACCTGCGAGTGACTCAGTCTCTGGAGCATGTACAGAAATGAGGCCGAACCCTGGGGCACTTCAAAGCGAATCGGTGCACCAGAGGTGCGACAAGATTCGCGCCGGAGCGCGGCTAGTGACAGAAATGATTTGAAACGGTAGAAATGAGTGGGACTGAAATGACTTGAACTGAGATGAAACGAGATACATAACACAACTGCATGAATGATGAGACATGTTCGAACTGGAGCAGACAAAGCGATACGTGCGGACTGCTTGCTTTGTCGTAACAAGCAGTCGGCTGTGAGTCGAACGATTCGACCGATACTAATAGAATGCTCGGGGAGTCGAACGGTTTCGAATGTACCTGCGAACGAATCGCCTGACTTGGCGTGATCGACCGAAGGTGATAACGACTATGTCGAAAGTAGAAACAGTGACATGAGTACGAGCCACAGTAAAACATTCGAGCGGTTCGTGAGTTCAGGGAATGTTAGATGGGACATTGTAATACATGAACTGAAAAAAGGGGGTGCCGAAGCCCTACCTGCGACAGCCGGCCCGACGTGTAACGACAAATTCGATGGGTAAGACGACACTCCGACGGCGAAACCCACGGACGCTGATGAACAGGAAGATGGTCAAGACGGAGACGAACAACGCGGGAACTCACGAACGGGCTCACTGCGTCTGGTCTAGGATAGTCGGCCCTTGATATCTGACGTATCAGGTATCGCGCACCGGAACCGACGAGGAAGATGGGCAAACGGCGGGTTATACACGACCGGGCTCCTCCCATAATTTCAGGCCACCATACTGGCCTTTCTATATATATATATATATATATATATATGTATATATATATATATATATATATATATATATATATATGAATAAATATATAAATAAAGCAAAAATTCTCAAATGTCCATATATAAAACATGCAGAGTGTGGCGATTATATCCAAAATCGCATAAAGTGCCAGTGCTTCAATACAGTAGTGCATTTTTTTTCCCCTCTCTCTCCCTCTCTCTCCCTCCTCTCTCCCCCTCTCTCTTCCTATCCCAACTCCTTCTCCACCCTTTTCTTTTCTTTTTTTTTTCCCTCTTTCTTCTTTTTGAAACAAAATGGATAATGAAGGTAAAACTAAAAAATATCGGAAGCAGGGGCAAGTAGAATAAGAAATAAATAATAAGGGAAAAACAGCATGGAGCCATTGGAGTGGATCTGGATTGGTAGCTCCTGTTCCCCCCTCGATAGGGAGCTTACATTTAGTAAGTGGAGACTAGTATAGTCAATAGCAGGGGATAAGAGGTGTGATAAGGGTACGGTAAAAATAGTGTGGAAGAGTTTGAGTGAGTGGTGGGGGTGGGTAGGGTGTGAGGTTAAAAAGATTGTACGTGGGACTTTTTTTTTCTCCCTCCTATCCCTCATGGATATTGTAAAATTCTGTTCCTTTAATGTAAGAGGTCTTAACTCCCCATCTAAAAGAAATCAAATCTTAAATTATCTTCATAAGCAAAAAGTAGGTATTGTCTTATTTCAAGAAACACATTTTCGCTCTGATCACATACCCAAATTAAATACTAGAAATTATGGTTTATGGACACATGACACATTCTCATACTCAAAATCAAAAGGTGTATCTATTGCGTTCCATAGGGAGGTACCATGCCAAATAATACAAGAATATAAGGGTAAGGATGGAAGATCTTTAGTAATAAAAGCAATGCTTTATGGGAAAAAATTCACAATAATTAATTTATACTTACCTAATTATGGACAAATAGAGGTTGGAATTAAAGCCATATCGGACGCAATGGAGAAAGCGGAGGGAATAGTAGTGGCGGGTGGAGATTTAAACTTTTTAATGGATATAAAAAAAGACAACTCAGGCCGCGTACACACGCGGGGACTGTTCGCTCAACTTTGTTCGTCAAACAGTTTCAGCGGACAGTCCGCTCAAAATTAGCATGGACGGACATGGCCACACACGACATACGAACAGTTTGCTGAAACCGTGCGCGATGACGTGAACGGCACGTACGACGGGACTAGAAAACGACGTCCTATACACTGCAATGCAACCTTCGGCGTATAAATTCTTTCTGAGCATGCGCGGAACTTTGTTTGACGAACAAGCCTACACACGAGGGGACTGTTCGCTGAAACAAGGTTTCAGCGGACAGTTTTTCGGAAATTCCGAAAAACCTTGTTCAGCAGACTGTTCGCTGAAACTGTCCGCTGAAAGCCCACACACGAGCGGACTGTCCGCTGAAACACTGTTCAGCGGACAAAGTTGAGCGAACAGTCCCCGCGTGTGTACGCGGCCTAATATTAAAAGTCAAAGGAAAAATAACCCTAAAATAAAAGAATTCAAAAATGTATTGAAAAAATATCAGTTAATTGATATATGGAGGGCACAACATCAAACGGAAAAAAATTATACATATTACTCAAATATTCATAACTTACCATAGACTGGACTATTTTTTTATTAATCACTATGGTATGATGATGAAACCAATGACGGAGATTGGTGGGTTTTTATGGTATGACCATGCCCCAATATTAGTAGATCTTAGAATAAATGAAATAGAGAAAAGGAATGGAGTATGGAGGTTAAATGATAATTTAATTAAAGATAAAAAATGTGAAATGGAAATTCAACAAAATATAAAATCATTTTTAATAATTCATGAAAGAGATGAAACCTCAATCCCAATTCAATGGGAAGCACTAAAATGCGTTCTGAGGGGAATCTTCGTCAAGCACGGATCAAGAAAAAAAAAAAAGAAAAGGCTCAATTAGAACTGGAGATTGAAAGCTTGATAAAGATACATAAGCAAAATATAGATTCAGCAGTTAGAATAAAATTAAAGGAGAAGCAAATGGAGATGCAAATGCTGCTTGACGAGGAATGTCTTCAGATAAGAGATAAAAATAGAGTACAATGGTATAAATACGGAATTAAATCTGGGAAAATTCTGGCTAGAAAATTGAAAAAGCAGATGCCTCTGAGTCATATAGAAAAAACAATAAAATCAAATGGGGAACTAACATATGACCCAGTAGAGATATCTGAAACATTTTATAGCTATTATTTTAAATTGTACAACATAAAAGAGCAGCTGGAAGGTAAGGAAGAAAGGGATAAAAGAGAGGAAATAAGAAAATATATAAAGGAAACATCGGGAATCCGTATGTTTACACATTACTAACCAAGAAAATGGCCGCCGCCTGACTTCCGGCGACCAGATCTATGGGGAAATGGCCGCCACGGTACTTCCGGCCTCTGGGTCTTCATACAAATGGCCGCCATACCATTCACTTATATTGCCTATATAAAGACACTTCCTATAGCATTACTTATCCCCTGAGGAAGTCACGTGATTCGTGACGAACACGCGTCGGGACTACTGCTACCGGAAGTGACGCATACCGAGCTCACTGCTCGTTTATACAACGCCTTTTTAACTTTATGTTTGTGAGTACCTGCTTTATTTTTTAACTCTAAATAAATTGCTGTAATTAAACTTACTACACTATGGGGCATCCTTCCTTTATTCTCTGATCCCATACAAATGCTATATGGCGAGAGACCCTCCTTGCTGAATACCCTAAAGCTACTCTTAAAGGGGCCACACAGCGCTATAGTCAGAATAGGAACACCAGGATCTGGGATATTACATCGGGACCCTTAAAGGGAAAGGTCACCAAGGACCCTAAAGACACATTACTTATATGCTGTTACCTTACAGCAGTAAGGTAAGGGGACACTCATAAAAAGATTACACAGGACCACACAGGCTACAACCACCACCATCAGCACTACTGTATTGAACTTTGTTTACCCACCACCGCTTGCATTGCTGTATTGAAGCACTGGCACTTTATGTGATTTTGGATATAATCGCCACACTCTGCATGTTTTATATATGGACATTTGAGAATTTTTGCTTTATTTATATATTTATTGGTATATATATGTTTTTTGTTTTTTTTTGGAAGTTTTATTTATTTGTGCTTCATGTGTTCCATTAATAAGATGAATGCCACATTATACTCTAGCACGTAGGTGCATCATCACCTGTAGTCACCTTTTCCGCTACTTTGATTTATATTATTTTTTAGAATATATGCATATCTTTAACCTATTTATCTTTGCACTTTATTGCACGTTATGTTAAGTATATTTTGCCTATAAATTTCTTTGAAAGTCTAATTCAGTAGTTATTGAGTCACGTCACTTACGTGATCAGTACAACTATTGTTACTGTTTACTGTTGACCTTCTGTTTGGCAGCCTAGATATTTTCTTGTACAGCGCACCACTATTCTTTTATCTTGATTTTTCTTTGGGTTCAGACATTTCCCTCAGTGCATGCAGCAGTATGTTAGCTATCAATCCTCTGATCTGGCGCAGGAATACCTTTCTATACTACAGGTGTGTAAACAACTGCTGAGTGTCCTCTTCTTACACTGAATCAAGTTTGCATTTCATTATAGTTACAAACACATCCAGACAACAATGTACTAAGCTTCTTTTAATACGAATAGGCATGAACAAAATGTAGTTAACCTGCATCTGCCAAAACCGTTGTATTAGTGGCCGAACGAACGATGTTTACTACGAACGATTTGACCACGCGACTTGCCAGGTTAACAGTAGTGGCGTCTTCCCGGGGCTCATTGCGGAGGAGGTTTGAGCGAAACAACGCTTGCCGTTGAGCTAGATGCCTAATATGTGACAAGCTGGATTATTGTTATTTTTCAAGTAAGCACATTTTGTACGAGGGGGGAGTTTTTTAACTTAATAAACAGTATTACACTATGAAGGATATCCCCTTGTATTTTTACATGTTTTATTTATTGAATCACACCGGTCCTTCCAAGGAAATTGCAAGCTCCAATTAAGAGATATTGCAGCCCTATGTTGTGGATGTTGTGACAGGCTCGTTTTACACTTACCTTCGGTAAGCACACACACAAAGGGGTGAGCACTTGGTGGATTGGTGGAGGATTAACAGCTAAAGATTCAGGAATTTTGATCCTGCTTTTATCAGAAGCTAACCACAGCAGCTACTGGTGTTTTTGACAGTCTATCCTATGGAACTTTCTATTGGTGGACGGGTTAATTCTACCATTCTCTATATATACACTGGTGTATAGTGGATTGCTGGACACTTCAGTGTACAGATTTGCTTCCAAATAATATTAAATGAGAGCTCGCTTTTTCAAATTTTTTGCACTATATGTGATGATAGCAGTTTTTTGAATGTCGTTTATCTATATAAAGCGCTGTTAATGCTTGTGATTTTTAGATTAGAGCATATTTTAATATTGACTATGAATTTTATAATAGTGGCTGTGAGTGCATAAAAACTGGTTTTCCATTTTGAGCGCTAGGTTCAGGAGTACATAGTATTTCTGAAATTTGTTTGTGTACCACAAACGATTACTGTGCCCACTAACCTCAAACTTGCCATTTTAACATGTACAACAGAAAAGCACATGGAGCAGCACTAAAGTAATAATACTAACAGGAACACAGGACAAATACTTTGAAGCACTTTCCTGATCCTTCTGTACTGATTGTGTTCCCTCAATTTAAGGTTTGACCAGCGTTCCCTCAATTGCTCCTTGGATCGTCGTACCCTCAAAATTCCTGTGCAGACTTCTTACAACTTTAGTCATGATCTTGGCCTTTCTCACATTTGGGTTTGGGTAGGGCCCATACTTCCCATCATAGTCTGCCTTCTTCAAGATGTCCACCATCTCCACCATTTCTACAAATGACATATTTAAGGCCTTATATCCCCTCCTGGATCGGGAACTTTGCTCCGGGCTTTCCTCATTGCTGCTCACTGCATGCACCTGCAGTGTCTCTGCCATGTGCTCTCCCACTGTGCCAAAAGAGAAGGGGCGGGAATACACGCATGCGCAGTGTATATAAAGCATAACACGCGTGCATTGTATGTACAATCTGGGAGCGGAGGACGAAGTAGTGTAATTGCCGATCGTACAAAACGAAGATACAATTTTAACTTGGTGCATCAGTGGTTAGTGGGCTATACTGCTTATAGATTGAGGCCTATATTGGGACAAGATTAGGAGAGTTTAGCCTGACATTAGAGTTTGTCTTGTGTTGTATCTTGCAGATAAAATGGATACATTTACAGACCCAGACTTCCTGCCAAACTTCATAGACAGGTACAGGGAGCGGTCATGTTTGTGGCAAGTCAAAAACAGAGAATACTCCAACAACCTAGAGGAAGGCAGCGCTGGAGCAACTGTTGGAATTGGTGAAGCTGGTGACTCCCACAGCAGACATCACCTATTTGAAGACCAAAATTGGTGGCCTAAGGAGCACATATAGTAGGGAGTGAAAAAAAGACCAGGATTCCATGAGATCAGGAGCAACAGCAGATGACGTTTATGTCCCCAGGCTCTGGTACTACGTCAGACCAGAGTAAACCCAGGCCATCATTCTCAACCCTTCCTTCCACACTTCCTTCCACATCAGCTGGGGTTTCAGAAGTACAACCTGGGCCTTCCACTCAGGAAGATTTGGAGGAGCCTAGCTTGAGCCAGGTATAGCATTGTTCAACATATTTCTTGTCAAAAATGTAATGATGGTAACTAGATGTTATCATTAATCATTAATTTCTGATTTAACAAAGTGGTTTACATATCAATAGACAATAGTAGCCAAAAATAATTGGGACAAGAATGAAAAATGCTGGGGTCAGAATCTTTTCTATTTGGTAACATTCAATTTGTAACAGTCATGAGCTCAAAATTGTGTGTGATATATGACCAAAAAACTAAAACTATGTCCCATTTTCATACACAGGAAAATAACAGGCCAGGAGGAGGCCGTGGAAAGTCTCAGCCAGGAGGAGGTCGTGGAAAGCAGCCTGATCGAATCCCAGGTTCCTCCCCTCCGCCTTCCAACAAAAAGGACCAGGAAGGTGAGGAGTCAGCAACTTCTTTGATTCGGCAGGCTACTGCGGTCCTCACAACAACCCATGGTGGCCCCAAGTCGTTGGCTGTCTGACAGCCAGTAAACTGGAACAAATGGAGGAGGGCCAAGCCCTCATCTGTGAGGAGATAATACTTCAGGCCCTAAACAAGTGAGGGGGGATGAGGGGCCAACTCACAGCTAAAAGCCACCTGTGTGAGTTGGACTATATTACTCCTCCACCACCTCCAGCAACACCTCCAACAACACAGCCACTCAACCCATCACAGCAGCCTGGAAGGAAGTGTGGAAGGAAGTGTTGAGAGTGATGACCTGGGTTTTCTGTGGTCTGGCAAAAGACTCAGGCTGTTGTAAGACCACAGCCTCGGGACATATATGTCATCTGCTGCTGCTCCCGATCTCTTAGAGTCCTGGACCGGATTGTGCTCCCTATTAAATGGACTCCTCAGGTTACCAATTTTGCCTGTCAATTAATTGATATCTGACCTGGGGTACAAAGGCTTCACCAATTCCAACTATTTCTCCAGCGCTGCCTTCCTCTTTATTTTGTTATGACCCCTAATTAATTTAGAATTTTTGTTTTGACAAATACTTGGCTATGTGTTTTACTTCAAAAAGGACAGTTTGTGAGTAGGCAGGTACATTTAAAAAATACAATGTCAAATTAACAAGGGACACCAACACCAATCAACCTCTTTGAGGTAAAACAAGATAATAATGGTATTGGGGTAGCTTGACACACAAAACGACAAAAAATATTATGGAGATCACTATAGAAAAAAAAGATGATTCTGGAGATCTGAAGAAATAAAAAAAAAAAAGATCACTATATAAAAATTAAAAAAAAAAGATTATTCTGGAGATCTTGATTAAAAAAAACAACAACAAAAAAAGATTATTCAGGAGATCACGAGAAATAATAAAAAATCTGTTTGTCAGAACTCTGTGTGAATATCAGCAGCAAAGCAACTTCATTATTATAGCAATATAAAGAAGAAGAGAATGCGCTGCTTTGAAAGATTTCAAAATTTGCAGCGTGATGAATGTGCTATCTCCATTACGAACGCTAGTTTTACAAGACCGAGCGCTTCCGTCTCATACTTGATTCCGAGCATGCGTGAACTTTGGTGAAGAGACAAACTTGTGTACAAAGTGAAGTTGGCGGAAAATTTGAGAACCTGCTCTCAAACATTTGTGAGCGGAAATCCCGACAGCAAATGTTTGATGGTGCATACACATGTCAGACTTTCCGACAACAGGCTCACATCGAACATTTCCTGACGAAAAGTCTGACCGTGTGTACGCGGCATAACACTCCATCTTCATCTTCCAACCGAACTCCACACTGCCCCTGCTAAGCTGACCCTCAGTATTTGAGGGGATCTGCCCCCTGCCAAACCATCTGTTGGGGATTGGTCAGGACCCTCAGAACACTCCAGCTAGCTCCTCCTGGACTCCTCCTATCTGCTTCTTGAACCTTCTCCAAGTTTCCAGCAAGCAGGGAGCTACTGCTTCATCCAGCCTACCCGAGTCACTCACCCGACCCAGAAAAACTTCCAGCCAAGACTGAAAATGTACCTACACTAACACAACAACAGTCCTATTCTAGCACTCTAGAAATGCTAGGGGGTGCTACAGTATGGCCAGCATTAGGGAGATGGACACTCTGGGTTTGCCTCCAGCTTTTTGTTACCATATCTGTCATGGCCTGAACTGAACAATTCTTCTTGAAGATTTCATCTGACACAAAGAGAATGTATTAATATGTCAATTCTTTCAGGGAAGTAATATTGTCAACATGTTAAAGGTAGACGATTATAATCCAAACAGTAATCCATTTCTTTCTACCACAGATATTTATTTACATCAGGAAAGATATGGTGATGCTGACAAATTATATTTCTTATCAGCAAAGATCAAACTTTGCTGCAAAAGACATAGACCATATTTCTGTGGCTGGGAATGCTTGTTAGTGAAGGACATCAGTGATTAGCAAAACTGTCCATACGCTGTAGACAAAACATGTCTACGGTATTCGCTAAGAATCTTATTTAAAAGAAAAGTAAATTATTATGTTCATAAAAACATAGAAGATGAAGTACAATGAACTAAACAAAATCTGAGTATTAGTATGCACATATTTTTTAATAAAATAAACTAAATGCAATATGTCTAAATATAAGGAGAATTCACCACATATCTCTTGCTTTGTTTTATCTCTCAGTTGCAAGCTTTTTTTTCTGCTATTGTCAGACTTCCTGTTTTAGGTTGGCTACGATTGTTCCCCGTGCCCTCCTTGTGTGGACATAGTCACCCTTTCTGCTTGCTCCTTAAATGGACCACATATCTCCATGCAGATACATTCTCCATCCCCCCTTGCATATGTAGACATAGCCACCCTTTCCTTCTTGCCTCCCGAGATGAACCACACATTTACCTGCAGACACATTTAGCTCTATGGGAACTGTAGTATGCATGGAGCACATGACCAGAAATAACAGCCCTGCTCCCTCTACACTAGAAGCTGTGGAGTGCATCAGTGGAGGATGGGGAGTATGCACAGGACAAAAAAAAATCTTAAAAAACAGAGCTATAGTATACTTTATATTTTAGAATGGCCGATTTCCCCCAAAAAATATTTAAGGGAGAGGTGGTTGAAGGTGAAAAATGCTATAAGGACAAAATACCAGAACTGTAGCCAGACCCAATTACCAACATTCACATTCAATTAATTTATTGATTGATTAGGTACTTTAATTATTAGTTAAACCATAAATTCACCTTTCAGAACATGTTCCCACTCCTGCAGCCGCTTACCGATCCACTGCCTCTAGTAACAGCGAGTCGGGGATCTTCTCCCTGAACTCACTGTCACCTCATTCATTCACAGAGTTCTTTGAACAGTAGAACTCCAGGGCACTGTTGAGCTCTCAAGGTAGTTCATTGATTCTTCCTGTCATTGTACAACTGCCTGCCCGTACGAGGTACAAGCATACAGCTAACACTGATGCTGCGTACACACGATCGGAATTCTCGTCGGAAAAAGCTCTGATGGTTTTCCCGATGGAATTCCGATGGAATTCGGCTCAAGCTGTCTTGCCTACACACGGTCACATCAAATTCCGATCATTTATAACGCGGTGACGTACAACATGTACGACGTGACTAGAAAAAGGAAGTTCAATAGCCAGTAGCCAGTAGCTTCTGTCTCGTAGTTGAATCTGAGCATGCATGATTTTTGGTGTGTCGGAATTGCATACACACGATCGGAATTACTGATAGAAAGTTTTTCCATTGGGAAAATTGAGAACATGCTATCAATTTTTGGCTGGCAGAAATTCGGACAGCTAAATTCCGATGGAGCATACACACGGTCGCATTTTCAGATGAAAAGTTCTCATCTGTCTTTTTCTGCCCGGAATTCCGATCGTGTGTACGCGGCATGATAGTCTGCAGGACTCCTGCATGGCACCCTGTGATCTGCTGATTGCTGGTGGGTCCCCCCTCCCCTCTCCCACTGGGTGCTGCAGGGGATCTGTCAGGAAGGAGAGTGAAGAAGAGGTCGGTAAATGTGTCATTTACCAGCCCCTTCCTAGTCTTAATTAATAGAGTCAGTGATCCGTACCGGTCACTGATTCTGTTAATTCATAAATTAGGCATAGTAAACTGTTTACTATGCTTCAGTTTATTTATGGAGAGGGGAAGCTCTGTACAGAGCTATTCCTCTACATTCATTCTGTGTTGCTGAGATGGAGAAGGAGATTGAGGGCTGTATCTTTAATCTCCTTTCTCTGTATTTCACCAAAGCCTCAGAATGGGGGACCTAAAAAAGAAATTCTAAACAAATGAAATAAAATGATTTAAAATGGTAAAAAATATCAATAAAGAAAATAAATACAAAATCCCTGACACCAGTGGCAGAACTACCAATTGTTTGGTGAATGTCAGATTCACTGGTTTATAAATACACCAGATTATACTAACAAAATAACTGCATGGTGTAGTCTACCTAATTGCCATACTCTACTTAATAGCTCTACTTTTTTACCGTGAAAGCAGATTATTAGTAATTGGATATTTACAGATGTGCTATGTAATGTTTTTCTTTTTGTATTTCAACATTTTCTGTAAATAAATGTAAAAAATACAATATATATTGCATTGGTCAAAAATAAATACACTTTACATTATTAATTCAGATGACAAATAGTTATAATTTCAATGAAAAAAAAGGAAACTTTGACTCCCAAAAACATTTATAAAATGATCCCAACATTATTCTGACAATTGACTGTAATTGTACCATTTGGTACAGGGAAGGAAAGGCAGATCATTAATTTTTATCTCTGGTTATTATTGTGTTTTAATATGAAAAAATATTACCAAGGATTAAATTCTAACTGACACCATACATATTTTTGTATGTGTTATAATCTGAAGCCATGTACTTTAGACAGGCTTGGAAATTGCAAGACACGCATTTCACAGAACTGGTCATTTGGGTAGGAGGTGAGGATATCAAGAAAATCAAGTTTTACCAGGGCACAAGACAGGAGGTAGTCTTGAGGGGATTGTTATTCAATCATAAATGACAAAAATATTGACCTGACTGACCTAGAGCAAGAATGTACCCATTGACGTGACATCGGACACCTGAAATGAATATGATTTGTTTCTGGTCAGCAACAAATAACAAGAATGTACATTGTATTAGATTGGTGTCACATACACAAAAATGTATCTGAAATTCTCTTTAATAAATATATTTTGCAATAGATAGGTTATTGTGAAACCTAACAAAACATTTCACTCTTTATTTTATTCTGTCTAGTGCCACCCTTGGTTCAGTTTGAGGTCTTGTCAACCTTTGTGATAACTTTATTTTACTTAGCTGTGAAACCTATGGTTCTCCATATAAAACAAAAATAAATCATTTATAAAAAAGGATCCTGTATAGTCAATATCTCCATAGGAGACGTAATTGTTTAAATGAAAACAGCTTTAACCACTTCAGCCCTGGAAGGATTTACCCCCTTCCTACAGCAATCAGTGCTATAAAAATGCACTGATTACTGTGTAAATGACACGGGCATGGAAGGGGTTAAAAATGAGGGGCCGATCAAGGGGTTAAGTGTGTCCTAGGGAGTGATTCTAACTGTGGGGGGGGGGGGGGTGGGCTACTACTCACAAGACAGCAATCACTGCTCTTGATGACAGTGAGCAGTGATCTCTGTCATATCACTTGGCAGAACAGGGAAATGCCTTCTTTACAAATGCATTTCCCTGTTCTTCTACTCCGTGACACGATCGTGGGCACCCGGTGGGACCCGCAGAACACGCGGCAGGCGGGTGCCCACAATGCCACATTGCCACATCTTAAAGGGGACGTACCTGTATGCCACATTGCCCACCGTGCCATTCTGCCAATGTATATCGCCATGCGGTGGTTGGGAAGGGGTTAAAGGGTAACTCCACTTTCTTATTATATTTTTATAAGAAATAATATAGCGTATACAATTGCGTCACAAGTCATTTTGTTAAAAAATTACCTTTCTTTTTTCATCTGCAGCTCTGTATTTTTCTGGAAAATGCAATATGGCAACCTGGAGGTGTTCTGTACACAAAATGTGTACAAAACACCCCCAGAAACATAATTTCCTGCTTGTGTGAATGACTCACTGATTATCCCAGAAGTCTGCACAAAGATTTACTTTCCACATGGACACAGACAAACTCACAGTGATTTCCTCAGAATAACAAAAGGTAGGACTCTGCAAAAAAGTTTGTTAAATGATTAATATTATGCAGAAATATGTATGAATAGTATCTATTTCTTGTAAACTAATGTGGTGTTATGTATTTTCAGCAAATATGGTACTGCTGGAGGTCTTCTGTGGGGTGCAGTAATGGCCTGGCGGGTAATATGGTCCATGCCTTGCACTGGCTAGCCTCTCAGGGTATTTGCCTGGGGGGCTTCTATAACCCTCAGTTGATGCTGCAGTGGGTGGAGTGGGAAGCCAGTGTAGGTGGTTCTGTCTTGGCCTTGGTGGGGCTTTGGTGCCTTTCTCCTGGAATTAGCGTGCAAATGGTTGCCAATGTAAGAGGAACACCTGATACCTATTGGCTTAAGTGATCACATGATTATTAGTCATACCTAGTCCCAAAGTATTTATTAGATGCCTTTTTGGAATTGTGAGCATACACTATGTTGGGAGAAACCTTGATACCATCTGGCTAAACCAGACTGATGGACCCATGGGTAGCTATCATGAACTTCTGGTCTGTTGGATGAGAGGGGCCATTAGATGATACTTGCAAATTTTATGACTATATGACTTTATTCCACCTTTACAACCCCATTTATGTGAATATTGTAATCCCATGTAGCTGCACACCTTTTCTCTTCCCTCTGGGCTGCCTGCAGAATATTGAACCCTCACCAACTGGATGTTTAGTAAGGAAGTCTGACTAATTGTCTAAATTGGGCAAAATGTGGCAGACATTATAAATAGTTGATTTATATGGCATTTTATTTGATTACTGCCTACAGCGACCTTCATGGATGTTTCAGGCATCGCTTTGTGCGCACCGCTGTTTATACCATACAGTATATGGCCAATTAGGCTTGAAACTCTAATATATATTAGGTACACAAGGTATCTATGTCACATGTATGTGATTGATTTATAGTGAATTGGGTGTACCCTCAGAAGCTTGTATATTGCAGATATCCACTCTATTCCCTGAGGAAGAGTTCATTGAAACATGCTGGGTCATCCACAAGATTAACATCATGTATTATACAAAATCTGTTGGCATTTATTTTAATGTCACGTGGACTATAGAGTGTTAAGACATACATACATCCTGTATGAGGACCAAGCATTTTTTGTCAGCCTTTCATGTCTTTTATGTTGTTTTATGAATTATTGTACAATAAAATTTGATGATTTTATATCAATTTTTGTGATAGTATGATATCAGCCTTGCAAAGCTTGGGCCGAAAAAAAACCTCCACATATAGAATTATAGGATGTTTGTGCACTTCTCCCTGTTTATTGTACGGATATGGAAAATATCCATATTTGGAATTCGTCTTCAAAGTAAATCTGTCATGTGAGTACACAAGTGAGATATAGAGGCTGCCATTGTGGACATCTCTTTCTGAAACTGCTAGTGGCTTGGCTGTCATTCTGGTGTTTTGGTTTCAATAAAAATAAGCACAAAAATGACTTTCTTAACTTACATGCATGTGACTCAGAAATCACTGGATTAAGATTGGCAGCCAGGCAACACGCATTTTCTAGAGGAAGGACAGAACGTTCCATACTTACATACATTCATAACAGATGTCGGTTAGGCAGCTGATAAGACAATGTTTTATTTATTTGACTAGCATGTTTCCATGAAAGTAATGTTTCCATAAAAAAAGCGACCAGCTCCCACTGTGAATGGACACTGCGGGAGCCAATCAGTGGACCCGATGTCTACCGGGACCAGCCCTGACAAATGATGAGAACGATGGTCTGCCTATGTAAACAAGGCAGATTGTCGTTATGTGACAAGGAAAGACAGAGAGAGATCTTGTGTTTCTGATAAGCAGGGACATGGATCTCGGTCTTCCCACATTAGTACAATGACAGTACATATTTTTTAGCACTGATCACTATATTGGTGTCACTGGTCCCCAAAAAGTGTCACTTAGTGTCCGATTTGTCCACCACAATGTCGCAGTCCCACTATAAGTTGCTGATCACCACCATTACTAGCAAAAAATAAAAATTACATAAAAATATCCCATATTGATTTGTTTGCATGCTTTAACTTTTGTACAAACAAACCAATATATGCTTATTGGGATTTTTTTTAATCAAGAACATGTAGCAGAATACATATTGGCCTAAACTGATGAAGAAATTTGTATTTTTAATTTCTTTTTCAATTGGGTGTGTTTTATAACAAAAAGTAAAAAATAATTCTGGGAAAAAAAAGGACATCAATTTTATTTGGGTACAACGTAGCATGACCGCGCAATTGTCAGTTAAAGTAATGCAGTGCCGTATCGCAAAAAATTTCCTGGTCAGGAATGGGGGGGGGGGGTAAATATGGTTTTGTTTGTCTTCCTTTGCCATTTAAAGCTGTATTAATCCCAAAACCAAAAATATAATGTATCAGTATATATGTAATCATTAGATGTGGTGGCTGTATTAGATTTCTTTTTAAGGCATGTTTCAGCACTGTTTTCCCCTGGTGATCTGGCCAATAACAAAACTCCTGTATTATACTCAAACCACTCTGGATGAAGGCCACAAAGGGTGCAGATTTGGACAGCAGCATTGTCAGGCTAGGAGCAATATAAAAAATGTTTGCTTTTGGCGTTAATACTGCTTTAACCTTCAAAATGAGAAGTTGCAGGCATTTCCACTGTGCTTTGCTGCTCCAAATTTGCATCTCAATCAACACAAATTAAGCCATTTACTTTTTTTTCACTTGTTTTTAATTTTTACTGTGGCACTACTATAGAGCTAAAATACAAAGTATACCTACTGTATGTGTGTTAAAGTGTATGGTAACCCCACATTTCATATTCCTGATATGTGTCTGTGTTTCCATGCACTTCTATTAAAATGTCTCCTGATTTCTTTGCATTGCTTCCATTCTGTAAAATACCTGATGATCCTGCCATTCCTCCCGCTTTCCTATTTCAGACTGACCATGCCCAGGGTATGAAAGCACGTCCATCCTAGAGTGGTTTGTTTTCTTCTTTGCATCCTACTTGGGAGCACATCCTGCCTGTCATCCTGGAGTCAGACTTGTGCTGACACACACTCCCAGCCCTTCATTGGGAAGATCAGTGTACTGTTGTTTCTCAGCCTCCTACTAACACACCCCTTGCAGTCTCCACCCCCCACCTCTCTAAGCCCCTTATACAGAGGTCATATGAGATCACTTATAAAAACATATATATACACACACACACACACACAAAGTTTTGACTTATAAAAGTAGGGGTTCACATATATTTTAAACCATAAAGATATCATCAAGCTTTATTGTTTTCAGATTAGCATTCACTATTTTAAAACTGAAAAATAAAGTCATCCTAAGCTTTAGGTATAGGTTAGCAGCAATGCAGCCCTTGTGTAGAAACCCATAGAAAATATTACAGTTCTCTCTGTGGGGATGTTCCTGAGTGAATGAGAAGATAGAGATGAACTCATTAATTAATCAGCAGGTTGAGAGGCCCCATGCTTTTAGCACATAGTGCTTCCTCTGTGGGCTACAGACTTCATAAAGGTTCTTATTTGTTCCTATTGAAATCTGAATTGAAATCATTACAGTCTGGTCAAATGGTGCTGCTGTATTATCTCTGTAAATTAAATTATAGCCAAAACTTTAAAAAATAAAAAAGCTAATTAAAAATTAATTTCAGGAATAAAACATATTGGAAAGCTAGTTTGTATTTTAAAAAAGGCAAAGTTTCATAAAAGACTGTAAATACAGAAATATTGATATAAATAAAGATATACAAGAATAAATGTAAATAGATCTGTGATTTTGTCCTAAATATGGATCTCTCCATAGTTAAAGAGGAAGTAAACCCTGATGAGTTTACTTCCTCTTTCATTCCCTGCAAAGGCAAAGCATAATGGACTACTATGCATCGCATAGTAGCCCATTATGTGTCACTTACCTGACACAGGAGCCAGCGAAGTCACCGCTGTCCCCTGTAGTTCGGCGCATCCATCTTCTCGGTGGGGTCTTGCAGCTCCGCCGCTGTCATTCGGCGAAGTTGCAATGACGTCACTCCCGCGCATGCGCACGGGAGCCCAGACGCGCGGCATCTTCGTCATCGAAGATGCTGCGCTCAGTGTGCCTGCGCGCCGCTGTCTACGGCGCATGCACCGTAGACAGCGGTGCCCGTCTTTGGGCAAATATCTCCTAAAGGTTTGGGAGATATTTCTTGGACCTACAGGTAAGCCTTAATCTAGGCTTACCTGTAGGTCAAAGTGGTTTGTAAGGGTTTACAACCACTTTAAAGGCATGCTTACTTGGCATAACATCATCTTATATATTTGACAAAAAAAGGGTATTCTATTGTGTTTGTGTGCCTAAAATTCATTAAATGTTTTTTTTTTTTCAAAAAATGTGCATTTGAAAAATCGTTGTGTAAATACTGGGTGACATAACACATTGCAAATCCCACCATTTTATTCTCTAAGGTCTCTGCTAAATATATATATATATATATATATATATATATATATGTGTGTGTGTAGCACTGACTCCTGAAGGAGCGGCTCATTTGATTTGGGCCTGCACTCTAGTAACAAAACCCCACTAACTTGCCTCAGTCCCCTTGACACAGCTGTGGTGCAATACAATACAGTACAATATAATATAAATATATCACAATATACCTGTATTGTCCTCTCAGGATCCACTGACTCCACCTGCTGAGAGAAAGCAATGCTCCACACAATGAGATACTTAACCAAAGTATATTTTACTATATATATTTGTAAATAGGTGATTACAACAATTGTACTGTCATCCAACATAGATTAACAGGACAATGAACTTTGGTAAAACAGTTACAAACAATATATATATGGGAGCTCCCCCTACTTTTATAGCTATGCGTGAGATCTCACTTAAAGTACTCAGTCTTTATCTTCGGATCTTCACTAGCAAGGGTAACTCCATATACATTTGTAATCCAAGGTTAAGGCAGGTAAAATTGAATTAAGGATGTTCCTAGTATTGCTTCCACAAATATAATACAGTGCTTGAAGTGTGATAGTAAGTAGGCCTTATGCCTACCTAGCGTCAGTTGCTATACTCCTTCTCCATGGGACTAGATATCCCAGCGAGGCCTGCATATAAGGCCGCGTACACACGCGGGGACTGTTCGCTCAACTTTGTCCGCTGAACAGTGTTTCAGCGGACAGTCCGCTCGTGTGTGGGCTTTCAGCGGACAGTTTCAGCGAACAGTCTGCTGAACAAAGTTTTTCGGAATTTCCGAAAAACTGTCCGCTGAAACTTGGTTTGAGCGGACAGTCCCCGCGTGTGTAGGCTTGTTCGTCAAACTAAGTTCCGCGCATGCTCAGAAAGAATTTATACGCCGAAGGTTGCATTGCAGTGTATAGGACGTCGTTTTCTAGTCCCGTCGTACGTGCCATTCACGTCATCGCGCACGGTTTCAGCGGACTGTTCGTTCGTCGTGTGTGGCCAAGTCCGTCCATGCTAATTTTGAGCGGACTGTCCGCTGAAACTGTTTGACGAACAAAGTTGAGCGAACAGTCCCTGCGTGTGTACGCGGCCTCAGTCTGACTAGGTGCAATGGTTTAGAAAACAATGGGTAGCAACCCACTCACCAACTGGATTGGAACCTTGGTATGGTAACATTGGTCCGGTAATTGCAGCTTGCTTCTGCGTCAGCCAGCTCCGTCAGTCCATCCAGTTCCGACAGGTGGACCTGGCCTTCCGATGCTCAAACGAGTGTCTCTGGATCCTCTCAATCCGATCTCTGAGTTGCTGGCACTTCAGATCACTCACACAACAGAGCAGGGTTGTGCTCCGCACAGGCAATAGGTCACTTCCTCCGGGAGGCCTCTGCACAAGTCCTCACAATCAGGCCATGCGTTCACAAGAGACCTAAAATGGCCGCTCAGGGTCCTTTTATCTCCTACCCAGCATGCAATGCAAGAGAGGGTGTCCATGGGTAGGTCACTGAGCATCCTGGGTAAAGGGGTCAACTCTCCAATGTAAATAACAGTCACTTCCTGTAAATAGTTCAATGCTTGAAAGCCAAATATCATTTAAGTTCACTTTCAGTATTTGGCCGCTAGATGGTGCCAAACACTAAGCTATAGAACTGTCCCTAGACTTTCATTATAATGCTAATACACATCAAAATACAAGGATATCAATGCTACATATATATATATATATATATATATATATATATATATATAGAGAGAGAGAGAGATCTATATATACACTCACCAGCCACTTTATTAGGTACACCTTTCTAGTACCAGGTCGGACCCCCTTTTGCCATTAGAACTGCCTTAATTCTTTGTGGAATAGATTCAACAAGGTGTTGGAAGCATTTCTCAGTGATTTTGGTCCATATTGACATGATGGCATCACACAGTTGCTGCAGATTTGTCAGCTGCACATCCTTGATGCAAATTTCCCTGTCCACCACATCCCAAAGGTGCTCTATTGGATTGAGATCTGGTGACTGTGGAGGCCATTGGAGTGAACTCGTCATGTTAAAGAAACCAGTTTGAGATGATTTGAGCTTTGTGATATGGTGTATTATCCTGCTGGAAGTAGCCATCAGAAGATAGGTACACTGTAGTCATAAAGTGATGGACATGGTCAGCAACAATATTCAGGTAGGTTGTGCCATTTAAACAATGCTCAATAAGGGGCCCAAAGTAAGCCAAGAAAATATCCCCCACACCATTACCCCACCACCTGCCTGAACTGTTGATACAAGGCAGGATGGATCCATGCTTTCATGTTGTTTACAGCAAATTCTGACTCTACCATCTGAATGTCGCAGCTGAAATTATGGCTCATCAGACCAGGCAACATTTTTCCTAACTTCTATTGTCCAATTTTGGAGCCTGTGCAAACCGTAGCCTCAGTTTCCTGTTCTTAGGACAAAGGGGTGTCACCCGGTGTGGTCTACTGCTGCTGTAGCCCATCTCCTTCAAGGTTCGATGTGTTGTGCATTCAGAGATGGTTGTAATGTGTGGCTATTTGAGTTACTGTTGCCTTTCTATCATCTCCAACCAGTCTGCCCATTCTCCTCTGACATCAACAGGGCATTTTCGTCGCTCACTGGATATTTTCTCTGTTTCAGACCTTTCTCTGTAAACCCTAGAGATGATTGTGAAAATCCTAGTAGATCAGCAGTTTTTGAAATACTCAGACCAGCCCATCTGGCACTAACAACCATGCTATGTTCAAAGTCACTTAAACCTTATTTGTTGCTGCCATTTGATTGGCTGATTAGCAGTTTGTGTTACCAAGCAATTGAACAGGTGAACCTAGTAAAGTGGCTGGTGAGTAGGGATATAAAATGGCATGCCCCCCCCCCCCCCCATCCATACCAGGCCCTTTGGGTCTGGCATGGAATCTTAAGGGGAACTCCATGCCAAATTTTATAAAACAAGTGGTATGGGTTCTCCTCCAAAATCCATACCAGGCCCTTATCCAACCTCATGTGCCGTCAGAGGGGCCGGAGTCATCCAGTTATGTCAGTGGGTGGCCCTGCCCTTGCCTATATAACAGCTGTCACAGCAAAAAGACAGCAGTCAGGGGGGGGACACCTCCCATGGAGGCGGAGTATTTTACTTTTTTTTTCTATATTTCTTTAGTTTGGCACCATGATTAAAGATGAATGGACATCACGGGATATAGCTATATCTATATATACACTGAGCAAAATTATAAATGCAACACTTTTGTGTTTGCCCCTATTTATTATGAGCTGAACGCAAAGATCTACAACTTTTTATATGTCCACAAAAGGAACTATTTCTCTCAAATATCGTTCACAAATCGGTCTAAATCTGTGTTAGTGAGCACTTCTCCTTTGCCGAGATAATCCATCCACCTCACAAGTATGGCATATTAAGATGCTGATTAGACAGCATGATTATTGCACAGGTGTGCCTTAGGCTGGCAGCAATAAAAGATCACTCTAAAATGTGATCCCAGTCTGTGTATCAGTCTGCCCAGGGAGGAGTGAGACAGTGGTGAGAGTCCCTGCTCTCATGCACATTGCTGGTTGGGATCAGGCTCAGGTAAGTATAAGGGGGGCTAGGGGCAATTTTGCATTTTGAATCAAAAGATTGGGGTAAAGAGCCAATTACGGCAGCTCTTTACCATGTGATCAGCTGTGTCCAATCACAGCTGATCATAGTGTAAACAGAATTTGCTGGTTATCAGCAATTCTCCCCTCACACTGACAGCGTGTGAGGAGAGGAAAGCCAAAAACCAGAAAATCCACACAGGGGACATCTGCACTGACAATCGGGGCAATGATCATCTGTGTCCTGATGATCAGTGCAGCCCCAACAGTGCCCATCAGTATTGCCAATCTGTGCCCACCACTGCTGCCAATTTGGGCCAGTAAGTGTCAATCAGTGCCGCCTATCAGTGATGACTATCAGTGCCCATCAGTGCTGCTTATCAGTGCAGCATCATCAGTGTAGCCTCATCAGCCCACATCAGTGAAGGAGAAAAATAATTTAATTACAAAATGTTCTAAAGCCGCTTACACACGTAGCCGTCTGTCCGACGTACTTAGAGCCATCTATCCGACGTACTTAGTCTGGCGGATTTCCCGCCAGGCTGTCCATCGGACTTTCCGAACGGGCTACTTGCCCACACACGGCACTTTTTCAGCGGACTAATACGGCGTACTAAGTCCGCCGTACTATCCGCCCTACTGAACGGACTCGCCCACGCACGCGGAGAGAAGTCCGCTCATTTTGAGCGCGTCTCCAGGTAGGCGGGGCCCGCGAAGGAGACGTCGCTGGCCCTGCCCCCTGGTATGGACTTAAAGGGGAACCCCAACGGCGAAAAAAATCGGCGTGGGGGTCACACCAAGTCCACAACAGACCCTTGTCCGAGCACGCTACCCGGCCGGCCAGGAAAGGAGGGGCGAGCGAGCGCCCCCCCTCCTGAGCCGTAACAGGCCGCGTGCCCTCAACATGGGGGGTGCCTTGGGGAAGGCCCCCCCACCCAAAGCACCTTGTCCCCATGTTGATGAGGACAAGGGCCTCTTCCCGACAACCCTGGCCGTTGGTTGTCGGGGTCTGCGGGCGAGGGGCTTATCGGAATCCGGGAGCCCCCTTTAATAAGGGGGCCCCCGGATACCGGCCCCCCACGCTATGTGAATGAGTATGGGGTACAATGTACCCCTACCCATTCACCTGTAAAATAAAGTACAAAAAAAACACAACACACAAGATAAAATAGTTTATTGCACAGCTCCGGGGGTCTTCCGTCTTCGGGGGTCTTCTCGCCGGACTCCTCCGCTATCTTCTTGTAGCTCTTTTACTAGCGGAGGAGTCCGGCTTTCTTCCTCGCCGCCGCCCTCTTCTTCCGACTTCGGGGGTCTTGTCCCCCCTCTTCGGTTCTTCTGCCGGGCCACCGCGCCTTCTTATAGCTCTTTTACAGGCGGTGGCCCAGTCTTCTGTCGCCGCCGCCGCCGACCCCCGCCGCCTTCCGTTCTTCTTCTTCTTCTTCTCCTGGAGATGTTGACTCGATGTTCTCTGCCGCCGCAATGCCAGGGACGCGCTGCACTGCGACTTATATAGGGACAAGGGGCGGTGTCACATGGGTTGGTGTCACATGGTGACCCCACCCCCTTACGATATCACAGTCCCGGAGGATGCCGGGACTGTCGCCATGTGACATCAACCCATGTGACCAACCCATGTGACACCGCCCCTTGTCCCTATATAAGTCGCAGCGCAGCGTGTCCCTGGCATTGCGGCCGGAGAGAGCGTCGAGTCAACATTTCCAGGAGAAGAAGAAGAAGAAGAAGAACGGAAGGCGGCGGCGGCGGCGGCAACAGAAGACCGGGCCACCGCCTGTAAAAGAGCTATAAGAAGGCGCGGTGGCCCGGCAGAAGAACCGAAGAGGGGGGACAAGACCCCCGAAGTCGGAAGAAGAGGGCGGCGGCGAGGAAGAAAGCCGGACTCCTCCGCTAGTAAAAGAGCTACAAGAAGATAGCGGGGACAAGGTGCTTCGGGGTGGGGGGGCCGCGCGGCCCCCCCTTCCCCAAGGCACCCCCCATGTTGAGGGCACGTGGCCTGGTACGTCTCAGGAGGGGGGGCGCTCGCTCGCCCCTCCTTTCCTGACCGGCCGGGTAGCGTGCTCGGACAAGGGTCTATTGTGGACCCCCACGCCGATTTTTTCGGCGTTGGGGTTCCCCTTTAAGTCCATACCAGGTGGCGGGGCCAGCGACGTCTCCTTTGCGGGCCCTGCCTACCTGGAGACCCGCTCGAAATGAGCGGACTTTTCTCCGGGCGGGAAAAGTCCGTTCATTTCAAAAGTACGGCAGACTGGCATACACACGGCCCGATTGTCCGCCGAAATGCGAGTCCGACGGGAAGATTGGAGTGCAAAACTACATTCTAAGTCTGCCGTACTTTGGGGTCAAAAAAGTATGCCGGAGGCTACACATGGGGGGATTGTTTGGCGGACTTGAGTTTGCCGGACTTTTCCACCCGCTTGTTTGATCGTGTGTACGCGGCATAACAGAAACTAAGGAAAACTTTTTTTGTTTCAAATTTGTCAGTTTTTTTTGCTTGTTTAGCAAAAAATAAAAAAACCCAGTGGTGGTTAAATAACACTAAAAGAAAGTTCTGTCTGTCTCAAAAAAATGATAAAAATGTAGTTTGGGTACAGTTTTGCATGACCACGCAATTGTCATTCAGAGTGTAACAGCGCTGGAAGCTGAAAATTGGCCTGGGCGGGAAAGGGATGAAAGTGCCCTGTAGGCAAGTTGTTAAGTAATTGTTATTATGGCATTTTTATCTGCTTACTTGTCCATATTAGCATCAGTATTAACCTGAAATCTAAGAATACTAGCTCAATATACCTTTTTGAAAATCTGGCCAATCTGAAAATAATTAAGCCGCAAAGAAAAACAAGATGTCCAATTTGTAGATGTGTCCAATTAATTGTAGATGTAGATTAATGTCCTTTCCAGTATACAGTTTGCTAGAAATTTCTGAAAATTATTTCTACTATTGCTTGCCAACCACTCCACGCAGGCCTGTTACATTTTCTAATAATATTGTATTAGGTAGATCTTCTAATTTGTATAAAGCATGTACTAAATTCATATGTGGTACTACTGCATGAGATTTTAATGGAGATCATCTCATCTTTTTTAAACTATACAAATCATCTAGCATAAAAATAATAAATGAGCTGACTTTGTTTTGAATGAGTTTTAGCCAAAGTTAGATAAATGGTTGTTTTAACCTAAGTGTTACAGACAAGAGAATGTGATGAATAGACCTGATAATCACTGCAGGAAATCCTTCTTTAGAAAGTGCATGTTAGATTTTTAAATAGAGGAAACCAAGAAGACCATAGCATTTATCAGGGTTTTAAATGAAAACAACATCCATTTCTAGAAAAATATTCACTTTATGATAAATGAAGATTTACCATATCAGAACGTTTTATCATTACAACACTGTAGGTGCACAGCTTACATACTATTTGGAACTAAAGCTTTAGGTTACAAATGGCCAAACCGAACCTGTAAGGGGAACTATGATTGGGCAGGTGTTGGTGCCAAATTGTACAGTTCCCCGCACCACTTCTCCAAACTTAAATGTAACTTTTCTGTGACATATTACATTGACATAATAGCAGAATCTTCAGTGTGGAATGCCACATGCAAGGTTAGACTTTCTGTAGCAGTCATTTCAGCTCAAAGTGCAGGTACTCACCTTTGAGCCATCTTCCCTCTACTCCTGCATCCCTTTCCTTGGGAGCAACACAGAATTGGGACCAATTTCCCATGTGTACTAAATCCACAGCATTTAGCTACCATCTCCAAGTCACAGTCAAGGCACTCTCATTAGTTTTCCATTCTCTTCCCCATGTCTTTTTCATAGCTCTGCCCAGCCAGGCTTGTTTCCATATGATACATTCACTCCCAGGCTTCACCACTGCTCACATAGAGGACTCTGTCCAGGGCTCCAATGCCCATGTTCTGTACCAAATCACCTAGGGTTTCAGCCCTAAAGGGCCCTTCATCCTAGGGCCCTTTAGATCACCACCAAAGGAGACTACATCTTAGCAGGTCTGGGGTATCTCTCTCCCATGCCCTGTCAATATTGCCTAAGGACGAACTTTTCTAAAAGGGGAGCTAACACTTAAGTACAACTTTAATGCCCCCCCCCCTCCCGCAGATCCATTTCCTTGCCTTTTCCTGTTCTCCATCTATCACTTATATCATTCATTAATCCCAGACACACCTTTTATACATGGTAAGCATCTGAAATCACTTGGAAACTACCTAAAGGCTTGATAGCCTCATTACCAAGTACTGAGCCAATGAATGCTAACCTTTTACTTCACTTGAATGTATGTACACGTGTATGTTATGTAGAGGTACCCCCCCCCATATGTGACCCTATGAATATATGATGACTTGAGTTCTCCCTTGTACAGAGGCTGCTGGCACACCAAAGCACAGTTTAAAAGAACGCTGACACAAGAAAACAGAATTTATTATGATTTATTGCTAGAACTTGAACAACGGTAGAGGGTGCAGGGTATGGGATACTCCAGACTGTAAAATTTAATAAGAGGACTCCTCTGTGCTACACTCCCTAGAGGTAGATTCTTGCTAAACTTCAGGATACAGTTTCCCATGAGTCATCATGGTCTTGTAGAACAGTCAGTACTCACATGGCCAGGGAGCAGCTATACCCTTTTAGCTTCCTCTAGACTCCTTCCAGTGAGGCTTTGCAGACTGCATTCGTCATGGGAAATTTCGAGATGTCGAGGATAACTTTGGAAATCCCCCCCTCATGTTCTGCAACATGCAGAAAGCAGTAGGGATTAATCATATCTACAGTCTGTGAACTCTAGCACAGTCTAAAGCAATTGAAGGCCAACTCACTGGTTAAATTGAGACCAAAGGAAAAAAACGAAAGCAGCTCTACCCAGTGGTGTATTTAGGTTTTGTGCTGCCCTAGGCCTGGCTAAGTTCATGCACCCCCTAATTTAAATATGAACCCCCTTCCTGTCAAGGCCCCACCCCTTCATTTTTAAGATGCGCCCTGTCATCTTCATGGGAGGAGGACAGGAGGACGCTGTGGGAAAAAGACAGAGGGACGCCGCGGGAAAAGGACAGAGGGATGCCACGGGAGGAAGATAGAGAGGGATGCAGCATATTTTCATTTGGTGGGCAAGGGGATATGTGCTGGGTGCTTTGGGAGGCTCTTATACTGAAGTTGCCTTCTTCCTCTGTGGCTCCTCCTCCTCCTAGCTGTGTACACTAGAACATTGGAGCTGAGGAGGAGGAGGAGCCAAGGAATGTGTGTGGCTGACAGTGGGGAGAGAGGTGTTGGCTGCTATGGAATGCTAATCGCCGTTTGTGGGACCCCAGGCCGCAGATGTCCTGGGTGTCCACACTAGCGCACCACTGTGTGGCCAGTTACTGAAACTTAGTGTCGGAACTTGTTGTTTTGGCACTTCCTAATGGCTCAGTCCCTGGGAACAGCAATGGATAATGGCCAACAGGCCCTCTTACCAGACCCGTTGAAACCGCAAACATGATCCCTTTGGCTGGACATTCGCTCGCTCTGGGTTGCCCAGGCTGTCTCTAGTCAGTAGTGTAGCATGTCTGTATCCTGGCAGTGGCTTCATCTATCCCCCCCTTATGGCTCTCTCTGGTGCTATGGGTACAGCATGGCTCCCTCTCTGGTGATGCGGGTACAGTGTGGCTCTCTAGAGGTGTGGGTACAGCCTGGTTCCCTCTCTGGTGGTGCCGATACAACGTGAATCTCTTTCTGGTGGTGTTGGTACAGCGTGGCTCTCTCTCTGGTGGTGCGGGTACAGAGTGGCTCTCTGGTGGTGCGGGTACAGTGTGGCTCCCTCTCTGGTGGTGCAAGAACAACGTGGCTCCCTCTCTGGTGGTGTGGGAACAATGTGGCTCCCTCTCTGATGATGCGGGAACAACGTGGCTTTCTCTCTGGTGCGGGAACAGTGTAGCTCTCTCGCTGGTGGTGCGGGTACAGCATGGCTCTCTGGTGGTGCGGGTACAGCGTGCCTCTCTCTCTGGTGGTGCAGGTACAGCGTGGCTCTCTCTCTGGTGGTGCAGGTACAGCGTGGCTCTCTCTCTGGTGGTGCAGATACAGCGTGGCTCTCTTGTGGTCCAGCACAATCTTGCTTGTAGAACAACCCCCCAGGACCAGCTGGCACTGTATGAATTTCCTGACAATAGCACAATCAGACCAGTAGCAAATTTCCTTTCCATGCAGGGACTGCAGGCACCTTTGGTTGTGTAGCAAAAAATCCCAGTGCTCAGCTGTCCTACTCCTGTGACTATTGATACCAGCACCACCTCTTCAGGCACTGCCAGCCCGCCAGGCTAGAGCTGCCTCTTTCATTAGCAATCCTGGCTAAGACTCAACAGTCCTCCCAGACTGACTCTGCATCAATCCCAGGCTGCTAGCACCCAGTCTTCTCAGGCATGCATCTCAGTCCTCTGACTGTAACACTCACCAACCCTACTGCCTGTCTTCCTCCCTGGAAATTTGCCCGGCAGTCTTCTCCTGCTGTCCTCCACTTGCTCCCGTGCCTCTGGTCATGAAGAGGGTTCCTTTCTGCACCCGAGCCTAGGCCCAAGGTCACCCCCCCAAACTAGGGGCACCTACAAGAGCTACTGACAGCCTAACACTCCATCTCCAGCTTCCACCTGAACTCTACAGCCCCAGCTGGGCTGACCCTGAGTATTTAAGGGGGCCTGCCCCATGCCAACCCATCTGTTGGGGATTGGTCAGGGCCCTCACGAATATTCCAGGCAGCTCCTCCTCTCCTCCACTCCCATTTTTCTAGAATCTTCTGTAAGTTTCTAGAAGTAGGAGGAGGTCTCAGAGATGCTGCATGTGAGTCATCCTGCCTCCCTGAGTCACTCAAACTGTGACCCAGAAAAACACACAGGCTTGGCTGCCAGCCAAGCCTGAACAATTTACCTACTCTTACCAAAGATACTAGCACTCTAGCAACACAGCTAGGGAGTGCTACACTAATTTTACCTACCACCTAGCAGCTTACTTAAGAGGGCGCTACAGTTATGAAATATGTCTTCACCTTCACTTCAACTAGCCCTTTCTTGAGGTTGGTGTGTTTCTTACCTCTGGCATATTTACTGGCCTCCTGGACTCTGCTACTATTGCTATTCACCTGAAATACTCCAGATGAATGACAAAGTAATCTGTTGCCAACATGACTTGTAAAGGGAAAGATGAAACAGTAGCTGTGGCCAAGTGGCAAGATGATACTGATTCCTCTGTGCAGATAAACAAGGGCCTAAACATGCTAAGAAAGCCAAGTATGCAGCAGCAGAACTTGCAAAATATGCATGGACATATTTCCACAAAGGGGAGAAAGCACAGTACTATATAGCCTGCATTATGCAATGCTGGAGCTGGTAATCTCCTAGAGACAAAGGGCCTACAAGGGACTAACACACTATTCTGGGACACAGTGGGGGTGATTTACTAAAGGTAAATCAACTGTGCAAATGCAGTTGTTCTAGAGTTTTGGAAATAATGGGGAGCTCTGCTGACTTCCACCAACAAATCATAAGCAAGCAAAAATGCTGTTTTTTATTTTTCTTGAATGAGATTGAGTATTCTTTGTAATGTGAGGTTTTAACACATTTACAAAGTGCACGGTATATTTGCCTTTAGTAAATCTACGCTAATGAGTACACATAAGACTGGGACTTTGCAGCCATTGCTTCCTGAGCAGGCAACTGCACAGGCTGATACAGACTCTTTGCAATCTGACCAAGAACCTACTCTAAAAGGAACCGTGTCAGCTATTACTAAATGTAATACCTCTTTTGGTCAAGTTAAAGGCAAAATCAGGATATAGGAGAAGCAGTCTCTGTGCTTAGGCATTATTTTCAGAAAATCAAAGAAAGAACCGCTGCAGTGATGAGCAGAATAAGTTATGTTAAGGAGAAAATTGCGCCCCCCTCAGGGATGAGCAAACTGTGCAAAGTTTGAATTTGCTGAACCCAGCAAGAATTCTGCGAAACCCCAAACATGTCACCTAAATTCCACCAAAGTCTTTTTTTTCCCTGGCCTTGTAAAGTTTGCAAGCTTCTGTTTAACAAAGAGGCATGCGTAGCTGGGCACCGCCTTGGGGAACATGTGTTTTCCTTTAGGGCACACTTGCCACAACCCCCTCCTTACTAGTCCACCCAGACTGCATATCTGGATAAGAGTCTGGTATGAATTTTAAGGGGAAGCCTATGCAACCCCCCCCCCCCCCCCTGCACAGTACTCATTCTTGAAACACACAAGCAAGTTGAGTTTTTATGAATACATGTGCATGATGACACATTACTGGTCTTGAATGCTTTCAAAGTATTAAAGCATATTGTGGGGTGTTTTTATTCAAGAAACAAACCTAATCAAGATCTCCATGATGCAGTGGGAGGCATTGGTGACCAGATAGATACATTAGATTGAACAGGCATACATATCTTCCCATAACCAACATACTGAGGCTTAATGTCTGGAAGCACAAGATACTTTGAAGTATTTATCCAGCTGTAAAGCAGACAATAAGAAATGTCTTTTTTTGTATGGGTGTCCTTTTAGCTATTATTGTGAAATTGCAACAAACCTCAAAGTTTATTGGGGTCTTAATATCAGTTGTGGTTTTAAGGATGCCCAAGCCTTTATCTGAGCTTTGGAATTTTGTAAAATGTAAAAACCTACAGGAATTTTTTTACCCGTGGAACTTGTTGATGTATTGTGCCAAATAAAGTTGGTAACAATATTCTTAAAAATACAAAATATATTAAATTTCAAAATTTAAATCAGACATATTATACACTACACATGTCATAGTGAAATTTCTTCACAGTTTGTCATGTTGCAACCAAAAACGTAAATGTATTTTATTGGGATTTTATGTGATAGACCAACACAAAGTGGCACATAATTGTGAAGTGGAAGGAAAATGATAAATGGTTTTTAAATTTTATTTACAAATAAATACCTGAAAAGTGTGGCGGTATGGGGTATGAATACTTTTTAAAGGCACTGTATGTGTATGCAACCACTATAAATAGTGATTGTTCACTTGCTCGGTGGACATACTTACATATCAACAGAAAAAAAAGAGGTAAAAGCACAAAGGACACAATCCAAAGGATAAATATAGCAGGGATAACAATGGTGTGAAAGTGAATCCACAAGGTAAGCTTTGTCCAGGAGCTTAAAGTGGAGGGCCACCCTAAAAAATTTTTTATAAAAAAGGTTTTTTTACTTACCGGAAACCCTTGTTGCTAGGCAGTCTTCCTAATCTGCCTCTTCCTATTCCATGGCGCTTCTTCCTCTTCGGCGAGCTGCCCTGTTGTCTTCTGGGACATGTGTGTGTCCCAGAAAACAACTGGGCCATTCACAAAACGCTGTGCGACTGGGGCATGCATAGTAGGAAACGGGCAGTGAAGCCACAAAGCTCCACTGCCTGTTTCCCTTCGTTAAGATGGTGGCGCCGGCACCCGATCCGATGGATGGATCGGCCTCGGGCGGCCGACACCACAGGCTCGCTGGACAGGTAAGTGTCCTTATTAAAAGTCAGTAGCTACAGTGTTTGTAACTGTTGACTTTTTTTGCCTAGAACACCGCTTTAAAGAGGAGCTGACAAGGGGCCAAGGCGCACAGATGGGCTAGAAGTGGTGAAAAATAAATACTATAATATAATAGACAAGGTAATAGTAAAAATGGAAAAGAAAACTTTGTACAACATGTAAACTCACTAGAGATATCGTTCCACAAACATGACAGAAGTTACTATTATATGGAAACTTAAAGTGGAACTATGAACATTTTTCTTCATTTTGCATAGAGTAAGAGAGAATTATAAACCCCGTTGTTGTTTTTTTCTGCGCTCTTTGCCCCATTGGAGAGATTTACCTCCACTTCCTGTTCCATAGCCAAAACAGGAGGTGAGGGTAAATCTCTGCAAATTAAAGGGAATCCCTTGGAAAACCACTAGAACGAGTGTCCCCATTGTAAGATTTTCCTTCTATTACTTTTCTGGAGACAACCCAAAAATTGGGATGTTCTTTTACTTTCACTTTCAAAGCTAATGATAAACAGGACAAATAGGGTGAATCTCCCTCACGGGGCACAGACAGCAATACAAGCTTAACAGATGTTCTTTTACCTCTCCACTCTATCCAAAACTAAAGAAAAAGTTTTGCCTTTAGTTATACTTTACAGTAAGAATTATAAGGATCTGCAGGTTCCCAGCTCCTATAGGCCAGCTCCTTGTTGACCACTGACATTCCAATTTTAGCAAAGCTATTAGCCAACAGAATAATAAAAGGTAATTAGCTACTTTATCCAATCAGATCAGTCGTTTTGCAAATTATGTCCATCACAAATATTCTAAGAAGACTTTATATCAATATGCAAACACCAGAAGATAACCAGGGAAGTCAGGCATTACCATCCCTTGATGCAGCTAAAGCCTTCGATAGTGTGTGGAGTGAGTACACCTATGGGAGGTGCTAAAGTGCTTCAGTATTAGGGAGAACTATATCTTCTGGATACAGCTACTATATTCCCATTGCCACGAATAGAAGAGGGAGGACCAATATACATAGCGCGATCTCTAAGCATAACCAGTTAAATATAGCTCCCATAATTCAAAAATTTGAACCAGATATAAATCCTAGAACAAATTGATGCTATCAGGGTAAAGGACCATGCAAAGCCGCAGATGGATTCTGGTGGCAAGAAAGCGCCTTGAGGCGATTCAGTTCGAATTGGTAGCGCTATACACTCATTCAAGTCACTCATTCATTCATCAGTGATGGACAGAGCTAAAATACAATTTTTCAAAAACTCCTCTGGGAACAAAATTACCACAGATAACTTTAGAGAGGTGCCACTATTGTAAGGACGATGGAGGTGTTTCCCTTCCTAAACCCTGTATGTATTATTTATTTTTGCAGCACCAGCATATTGTTGGTCGTCTTTGTGTATGTGGAAAGGGGGAAACAAGGTTTGAGATATTTCGTCCAGGAGTTCCACTGTACAAATCATTTGCAGACTACAGATTTATATGAAGCTCTAGAGGCTAATATGCTAGCTTTGTCTAAAAAAAACCTGCCTATTTATACCTTGATGCACATGATATAGTGAAAACTTGTTAGCTACAGAGAGTTATGTTATATATCTCTGTCTGTAATATTCCAAATTTTATTGAACTCAGTGAGTTAAAGCTAATATGGAGATTGGTAGTCCAAATTTCAGGTTCACAAAATAAATCAATTAATGGAAAACAGAGAGCTGTAAACATTCAGATCATTACAACAACATTTTTAAAGACTCCAAACTATCTGGTTTCTGTTTATACAGGTTCTTCATGCTTTTCAAGTACAGGAAAAAGAGCAGACTGGGGGACTAAGCCCTTGTACACATGGTCGGACATTCCGACCACAAAATCCGTCGGAATTTTTCCGACAGATTTTGTCTGAAACTGGTGTTGCATACATACGGTCGGACAAAGTTGTTGGAAAATCCGATCGTTCAGAACGTGATGACATTCGTTAGTTACTATGGGACTACTTTCATGCTAGTTGCTAATAGCTTTGGTCTCGTAATTTGATCTGAGCATGCATGGCACTTTGTCCGATCGGAATTCTCTACAAACGATCGGATCATGTTGTCGGAAAATGTTATATCCAGCTCTCAAACTTTGTTGGTCGGACATTCCGACGGAAAAAGTCTGATGGATCTGAATGATCAAAAGTTTTATCTTGAACTATATAGAATGAGTCCAGCTGGGAAAAGGATAGAGCACTATACAGTATGTGGGAGGATGTCTTGGCCAATGCCCACAAGGCCTTTTTAGCTCTACGTTGTAGTGATATCCCATTATACACATACACATATGATTTAGAAGGTATTAAACAATGAAAAGAATACTTGCTGTTCAAAGATTTTATTGGTATTTATCACAAGAAGCACACAGTACAATGCAGTAAAGTAATAACTGTAACGCATAAAACAGTGAGGAGCGTCAATCAACATAGAGTAACAATATCGAGTCTAGGTATCATAACTTGTAAACAGGGCTCCTATACAAGTGGTCTAGGCAAAAATACAGTGACAGCAGGATAGATATTTTAGGGACGGAGGCCCCAATTGCGTAACGGGTAGAGGTTAAAATTATGTCCAATACAATGAAGTTAAGCTGTCATGAAAGTTCAGGTACTGTATAGATCTGTGTTTGTGTAGTAAAATTGTAAAAAGAGGAGGGGGGAAAGAGAGGGGGTTAGGGCTTATGTCCAGTGGTGTAGAAAGGAAAATGGAAGAGAAAAGAGCAGAAAAGGGTGAGAAGGAAGTAGAGGGGTGGTCGGCAGGCTCGCACACACCCAAATCAGCCGGCTTCGAGGTATTTCCATTCGGGGAGAGGTGTCATGGCTCCAGGAGACCTGGATCTAGGCTGGGGGGTAGGAAGAGGTCAACCCAGGGTTGCCACGTCTTCCGATGTCGTGGTAAGCGGTCTAAAATTGTCGCTTCTATTTTGCTGTGGATCATGGCCTGGGTTACCCTGTTTTTTACTTCTGTTATATTAAATGTAGGTGTTTTCCAGGCTCTCACTATAGTTTGTTTTGCTGCCGTTGTTAGCTGAAGGAACAGGCGTAGTTGGGTACGAGTATAATAGCTTGGTGTAAGGTTGAGTAGTGCCACCGTGGGATCAGGTGTGACAGTGACACGGGATAGTGTCGAGGCCATCTGGAATATTGCCGCCCAGAAGTATCTGTGCCACTGGACATATGAAAAGAATACTTTATACACTTACAGTATGTGAACCCCAAGGGAATGAGACAGAAGCAAAAAGTAACTGTGACAATATTCTCCTGCACATAGGTGTGATAGTCCAAGTTAGAAAACTCTGTAGTCCGAGGCGGATATTAATTTAGAACCTTGCTACCCTTTAGGACTGGGGTTGTCTTCAGAACTCTGTGGGAAATAGATTAAACAGAGTGCGCACTAGGGCCTAGTGCATTATCCAACAACAATTTTATTGAAGATAAAATTTTAAATGTATCTACTCACAAACATAGGTAGTACATGCTCTCATCTGGGCCACTACATGTGGCTACAATCTCCTGGCTTTGCCAAAACTTCGAGCTCGAGGAGGACCTCTCCATGGTCCCTGCTGGCTGATGTGTTTTGAAGGTATGTCCTTCTTCATCAGGGTTTCATCAGGGTTTCCAAAGTGGACATTAGTTCTGGTGACCCTGGGGGCACACTGGGATTTCTTCACTTCATAGGGATCTCCTCTTACTTCCTGTTTTGGATAGGGGTCAGAAAGTGAAGGGAAATCTCCCCTATGAGATATAGATGGGGAAAAAAAACTCAGCGTATACTAAATGGGGAAAAAAAAATGTCTGCCTTTAATTACACTTTAAAGTGAAGTTTCACCCAGAAATGGATCGGATTTCCAGGTATCTGCTCCCACTTCCGGGCATAGATTGCTGCACTTTGTGCGGCAAACTACAAAATGTCCGGCCCCTCCTCCTTCCCCCTGATGTCTTCTGGGTGACACACAGGGCCCAGAAGACAGCAGGTACCATTCAGATCAGGCAGCACAACTCGCACATGTGCAGTAGGAAACAGGCTGTGGCGCCGCAAGGCTTCCCTTCCTGTTTCCCTTAGTAAGGATGTCGGCACCTGCACACGGAGCCAAGGGACAGGCCAGCTTCGAGTGAGGACATTGCAGGCTCCCTGGACAGGTAAGTGTCCTTATATTAAAAGTCAGCAGCTGCAGTATTTGTAGCTGCTGACTTAATTTTTTTTTCCCAGGCGGAACTCCGCTTTAAGCTAACATGTTTCAGCTATACATGTGTGGCTATAAAGTAAACAGTGTCTAGCTGAAATATGTTGATGTAATGATAGCCAGTCCATGACTTCTTTCAGTTGTCTTTGTGGATTGGTGGCATGTGTAAAGTAAAATCTGTAACATTATGTATGTTTTCTTCTGGCTGCTTGGATACTTTACCTTGTATATTGGAATGAACTTTGAAACAAGGCTTCTAAATATAGTGACTTACAGAGTTGTTATTTTATGGATCAGTCCAATAATACTGATAGAAATCTCACCGTGATGACTGTCTCTTACATGTGATAAAAGGCTAATGCAGAACTATCAGCTCATTGCCTTATCAATTTCTGGAGTGCACATTGATCTTTACTGGGCACTGTGCTATACAGTATGCTATCATGTTGTGCTGTATATAATCACACTGGACTAACTTTTCATTACAATTATTATTAAAGAAGCCCTACTTAGTGATTGTGTTTTTTGTTATTAAATCTTGTTTCTCATATGATCATGTTATCCTAAATTATTTATTACCAGAGTCATCTTAAATAACTTTTGGATCTTGTGCATTCTGTCATGCAGCAACTACAATATGGATCTCACTCACATCCATTGTCAGAAAAGCATCCTCTTTGGGTGTTTTCAAATGTAGATTCAAGACATATCTATTCACCCAGGCCTATAACAATTCCTGACAACAATATTTTTCTTTAAAAAACCGAACACCATTTTGATAGGCGCATTGAGGAAGAAAGAAATAGAAATAGAATTATTCTTTTTTTTTTAATTAATAAAAAGACAAAGCAGTGTCTGTGTGGTCTAATGCAGCCAATTAGATTCAAGCTTTCTATTTTCCATTGGCGATTAGGGCGCACATAAAGTATTTTTTTATATTCTGTGTAAGATTATACGTGGCCAGATAGTAATTTGATCATTTGAGCAATTTAAGATCATTCCTTGTGATTATAGGGTTGTATAGGCATAATCTAATGGCAACTACTCAATTCTTCTAAGCAATAGGTATGCCCATTATTTAAAAAATTGATATCATAAATCAAATTCCTTAGATCAGCCTCACTGATCAGTTTCCTGTTAAAAAATATAAGTACTTATAGTATCCCGTCCAACATGAATGCACTGAGACCAGCTGCCAAGGGTAATGGCTGGACCATACCATGTTACCTTGTATAGGTGCATAGGTTGGCCATTATTTTCTGACCTGATGTCTGGTATGTGGTTTAGGTGGGCAGGGAAAGGGCAAGAGGATTTCATTGACAATTTCCCTTTTGATTTAACGTTGAGAAGTCCATGTGATTAGATGCTCATCCTTCATTTTTCTGCATTGAAACAGTAACAAACCTCTTACTATGCATTTATCCAGGATACTTCTGGCTGACCATGTGTAAGGGAAAAATTATCATTTAAACTATCTGAACTTGTTTTAACATCCAGACCATTATTCTCTCAAAATAAGGCAGGTGCTGGGTCTGAGTGTACGTAAGGGGAGCGTGCAGTACATTAACATGAATACTTGACTGAAACGATTGTGTATGTTATGTCACAATTGTTGTACTAAAGGGTGACTATGTGATGTCCCTGGCCAGTTTGTACTAGAAAGATGGTTGAGATGACCCAATATATCCTCTGGTGAGATAAGAAATCTCTTTTGTCAGCCATTCAGGTGTGATTCCTCTAAGTGGAGAGTGACACAAGGGTTATTACTCCAGGGAATTGTTATCTTGGAAGTAAAACTGGTTCACGCTAGGGGATAAACTGGGTGGGAGGGGTCAGAGTGTTTGACAATTCTTGCTGTGCTTGCATCCTGACTTACTTCATCAATACTGCATGCAGCTGTAGGGAGCTGGCTGTGTTCTCTGCTGCAAACCCAGGACTAGCAGTTCTCTCTCTTTAGCCTCCCTCCAAATATACCTACCCCCTCCTCTCTTCATCACAGTCTTAAATACTCTGAGTGGAATACAATGCAAAGAATTTGCAGTCTTGCTAATGTCAGTTTCTGCATGCTCTGAATAAGCCAAGAGGAGCCCTGAGCAACTCAGACATCTTCCCTCTTCTAAGGTAAGAGAATTCAGTTTTTACCATCACTACTACAACAACATAATGTCAATAAACTTAGTAACTAGATCCAGAATGAAGGAAGCCTGCACACTGAAGACAGCTTTACTGTGCAATGCAGATTGGGATATGTCAGAATGCAGGTGCAAGCATCATGCTAATGGTATAGGTATACCAGATGCTATATTCAGGAAATGATTCAAAACATTGCATTGAATGCCAGTTAACACATTACTATTCTCTTTGAGGAAATATTCTGCTAGGCTGGAAGCATGCAGGGGCATCTGTCAGATCCCTTCTGTTAAAAAAGCAGTAATTGGTGCAGTTGGTATGGCTGAGCACATTGACCATTTACCGTCTGCACTAAGAAACTTACTTGATCACGCTAAGGCAATTAAATACATAACTTGTACAATGCCATTAACTGATGCCTAGTCTAATATTTCTTATAATATGCTTATTACATAACCTGCCGCTGTTACTTATTGTGGCAGAGTGTCACATAATAATTGACACGAAAGGACAGGGTCATCCATCGGTCTGTAGAACTGCTGCCACTGTCGCAGGGATAGCTGTCACTCTGTACTGCACATGTGAACTAAATATAGAGCAAATAGATACATGTGAAAGTGGTGCATTGTATTAAAGGGAAAGTCAACATTTTTTCTTTAAAAATCTCAAAAATATATGAATCTAAAAAAGAAAAAGTATAAACATTTAACACTTTACAAAATGAATATAATTGTAAGGTGACAAAACCGTATTTAATTTTTCTCTTCCCATTGTCTAAACTGAATTGCCATTGCCATTATCATCATGTTAAGAGTTTTAACCAGAGATTGTCAACTGTCTCATTCGCAACAAATTGATTTCAATGTATTGAAATCTAGGTGACTGACAGCATGCATTTTAATTGCTCGGTAGCATGATTAGATTAAATTACCCTTGTAATTCATCCCTGAATCTAATACAGAACAGTCAAAAACTTTAAACCACCCAGAAAAGAAGTGAATATAACAGTGGAGTTGTTACCATAGTGACCAATACATAAAATGAAAGGTGAAAGTTATCGGTTGCAGTTCAAATGCTCCATATTTTTTCAGACTTTTGAATTAGACCTTTTGTATGAGTATATGTCAATTGGACAGTAGTGTTTTTTTCATATTCAGAAGAGTTATTTTCACCCTTGCCAGAATTTATATAAAAAAACCCAGCCAGGTACAGAGATTCTTTTTTGAATGCTGGTATTTGATGTAAATGCAGGCTAAACTTTTGTATATTGTACTTTAATTATAATTACAATACCTAAATATTCTTTATGGAAAATCCACTGTATACATGAGTAAAAAAATACAAAAGTATGCACATTACTTGATTAAATAAATAGATACCACTTGTGGGTTTTTAAGAACATATTATCTTGCATGGCAGAAGAAGACATGCTCATGAATGGTAAATTAAAAAAAAATCCCTGACTCAGCATACTCCCCTTTCATGTGAATAGGAAGATCATGCAAAAAGTGATGCCTAGTTTTATTTATAAAAAAAAAAAAAAATTGTAGAGCCATTAACTCTGTAAAACTTTATGTACATTAATTTTGTGAAAATGTGGGCAAAAACAATGGTCAATAGTCTATTTTCTCTCCAGGTCCAACATACATTCATGTATGTTGTTTATTCATGCAGTATAGAGTAAATCAGGATATGATGCATTATGGCCACTAGATAGAATTGATAATCATAGGAAATACATACTTTATTAGTAAAAAAAACACACACACACAAGACTAGTATGAAACTCAGCGCTAGAGCCCAAGAATTGCAAAGTAGTAAATAATAAATAGTATTGATTATGTTGAGATATCCATCTTTAAGAAGAAAAAATAAAAAATAAAAATAAATTAATAAAAACTAACAAAAAGTTACTTGTAGTAAAGTTGTAAAGAATGAGAAACTCTTAGAAAGTTTGTGTAGTGTTGGCTGCTGGCGATGGCGAGGCTGCTTCAGGTGAAGGCTGGGGACCTGGTAACTGTGAAAAGAGGGCTGGATAGGAATGGGAGAGAAGCACCAACCCAATATTAGTGCAGTATCATTTTAACCACTTAAGGACCGCCGCATGGCAATGTACGTCGGTGCAATGTACGTCGGTGCAATGGCACCGACAGGCACAAGCACGTACATGTACGAGCTCGCCTTCCAGTGGGTGGGGGGTCCGATTGGACCCCCTCCCGCTGGATGCGGCGGTCCGTTTTGCTGCAGGAGCGATCCGGGATGAGGGGATGGCCATTGGTTTCTGGCCATGCCCTCTCGATCGCTCCTGGCGAATGAGAAGCTTCCCCCGCTGTGTATTGTAAACACAGGCAGGGAGGAAGTGATGTCATTCTCCTCAGGGCGGTCTTTTTGACCGGACTACGAGGAGAAAACTGAAAGTAAGTGTGCACCAACACTACACTGACATGTAGGCACACATAGGCACACAACCCCTCCCCGCCATCACCCCCCCGATCGCCCTCGCCCCCCCTCCCAGTCACAGTGTCACTGATTGCAGTGATCATTTATTTTCTGATCACTGCATTTAGTGTCAGTTGTGACAGTAAAAACTGTCAGGGCAGTTAGTGTTAGGTCCAGGGTAGCCCCCTACCCCCCCAATAAAGGTTTAACCCCCTGATTGCCCCTAGAGTTAACCCTTTCACCCCCTTTTGCCAGTGTCACTAAGCGATCGTTTTTCTGATCGTTGCATTAGTGTCACTGGTGCCGCTAAGTAGCTAGTTATTTTTTTAGGTTCACCGCCAGGTTTTTATAGCGCTAGGTACCCCGATATACTACCCAATAATGGTTTTAACCCCCTGATTGCCCCTAGTTAACCCTTTCACCCCCTTTTGCCAGTGTCACTAAGCGATCATTTTTCTGATCGCTGCATTAGTGTCCCTAGTGTCGCTAGGTAGCTAGTTATTTTTTTAGGTTCACCGCCAGGTTTTTATAGCGGTAGGTACCCCCATATACTACCCAATAATGGTTTTAACCCCCTGATTGCCCCTAGTTAACCCTTTCGTATAACCGTATAAGTGTCACTGTTGACGCTGGTTAGCCAGTTAGTTATTTAGGTTCCCCGTCAGGTTTTTATATAGCGCCAGGGACCCCCATATACTACCTAATAAAAATTTGAACCCCCTGATTGCCCCTAGTTAACCCTTTCACCAGTGATCACCGTATAAGTGTTACGGGTGACTCTGGTTAGTTAGTTTGCTTTTTATAGCATCAGAGCACCCACCATTTATTACCCAATAACGGTTTAACCCCCTGATCACCCAGCGGGTGATATCAATTAGGTTTTAGGGTCAGGGTCTGCGTCGCCCCAGGCAGCGCTAGGTAAGTGCCAGTACCGCTAACACCCACGTGCAAAGAATAAACCTCCCATAGTGGTATAGAATCTGAACAGATCAATATCTGACTGATCAGATCTATACTAGCGTCCCCAGCAGTTTAGGGTTCCAAAAAACGCATTGTTAGCGGGATCAGCCCAGATACCTGATAGCACCTGCGTTTTGCCCCTCTGCCCAGCCCACCCAAGTGCAGTATCGATCGATCACTGTCACTTACAAAACACTAAACAAATAACTGCAGCGTTCGCAGAGTCAGGCCTGATCCCTGAGATCGCTAAAAGTTTTTTTGGTAGCGTTTTATATTTAAATTCGGAAGGCAGTGCTTGGTTTTCGGGGTCCCGTACGTGGCTAGGCTCCCAAAAAGTCCCCCACATGTGGTATCCCCGTACTTGGGAGAAGCAGCAGAATTTATTATGGGGTGTAATTTCACTTATGCCAATAGCATGTGTGAGCAATTTATCATTTAGTGACAACTTTGTGCATAAAAAAAAAAAATTGTAATATTCCTGCAACTTGTGGCAAAATATAAAATATTTCATGGACTCAACATGCCTCTCAGTAAATAGCTTGGGGTGTCTACCTTCCGAAATGGGGTCATTTCGGGGGGGAGGTTTGGGCTATTTTGGCATTTTATGGCCTTCGAAACTGTGATAGGTAGTGAGGAGTAAAATCAAAAATTTGCACCCTTAGAAATCCTGAAGGCAGTGATTGGTTTTCGGGGTGCCGTTCGTGGCTAGACTCCAAAAAAGTCCCACATATGTGGTATCCCCGTACTCAGGAGAAGCAGCAGAATATATTTTGGGGTGCAATTCCACATATAACTATGGCATGTGTGAGTAATATATCATTTAGTGACAACTTTTTGTAAATTTTTTTTTTTTTTGGTGTCATTATTCAATCACTTGGGACAAAAAAAAATATTCAATGGGCTCAACATGCCCCTCAGCAATTTCCTTGGGGTGTCTACTTTCCAAAATGGGGTCATTTGGGGGGGGGGTTTGTGTTATTTTGGCATTTTATGGCCTTCAAACTGTGATAGGTAGTGAGGAGTGAAATCAAAAATTTGCACCCTTAGAAATCCTGAAGGCAGTGATTGGTTTTTGGGGTGCCGTACGCGGCTAGACTCCCAAAAAGTCCCACATATGTGGTATCCCCGTACTCAAGAGAAGCAGCAGAATATATTTTGGGGTGCAATTCCACATATAACTATGGCATGTGTGAGTAATGTATCATTTAGTGACAACTTTTTGTAAACTTTTTTTTTTGTGTGTCATTATTCAATCACTTGGGACAAAAAAAATATTCAATGGGCTCAACATGCCCCTCAGCAATTTCCTTGGGGTGTCTACTTTCCAAAATGGGGTCATTTGGGAGGGTTTTGTGTTATTTTGGCAATTTATGGCCTTCGAAACTGTGATAGGTAGTGAGGAGTGAAATCAAAAATTTGCACCCTTAGAAATCCTGAAGGCAGTGATTGGTTTTCGGGGTGCCGTACGCGGCTAGACTCCCAAAAAGTCCCACATATGTGGTATCCCCGTACTCAAGAGAAGCAGCAGAATATATTTTGGGGTGCAATTCCACATATAACTATGGCATGTGTGAGCAATATATCATTTAGTGACAACTTTTTGTAAACTTTTTTTTTTGTGTCATTATTCAATCACTTGGGACAAAAAAAAATATTCAATGGGCTCAACATGCCCCTCAGCAATTTCCTCTGGGTGTCTACTTTCCAAAATGGGGTCATTTGGGGGGGGTTGTGTTATTTTGGCATTTTATGGCCTTCAAAACTGTGATAGGTAGTGAGGAGTGAAATCAAAAATTTGCACCCTTAGAAATCCTGAAGGCGGTGATTGGTTTTCGGGGTGCCGTACGTGGCTAGACTCCCAAAAAGTCCCACATATGTGGTATCCCCGTACTCAGGAGAAGTAGTAGAATATATTTTGGGGTGCAATTCCACATATAACTATGGCATGTGTGAGCAATATATAATTTAGTGACAACTTTTTGTAAACTTTCTTTTTTTGTGTCATTATTCAATCACTTGGGACAAAAAAAAATATTCAATGGGCTCAACATGCCCCTCAGCAATTCCTTGGGGTGTCTACTTTCCAAAATGGGGTCATTTGGGGGGGGTTTGTACTGCCCTGCCATTTTAGCACCTCAAGAAATGAGATAGGCAGTCATAAATTAAAAGCTGTGTAAATTCCTGAAAATGTACTCTAGTTTGTAGACGCTATAACTTTTGCGCAAACCAATGAATATACGCTTATTGACATTTTTTTTACTAAAGACATGTGGCTGAATACATTTTGCCCTAAATGTATGACTAAAGTTTAGTTTATTCGATTTTTCTTATAACAAAAAGTAGAAAATATCTTTTTTTCTCAAAATTTTCGGTCTTTTTCCATTTATATCGCAAATAATAAAAATTGCAGAGGCAATCAAATACCATCAAAAGAAAGCGCTATTTGTGGGAAGAAAATGACGCAAATTTCGTTTGGGTACAACATTGCATGGCCGCGCAATTACCAGTTAAAGCAGTGCAGTGCGAAAATGTAAAAAGACCTCTGGTCCTTAGGCTGACAATTGGTCCGGGGCTGAAGTGGTTAATGAATGGTGAAAAATAGATAACAGTGTTAATAGTGATATGAATCAGCTAATTGGCCAAAGACTGTGGTTGGCAGTGCCAAGTTTGACAGCTCTGGAAAAACTTCCGTGCCGGAGTTCGAGCCCGAGTCTTCCCAAGTCCTCTAGAGGGTGCAGTTTCAGCTGACACCCGATGCTCGTGGTTAACGACATAGGATCCACCGGTGGCTTCTCCCACCGCTGGCAAGCCTTCACCTACAGAGCACTATGAGTGTAATTCATACCGTTATTCACACTGTTATCTATTTTTAAACATTCATTAAAACGATGCTGCACTAAGATCGGCTTGGTGCTTCTCTCACGTTCCTTTCTAATACATGCTTATTTACTATGATCATTAGCTTTTATCTAGTGTCCAAAATAGAGTATTTTCTCAAACCCCTCTATTTTTATGAGGATTCAACCTGGAGAGAAAATAGCCCAATAATATTTGATTTTGCCCCAATTAGCACAGAACAAATGTGTATGCAGTGTCATAAGACAAATACCTTGGTGAATTTTTCATCAATACACCCCTAAGTAAACCCTTTCACAGAAGACAGCAACACTAGATCTCTTCCTGTCTTCTTTTTTTTATTAGTGTATTGGCTGACTTCCTCTTTGTAATATAATTTTTCAATGAGAAATCAATATCAATTCAACTCATTGAGATTGCACAAACAAGACTTGAATACAAAAAGTATTCAGCCATATACATCTTCAGTCAACATTGTTTGGAATTCTATATAATAATTGGTGTATGGTTCTATGCTACTATGTTTTCATGTTGTTAATACTGGACATCTCTTGATCTAAAGTCTCTTAAAGATGAACTGGCCAGTTTGGCCACATCAGCCAATCAGATGCCATATTTAATTATCTTAGTGCAGCATAGGAGAACTGACAGGTAATGATCAGCAAGAACTGTTTTTCTTATAAATGTCTAGTGACAATAGTTTCTTGTCAGCTGTTTTGGAACCTATACGTTGAGAAATGAAAAGTATTTAATTGGGGTGATTGGATGATTGTTGCGGGGCTTTGGTAATATGGGCTACAGATCTGTAAGATCTACTCTTTATAACCATGTGAAACCTATGGGAGTCTCATCTAAACTTACCATCAACATATCTGTCTTGGAGGTAATTTCATTTATATTTATTTATCTAAATAGACCATACAGAGAAGACAGAACACCCCAAGCTTTACTTTGCCCAGGCAAATCAAGGTCTAGTAATTGGATTGACTAAATAATAGTGCATTGGAAAGCTCTGGATATATTAATGGATATTCATATATTTATTTGGCAATCCATGTTCAGCTGAGTCCTAGAAAGTACATTTAGCAATCAACCTGCATACTATGTGGTAATATATATTAGTTCTGTGAGTTATTTTTGGAGGAAGTCAAAAAGTAAAGTAACAAAACGTAAAGTAAGTATCTTCACATCAGTGTTGGTCAACTTGTTATACTTCTTGCTTTTGTGCCAGTTCCAACAAATAACTACAGAATTAAAATTGTACATTTTGTGTGAAAAATAAAGACAAAAGCAGTGTCCGTGTCAAAAGAAAGACAAAAGCAGTGAAAGACAATAACAACACTGATAGCTGTGAAAGAAAATATAAACACTGTATAGCCCTGCTTGATCAGTGTATTCTGACAGCGGGAAAGTCTCCCTGCTGCCAGAATACAATCGCTCAGCAGGGAGAATTCCCACATCCACATTGAGTGTGTGGATGGGGGAATAGTGTTTTTTTTTCATTCAATCTGCTGGTTGAATGAAACAAAAATCACTCATTTATGGGCTGCTTTAGTCATAATTTCATGAAAAGTATTAAATGTAGGGACTCCACCCTAAGCAGTAGAATCCCTAGAGTCACTCCACGATAGAGGGGCAAGGAACAGGCCTTTTCAAAGACCATAATATCAATATAAGTTACACTCGATTGGAAGGGTGTCCAATACATAAAGATTTTTTCCGTTTGGCCTCATTGGGTGGTGCTATGATTTTGCCTATTGTGTCATGTCCGCTATTATGGTTGTTTGTTTGCGCTCCAGGGACCGGACGTGACGTTAAGTAGGCGGTGACGTCACTTCCGAGGAAGGCATGAATGCTGGGTATACTGCGTTCCATGCTGGCGTGATCCGGAAGTGATGAACAATGGTGATCCACGTCACTTCCGGGTCACTGTATGCAGGGCGGAACATGGCATTCGCCGCTTTCTCTGTGTGGTTCAGCTGATTGTCATCTATTTGACATGACACCATAACTAAAATCAACAATTAAATCCGGGAAATATTAAGTATTTTATGGGCAAAATTCTGACCTAATGGAGCTTCATAAAATTATATTGGCCGGAGAAATCTATAATGAAATTTTCAAAAGGAGGCTTGAAACGCACGCCGAGCGGCCATTTTGGCCAAAACCGGAAATGACTTGTGGTGACACGCAGAGGCGGAATTCTAGCCCATTGGACACAAATGCATATATAAGTGAGTACTGCAGCAGTGGGGGGACACCCCAGATGACGTCCAAGGAGACGAAACGCGTCGGGAGAACCTCACTGCTGACATTTTTATGTGAAAGCGCTTTATCAACTGCTCAAATGTAAGTTTGATACTTTTTTAATAAATTAAATTTTTTTACGGAATTACGCTATTTGGTCCCATTCCTTTATCCCGTATGTTTTTCCTGGGGAGTGTGACATGTTCTCTGATTGGAGGATATTGGCTTCGGCTGACTTGGCTTTGGAGGAGCGTTACATCAACCAGTTCCATGCTTCATGGTGTGTCGGCTTGAGGGCTTCACAGTCGCTTTGAACCAAAGCTTTCTAGACCCTCTTTGGGGGTATGTTCGTTTGGGTCATAGGCGTTCGGTAAGCCTACATCTGTTCTAGGTGGCGGTGTTCACACAAGGGTGTATACTGTATATATCGGACACTTTGGAATATATTTTCACTATTCTTCATATCAATGGGGACTATTGATGGTCCCTTAGGCAAATATTGTATCAATATTCACCTGAGGACTTTATTTTTGTACACTTTTTATTTATCCACTTATGTGTATTGTTTATATATATATGCACAATTGAACTAGTATAATTATTATCTGTGTAATAGACTAAATAATTCTACTTTTTGGACAGATATCTTTTTTTCTGTATACATTTATTCTCATTTTGTAGCGCAACACTTTTTCTTATAAATGGTGAAAGATAACCCCACAATGTACAATATAATGACAGTATTCCTTGGTTGTCACCTGGGTATCCAATAGCTCCACCTGCTGGAGAAAGAACAACACACCAATGTACTTAACTAATGACATATATTTACTGAGGTTAGTGTACAATAGTAATTACAGCATTTGCACTGTCACACCAACATAATGTGACAGCACAGTAGGAACACACAACAGTATGCACATGTACAGTTGTGTTAAGTGATCCCTGAGAATGTGTCTCCAATTGGGGCTAGTGCTCAAAGTGACTACACCTTGCTCTGGGCGTCTTCCCACTTCCAGCACACTCTAGTAGCTGTAGAAATGCAGGATCAATAATGAATTACAACGCAATCCCTAGGAAACTCCCCCTACTTTAAGAAGGTGCAAGGCCTTGCAATAAAGGATGCAGTCTTTGATCTTATTTTTTCTGCTAGCTATAGTTGTTGTAACAATTGTAATCCAACAGTAATCCAACAGTGGAACAACAAGGGTTAACGTAAGAGGAATATTAGAACTGTTCCTGTAATGTGATACACCTGTACTTGCCTCTGGTATAACACAGTGTTAATAGTGAAGTGAAGGCTGTCTATTAAAGTCTATTAAAGTCTCCTCCATGGGACTATAGATCCCAGCAAAACTGTGTTAAAGTCTAGGTGTATGCAAGTGCGTAAGAAACTGTGGGCAATAGCCCTCTCACCAAACTGGGTTTGAAGAATAAGTCAGCTCCACTCCGCTGGTCTCAGTCCATTTGTTGTGGCCACGCCGTCACGCTGTTCTGCTTCACAAAGTCACCAGGAGCTCTCAGTTACTTCCGTCAGGGTGCCTCTGGATCCTTCCTGATCCGGCCACACTGCTATCCCAGCATGCTGTGGTGTGAAGTCCTCCTCTGGCTTTAGATTGCTGCTCCGCAGGCAGCAGTTCTCTGGAGACCTCCTCACAGGTCCTCACAGGCAGGCCATGTGTCCAGAAGAGAAAGAAAATGGCCGCGCTGGCCCTTTTATAGCCTACCCAGCATGCAGTTCAGTAGAGGGTGATCATGGGTAGGTCACCTGGCATTTTGGCTAGATAAGGTCAAAGCCAAAAATGTAAACAATAGTCACTTCCTGTTATCTTTCCAACACTATTCAGTAAAAGAAAATAACTAAAGTCCATTCCAGTTTTGGTCACTAGATTGCACCAAATACTAAGTAATAACACTGTCCATAGGTTTACATATTAAAGCATTAGTAGGCAAAAATATCAGTGCTACACATGGACAGAATTTAAATAGTGCAACTTCGTCTTTCGTCTTTCCTATACAGGCCAAAAACAGAAAGTTGTAATGTCCACTTGCTGAATGTAGCTACTATCTAACCTTGTCCTCTTTTTAGTTTTGATCACCCCTCCATCTCATTTATGAGAGCGATCGCATATATAGAAGTATAGAGAGTGAATCTCATTAGTAGGGACACAGTCAACAATAAAAACCTGGGGAAGGTAAAAAATAAAAGCACTACTGCACTTGTGGAACTCCAGAACAAATTTTTATTTGTAATAACCAGGATAAGCCAACATGTTTTAGGCTGCCCTTCTTTAGGGCTGAAGAAAACAGAGGATTAGGCGCCTGAAAAACCTCCTGTAATGTTGCAGCCCCCCCCTCCGAGCCCCCGTTTTACTTACCTGTACCCTCTTTCTCACACCGGGGAGGAGCACACCAGAAAAAGCCAGTGTCTCTGGACCTGATTGGATGGATTGATAACAGTGCAGCCATTGGCTCTCGCTGCTGTCAATCAAATCCAATGACATGGGCACCGGGGGGCAGGGTCGAGTCCTGCTTTCTGTGTCAATAGACGCAGAAGCAGGACTCGGGAGCGGGCCCGCACGGGTGAAGGCTTCTATGACGGGGCACTCGAGAAGGAGGAGCTACTAGCGCCGCTAAGGGACCCCAGAAGAGGAGGTACTGGGCCACTCTGTGCAAAACCAACTGCACAAGGGAGGTAAGTATGACATGTTTGTTATTTTATTAAATTTTTTTAAACTGAAGCTTTACAACCCCTTTAAAAAAAAAAAAGTGGAAGTGAATTCTTATAAAAATAGAAAAGTCAAATTTAAAGGACAGGTGCACTTTAAAAAAAAGTTAACTAGTCTTGTAGGACCCTTTAGAGTTGTTATAGCCTTTTTTTTGTTATTCTGGGGGCTGTCCCACTGTCATAACACAATAGAACAGCAGGGGAGATTGCTGTATAAACATTGGATTGTTAGTTCTGCAGCTCCGACCTGAGCTGTCAGTTTTTTTTCCGTTCAGCTTGCAAAAACTAAAAACGAAACTAACACTGTGTACTAGGCTTAAGAAAGACTAGCAGGGAGAAATTACCGTATTTATCGGCGTATAACACGCACTTTTTTCCCTTGAAATCAGGGGAAATCGTGGGTGCGTGTTATACACCGATCCCCACTGATCACCCACTGATCCCCCGCCGATCTCCGCTGACTGTGAGTGGAGCAGAGCGTTTGCCGCCGAAATACACATAGCCGACTGTACTCGGCTCTTCTCGGCTCTTCTCACAGTCATACCCAGTCCCGCCATTGGACCTGTGTTATGTCCATCATAGGGCGGGACTGGGCGTGACTGTGAGCGGAGCTGAAAAGAGCCGAGTACACTAGGCTATGTGTATCTCGGCCCCGCCCAGTCCCTGCGATCTCGGCGGCGTTCGCTCCACTCCGGCAAGTCTCGACGGTGCCAATTTTAAATTGTTTAAGCGATGGACACTGGGGGCAAGGCTGCACTGGCAAGGCTGCACTGACAAGGCTGCACTGACAAGGCTGCAATAGACACTGGGGGCGAGGCTGCACTGGGGCAAGGCTGCACTGACAAGGCTGCAATGGACACTGATAAGGCTGCATTGATGGGAATTTAAATGTAAGTTTTTTTTTTTCCTTAAACTTCCCTCCTAAAAGTTTTTTTTCCTTAAAATTCCCTTCTAAACTTGAGGTGCGTGTTATACGGCGGCGCGTTATACGCCTATAAATACAGTCCTTTTAGGATGAATATTCTTAAAGAGAACCTAACTACACTTAAAGAGAAAAATGTTTACTGTGTCAAATAGCCTTAGTTACCAAAAAATGGAGAAGCTTTTGTTTTTTTTCGGGAAACTGTTCTGGTTTATCCTGAAATGTAAAGTTAAATTTATGCTTGAAAATAATACCAAACCCAACTTTACCAAACTGCGCTCTGTGCTACATGACATCTACATGACAATAAATAGGATCAATTCCTTGAAACAAAGAACACTTAGTGAAGTGGGGGTGCTTTAAAAAGCACCATCAGCCTACCCCCCTATTTTCTTTATACCCTCACAGTATGGGTACTCACCCAGCCACCAGATCCAGCGTTGTCCAGCTGACATCCTTCTGTCAACAGACAGCGCTTGGTCCTTTGCCACCATTTTACTTGTGACATCATTGAGAGGCCTGCCGGCTCTTCCAGGTTCAACCAGTGGGGCCTTGTGATAATTCCACACTAGGCCCACCCTCTCCTACTTACTGAATTAAAGACAAAGGCTGGGTTCACAGTAGTGCAAAAATGCGGCTTTCCCCGCATCCAATTCGCACAGCAGGAAATTGTGCCCGGCTCTCTATGGAGCCGGTTCACATATCTCCATAGTGGCTCTGGTGTGATTAGCACAGGAGCCCAGTGTTTCTTTTGGTCCATTTCATGTCTGAATTCAGACCAAAATTTGGTCTGAATTCGAACCTGAAACGATGAACAGAGCCACACCGGACTCCTGCTGTGAGCCTCTGCGTGCTCATATGTGAACCCAGCCTTAAGCTATCCTGGGATATGTGATGTGCATATCCCAGGAGGCCTAGCAAGCATTGTGCATGTCATTCACCTACAAAGGGGGAAGAGAGGTCAAGATAAGAAGGGGGAACTTCACATAGAGTGTGAAGATCCGCTTTAAAGACATATTAAACAATGGAATTCATCTGAAGAGAATCCAGAGAAGGACCTCAGTTATGAGGAATGATTACACACATTAAACATATTTCCACCAGTGGTGGTCACCCAGATAACGATCTACCAGAGGAGTGAGACCTTTATCTCCACCATAAGGGTGACACGGCTAGTAGGAGTCAGAGAACAGCCCACCACCAGAGCAGCCACCAGGGCAGGAGACCAGTAAGCTGTGGTAAAGATGTCCAAGGTCAGCAGGACCCAGAGGTCAGCCTCTATAAGTTTATTGAGGAGGAGAAGCCCACAGCCACAGTTAATCCTATCACCCCTGTATAGAAGGAGCCAGATGCCACAGTTCCAAAAGGTGAGCCTTTTGTAGTAGATAGTAGTGGGAAAACATGATTTGGCTGGCAGCTAATTCAACTGCAGTCCAATTCAGCTGTCAATATTTGTGACTTTGAATCTAGAGGCAGCTACAAATCCTGAATTCTGGATTTTACCATTAGGTATTGAGGAAACTGTATCCATGCCTCTGTTTACTTTGTCCTAAGGTGGGCCTTGTTCAGAAAGCTGAGCTGTCAAGCTACAAAATGGCAACCACCTTTCACCAAAAGCTGTCAAGTTTAAGTGGGCTGCTGTTGCGGCAAAGGACAGCAGCTCACCAACATTTACATGAAACCCTCTGTCAAGTTTTTACTAAAGCTTTCCAGTTCTTTAAGGCTCAGTTTTCAAAGGTTGAACTAATCTTCTACTTTAAGAGACAACCCCCTGTATCCTAAGCCCCTTCCTTCCTATCCTTGCAACTGTGGGAGAGGGTATATCAGCTCTGGGCGAGCTGCTGTTGTGCCAATTGGCAGCTGCTCACTAATGATCTACATAAGTACAGAGGAGAAAGCACTTTGTAAAGTTTCTCAAGCAAGTCTTCAAATCTTCAAATTCTAATGTTGAACTAAACTACTACTTTAAAGGGGCAATCCCCCTTCCTAAATTCCTTTCCTCATATCCTTGTAACAAAGGGAAAGGGTACTTTGTCTCATCTTCAGACATGCCAGGCTGAAGTAGGTTCTGGTGAGTCATTGTTGTGGGCTCAGGCAATGGTAGAAGCCTACCCAAGGAAGGAAACCCTTGTAAAGTTATTTGTTCTCAAGTTCTTGCATGCAGGAACTGAACTGCTTCCCAACATAGGGGGTAACCCTTGCTATTTCCCAGGAGAAATTGTTCTGAGCTTATTCAAGGAGACGCTTGCAAGGATTTGCTTTCTACCCAGCAGGGGGAGGATCCCGTTGCAAAGCTTCAACTACTTGCTCTACATTTGTGAAAAGGAGATGGGGCTCCTGATGCTGCCGAGGATGTGTCACTGCTAGTGGACTTTGGCAGAGCCATAGGAAATAGCAAGAACCTAAACAGTTTAAAGGACTTTTCCACTGTTCCTATGTGTTGCTCAGTCTTCTTGGCTAGGGAGCTCTATTTCATAGTCGGTCATATTCATATGAAGATATCTAGATAGATTAGACTATTGTCTATTTGTGCTTTGTTTTCCATGGCTCAGGAGGATTTAACAAGGCAAAATTCAGCCTCATTGTATATATGTTGCTTATTTAAAGTAATGCTGATACAAATGTCCTTTATGCTCTGTATGGATCTGGTAGTGTATTTAGGCAACTAAGTGTTTCACTAACAGTAGGATAATGTCTTTTAAGAAAAATATTTGACTGCATTAGTGTTACGCTTAGATATAATATTTATAATTGGGAAATGTAATGTTTAATATTGTTAACATTTGGAGGGTTATCCCTTTGGGGATAGTGCTTCAATCTTTACATTGTTAAGTGTGTTGTACATATTAGCTTTGGTAAGATGTACCAACTCTGCTTTATTCTAGGTGAAGACTGTTAAGTTTCAGCTGCAGTACTAACCTATATGTAAATGCCTGTGTGCTTAGATAGGATAAGGGATTTAGTTAGGATAAGCTGTAAATATTAGTGTAAGATTTCTGGACAAGAAATTGATATAAATTCTTGAGGTTTATTGATTTGTCAACCCACTGCTCCATTTGTTTTGGCAGGGGTTGCACTTGCTAACAATTTGTAGGCGTATTTTTTTTATTGCCATTTGTTTGCTAATACTTTGTATATTGGTTGGACAGATAGGCTGTATATATTTTGTACTATGAGAATTTCAGTATTGCTAATTTATACTGCAAATAAAGCCTTTATTGCCAATATGTAGAATACCACATGGGTCTTTGTTAAATATTACCTCCCTTTACCCTCTCCATCTTAGTGGGATAATACGCTCAGCTTTTTGTAAGTATTTTTGTTAGGAGCTTTATGCTCAGGCCAATGAGGACATGGCCTATTTTTGGCAAGGGGTGAATGTAGCACCCTCCTAAATTGGTGCTAGGATTAGATAGATTTGGTTCTCGGTCACTGTATCTAGCGGAGCTGCTGTTAGGTGCTAAGATTAAGTAAATTTAGTTTGAGCTCACTGTATCCAGTGGAGCTGCTGTTTTATTGTTAGGCAAATTTAGTGTTGTCCACTGTAATCAGTGGTTTGTTCAGTGTGTTCACTTGTTGCAGGTTTGATTACTCTCGCTGCTTTCTGAAGAACTGTAAATCTCTCTAGAACATAGATATAGAGCAAGGCAAATTGGCAGCAAGACTATCTATACAGCCCTGGCCATTTGCTGGGAGGGTGGACTGGATGGCTGCTGGGAGTCTATAAAAATACTCTGAGATATAGAACTTCAAGGTCTTTCCTGTAGGAGAGGAACACAGCCTAATGGGGGTTGCCTGTACCTTTAGGCTATCCTGCCATGGGCTGATGAGGTGCTGAGGCCTCAGTTGGACAACCTGAGGACTTGCTTTCTATAAAGTAAAATGGTCAAAAGATATAACATAGTGATGAACATGGAAATGTCAGGTAGGTTGAAATGTGGGAATCAGACTAAGGGATCCATACTCACAAAAATTCAGGATGCCGCATGCCAAAGTCCCACCAGTAGCCCCCGGAGGCATCTGGCCCAGGAGCTGTGGGTAAAGGATCCAAAATGGACCGGCAGCGCAAAACAAGACAGATGGAAAATCAGGAAAACAGAACTGTCCAGCATGGCCTGCCTGGATAGAAAAAAAAGTGTGTATATGGGTAATTATGTGCACCAATAAATGAAAAAATAAACAAACAATCGGTGAGAAAATAATAACTGGATGTACTTTTGTTTCTATTTAACCTTACCAACAATGCAACTATGTAACAGAAATAATATATGTGACCTGACATTCTGTTTTTTGGCTGATAAAAAGTGTGTGAGGTGTGCTCTGCACATGAGGTGGATGGGGGTAACGCTAGAGGAACTGGACACCGTGGGCACAGCTTGTAAAGGCCTAGCAGATATCTGTTCTGTGCCCACGATAAAGAATAGGTGGGTGTTGGATGACACAACCGCTGACAGTGCCTGCGTAACTTGGGACCTAGAGTTCCAGTGTTGAGAGACTCGGGGTAACCGGAAAGGCCTATATGTATGCTGCTGGAGCTCACCCCCCCCCCCCCCCCCCCCAACTCTCCCTGAATGTAAAAAGGGAGTCCTAGGTTTCATAGTTACATAGTTGGCAATGATGAATAAAGACAATAGTACATCCAGTTCAACCTATGTTGGTGTGTGTGGGGGGGGGGGGGGGGGGGGTGCGTATTTGTGTAGATAATTTCCCCTTATATTGTCTTCGATAAGATGCACATCCAAGAGTCTTTGGAAACTATCCAAACTATCCATACTTCCTGTGGACACCACTGATTGTGGAAGGGAGTTCCACATACTTACTACCCCCTATGCAGCTTAAGGTTAAACCGCTTCTTTTCCAATCTTATTGTGTGGCCCAGTGTCTTACACTCCCTAAGGCTGAATAGTTTTCTACTTACACAGAGATTACCATTGAGATATTTGTATATTGCTATCATCACTCCTCACAAGTGTCTCTTCTCCAGGGAGAATAAATCCCTCCTCCAGCCCCCTTATTAATTTTGTTGCCCTTTTTTGAACTCTCTCCAGCTCCAGCACATCCTTTTTGAGGATTGGTGGCCAGAACTGGACAGAATACACCAGATGTGGCCGAACTAGCGTTTCATAAAGTGGTAGAATTATTGTTTTATCTCTGGAATAAATCCCTTTTTAATGCATGCTAATATTCTGGTGGCTTTGCTTGCCGCAGCTTGACAATGCATGCCATTTCTAAGTCTATTATCTACTAAAGCAAACCCTATGATCCATGCCTACAGACCTCCGTTTATAGATTAAGTGTTTGTGGGGGACTGTATCAAATGCTTTTGCAAAATCCAGATACACCACATCCATAGGCACACCTTTGTCCAGGTGGCAGCTGACTTCCTCATAGAAGGCTAACAGGTTGGTTTGGCAAGAATGACCCTTCGTAAACCCATTCTGAGTACTACTAATGATACTGATTTCATCAGCAAATTCTTGGATATAAAAATCCAAAAAGATTGCGCTCAAAGAATAAAAATATATGTATAAAAATATCAACCTAAAAATGAATCAATTCATAATGTAAACACTAAATGAATAATAAGTAAATATTAAATCCTGTGAAAGAATTAACAATAACAATTCAAATACCAATACAAATGTGAATAAACAATGATTAAATAAATATCAATTGCTATAAATCTAAAATAATGAAAATGAGTTTGTGTGTGTGATCATAAAATTCATAAAATTCATATAAGTATGTACATAAAAATCCAGAAAGCAAAAAAGCAAAAAAGCAAATAAAAAATAATAAAGTGAAAAATTTAAAAAATATAGATCAGTCCACAGACTGTAATATTTTCCACAATAAAGTGACTTGTGCTCCATTTTCCCTTCTTTCGAGCAAACAATTACCTACCCTTCGCCATATCATTTGGTACCAGTGGAGAGCTGATTAAGTTGGGCTGGGTGACCTTTGCAGAGGATTTGTCGATTGGATCGTTTTGACAATTGGATCGTGTGTGGAGATCTTTCTGAGGAAAAGGTCCCGACTGGGTTATGGCCATATGTGTTTGAATTTTTCACAGCTGGTAAGCGTGCACTTCACTTGGTGGTGGGATCCCTTCAGCACAAGTCACTTTATTGTGGAAAATATTCCAGTGGTCACTCAATTTCTTCACGGACTGTGGACTGATTTATATATTTAAATTTTTTCACTTTATTGGTTTTTTTTTATTTGCTTTTTTCTTTCTGGATTTTTATGTACATACTTATATGAATTTTATGATCACATATACAAACTAATTTTCATTATTTTAGATTTCTAGCAATTGATATTTATTTATTCATTGTTTATTCACATTTGCATTTGTATTTGAATTGTTATTGATAATTCTTTCATAGGATTTAATATTTATTTATTATTTATTTAGTGTTCACATTATGAATTGATTCATTTTTAGGTTATTATTTTTATACATATATTTTTATTTTTTGAACCCAACCTTTTTGGATTTTTATTGTTTTTGCTGTGTATCTCACGTGGTGTTGCTGCTATATTAGGTGTTTCTTTTGGTCCAGCGCAATTTTCTTTGTTATAAAATTCTTGGATATATTCCCTTCTCATCCCCTCAAATAGTTTATTGATGTTAGGCTAACAGGCCTCTAGTTACCAGGAATTTACCACATGGGCTTTTCGCCAATCAGCTGGTACTATTCCTGTTAGTATGCTTTCCATAAAGATTAGGCATAGCGGTCTGGCTATAACCTGATTGAGTTCTTTTAGGACTTTCGAGTGCAAGCCATCAGGTCCTGGTGATTTGTTTGTGTTAAATTTTTCTATTCTTTTGTGGACACTGACTTCTAAAAGCCACAAGGTTACATCCTGTGACATGTCACTAACAGTACAGTCTTGCTTGTTATACCTTTCTTTTTCCTGTGTGAAAACTGAGAAGAAGAAAGCATTTAGTACAGTTGCCATCTCTTTGTCATCTGTAACCAAGTTTCCCGCATCTTCCTTTATGTGGCCAATGTGCTCTGACCTCACTTTTTTACTGTTTATATATTTAAAGATTTTTCTTTACTTTCTTCCGCTATGTGTCTCTTGTGCTCTATCTTAGCCACCCTGATTGCTAGAGGCTAGAGGCATGTTCAAATACGGTCTTCAGACCACAAAGTACTCAAAGGGCCCCTAATGGATTACTGACAGCCCTGGCCTAGATGACCCCAAAACAGTCTACCCTCCATAGCCATGCTAACCTAAACTAACTTAGAAACCCTTCACGTAGCTGCTTGATTACTTTTTGCATGACAGCCCTGGCCTCCTCCACCATTTACATCCTTCATATGGAAATCATCTTGGAGTATGGCTCTGTTCTAGTCTACATGGTCTCCTACGTAATGAAAAATAAGGAGAAGTTTGAATTTTAAATAGTCTGGTAAAATGAATGTTATTATTCTTTTCATCCAAAAATAAACAATTATCTAACAGACTTTCACTGTAAATCTGTTTTCAAATAGTCCTCATCACAAAGATCCTTTACATGAAGCTGAAATGTTGCAAGGATTTTGAACATGCAAAAAAGATCACAATTACTTTAGTGAATAAAGAAAAATGTATTTACAAAAATACCCTATACATTCCTTTTTACAAATATGCAGGCTTAAAGATGACTGTGAGCCAAGGGATGAATGTACAGCTAAAACCAGGAAAGTTCTAATGCCAATATATACCAGATAGTTCCAGCATAGACAATGATTTCAGACAATTAACCTAAACAACGCTAAACATCTGCCTTCAGTCAATTTTTTTCCATAGGTATAACATAATTTGACTCTCGAATACATATATAGAAAGACTGGCATAGATGATCTTGTCTCTAATGCCTCAAAATAAACCTGTCCTCAATGTAAAACAAGTAAACTGGCAAAATCTATGAAATGCAAAAATGGCCCCTCCAGCTGTCCATACCCCACTTTAGGCCTATTAGTGTTAGCCAATGTTGTGTTGTTGAAGGCCGGGGAGGATATAACTTCCAAATACTTAAGATTTAAGCTTTACATAAAACTACCCGGGAGCCCCTCCAGGTGCTTCTTTTTATGTAACCACAACCAATGGCCTAAAGGGGGATTTAATAACACAAAATTTAGGTGACTTACTAAAGTGTAGTGACGCTGGATAGTATAAAGGTATGCATGTGATGAATTATGTGAAGCAAACTTCTCTTCACTTTAGTAATTTGACTGCAGGGGCCTTATCTCAGAGTCCTTTGAGCACAGGAAACCAGTCACATTTTACAATGAATTTGCAATATTTAAATCTGGTTTGAACTTTTATCTCACTTTTGGTTACATTTTTTTACTTGAAGCAATTACGTACAGCATAGAACTGGCTAGAGCAGGGGTAGGCAACCTTTTGAGCACAGTATGCAAACATTTTTTTCAAAGAAATAGGGCATGCCGATTTTATAACAAACATATGTTAACGTCATACTCTCAATCACGAAAAGGATTTTTTATAAAGTAAATGCTGTAAACCACTCGAGTAATAGTGACTAATTAACATCCTGCCCTCTCATGCCTTAGATAAGCCCAATTTCTGTACCTCCAGTCCTCAGATCAGCCCCAATTCCTACACTTTCTCACCTCAGATCACTGTACCCCCTGCAAATCTGTCCCCACCACTGTAACCCCCTGCTCTTATGTTCCACCTCTGTTCCCCCTGCTCTTCTGCCCCACCACTGTAACCCCCTGCTCATCTGTCCCACCACTGTACCTCCTTTCTCCTCTTCCCTGCCACTGTACCCCCCTGCACATCTGCCCCACCTCTGTACCCCTCTGCTATTCTGCCCCAGCTCTGTAACCCCTGCTCTTCTGCTCCACCTCTATAATCCCTTGCTCATCTGTCCCACTAATGCACCTCCCTTTCACATCTGCCCCAACATTGAACCCCCGCTTATCTTTTCTACCACTGTAACCCCCTTCTCATCTGGCACAACACTCAACCCCCCTGCTCATCTGTCCCACCACTGTAACCTCCTGCTTATCTGCCCCATCACTGTACTGTACTGTGCTCTTCTGTCTCACCATTGAACCCCTTTCTCATCTATCCCACCACTGGACCTCCTGCACCTCTGCCCAGCCACTTTACCCCCCTGAACATCTGCCCCACCGCTGTACCCTGTACCCTGTTCTTCTGCCCCACCACTGTACCTCCTACACATCTGCCTCACCTCTGTACCCTCTGGTCTTATGCTCCACCTCTGTACCCCTCTGCTCTTCTGCCCCACCACTGTAACCCCCTGCTTATCTGTCCCGCCATAATAACCCCCTTCTCAACTGGTCCACCACTGAACCCCCCCTGCTCCTCTGTCCTACCACTATAATCTCCTGCTCATCTGCCCCATCACTGTAACCCCCTTGCCTCTTCTGTCTCACTGCTGAACCCCTTTCTCATCTCTTCCATCACTGTGCACTGGGGCACATCTTCCCCACCATCGTACCCTCCTGCTCACATACAAGCATCTGGAATGGATGCGCAATGATAAGCTCAGGTCAGGGGCATTTTCTGAAAGCAGTGGGCCTGTATGTAAGATCGAGGAGCCTTGCAGCTGAGAAAAAGTGCGGTGCCGAGCGCCACAGCAAAATTGGGTGTGATTTTCATTGCGCTGAATACTGGCTGTGGCTTAAAGGGATACAGATGCAGCGGTTCAGTAGTAAGTGATGCAAAGTTCAGGGGTCAGGTGTAAGTGACGCAGAGTTCAGAGGTTGGGAGTAGGTGATGTAGAGGTTAGTCATAGTAGATGATGCAGAGCTCTGAGGGGTCAGTAGTAGGAGACACATGCACACATACATACATACATACATACATATATATATATATATCTATATATATATAGATATATAGATATATAGATATATATAGATATATATATCTATATCACACACTATATATAATATATATATATAATATAATCTTCCTTTTGAGATTGATCATGGCAACCAAGCGAGTCATCTTCCTCCAGATGGTTGGTGGGGCTAGCAGGGAGATTATTAAAGTAAACAAGTGGCGGAAGAGCTGGTGTAGTAAGGAGGGGGTGGGTTCCTGTAGAACTGGGCCGACTTCTCAGTCGATAACCAGTACTATAGAAGGGACGGACTTCACCTAAAGGAGGAGGATGCAGATCAGCTGGGAATGAAGATGGCCAAAAAGTTTGAGGGGTTTTGAAACTAGGTGATGGGGGGAGGGTCCAGAGGTAGAGATAGTCAGCGTGGAACATATTCCAGAGGGTAGTATTGGGGGTATAAGTGGTAAGTTGACCAAAGCACATAAACCCAAGGTAAATATAGTAGCAAGTCCTAGTTACAATCTGGGAACACCCAATAAGAGGATAATATGAGACTGGTCTAAACTATGTGGCATGTTCACCAATGCCAGGAGCCTGGTGGACAAGATGGGTGAACTAGAGATACTGTTGTATGAGGAGGATTTGGATTTTGTGGGAATTTCAGAGACCTGGTACAACAGCTCTCATAATTGGCTGGCAAACATTCAAGGGTATACCCTTTATCGCAAGGATAGAGAGGGTAAAAGGGGGGAGGGGTATGCCTATATATCAAGAATAATGTACAAGTGAATGTGAGAGATGACATCACTAAGGGAGCTAGGGAGGAGGTGGAATCCTTATGGATAGAGCTCCAAAGGGATGAAGCTAAGGGAAAAATAATATTGGGAGTATGCTATAGGCCCTCTAACCTGAGGAATTGGAGACAGATCTATCACAATTTGGATTAGCAAGCAAGGATGGGAAGTGTTATCATAATGGGGGATTTTAATTATCTAGACATAGACTGGACGGAGGGAACTGCGCATTCATCTAAGGCTCGCCAGTTCCTAGATGTCTTGCAGGACAATTTTATGGCTCAGATGGTAGACTCTCCAACTAGAAAAAAAAAAGCATTACTGAATCTACTGATTACCAACAATACAGACCTGACCACAGATGTGGAAATACGGGACAATTTAGGGAACAGTGATCACAGGTCAATTGGCTTCAGTATAATTCACACAAATAGGAAACATAAGGGGAATACAAAGACATTGAATTTCAAAAGAGCCAACTTCCCTAAACTATGAACCTTGCTAGAAGGCATAAATTGGGATAAAATATGAGGAACAAATTCTTTAAGTGTGTAAACAGTAAAAAAGGGAGGACAGACCATATTGGCCCCATAAAGAATGAGGAAGGACATTTGGTTACAAAGGATGGGGAGATGGCGAAGCTATTGAATTTATTCTTCTCCTCAGTCTTCACGAGGGAAACGGGGGCTTCAGTAACCAAAACTGCAGTGTTTATCCTCATGACACATCACAGGAAGCACCTCCATGGTTAACAGAGGACAGAATTAAAATTAGACTTGAGAAGCTTAACATTAATAAATCACCGGGACCAGATGGCTTGCACCCGAGGGTACTTAGGGAACTCAGTCAAGTAATTGCCAGACCATTCTTCCTAATTTTTACTGACAGTCTACTGACTGGAATGGTACCAGCTGATTGGAGAAAAGCCAATGTAGCACAAATATTTAAAAAGGACCCAAAATACATCCCTGGGAATTACAGACCAGTTAGCCTAACATCAATAGTATGTAAACTCTTGGAGGGGATGTTAAGGGACTGTATACAAAATTTTAATAATGAGAACGGTATCATTAGCAGTAATCAGCATGGATTCATGAAGAATCGTTCTTGCCAAACCAACCTACTACTATCCTTCTATGAGGAGGTGAGTTGCCAGCTAGATAAAGGAAGGCATGTAGACGTGGTGTATATAGATTTTACAAAATCATTTGACACAGTTCCCCATAAACGTTTACTGTACAAAATAAGGTCCGTTGGCATGGACCATAGGGTGAGTACATGGATTGAAAACTGGCTACAAGGGCGAGTTCAGAGGGTTGTGATAAATGGGGAGTACTCGGAATGGTCAGGAGTGGGTAGTGGGGTCCCCCAGGGTTCTGTGCTCGGACCAATCCTATTTAATTTGTTCATAAACAACCTGGAGGATGGGGCAAACAGTTCAATCTCTCTATTTGCAGACAATACTAAGCTATACAGGGCAATAACTTCTCCGCAGGATGTGGACACTTTGCAAAAAGATCTGAATAAATTAATGGGATGGGCAACTACATGGCAAATGAGGTTCAATGTAAATTTTTTTTTAAATAATGCATTTGGATGGCAAAAATATTAATGTAATCTATACACTGGGGGTAGAACCTCTGGGGAATCTAGGATGGAAAAAGACCTGGCATGCAATGCCAAGCTGCTGCTAACAAAGCAAACAGAATATTGGCATGCGTTAAAAAAGGGGATCAACCCAAGAGATAGAATGATAATTCTCCCTCTCTACAAGACTCTGGTCCGGCCGCACATGGAGTATGCTGTCCAGTTCTGGGCACCAGTCCTCAGGAAGGATGTACTGGAAATGGAGCGAGTACAAAGAAGGGCAACAAAGCTAATAAAGGGTCTGGAGTATATTAGTTATAAAGAAAGGTTGCGAGCACTGAACTTATTCTTTCTGGAGAAGAGACGCTTGAGAGGGGATATGATTTCAATATACAAATACCATACTGGTGACCCCACAATAGGAATAAAACTTTTTCGCAGAAGGGAGTTTAACAAGATTTGTGGCCACTCATTAAAATTAGAAGAAAAGAGGTTTAACCTTAAACTACGTAGAGGGTTCTTTACTGTAAGAGCGGCAAGGATGTGGAATTCCCTTCCACAGGCGGTGGTCTCAGCGGGGGCCATTGATAGTGTCAAGAAACTATTAGATAAGCACCTGAACGACTGCAACATACAGGGATATATATTGTAATACTGACATATAATCACACACATAGGTTGGACTTGATGGACTTGTGTCTTTTTTCAACCTCACCTACTATGTTACTATGTAACTATGTAATGCTTTGCACCATTTCTGACAGCTAAAGTGAAAACAAAACAGTTGCGGTAGGTATCGGTAATTGGTATTGGAGAATACTAAAAAGAAAAGTATCTGTACTCGTAGTGCAAAGTGGAGTTACCTTTAGTAAATAACACCCATTCTCACCGAAAACAAAATTTTTAGTCCAAATACATCATTTGCGCAATGAAAAAGGAAGCCACACATTGTTCATCATTTTAATTTTTAATCAAAGCACACTCACATGTGCGTTTAGAAAAGGGTTTTACAACAAACCAACAAATTGGGTGTATCAAAAACATTATTTCAGGTAATTTTTGTTTACTCTGTGTTTTTGTGTAAACAGGCATGTATCAAAGCGTAACATACTGAACACAGGAACTTACAAAGTTCAACTTTGAAAAGTGAAGACAATATGAGACATGAGTATGTACAAACTGGGCTGATATTGCCTTCATCACCTGGGGTGTCACATCTGGAAAATCCAAATTTGGCAGATGCACACAGTGTGTCAACATGTGCTATCTCCCATCATGGGGGATCAATGTACATGTTTTGGGGCTGCAACCCCTTCATCTTAGCCACTTTCCACAAAACACGTAAATTGATCCCCCATGGTGGGAGATAGCGCATGTTGACACACTCTGTGCATCTTCCAAATTTGGATTTTGAAAAAAATACAAAAGTTGTGGTTTAAAAGCCAAAAAATAAAACCCTAGCTAGTTTGGGCTGTTTCACACTCTCCCCAAAACATCAATGATGTTCTTCATTTTATTTTTAACATCATTGATGTTTTGCTGTATATTTTCTAAATCCCGATTGCACCCCATTATCTCCTCAATCAGGATCTGGGCACTTTCACTGGTAAAATGGGATTCTTCTTCCACATCACCTACCAAACAAAGCAAAAAAACACACCATGTATTATAAATATGGTGACATACATTGAGGAGCTTACCGGAAGCTGTGTTCTCCGACACTCACCTGTTGTGGTGACAATTTGTCCAAGTTCAACGATCTCTCCTTCCTCCTCCTCCTCCTGGTTTTGGAATTTTGCCTTCTTTGGGAGGGGTGGGGTCCCTGGTGTCCTCATACTTGCAGAGTCTTCTCTCCCCTATGAGAATGTAAAAAAAGAATAATTAGCAGACAGAGGGCAGAACTAGGAATATTAAACATTGCTTGGAAGTGTTGTACAATTGTGTTTTTTGGCCAAGTTCCAAGGTGAGAACATTATTGTGGACACTTTGTTAAGCTGGAATACTTACCTGCAGAATGATGTTTCTTATGAACGAATGAAACCATGAACTTGAAAGTGGCCATTTTAAAATGCACAACATGAAATCAAAGCACATGGAGCAGTATGCAAGCAAGAATAATGATATGAACACACGACAACTACTTTTTTGAAGAACACACTTGATCCTTCTGTACTGATCGTGCTTCCTCAGTTTCAGGTCTGACCAGCGTTTTCTCAGTTGATCCTTGGATCAGCGTACCCCAAAATTCTTATGAAGACTCTTCACAACTTTAGTCATGATCTTGGCCTTTCTGATATTTGGCTTTGGGTAAGGTCCATACTTCCCATCATAGTCGGTCCTGTTCAATATGTCCACCATCTCCAACATCTCTCCAAAAGACATATTTGAGGCCTTAAATCTTCTCTTCCTGGATCGGGACGTTTCAGGCTCTGGGCTTTCCTCACCCTCCTCCTCGTTAGTGGAACTCTGATTGCGCACCTGCGTTCTCTCAGCCATGTGCTCTCCCCAATGCCCCGAAAGCAAAGGGGTGGGGAATAGTCTAGAAAGAACATCAGGGGCGGGCGGAGTTTCACGCATGCGCACTGTATATAAAAAGCAACACGCTGTATATAAAAAGCAACACGCGTGTGTCGTCCGTACGATCTGTGAACAGAGTGAGGAGCTGACGCGACGATCGTGCAAATGAAAGTAAAATTTTGAACTTAAAAAGGGAGAGTCACATGCTCTCGAGAGTTGGAGTTGGAGTTCGGAGTTCAGGGCCAGAGGCCCGGGAGTTCAGAGATCCCAGAGCCTCTGGGATGGAGGCGAGTCCAGGGAGGCTGAGAGTCTGGCCCCTGAAGATGGAGCTAACATGTAGCGCTGGGGAAATAATGGACGTCCCCAGGCGGGGGATGTGCCAGGCAGCGTAGGAGGAGGAGGAGGAAGTAGAGGCAAAGTGGTGGAAAAGAACTGGGTGATCGACTTTCTGTGAGTAGAACATGGACTGTTGATTGGGAGAGAGCAAAGGGAGTGCAAACCCAGAGGAACTAAATCAGAACGTCATAGTGTGCATTCAAGGAACACAGTATCAAGCGCTTTCAAGGTCCAAGGGAAGTTTGACATACTAGTCATGGAAATAGGCAGTGATGGCCTGTGACTTTGAGTTCAACACCCACAGGATACCCATCGGTTTGGCAGAAAGGGATTATTCAGAGTAATGCTTATCTGTCTAAATTGAGAGTTCTGTATCATAAAGAGAAATGGAACCAAGGAAGGATCGCTATAAGGGGTTTAGTTAACAAAGCTACGGCTATAGATTAACACCCTTTAACAGAGAATGGGGTCAGAAGGGGCATCTCATATACCTCACTGAATAAACCCAACAGATTTATTCCTAAATAAAGCAATATAAATCTGGAATTTTGTTTGGTGTCATGTGATTGCATGGGAGATCGGGAGCGGATCAGTCTGGCAAAAGCTAAATGAACAAAATCAGCAGCCCCCATGGGGGTACCACTACACTAGCTTAGGGGGTGTTGTATTAATACCATGGGCATAGCATAAAGGGGGGCAGGAGTCGCCATAGTGACCCTGTATTTAGCTCCAGGATGTCCGTTGCTCCCTGCTCTCATTGTACACGTTGGATTTTTCAATCACAAAATCTTGGAAACAGAATCCAGGTCCGATCCACCTTGTGTCTCTCAGGACCCTATCTGAGCTCTGTAATCCAGTCCAGGGCTTCTAGTTTGCCTTCTCCCCAGACCACACCCCTCCGCTGCTTTCATTGGCTGGAGGAGAGAAGTCTGAATTTCGGCTCAGAGGATTAGCAGTTTGGGACAGGAGCTTCTGAGGTAAGAAACATGCTGCTGTGCAGGAGAGTTCTCTCATGTGGGCACAGATTAGAAGGGGCAAACTGACACTGCATCTGGCCTGCCAGCAAATACTCACTGTCAGAAAAGTTTTGTAATGTAAAAAATCCTAACACCTCCTGAGGGGTCCCTTCCCCCCCACCAACCAGAAATGGGGACTGATGTTGAGAGGTACTCTGATGTGATGGAGGGGGCTCTGGTGTGATGGAGGGGGCTCTGGTGTGATGGAGGGGGCTCTGGTGTGTTGGAGGGGGCTCTGGTGTGATGGAGGGGGCTCTGGTGTGATGGAGGGGGCTCTGGTGTGTTGGAGGGGGCACTGGTGTGTTGGAGGGGGCTTTGGTGTGTTGGAGGGGGCTTTGGTGTGTTGGAGGGGGCTCTGGTGTTGGAGGGGGCTTTGGTGTGTTGGAGGGGGCTCTGGTGTGTTGGAGGGGGCTCTGGTGTGATAGAGGGGGCTCTGTTGGGATGGAGGGGGCTCTGGAGTGTTGAAGGGGGCTCTGGTGTGTTGGAGCGGGCTCTGGTGTGATAGAGGGGGCTCTGATGTAAAATGGGGACTCTGTCCATTGTTCTATTGTCTGACAATATCCACTAAGGTGGGATACGTTTAGATTTTTGCAGAGTGATTTGTTTTATTCTTTCTCAAAAATTTTCCTAATATTAAAGTGTAAGTTCACCTTTACAGAAAGATAAAGATCTGTAAAGTGAACTTACACAGGACCCCCCCCCCCCCCCATCCTCTGCCAGTTATACTGACTTTGCTGCATTCTTTAACCGGTTCCCGACCAGCACACACCGATGTACGTTGGCAGAATGGCACGGGCAGGCAAATGGGCGTACCTGTACGTCCCTTTAAATTTACCGCCCTGCCATCGCGAGCGCACCGCCGGCGGCACGCTCGCGTCCCATTCGGGACCCCCGTGAGTCCGGTCACGGGTCCCGTGGACTCGATCGCCGCGGGCATACCCGCGATTGTCTCACGGGGTGGCTGAACGGAGAAATGCCTTGTAAACAGCATTTTCCCGTTCTGCCTAGCAACTAGTGACACTGATCTCTGCTCCATGTGATTGGAGCAGAGATCAGTGTTCACTAAATGAAAGCCCAGCCCCCCACAGTTAGTAACACACACCTAGGAAAACTTAACCCCTACACTGCCACCCACTGGTTAACCCCTTCACTGCCAGTGCCATTTACACAGGAATCACTGCATTTATAGAGCAGTGATTGCTGTATAAATGACAATGGTCCCAAAAATGTGTCAAAAATGTCCGATAATGTCGCAGTCACAATAAAAATCGCTGATTGCCGCCATTATTAGTAAAAAAAAATTATTAATAAAAATGCCATAAAACTATCCCCTATTTTGTAAACGCTATAACTTTTGCGCAAACCAATCAATAATTGCGATTTTTTTTAACCAAAAATATGTAGAAGAATACGTATCGGCCTAAACTGAGGGAAAAAATGTTTTTTTTATATATTTTTGGGGGATATTTATAATAACAAAAAGTAAAAAATAAAAACCGCAGGGGTGCTCAAATACCATCGAAAGAAAGCTCTATTTGTGGGAAAAAAAGGATGTCAATTGTGTTTGGGAGCCACGTCGCATGACCGCGCAATTGTCAGTTAAAGCGACGCAATGCCGAATCGCAAAAAGTGGTCTGGTCTTTGACCAGCAAAATGGTCCGGGGCTGAAGGGGTTAATATAATGCACATAAATAAACAGATTGTAGGTTTACAAAGTAAGACATGGGCACCTCTTGGCATCATTAACCCCTTCCCACCCATCTCAGCCCTTTCGCTGGATTTAAAGGCAGGGGGTGGGGGTGAGGCTGAGGGAGGGGCTGAGGGGGGCCCCATGATTTCTATCAGCGGCCCGGGAGTAGTGGAACAGCATGCAGGAACTGGAGCCAGAAGGGATGTCAGCAAAGCGAGTCTTGAACAGGATCACAGGAGATTATGTGATGTTAACCAAAGCGAAGGCAGAGAACCTCTGGACTGGACGGCTTAAAGAGGAAGTAAACCCTGATGAGTTTACTTCCTCTTTGATTCCCTGCAAAGGTAAACCATAATGGACTACTATGCATTGCATAGTAGTCCATCATGTGTCACTTACCTGACACAGGAGCCAGCGAAGTCACCGCTGTCCCCTGTAGTGCGTAGCATCCATCTTCTCGGTGGATCACTCCCGCGCATGCGCACGGGAGCCGCCGCTCGCGGCATATTGCCGATGACAGCAGCGAGTGCCTTTCGGCAAATATCTCCTAAACCGTGTAGGTTTAGGAGATATTTCTTGGACCTACAGGTAAGCCTTAATCTAGGCTTACCTGTAGGTCAAAGTTGTTTGTAAGGGTTTACAGCCACTTTAAGTAGACAGGACTGATGAGCAGGATCATCAACAGCTGAGTAACTGTGGAAAGATAGGAGCTGGCAATTATCCGACAGCTGAGCGGCCAGCTCAGAGAAGGAAGGGCTGAGCCCAGCCCTGACACCAGACCTCCTGTGTAACTATAAACTGGTAACCTGTAAAAGCTTTTAAAGCATCACCTATGACGACGTAGTTTGTCGCCATTCCACCAGTGTGTGCAATTCGAAAGCACGACATAGTGGGTATCTATTTGCGTGGCATAACAGTGTCTTTTATATTTTACAAAAATGTTTTTATTATATTGTGTTTATGTGCATTGAAATTCAAAGTGTATGTGTATCTACAAAGGAATGGTTCACAAATAAACGTATCCAGGTGTTAGAATGGCCAAGTCAAAGTCCAGACCTGAATCCAATCGAGAATCTGTAGAAAGAGCTGAAAACTGCTGTTCACAAACGCTCTCCATCCAACCTCACTGAGCTCGAGCTGTTTTGCAAGGAAGAATGGGCAAGAATTTCAGTCTCTCGATGTGAAAAACTGATAGAGACATACCCCAAGCGTCTTGCAGCTGTAATCGCAGCAAAAGGTAGCTCTACAAAGTATTAACGCAAGGGGGCCGAATAATTTTGCACGCCCCACTTTTCATTTTTTTATTAGTTAAATCGTTTCAAAAATCCAATAGATTTCGTTCCACTTCACAATTGTGTCCCACTTGTTGGTGATTCTTCACAAAAAAATTTAATTTTATATCTTTATGTTTGAAGCCTGAAATGTGGCAAAAGGTTGAAAAGTTCAAGGGGGCCGAATATATAGCGTCTATATATATATATATATATATATATATATATATATATATATATATATATACATACACACACACATTGCATATAATGTTTGGGTGTTCTGATTTTTTACTTAATAACTGGCCCATAGCTGAATGATGGCAACAGGGCGGTTTGTTAACTCTGGGAGGGCGTACAGGGACATCCTCCCAGAATACCGCTCTCGCGTGCCCCCTGGGATGCGCACCTGAGAACTTCCGTGACCTCATCACATCACGGATCATGGTGAACGGCCGCTAATCGTGGCCGTTTACCACGTGATCGCTCTGTCAAATGATGGAGCGATCACATGTAAACAAACTGGCGTGATTTCCGGTTCCTACCTCCCCTCTCCGTCCAGTGTGAGTGAACAGGTGAGAGATCGGTGGCAGCACTGTGGGCTGCATGTGTAGTGCCCACTTCGCTGCTTAGTGAGAGATACAATTCATCCATACTCACCCATCCATTCTCTGCATACTCAACCATACCCTGCATACCCAGCCATACTCTGAATACCCATCCATACTCTGCATACTCTGCATACCCATCCATACTCTGCATACCCATCCATACTTTGCATACTCTGCATACCCATCCATACTCTGCATACCCATCCATCCATACGCTGCATACCCATCCATCCATACTCTGCATACCCATCCATCCATCCTCAACAATGTTCATCCATCCATGCTCAGCCATCCCATCCACCCCCTTTCATAATTAGCCATACCCAGCCGTACTCAGCTGTACCCAGCCGTACCCAGCCATACCCAATCGTACTCAGTCATACCCAGCTATCCCATCTATACCCAGCCATACTCAGCCATACCCATCCATATTCAGCCGTACCGGGCCATACTCATTCATGCTCAGCCATCCCCATCCATGGCTCATCCATCCCCATTAATGCTCATCTATCCTCATTCATGCTCATCCATGCCACATCCATGCCACTACAGTGGCTCACAAAAGTGTAATAGATAGTCAAATTAGATTTGAAACTTATGTCCCTAATACACCTGACGGTGCTCCCTGCATGTTGGTCCTCTGTATGTGACCACTCTGTGGAAAAGTCTCACACATGTGATATCACCGTACTCAGGAGGAGTAGGAGAATCTATTTTGGGGTGTCATTTTTGCCATGTACATGTTATGTGTTAGAAATATTGTGTAAATGGACAATGTTGTGTAAAAATAAAATGTGCTTTCATTTTCTTTACACATTTTCCAAAAGCTTTTAGAAAAAAATGACATGTTCAAAAGACTCGATATGCCTCATAGATTATACATTGGGTTGTTTTCTTTCCAAAATGGTATCATTTTTGGGGTGTTTCCATTGTCCTGGTGCGCCAGGGCCTTCAAAAGTGTAAGAGGTAGTCAAGAAATTATATGTGTAATTTATGCTCAAAGAATGCCTGATGGCGCTCCCTGCATGTTAGGCCTCTGTATGTGGCTACACTGTGTAAAAGTCTCACATATGTGGTATCGCCATACTCAGGAGGAGGAGTAGAATGTGTTTTGGGGTGTAATTTGTGCTATGCGTGTGCTGTGTGTGAAAAAATAACCTGCTAATATAACAATTTTGTGAAAAAAAAAGAAAAGAAAATCTTGATTTTGCAAAGAATTGTGGGAAAAAATTACAACTTTAAAAAACTCACCATCCATCTTACTAAACACCTTGGAATGTCTACTTTCCAAAAAGGGGTAATTTGGGGGGTATTTGTACTTTCCTGGCTTGTTTAGGGTCTCAACAATTTAGTCAGTACTTCAGGTGTGATCAATTTTCAGAGATTGGCATCATAGCTTGTGGACTCTATAACTTTCACAAAGACCAAATAATATATACCGATTTGGGTTATTTTTACGAAAGATATGTAGTGGTATAAATTTTGGCCAAAATACATGAAGAAAAATTACTAATTTGCAAAAACAGAAACAAATAAAAATGCTCTTTTTTTTACAGAATTTTTGGTCTTTTTTTCTTTTATAGCGCAAAAAAAAAACCAGCGGTGATTAAATACCACCAAAAGAAAGCTCTATTTGTGTGAAAAAAAGGACAAAATTTTCAAATAGGTGCAGTGTTGCATGACTGAGTAATTGTCATTCAAATATATGTAAATATATGTAAAATGTGAGAGCACCGAAAGCTGAAAATTGGTCTGGTTATAAAGGGGGTTTAAGTACCCAGTGGTCAAATGGTTAAAAAAAGTGTCAGAAAAAAATGGTCTTCAAATGGTTAAATTCACAGGTACCCAAATATGAGCCTATCCATAGACTCTTGGGTACAATATAACACCTTGAAATATCAAACTAGATCTTTACCACTTCTACTGTTACCTACAGTAAATGTGAACAACTTTTGAACAATGCCTACAGCAATGAAACTCACAGGTTGGACCAGCACAGCAACCTCAAAGGACAAGTAAGAAGTATTTCAAGTTTTAAAATGCAACTAATGAACAATTGGACATGGCTAAACTTAGGACATGAGTGAACAGTGAAAGTGGCAAATATACTTTATGCTATTTTAGTGAGTTAATTTTACTTTTATGCCGCATACACACGATCTGAGTTTTTGTCGGAAAAATCTTGGATGGTTTTTCCGACGGAATTCCACTCAAGCTTGGCTTGCATACACATGGTCACACAAGTTCTCTGTACTTTCGACCATCAAGAACGCAGTGATGTATAACAGTATGACGAGCCGAGAAAATTAACAAAATGCTTCTGAGCATCTGTCGAATTGTTTCCGAGCATGCGTAGGAATTTTGCACGTCGAAATTGCTAAAGATGATCAAAATTTCGAGACAAAAGCTATTGGCTACTAGCCCGTTTATGGTCCCGTTGTATGTGTTCTACGTCACCGCGCTCAGAACAATCAGATTTTTCCGACAACTTTGTGCGACCATGTGTATGCTGGACAATTTGGGCCAAAATCCATCGGAAAAAATCTGACGGATTTTGTAATTGGAAAGTCTGACCGTGTGTCATTAGACAAAATAAAGGTGAATAAAGCACCTGGACCAGATGGCTTACATCCAAGAGTCTTCAAAATGCTAAGCTCTGCTATATCCAAGCTATTGTTTCTAATTTTTAGAAACTCTTTAACCACTTTCAGACCGGACCAATTTGCTGGTGAAAGACCAGACCACTTTTTGCGATTCGGCACTGCGTCATTTTAACTGACAATTGCGCGGTCGTGCGACGTGGCTCCCAAACAAAATTTACGTCCTTTTTTTCCCACAAATAGAGCTTTCTTTTGGTGGTATTTGATCACCTCTGCGGTTTTTATTTTTTGCGCTATAAACAAAAATAGAGCGACAATTTTGAAAAAAACGCATTATTTTTTACTTTTTGTTATAATAAATATCCCCCAAAAATATATAAAAAAACATTTTTTCCCTCAGTTTAGGCCGATACGTATTCTTCTACATATTTTTGGTAAAAAAAATCGCAATAAGCGATTATTGATTGGTTTGCGCAAAAGTTATAGCGTTTACAAAATAGGGATAGTTTTATAGCATTTTTATTACTAATTTTTTATTATTTTTTTTTACTAGTAATGGAGGCGATCAGCGATTTTTATTGGGACTGCGACATTGTGGGGGACCCATCGGACATTTTTGACACATTTTTGGGACCATTGTCATTTATACAGTAATCACTGCTATATAAATGCAGTGATTCCTGTGTAAATGACACTGGCAGTGAAGGGGTTAACCAGTGGGTGGCAGTGTAGGGGTTAAGTGTTCCTAGGGGTGTGTTACTAACTGTGGGGGGTTGGGCTTTCATTTAGTGAACACTGATCTCTGCTCCAATCACATGGAGCAGAGATCAGCGTCACTAGTTGCTAGGCAGAATGGAGAAATGCTGTTTACAACGGCATTTCTTCATTTGGCCGCTCCGTGAGACGATCGCGGGTATGCCCGCAGTGATCGAGTCCGGACTCACGGGGGTCCCGACCAGCGTGGGAGCGCGCCGCCGGCGGCACGCTCCCGATGGCAGGGCGGCAAATTTAAAGGGACGTACATGTACGCCCATTTGCCTGCCCGTGCCATTCTGTCGACGTACATCGTCGTGCGCTGGTCGGCAAGTGGTTAATGACTGGCATGGTACCACTGGCCAGTCATTAACCACTTGCATGGTACCACTGGCATGGTACCACTGTGGCACCACATTGTTTGGCTAAGGCCAATGTGGTGCCTACATTTAATAAGGGATCAAAGTCTTTACCAAGTAAACCGGTTACTTTCACTCAGGGGCGGATCCAGAGTCTAGTCTCGGGAGGGGCACTTCTATAAAATATGTTTTTTTGGGGGCAATTTATATGGGAAATGGCTGGTATTGGCACTTCAATCATTACCGCACGATGGCTGTTATGGTGTCAGGATGATTGAAGCGCATTATTTCTATTAATACATTGTAATATAAAATTAAATGGTTCAATTCACCATAATGCAGAATCAGTGGGAGCCCTGAGGGTGTCTTTCGCCATGTCGCCTGCCACCAAATGCGGATTGTCACTTGCCACGTCACTTGTCACCAAATGCGGATTGTTACTTGCCACATCACCTGCCACACATTGTGGATTGTCACTTGCCACGTCACCTGCCACACATTGCGGATTGTCACTTGCCACGTCACCTGCCACATATTGCGGATTGTCACTTGCCACGTCACCTGCCACACATTGCTGATTGTCACTTGTCACGTAGCCTGCCACACATTGCTGATTGCCACTTGCCACGTAGCCTGCCACACATTGCGGATTGTCACTTACTGTGTCACTTTTCTGCTAAGGTGTTCTTTTGTTGAGTCCCAGAGTGAAGATAGGCAGCAGAGAGAGGATGAAATCTCTCTGCTGCACACAGCTTCCCACACAGTGAGGGCGGAACTGGAGGGATGCAGGGCAGTGAGAGATGATGTCATCTCCCTGCTCCCCTGCCCGCTGGCTTCCTGATTGGCCAGCAGCCCTCCTAAGCCGCCCAGCTGCCCCCCCTCACCCATGCACTCAGCGCAGTCACCCGCAGAACCGGGCGCGCTGGCACCCATGGAACCGGGCAGGCTGGCACCCGTGGAACCGGCCACGCTGGCACCCGAGGAACCGGCTGCGAGTACCCGCGGAACTGGCCGCGCTGGCACCCATGGAACCGGCCGTGGAACCGGCCGCGCTGTCATCCGCTGGCCATATACTCGGAGGGGGCAATTGCCCCGTTGCCCCCCCCCTGGATCCGCCGCTGCTTTGACTTCTATAGTCTGGGAGATACTTTAGAGTTTAACCACTTTCAGACCGGACCATTTTGCTGGTAAATGACCAGAGGTCTTTTTACACTTTGGCACTGCGCTGCTTTAACTGGTAATTGCGCGGTCATGCAATGTTGTACCCAAACAAAATTTGCGTCCTTTTCTTCCCACAAATAGAGCTTTCTTTTGATGGTATTTGATTGCCTCTGCGATTTTTATTTTTTGCGATATAAACGTAAAAAGACCGCAAATTTTGAAAAAAAATGATATTTTCTACTTTTTGTTATTAGAAAAATCCAATAAACTCAATTTTAGTCATACATTTAGGCCAAAATGTATTCAGCCACATGTCTTTGGTAAAAAAAAAGTCAATAATTGTATATTTATTGGTTTGCGCAAAAGTTGTCACATCTACAAACTAAGGTACGTTTTCTGGAATTTACGCAGCTTTTAGTTTACGACTGCCTATCTCATTTCTTGAGGTGCTAAAATGGCAGGGCAGTACAAAACCCCCCCAAATGACCCCATTTTGGAAAATAGACCCCCTAAGGAAATTGATAAGAGGCATGTTGAGCCCATTGAATATTTTATTTTTTTGCCTCAAGCGATTGAATAATGACAAAAAAAAAATTTTTTATTTTTTTTACACAAAGTTGTCACTAAATGATATATTGCTCACACATGCTATGGGCGTATGTGAAATGACACCCCAAAATAAATTCTGCTGCTTCTCCTGAGTATGGGGATACCACATATGTGGGACTTTTTGGGAGACTAGCCGCGTACGGGGCCCCGAAAACCAAGCACCGCCTTCAGGCTTTCTAAGGGCGTAAATTTTTGAGTTCACTTCTCACTACCTATTACAGTTTTGAAGGCCATAAAATGCCAAGATGGCACAAAACCCCCACAAATGACCCCATTTTAGAAAGTAGACACCCCAAGCTATTTGCTGAGAGGCATGTTGAGTTCATGGAATATTTTATATTTTGCCACAAGTTGCGGGAAAATTACAAACTTTTTTTTTTTTTTTTTTTTTTAACAAAGTTGTCACTAAATGATATATTGCTCATGCATGCCATGGGCATATGTGAAATGACACCCCAAAATAAATTCTGCTGCTTCTCCTGAGTACGGGGATACCACATATGTGGGACTTTTTGGGAGCCTAGCCGCGTACGGGGCCCCGAAAACCAAGCACCGCCTTCAGGCTTTCTAAGGGCGTAAATTTTTGAGTTCACTTCTCACTACCTATTACAGTTTTGAAGGCCATAAAATGCCAAGATGGCACAAAACCCCCACAAATGACCCCATTTTAGAAAGTAGACACCCCAAGCTATTTGCTGAGAGGCATGTTGAGTCCATGGAATATTTTATATTTTGCCACAAGTTGCGGGAAAATTACAAACTTTTTTTTTTTTTTTTTTTTTTCACAAAGTTGTCACTAAATGATATATTGCTCACGCATGCCATGGGCATATGTGAAATGACACCCCAAAATAAATTCTGCTGCTTCTCCTGAGTACGGGGATACCACATATGTGGGACTTTTTGGGAGCCTAGCCGCGTACGGGGCCCCGAAAACCAAGCACCGCCTTCAGGCTTTCTAAGGGCGTTACAGTTTTGAAGGCCATAAAATGCCAAGATGGCACAAACCCCCCCCCAAATGACCCCATTTTGGAAAGTAGACACCCCTAAATTTAGGGGTACACTAGTGAGACTAGGTAATAAATGGCGGGTGCCCTGAAACTATAAAAAAATAACTAACCAACCAGCGTCACCTGTAACAGTTATATGGTGATCACTGGTGAAAGGGTTAACTAGGGGGCAATTAGGGGGCTTTATGCGGTAGTATATGGGGGTCCCTGGCGCTATAAAAAGCTGCAGCGAACCTAAATACCTACCTGCCTAACTAGCGTCACCTGTGACACTAATACAGCGATCAGAAAAACGATCGCTTATTAGGCTGGGTTCACACTGGAGCGATGCGGGAACGCCACGAATGCGCGGCGGGTTCCCGCATCGCATGCCTCCCGGCGGCAGTTCACACTGCCCTATGCGAACTGCTGGGAGTGTCAGTGAAATGTTACTGACACCCCCAGATCAGTTCGCATATCGCAGTGCGATCTGCAAACTCGGATCGCATGGTGTGAACACCCATGCGATCCGATTCTGCTGCGGGCCAAAAAAAGGGTCCCGTGCGAATTTGCGGCGGGTGCGGCGAATGGCTGAACTCGAATCGCACAGAGATCGGATGTGATTTGCACTGCAGTGCGGTGCGAATCACATCCGTTCTCATAAACCGCTGCAATGTGAACCCAGCCTTAGTGACACTGGCGACGGGGGGTGATCACGGGGTTAAACCTTTATTGGGGGGGTTAGGGGGGTACCTTAGAACTAAAGGGGGCTAACCCTAACTGCCCTAACAGTTATTAGTCACAAATGACACCCGCCGGGTGATCAGGGGGTTAAACCTTTATTAGGTAATAAATGGCGGGTGCCCTGAAACTATAAAAAAATAACTAACCAACCAGCGTCACCTGTAACAGTTATATGGTGATCACTGGTGAAAGGGTTAACTAGGGGGCAATCAGGGGGCTTTATGCGGTAGTATATGGGGGTCCCTGGCGCTATAAAAAGCTGCGGCGAACCTAAATACCTACCTGCCTAACTAGCGTCACCTGTGACACTAATACGGCGATCAGAAAAATGATCGCTTATTAGGCTGGGTTCACACTGGAGCGATGCGGAAACGCCGCGAATCCGCGGCGGGTTCCCGCATCGCATGCCTCCCGGCGGCAGGTCACACTGCCCTATGCGAACTGCTGGGAGTGTCAGTGAAATGTTACTGACACCCCCAGATCAGTTCGCATATCGCAGTGCGATCTGCAAACTCGGATCGCATGGTGTGAACACCCATGCGATCCGATTCTGCTGCGGGCCAAAAAAAGGGTCCCGTGCGAATTTGCGGCGGGTGCGGCGGGTGTGGCGGGTGCGGCGGGTGCGGCGAATGGCTGAACTCGAATCGCACAGAGATCGGATGTGATTTGCACTGCAGTGCGGTGCGAATCACATTCGTTCTCATAAACCGCTGCAATGTGAACCCAGCCTTAGTGACACTGGCGACGGGGGGTGATCACGGGGTTAAACCTTTATTGGGGGGGTTAGGGGGGTACATTAGAACTAAAGGGGGCTAACTCTAACTGCCCTAACAGTTATTACAGTCACAAATGACACCAATGCAAAAAAAAAAAAAAAAAAATGACATTGGTGTCACTGTGACTGGGGGGCAGGGGTAATTGGGGGGGGGTGATCGGGGGGTAAAGGGGGGGTGTGAGTGTGCCTGGCATGTTCTACTGTGTGTGTAGAGTGTTGGTGCAACTCACCGATCCGCTCTCCTCCGTGTCGGAACGAAAAATACCGACACGGAGGAGAGAATACATCACTTCCTCTCCTGTGTTTACATTACAGGAGAGGAAGTGATGTCACCGGGGATTTCTATTCGTCGGGAGCGATCGCGAGGGGGTGGCCATGAATGAATGGCCGCCCCCTCGTCCCGGATCGCTCCCGGACGAAAACCGACCGCCGCAGGCACCGGGCGGGGGCCCGATTGGGCCCCCGACCCGCGGGAGGCAAGGGACGTACATGTATGTCCTTATGCCTGCCCGTGCCATTCTACCGACGTACATCGGCGTGCGGCGGTCGGCAACTGGTTAATAAAGGACCATATAGAAAGGTTTTGCTAGAAAATATTTCACGCAATAGTCTGCATGAATTCTTGAAAGAACAAGTATGTTTGGATTTCGCCAAAGTGTTTGTTACAGTTCCCCACACATGGTTAATATATTCATTAAAGTAATAAAAAAACAAAATGAAACAAAAAAATATGTTATACTTACCTACACTGTGTGGTGATTTTTCACAGAGCAGCCCTGATCCTCTTATTCTTGGGCCCCCCAGCCAGGGCTTCTGGCCTCTCCCTCCTGCCGAGTGCCCCCAGAGCAAGCAGCTATTGGCTACTGGCTATTGAACTTCCTTGTTTAGTCCCGTTTACGCCATCACGTTCAAAACTAACGGACTTTTGAAGTTCGTTCGGAAAGTCCATCAGAACTCCACCGAAAGTCAGTCGGGAAGACCGTCGGACCTAGTCTGCCCGCGGCATTAGATATTTCAATGCATATTATGCAGACATGAGCCAATGTTGTCATCACCCTAAGAAAATCCATGCAGCCATTGCTGGGGTACATCTAATGTCCAAAAACAGGAAACAGCAGCATCAACACCACCATAGTGTAGTATTAAAAGGATTTACATTTGTTAATGGAACAAAAATATACATTCACAAATATTACTACCATGGCAGAGGCACTGAGAGTCATGAAAAAGTCACTAAGGCTCTATAGGGCTGCCCTGGCCGCAGGCAGTAAGCAGCTCATCAGGTGCAGTGTGGTGGGGGGTAAGACATCAGTGTGGAACGCATTTCAAGGAGAGTGCCTCCTCTTTGCCATACAATTTTTTTGATTTTTTTTTAGGTACATATATGTAGACAGAAAGTGAATGCAAAGAGGCTGTACTAGATCAGCAGTAATTTTATAACAAAGGAAGTAAAACATGATAAAATACATTTTCCTACAAACCAAAACAGCAAATACTTAGTGACCACATGGCATTGTTACAAAACAAAATGATAGGATTAGTGTCAGGCTTATCATTAAGATTTGTGTTTGTGTAGGCTTTGTTAGGCAAGCCATCTATTGACGTCCTCTCGTGATTGCATTTCATGCCCCCCCCCCCAACGGCGTGCACCAGCAGTGATCTGTGATCACTGAACACAGCTGATCACAGATTGGTGTAATCACAGAGGCCCTTTACCATGTGACCAGCTGCATCCAATTACAGCTGATCACAGTATAAACTGAAATTGCCAGTTATCTGCAATCCTCTCCTCATGCTGACAGTGGCAATCGATACAGGGAACATCTACACTGCTAACTATTATCAGTGCTGCCCCAACAGTGCCCACCAGTGCTGCCTGTAAGTGTCCATCAGTGATGTCTGTCAGTGCCTATCAGTGCCGCCTATGAGTGTCCATCAGTGCTGCATATCAGTGCAGCCTAATCAGTGCCTCATTATCAGTGCCGCCTCATCACTGCAGCCTATCGTCCATCAATGCCACCAGGGCTGGTCAAAAATGTGGCCCTGGGCTTTATCCAGAGCGGCCCACTTTAATTTTGCAAACATGCACAAAAACAGTATATGTCCCCAGAGAGCCCCCCCTTACATCAGGGTCCTCAGAGAGCCCCCCCTTACATCAGGGCCCCAGGGAGCCCCCCCTTATATCAGAGTCACCAGAGAGCTCCCCCTTTCATCAGAGTTCCCAGAGAGCCCCTCACTTACATCAAGGTCCCCAGAGAGCCTCCCACTTACATCAGGGTCCCCAAAAAGCCACCTCTTACATCAGGATCCCCAGAGAGCCCCCTCACTTACATCACGGTTCCCAGAGAGCCCCCCACTTACATCAGGGTCCCCAGAGAGCCCCTCGTTACCTCAGAGTCCCCAGAGAGCCGCTTATATCAGGGTTACCAGAGAGTTGGCCATAGATGGATCCCTACTGAACTGACCGAAATTGAATCCATCTATGGGCAGGCTGGTTGTACTAAAGTCGATCCATCTATCCACTTCAGTACAACCAGTCTATCAAATTAAATTTTTGCATGTGATCACATGAAGGCTCCCTGCCAGCAGAACACCATATTACTGAGGGAGGCATCCCCCATCAATACTTACTGTGTTGATGGTGGAACCAAGCAATTTTCTTTCCTTTCACTCTTGTTTTTGTTTTTCAGGCAAATTTAACCTAAGCAGGCAACAAGGTGAAACAGCAGTCTAATTTTTAATGAAATTTTAGCAGAGGTAAACTCAGTAAAGCCAGCCATCCATGGATCAAAATTTGGCGGTTTCAGCAGGGACTGGCCAAATTTCGATCCATGTATGGACTGGGTAGTTGTACATAAGTTGATCTACTTATTAATGTATATACAACCTCCCTGCTGGAAAATTTCTGCTCGATCAGCACCACCAGCTATAGCTGGCAGCACTGATCAGTGTGTTCTGACAGAAGGGAAGGGAAGTCTCCCTTCTATCATAATACAAAGGCACGGCGGGAAGATTCCCCCATTCACCTCAAATATTTGGATAAGGGAATCTAATAATTTTTCTTTTGGAGGGAAATTGGGTATCTGGCGGTCCAGGGAGGTAATGCCCTTAGTTTGTGATAATGTAAATTTGATTAGTCAGTCTTTAGGTAAAAACTTGAACCATGGTAAGGGGGTGATTTAAAAAGAGGCAGCCATCCTCAGAGTGTGTCAAGCAACTCTGCAAAACATATAAAGGAAACAGGGGGAGGGGGTGGGCACCTCTAAGTGTAGTATTAAAACAGTATCATTTATTGCACAAGATTAAAAACACTTACAAGATATAAGTGGGAGTAATGCTCGTCATAAGTATGTAGTCCTGGCAGCAGGGACGGACTGACCATTCGGGCACTCTGGCACTGCCTGAGGGCTCCCTGCCACTAAGGGGCCCCATCAGGGTTGCCAGCCTCAATAAAACCAGGGACAGTATAAAAAATCTGTGTTTTTTACTAAATCCTAAGATTATAGCTGCCCCGCCTCTACAGTACCTTTTCAGAGTGTGTATGTGTATTCTGTGTGTGTATACTGTGTGTGTATATTGTGTGTCTGTGTGTGTATACTGTATGTGTGTGTGTATATATATATATATATATATATATATATATATATATACTGTGTGGCCTCATAATCTATTGCCTGGGGGCCCCATAATCTCCAATTGCCTGGGGGCCCCATAGTCTCCTAATGCCCAGGGGCCACATAATCTTCTCCTATTGCCCGGGGGCCCCATGAGTTGTCAGTCTGCCCCTGCCTGGCAGTCCCACAGGCTCCTCGCATGATCTGGGTAGCTGGGAGAGGTTCTGGTGTGATGTTGTGCTGAATAGCTGTACATTCAGGAAAAGCAGGAAGTAATCAGCTCTATGCTATCCAGCTTTAGCCTGAAGCGGAAATGATGTCACTAGCAGGGGGCGGGAGGAAGGGGTCAAGACTGTCTCAAGGGCTCAGAGGCCAGTAGAAGGAGTTGTAAGCTCAGAGCGCGTAGCCTTTCATTCCACAGAGACAATCCTGACCCCTTCCTCCTGCCCTCTGCTGGTGACATCATTTCCTCTTCAGGTTCAAGCTGGATAGCATAGAGCTGACTACTTCCTGCTTTTCTTCACCAGAACCTCTCCCAGCTACCCGGATTGTGCGAGGAGTCTGTGGGACGCAGTAGAACTGCCAGGACTACATACTTATGGCGAGCATTACTCCCACTTATATCTTGTAAGTGTTTTTAATATTGTGCAATAAATGATAGGGTTTTAATACTACACGTAGAGGCGCCCCCCCACCCCCCTCTTGTTTATTTAATAATTTTTCTGTGTTCGTGTTATATGCACTTCCTAACTTTGCTGTAAAATCAAGTTCAGTAAAAATATTCTGCTCACACATTGTGTCAATTAGTGACCCAAACATTAGAAAATAACTGTATTGGGAAACTCGTGTTTATGGACAGTTTTATTTTTTTATCTCTGAAGATGCTGTTATTATTATTATTATTATTATTCAGGATTTTTATAGCCAACAGTTTGCACAGTGCTTTACACTAGTCTGGGTTCACACTATTTCCGCATGCGTCCCCGTTTACCATTTCAGGTCCAATTTCAGACCAAAGTTTGGGCTGAATTTGGACCTGAAACGGACCAATAGACGCACAGGACTCCTGTGCAAATTCACACCGGAGCCGCAACGGAGATATGTGAACCGTCTCCATAGACAGCCCGTCAGTTTCCTACAATGTGAATTGGATGCGGCAAAACCAATTTGCATAGGTGTGAACCCAGCCTTAAGGGAGACAGTACAGTTACAATACTGTTCAATACAGAAGGATTAGTATAACTACTCTAATTAGTAATCTGGTGCTGTGTGTTACTAAAGGTCATAATGAATACACATATAAACTATTTTTTATGTACTAAAAGATGAAGGACAATGGTCATTGTTTTCATATGACTGAATAATTTATTAAGGAAATTAATATTTTTCAAAATGCCTTAAATGTATACTTGTATTCATCAATTATGCTAGTCACTAAAATGTAAGTTTAGATAATATTAAAGGTCCACTTGGTGTCTAGATACAACAAAAGAACACAGGAAAATCCGCAGCTCAGACAATAATAGCATAGTAGAACAAGTAAAGCCATTATAAGTGTATGTGTCTTTGTGCAACCCCCAGAGGATTAGTATTGGAAAAACGAAATACTTAGAAAAATGGTCACTTGCAGACAGGTCGCTTTTAAGAAAGGCAGAATTAAAGCTGGGATTAAATTGTCCTTGTTCCAAGGTTACCGGCCCTTAGCCAAGGATTTTAATACTTGGTACCGTTTGCTTTAGCAAATAAACCCTCTGGGAGGTGACGTTTTAAAAAGCTAAACAATGCTATGTTGACTTCCCAGCTTCTTGCCATTGTACTAGGGGAGACAGATAATGTGCATGTCTCCTCATCACTTCTAACATTCACATTTCCTTCATTTGTTAAGGTAGGTTTTGCTGACTCTCGTTAGACAATGCTGGAGCTTTGCTTTAACTGGTACTTTAGGAGTCTGACCATTTTTCTAAAATGTGCTGACATTTCCTGTTAAATAGATGATGAAACAATACAATTCCAGCTGATTTTTTTCGTGTGTAGCTTAAGTCAGCCATAGATGGATCAAAATTTGGTGGTTCAACAAGGACTGATTTTCGATACTTCTATGGGCAGGTTGGTTATATAGAAGTCGATCAAGATTGAGCTTGCTGGAAAATGTTCACTCGATGAGTGCAGTCGGCTATAGCTGGCGGTGCTGATGACTGTTTTCTGACAGCAGGGAGGCCCTCCACAGCCAGAATACAACAGCTCTGCGGTAGGGATTCCCCTATCAAGATTGAGTATGTGGATGAAGGAATTGATTCATTTTCTTTTGTTCAACCAGTAGGAATTATTTAATTAATCATGTATGGCCTGCCTTAGGATAACCATTGATGGCCAGATAATATTTTGTTGATCAGGTATATATTGTACTATTTATTGTGTATGTAAACCTTAATAACTATTCTTATTTGCTCCCTTTTTTCGTTTCTCAATATACCATTGAATGTGTTTTGATATCTGTTCAATAGACTCAAAAAATATCTGTGTATCCTGTCTAAAATTCTTGTGAGTATGTAAGTTCTTGTGTACTCTTCAATGTTTCTCAGGCAGTATTTTCATACCTGCCCAGTTCAACTGTGTGCACTACAGAACAGTTGTCCTAACATACTTTCTGTCCTAAGTCTATATAGCGACAGCACAGTGAGTGAGCATTGATGTACGAAATACAGGGAGTGTATTAATGGTAGGGTCACCAGATGAAAGCAACTGGCAAACAGCCCCCAAAAAAGAAAACAAATGCAGCCACCACATTCAAGGATTGGCAAGCTGCAGTATATTTCATTTTTGTGTTTAGATTTTTAACCACTTCCAGACCGGTGAACGACGATGTACGTCGGTAGAATGGCACGGGCAGGCAAATTGGCGTACAGGTACATCCATTTGAAATTGCCGCCCTGCCATCGCGTGCGTGCCAACAGCGGCGACCCCCATGAGTCCAGTCGCGGGTCCCGCGGACTCGATCGCCGCGGGGATACCCGTGATCGTCTCACGTGGAGGCTGAACTAGTTGACACTGATCTCTGCTCCCTGTGATTGGAGCAGAGATCAGTGTTCACTAGCACACAGCCCAGCCCCCCACAGTTAGTAACACGCCCCTAGGACACACTTAACCCCTACACTGCCACCCCCTGGTTAACCCCTTCACTGCCAGTGTCATTTACATAGGAATCAGTGCATTTGTATAGCACTGATTGCTGTATAAATGACAATGGTCCCAAAAATGTGTCAAAAATGTCCGGTGTGTCCGCCATAATGTCGCAGTCACAATAAAAATCCCTGATCACTGCCATTACTAGTAAAAAAAAAATATATAAAAAAAATGGCATAAAACTATCCTCGATTTTGTAAACGCTATAAATAATCACTTATTGCGATTTTTTTTTTTACCAAAAATATGTAGAAGAATACGTATCCGCCTAAACAGAGGAAAAAAAATGTTTTTTTATATAATTTTGGGGATATTTATTATAGCAAAAAGTAAAAAATAATGCATTTTTTTTTCAAAATTGTCGCTCTATTTTTGTTTATAGTGCAAAAAATAAAAACCGCAGGGGTGATCAAATACCACCAAAAGAAAGCTCTATTTGTGGGAAAAAAAGGACATCAATTTTGTTTGGGAGCCACGTCGCATGACCACGCAATTGTCCGTTAAAGCGACGCAGTGCCGAATCGCAAAAAGTGGTCTGGTCTTAAGCCAGCAGAATGGTCTGGTCTGAAAGTGCTTAAGATTAGGCCATCGGAAAACTGGTGTGACTAATATGAACAAAGCTAACAACTTTAATTGTTTTAGCTCAAACTATAGCTACAGCTCAGAGATTGTGGGCACAAGCATCCTAGAGAAACTTGTACTACATGTCACACACCTTAAATTCCTGAAACTATGGTCCCCGTGGCTAGGGTGCAACCACAATCTGAACCTCAACCACTCAATTTGAAAAACAAATAGGCTTCATGAATTGGGAACTTCCAGCTGGGTCCCTGGCACACTCCTTTCTTTCTTACCCTCCTTCCCTGTATCTTCTCCTTACTCTTAATCCACTCTAAGACACCTTTCACATGGAAGGTGGTTTTCAGGCGTTTTAGTGCTAAAAATAGCGACTGAAAGGCGCCTCTCAAGCACTTGGCTTTCACACTGGAGCGGTGCGCTTGCAGGACAGGAAAAAAGCAAGCAGCGTCCTTGGAGCAGTGTGGGAGCGGCGTATACACTGCTCCTAAACCGCCCCTGCCATTGAAATCAATGGTCAGATTTGTAGGCGCTTCGGCAGCGGCACTTTTCGGGGGCTTTTAACCCCTTGTTAACCCCTTCTTTGAGGTTAAAAGCACAGATAAAGCACCCCTTAATCAAGTGGTGCTTTACCGCTAGCACAGGGCGGTGTTCAGTGTGAAAGGGGTCTAAAATTGTTTGCCATTATATTTCCCCTTCATCTGCCCCCCTGCCTTCTTCCCCTTGGTCTTTTTTAACTCATCTAAATATTGTTAGAGCTCACTGCAATACCCTGTACCTTGGGCAAGTACATTGAGAAAATACCATCTGCACACTTCCTAGGCTACCTGCATGTAGCCAGACCCACAGTCACCCCCTTCCTTTTCCCCACCCAGCCTATGAACAACACATCCTTGGGCTTCTTTTGCTAGTTTTAGCCTATATCATGTCATGTTAAATACAAACATAAGCATTTCTCATTTGTTTGCTTCTATTCAGCACTATTGATATTCCATATGTTATGTTATATAATGCAGAATATCTGCGTGCTTCATTCTGATTGTGTTAAAATCATTGAAAAAAAACAATGAAAAATATGTGAAAAGAGTCCCTAATATGAACATGCACTATGAAAATTGTTGAAATCTTACTGGCCACTATAGATATTTTTTCTCTTCTTTCAGGACCACCATAATTTGAGCTGTAAACAGAGCAATCAATAAGGACATATAGCAAGAAAAAACAACAATTAGAAAATACGTTGTTTATTCCAGTAATGATTATTTATTGTGTACAAGAAACCACTACTAAAGAGTGGATGCGTATAGAAAGTGAAAAGAGGTGCTGGTTATTCTGATTAGGTATGACACCCCTTTTAAGTTGGCTACCAGAATCATGTACATGTGTCACGTATCTTGTGGCAGAGCTTGAAGTGTAGACGGAGGCCTCTCTTACAGCCTTGGCTTTGAGAACACCGATGTTGCGACAGTGGCTGCGAGAGTGCAGCTAGGTATGTGTGGGTAGCAGGTGCCCGAAACAGGTCAGAAGCACTCCCTCTGTATTTAGAATTTTTAAATGGCAGGTCATACACTGGTCACTGGTCGATACTTGGACCTCACTGTTGATTTCCTATTTTGATCATTTTAGAGGCAATCATGGCTATCTGTTGGTGATATGTTATAAAAAATAAACATATTCTGAATGTACATCTTTCTAAAAGAACTCTTGTGTCTTCCACAGGCTATGAAGATACCTTCTAACATGGAGAGACCGATTCTGTCAACCATTTGGACACTTTTCATCTCTACTTTAAGTTTCAGGCTCTTATAGTGTTTACTCAACTAAAATATGGCTTAGAATCCAAACTTTTGTCTTTGAGGGACCATTGCATTTTCAGTGTTTTTCATAGGTTTTTTTGTACTTAAACCATAATGGGGGGCTGCTTCTCTAAACCCAAGCCAGGTAAGAGCCCATTAATATTACATTGCATGTTATATGTCATAAAGCTACACACAACAAACTGGGTCAGACTTAGAAGCTCTGCAGGGTGACTGCTGGAAGGAATGTTAATTCTGCACTCTTGCAGGGAGGATTAAAGAACGCTCTAGGTTACAATTAATCCAAGGAAAATTATATTTCAGTTTCTTTCAGGTACAGAACATTCAGCTGAAATGAGCACAGAATGTTAACTATAATAAACTTGAACTAATATAGCTTGTTCGCAGCAAGCCTATGCCACAATAATGAAAATAATTTCAAATCCCTTCACTCTTGTAACAGCAGGGGATGGTTTAAGAAGTGCAGATTTATGACTGTTGATTATAAATACAAAAAATGCAATTATTTATTTGAAAATCTAGTTAAAGAGTTTAAGAATTTTCTAAATAAATGGTTTAATAAGCTTACATTTGATTTGTAAAAAGTGTATCTTAAAAAGTGCCAACAGAAAGCAGTTAGATTCCACGTTAAATTTCCCCTGCATGGAAGAGGTAATGAAGCCTGGTTGGCTTCTTTGAGCACCGGTCTTATTTCCCTTTCTACATTTACGTAAATTATATTCAATAAAATAAGCCATATGTAGAACTTTCCAAGATGTCTATGCAGTGCAAGCTTTAGAAGGTATCCTTAAACATGATGCACACACATACTGTATATTAAAGTATAAGTACTAGAAGCATTTGGTTTGCAAATGTCATTTTCCAGAGCAGGTTTTAGCCTGGCCAGTGACATTTAACTGTTCTGCTTCAAAGCAAACCTATATTGACACAAAGCCATGCAAACTAATGCTTAATTTTTGCGTTACTCAAATACCAATGTACAGATATATTTTATCTGCATTTTTCAAATGGATCCAGTAGCAGATAAAGAGGGCCAGTGGTTCTGTCTAGGTAGGATCAGGCAATTTCTGTTACATACAACAAATATTCAGCATTGCATTTGTACTCAGGCTATGAACCCCAACTTTGCAACGTTGACATATATTGGTAAAACTTTGTGTAAAGAACAAAAGAAAAAGAAAAATGACTTTAAGGTGCAACACATAACTTCCAGAAAGAGTCAGTACTCTGCTTAATAAAATCCAGGCTCTTGATTCCTCATCGTTAGTACGACACCCAGAACTCTCACCGAGAGCCTGGTCTCTGCAGTGCACTCCCAGCACAAATACATGTATAAATGTATGCAGCCTCACAGTAGAAGACCCACTACAGTATACAGTATATGTGTACAGTTGGTGGCAAGGGGTTAAACTATTTACAAATTCTTACCAAAAAGTGGAAGGGTTTTAAAACATGTCATCTCTGACCTTTTTAGCTGCTTTTAATGTGAAACTATTATTCCTCAAATTCGTCAAAGATCACAACCATGATAAAAGTCAGGTTACAAATGGTTTCTAACAGCTTCACAATACCTGCCTGGATTCTGTTGCATTAAAATGTCATAGAGAATAGGGCAAGGTTCCACGTCAGTATTATTGATAAATTTAAAAGTTAAAGCTAAATTTTGGAAATGATAAAAATCTGCAGTCTCTCTCTTGTGCCTTCGGTCCAGGACCTGTTCATGTGTTCTTGAAAGTGGTCCAGACTCCACCCTAGCCCAGGCCCAAGGTTCCCCCTCCTTCTGTGGCCCTGACAGCCTCTGCACCCTCTCGTTCCAGCTCCTCCACCCGACACTTCCTCCCCAGCTGGGCTGACCTTGGGTATTTAGGAAGGCCTACCCCATGCCAATCCAGGTTGGGTATTAGTCAGGGCTTCCTAAAACACCCCAGACAGCTCCACCTCTCCCCTCCTCCTCTCTTTTCATAACTTTCTAGCAAACTCTAGAAAGAAGAGGGAGGTGTCAATCATGCTGCCTGTGAGTCACCAGCTGATACCATGAGCCAATCCCAGATCAGATCAAACAGGCCTGGCTGCCAACCAGACCTGCCTAAATTTACCTGTTCTACAAAAAATCCTACCTCTAGCACCAACCTACCTAGAGGGTGCTACATGTGCATGATCTGAGTACAGATTTGCTATAAAAAAATTTTATACTACAGAGCTGCTTTAACTCTTTTGCTGCCACAGAGGAAAGGCATACATCAGCACCACTGACTTGTAAACAGGCTCCTGGCTCCTACAGCAGCTGGGAGCTTGTTTACATTTTCACGCTTGACTTTGTAGTAGAATTTATTCTGTCACTTCTATAGGTTGTGGTAGGTAATCCTTGATATGTTTAGTATCGATCTACTTGGCACAACCTCCTCCTTTATATTTTACAAATAAATAGTGTATTATATTGTGTTTGTGTGCATTAAAATTAAGTTGAATGTAATTTTTACTTAAAATATGGGTTGTCTATAGTGTGCAAAAAAAAAGATAAACCTGGTTTTGCCAATGAAAACATTAATAACTATTGGAAAATATAGTATTCTGATCATAGTATGGGGATAGTAAATGTAATGATAATATTTGGTATAGGAATTCATTTTTATTTTAATTTTTTTTACATTTTCTCCATATTGACCTACAGATAAGCTGTTTAGTAAAAGCGACAGTAACACATGTTGAAACAAACTATAACACTGTCCAGAGTGCTTTTTATTTAACAAAAGCTGATGTCGCAGCTATTTAAACATCCTTGACAGTATTATACATTTTTACAAACCTCTGTTACTGAATTTTTTTGAACAGCTTGGTCTGCATGCAAATATGAAAACATATACATAAAGTTATATGGAAAAAAAAAAAACATTTTATGCTGAATATTGTCATTATATGTAGTTATCGGAATAGAATAGAATATGCTTTTTTGTTCCTTAGAACACCATAAACCATGTCATGGGCATAGAGAGTGTAAGGTTAACTGGCATCTGCCGCTTCTGTTATGAACATTGATTTGTTTGTGTATGTGTCTACAATCCTTGATATTTGTGTTATTAATTAATATGTTGCTCGTATTGACAGTTTTTTTTAAAACCCTTTTTATGATTAAAATATTTGCAAAGCATTCATTAAAAGTGTGTTGTCGGTGACTTTTGCAGTAGAAGTCAAAGTTGAAGTTGTCCTTCCAGAAAAAGAAAGGGAAAAAGAAGAATTATCTCCCAATGGGAAGGCTAGTCCGCTAGCATACAAAGCAAATGGAACAACTCGACACTATCACCATGAAGAAAGACCCATTGGTCTTAATCCTTACACCAATCCCAAAGACATTGTGGAAGCCTCAGTGTGCCATGTAAAGGACCTAGAGAATGGGCAGTATGTTCTAATGTGTTATTTTGTAGTTAGCAATATTATATCAGCTTTATAAAAATTACTGCTTTCCCCCCAGTTTGATAGTAATGTTCATTACCTTGGTATTGTTCTTTAGTTAATTTTGTGATCAAATTTATATGCTAATCATGGTTATGTCAGAAACCACGAATCAGACCGAGACAGAAGTACAATTAAATCACACTTGTTATTAAATAAAAATAAAAAGGTAAATAGAAAAAGCGTAGTCAAAGCATAGCCAGAGTCCAGTAACCGGATAGAGTGGTCAACCAGGCCAGAATTCAATAACCAGATCGGGTAATCAGTCAGGCCAGAAGTCAGGGATCCAAGTAGAGCAAAAGCAAGCAGGATAAGGAGCCAGAAGGGATGTCAGCAAGCCAGTCTTTAAATAGAACCGCAGGAGATGGTTTCAGTGATGTGACCAAGGCGAAGGCAGAGATGAAGTGAGCTGGACAGCTTTAAGTAGGCAGGTCAGACGAGCATGATCAGGAACAGCTGGTAACTGTGGAGAGAGATGAGAGCTGGCAATTAGCCGACAGCTGAGCAGCTGGCCCAGAGAAGGAAGGGCTAAGCCAGCCCTGACAGGTTATTGATAATATTATTAGTATATTGCTATAATTAACGTTTGAATAACCTAGTGGGTTTTATTCCATTTTCAAACGACAGCTGTACTGATTAAACAAAAATCATACGATCTGGCATTGTACGAAAAAAATATTCCGTGCATGTCCGATAGAATAATATCGGATGAACTGTCCTTCCTTTTTTAGACATTTTTTGGCACTGCTGAGTTTGTAGAGGCCGATCTGCTGACAGTATTATGCCCCATACACTCTCAAAAGCTCTGTACTAACGATCCAATTATCGTATGATCAATTCGAATGCAGCATTTTTCGTATGATTTTCGGATCGTGTGTATGGGGCATAAGACTGTCAGCAGATCGGCCTCTACAAACAGCAGTGCCAAAAAATGTCTAAAAATGGAGAGAAAGTGAGCATGTGCAGGACAGGTTGGGGCGGTGTATTATAGGTTTTTAAACGGTATAGGGACTTTTTTTTTATGTTTTACATAGCTATACCTGCAAAAGAGGTCAGTCTGAAGTGATATAGCAGGACTTAATTTTCTGACTAAAGTTCCACTTGAAGCCTAGTACACAGGGGCCAAATGTTGGCCGAAATTGGCCAGTTCAATAAAAAACATGCTGGGAAGCCAATAACCTAGCAGTTCCCAATCAGTGCTCTCAGTCAATGGCTGACCAGAGTGTTCCGGTGGGGGCGCATCTCCCTGTCAGAACACAATAGCTCAGCAGGGGAGATTGCTGTACTAACGTTGGATCATTAGTACAGCGGCTCTGACCTGAGATGTCAGGTTTTTTTTTCGTTCAGTCCACTGGGTTGAACAAAAAAAACCTGGTAGTGTGTACTAGGCTTAAGACTACCCCAAGAAGCATCAGAGATGCATCTATTGGCAGGCAAAAGACAATAAGCTCAAATGAAATTCTCTACAATACCTAAACGGGCATTTGGTAGTATCTGACTTAGCAGTTCTTAGTACTGTACAGTACTCATGTACCAGGTACTGTATTTGTCATATATAAACCTGACTGAGTAGTGACTACAAAGAAATATTTACAGAACCGCAATTAGGCTACATTCACATGGCTGTTAAACTGCTATGGCTACTGTTACTGATGTTTATTTGAACAATTTCATGCATAAATGATACTTGCTTTTAGATCTATTTTTTAATTTATAAAATTTATAAAATTTATAAAAATCTTTTTTTTTTTTTTTCAATACATGCAGATTTTTGGATGTTGTGTTACTGATCTGAACACAGTACATGCTAACGCACCTGTGTGAACGTCTGCATTAAAAAATGCAATTGTTTTCAAATCCATAAATAAACAATGCTTGTAAATGCCTTTTTTACAGCCATTTGATTATCACTGAAAGTGCGTCAACTTCTACTTGTTAGAGATTTCAAGCTGTAGTGACCTAAATTTTCTCTAGAAGGCAACAAGGCAAAATATATTGACAGCTGCACAGAGGTTGAATGCGGCCATTGCTACAGGGAAGTAGATATGCAGTTACAGTTAGATAGAGTTGGCCAGTGACCATATCTACTGATGCTCGTGTGTGAGCTGTGATTGATCTGAAACAGATAGTCCTGCAACACTACATGATGGTACAGTTTGCAAAAATCCATAATAGTTTATTTCTTTAATAATTGCTACTTTATGTTTACCTCTAGGATGCGGGAGGTTGACTTGGGATGCGGCAAAGCTTTGCTCATCAAGCAGAATGGAGAATACTATGCAATGGGACACAAATGCCCTCACTATGGAGCACCATTGGTGAAAGGTTGGGGTCTTTTAAGTCTGTTGTTAGTTGATATTTCATATTATTAAAAAATAAAATATGACTCAAAAGAGTAACTTTCCTCTGGTAGCATAGGAGAGCATAACTACTAGTGTACTGAGTAAGTTTGTCAACTGAACCAAATTGTAAATTTGCATTGATTCTCAATGATTTTCTTTCTCTTCACCTCTTTCTTTATGAAAATATGTGTAGACTCAGTGGGGTTCAAATACTAAAGGAGTAGAGAATGTTCACCTACCAAAGTGAATATTGTTGCTGAAATCATCCAATCACATTCAAGACACAGTCCTGCTTTTTTTTTATTTCCCTGTGCACAATTAGGCATTTAAAAAGAACAGAGCCTTGTTGTATCCTTCTGTCTCTGCCTACTTTTTAAATTTGCCTAGTTGGCAAAGAAGATCTTTACAGAAATTAAACTCTGTGCGCAAAAACATTACCGAAACTTTCTTACCTAAAATTTGCCAGTAATTGGTGGCTTTATGAGCCTTCAAACAAGCCTATTAAAGGATCACACAAAATAAATTGACCTTGTAGCAGGAGCAGGCGCCCTGGTGCGACACAATGTTCCTTAATGTTTATCTTGATAATAGCCTCCACATCCTCAAAATATCAAGGCTTCAAATATTTAGAAATTAAAACGAGCCAAGGCCTATACTGCTATTGGTTGGATGTTCTCTCTTGTAAAAACAAAAGGAAATTAGCTGGAAGCTAATAGGGAAATTGCTGTTAATTAGCTTACCTTTGAATGAGTAATAAATCTATATACAGCCTTTCCCTTGATACAAAATACTTCTATAATGCACACTGTAATTTTCAGTTCACTACCAGTATCATTTGTTTTGTCACTATGATTACTGTAAGTTATTTTTCTTCCACAGGTGTACTTTCTAGAGGAAGAGTACGTTGTCCGTGGCATGGAGCATGTTTTAATATTGCGACTGGTGATATTGAAGATTTCCCAGGATTGGATGGTTTGCCAAAATTTCAGGTAAATTTTACAAAAACATGATGCCATTAAATGAGTTCAGTAGATTATCTTGGGTCTTGTGTATTAATGTAAATAATGACACGGCTACTATTAAACTGACATTGCAATTAACAGTTCAAATAGACATTTGTGTACAAAAGTAGTTGGTATGTACTTGCCTATCACTGTCTTTTTTGTTGTATTAAACAAGTCCCTCATTTTATCATGCTAAATGCATGCTGACAACAGAGAAAATAAACCCAGAGGGACTAGAACAGAAATGGATCAATACCTCAAGTTGCTTGGCTGATACATTAATCCTAATGTTAATTTTATTGAACAGGAATGAGCAGCCATTTAAGAATAGTGTCGTAAATTAACTATATAGTCACTGCAATCTTAGTGAGAAAAAAAAAAATCCAATGTATTATTAAGGTAATAGTGTAAACATATTGTAAAGGTAAGTTTATGATCTCTTGATACAAACAAAATATAGCCTCAAATGTTTTGGCTGTCGGATGTTCAATAAATTAGCTGAATTTACCTCAACAAAAAATAAGCTAAGAATAATATAGATTCTTGCTGCTTTACAAGATAAAGGCCAAATGAAGAGTCACTTGAGACTCTCTTGAGGTTTCAGGCATTTAGAATTATATGCGCCCAATAAATCAATTACGGTTTAGTATGATAATGCAGTACTGAAAAATATGTGGACAAGCTGTTTACCATTGGCTGTTCATGAAATAAAACCACCCCAGAACATTTGAGTTTTAAAGTGCTCACACACACCAAATGTTCAAGGGCTCGACTATGTTTTGGGAAATCTAGAAATAGTTGATAAGAAATTATTATTATGCATTATGTTTGAAGCATTAAAAAAAAACATACACATCCTAATCTTGCAATGATGAATTATTTGCATTTCATAATATTATTATGCTTTATAGGTTAAAATAGAAAAGGAAAGAGTATACATTCGTGCCAGTAAACAGGTAAGTGACTTTCTGAAATTTAATTATAAACTTTGAAACATTTTCTATAAACTTCCTAAAAACAATTCAATTAAGGTCATGTATGAAAGATTGTCATGATAATGTATCAAAAGGGTCCTTCTTGCTTATATAGTTACATAGTAAAAAAAGAACTTGTATATGCATATACAACATTTAATTGTGATATATCCAAAGCTAAACAGGCCACACTATGAATTATGTGAGGGTTACAGTTACTTATAGTTGCAATAAGATAGCAAGGCTCTTTCTATGAGTATGAATATATAAAGAATCTAAAACCTCCATACGCTATTTCTGTATGGGGGAAGCCATATAGTGACCCACCTCTAAAATGAGGAAATTGGAAGAAATGTACTGCTCTCTGAAAATGCTCATTTTTATATAGTGTCTAGGCTAATTGCAATTAAAGGGCACCACGTGGCATTTTCACATGTTTATATTGATTTTTGTGGCTGATAAAGATAGGTATGCTTCTAGACAGTTTATCTATGGGCACGATAATTGCAGATGCCCCTGACACATATACTGCACATTATATGATACAACAATGATACTTGCAAACAATAATTTCAGAAGTCCTTGACACATATACTGTATATGATACAATAATACGTGTTCTATAGAAACGTAGGTATCCTCTTAACAGGGCATGATTCCAAGTCCAAATCATGGCTGTCCAATAAGGCCTATGTTTTTTATAGTTCCATAATACATACGTCTTTAGTGTTGCACTTTTTTTTGTTTGTCTGTTTTTAACAAGCTGTGCATTTATTTTTATTTTATTTTTACTTGCTTCTTCAAGGCTTTACAGTCACAAAGAAGGACCAAAGTTATGGCTAAATGTATTGCACTGAGTAATTATAGTACAGCAATTACTAATATTCTCATAATTGGAGCAGGTAAAATAATATTTCAGATGGCTTCTTTCTTACCATCTGTAAGGGTGATTAAATGCTTACAATGTTTATTTTATCTTCCAGGGCCAGCTGGATTAGTGTGTGCAGAAACATTAAGACAGGAGGGATTCTCAGATAGGATTGTAATGTGTACTTCAGAGAAGTATCTGCCATATGATCGCTCCAAACTAAGCAAAGTATGTATATCCAATGCCAGTATGATATGTGTCAACCTTAATAGCCATTAAAATGCATATGTATACAGGGAAGGCCAATAAACTGAGGTTTGGAAGCTATAATCAAAAAGGCAGGTGGAGCGCAGATGGCTAGTCACCACTGTTGCCTGTGGTCTCTCTACAAATCTTTCCACATACTAACTTATTATGACTTGTCCTGCCCTGTATCTGTGTGGTGACTGCCATCTTGGTACAGACATGACTTTGCTTTCTCAAGTTAGTGCCTCCAGCAAAGAGAACACAGAGCACCACATCGGTGACATCACCTAATCTTAATCCAGATTTTCTGAATCTAGCAGTCACAGGCAGCAGTGGCTTAATCTCACACTGCAGATATACAACTACCCTGTTCCCCCGAAAATAAGACCTAGCGTGATTGTCGGTGATGGCTGCAATATAAGCCCGACCCCCCAAATAAGCCCTGCCCTCTTTCCCCAAAAATAAGCCCTACCCTGAAAATAAGACCTACAAGGACTTTAACTAGGGCTTATTTGGGGGGTAGGCTTATATTGCAGCCATCACCGACAATCACGCTAGGTCTTATTTTCGGGGAAACAGGGTATGAAGCTGCCTAGTGAAGATGAGCTTGGGCATCCTCTGAACTCATCTGTATCTAAAAATGAAATTATGGTGATGTCATTGCTCTTATATGGATACGTGCCCATATTTAGTAAATGGCACTGACTAGGCATCCTCATATACCAGGAAATGCACTGATATTTTTCAGAAGAAACCCCAGACAAAAGGTATTTTTTTAAGGTACTGCCACAATTATTATTCTGATTTTTTTTAATTTTTTTAAACTTAGTAGCAAATCTTAGCTAGCAAATTTTAGTTCAGTTACACTTTAAAGTGGAACTTCCGCTTTAGGCACTTCTTGTCCCCCTTACATGCCACATTTTGGCATGTAATTTTTTTTGGGGGGGAGTGGGTACCTGTTTTTTACATGTACTTCCTGTCCCACTTCCTTCTTCCATCTTCTGGTTACCTAGGAGACTCCTCCCCCTCTAGACGGCCCCTCCCTCTCTGCAATCTTCTAAGGAAGAAACAGGGAGAGGGAGGCGCCGACCTTAGTGTAGTATTAAAATTATGACTTTAATAGGCTAAGATTAAAAACACTTACAAGATGATATTAGATGCATGCTCATCAACGTAAAGTGCAGTCCTGATGTTCCACATGGCTCTGTGAGTCCCACCGCTGTTCCAGATAGCTGGGATGGATTAGGCAGATGGCTGGAATGGATCACAGTGTTTCCCCAAGAACCAGGAAGCTCCACACTGACCAGCGTGGATTGTAGAACAGGAAGTGATGTCACCCGCATCTGTGGAGCTTCCTGGTTCCTGGAGAAACACTATGATTCAGGTTGGACCTCCCTCTCCCTGTTTCTTTCTTACATGTCTTGCGGAGTTCTGGACACACTCTGAAGGATGGCTGCCTTCCTTTTTAACTCTTAATACCCCTCTTTTCGAACCACACAACCTATGGATACATCTCCATCCAGCTATTACAGCCACAGACTATATCCCCGAGGATTACTCCATTTAGAGCACCAGATAACATTGACTATACTGCTTTCTGCAATCTTCTGGGGCATGTCACAGGTCCCAGAAGATTGCCTGGCCACTAGTAGAGTGCAGCACGAATCACGCATGTGCAATGCGTGCCTGGTGTGAAGCCGCAAGCTGTCATGGCTGGGTGCCCACAGTTGCTATAATGCAGAGAGGAGGGGGAGAGGAGTGGGTCCTCAGGCGGCTGCATCGCTGGACCATGAGATGAGCCTATCGCTGGACCATGAGGCGATTGTCTGTTTGTTAAAAGTTAGCAGCTACACTTTTTGTAGCTGCTGACTTTTAATAAACTGAAAAACAAGTGGAAACAAGGGTAGAAAAATAATAGTTTTATGCAGTTTTAGGCGACCTGAATTTAAACAGTATCTCTAGGTGAACTGAACTAGTGAAACTCTTGGGTAAGCTGGTAGTGCTAAGAGCAACTGTGCTCGAAGCAGAACACAGTCATAATTGTATTACTTACTGTATTTGCTGGGGTTAGTGTGATTCTGATGTCAGGAATCAGGATTCATTACCTATAGTTTTATTTGTTTTTACTTTGAGGTTACCTGTCTGCTTTAAAGACATTTATGTATGCTACTATACCATTTTCTTATATTTGCAGTCAATGGATTCTCAGGCAGAACAGATTTTCCTAAGATCCAAGGAATTTTTCCACACGTACGATATTGAAGTGCTAACTGAGACACAGGTAAGGAGTTTGCATGAGATTGATTGACATTTTTTTTATATATATTTTAAATATAGTGAAGAAGAAGTACTGTATGCTATGCCATAAGCTAAAACCATTATTTACAGATGACTAACGGCAAGAGACTAAAAAAAACATGAAATTATAAGATTCTCAATCATTATTACATATCTCTCCTGTTTATGAGTTCAAATAAGAAATTTGGAGTCCTCCTACTCAGCTTAGACATCAATAAAGCTTTCGACAGCATATCATGGAAGTTTCTAGACATAATTCTAAATAAATATGGTTTTAAAGGGGAATTTACACATGCATTCCATGCTCTATATCATAACCCATCTACTAGAATAAGACTACCAGGCTGTAATTCAGACTTCTTCAATGTCGGAAGAGGCACTCGTCAGGGCTGCCCCCTTTCCCCATTACTTTTCGCTCTAGCGATTGAACCCTTAGCAACAGCTATTCTACTAAACCCAGATATTAAAGGCTATACTGCAAACAACAACACATATAAATTAAGTATGTACGCAGACGACATGATTCTCTTCCTTACACAACCAAATATCGCCCTACCAAACCTGCTACAAACACTCAACACTTTTGCATCTTTATCAGGACTGACAGTAAATGTTTCCAAATCCATAGGTATGCCGATTAATATTCCACCATCCCAATTAGATTCCCAAAGCTCTACATTTGATTTCTCCTAGTCACTAGAATCACTCCCCTACCTGGGCATCTTCCTTACCCCTAATATCAATGATTTATATTCCAAAAATGATATACCTTTAATGAATAAATTAAGATCGACTCTTAAAATGTGGAAATCATTTAAAATGTCATTCTTAGGCAGAATCACAGCAGTTAAAATGACCATTCTACCAAAAATATTATAACTATTTAGAGCACTCCCAATCAGACTAAACAAAATAATGATCTCTAGATTTCAGACAGTAATTAATAAATATGTATGGCTATATTAGGGTCTGCCAGGGTTGTGGGTTTTTATATAAACCACAAAGAAGTGGAGGACTGGGCCTCCTGGACTTTTGGTTATACTATTTGTCTGCAAGATGGTCTCAAATGGCCCAATGGCATATTTTCAACTCTAAGATACCATGGGTCAGATTATTTACCAGATGGTATTATACCCCAGTCAAATTACATTCCATATACCCTACAACACCTCAAATATGCTTTAGAGGCTGTAACTCCCCAGGCTCATTTTCACATATCTTCTGGGACTGTACCAAAATCACACATATATGGAAACAGTTAGAGAATTTTGCCTCAGTGATCTCAAATAATAATATACAGCTAACCTTACAGAATTGTCTCTTATATGTCCCCATCTCCTCTCTTTCCACCTATAATATGAGATTGATTCATACAATATGTGTCGCAATTCATTGGTTAATAGCATTCCATTGGAAATCCCAATCCATCCCTTAAAAACAGAATTAACAACATCAATCTGATGGAAAAGATATTCCATATCACACAGAATACCACACATTTATATGATAAGAAATGGGATACCTGGTTTAACCATTCCACCTCCTTTTTTAATCCTCTCTGAAATTTGGTTTCTTAAAAAGGACTGTCCAAAACTTACTGCACTATTACGGTTCTGGTCCAACACTATACTAAACTAAGTCACGAACTATGGCAATATATATGCACTGATTTTTGTACAAGATGTCTTATGGAGATTTTCTATATATAACTTGACATCCATTGCATTTATTATGTTATATCTATGCTTACTCTTTGTACTACATTTATGTACCAAATAAAAATTGTTTGTAAACAAAAAAATAAGAAATTTGGAGGCCAAATCAGTGGTTAATAAAGAATATGTTTATGTGAATAACTTAAGTATATAAAACGACTGAAATCTGAATAATTGTAATTGAAACAGAATAATTGTATATATTGATACAATTGATAGATTGTTTAAAAATGTTGGCCTATGTTTAGTATTTTAGGTTTTGCTTTAATACTAAATTGAATCATATTTTGCTTTTGACACAACATTGTGATATGTTTACACTACATATACAGTATGTACTGTAAGCATCTGTTACATAATGTGCAAACCATCTGAATTAAAGTACACCAGACTTTTTTTCACAATTGTCAGATCACAGAATTTTTTTTATATTTAGTGTGTGTGTGTGTGTTTTTATATATATATATATATATATATATATATATATATATATATATATATATATATATATTTATTCACAAAAGTGAGTATATCCTACTTGTCCCAATACACCCCTCACATTTTTGTAAATATTTTATTATATCTTTTCATGTGACAACACTGAAGAAATTACACTTTGCTACAATCTAAAGTAGTGAGTGTACATCTTGTATAACAGTGTCAATTTGCTGTCCCCTCAAAATAACTCAACACACAGCCATTAATGGCTAAACCGCTGGCAACAAAAGTGAGTACACCCCTAACTGAAAATGTCCAAATTGGGCCCAGTTAGCCGTTTTCCCTCTCCGGTGTCATGTGACTCGTTAGTGTTACAAGGTCTCAGATGTGAATGGGGAGCAGGTGTGTTAAATTTGGTGTTATGGCTTTCTCTCTCTCCTACTGGTCATTGGAAGTTCAACATGGTACCTCATGGCAAAGAACTCTCTGAGGATCTGAAAAAAAGAATTGTTGCTCTACATAAAGATGGCCTAGGCTATAAGAAGATTGCCAAGACCCTGAAACTAAGCTGCAGCACAGTGGCCAAGATCATACAGCGGTTTAACAGGGCAGGTTACACTCTGAACATGCTTTGCCATGGTCCACCAAAGAAGTCGAGTGCACGAGCTCAGCGTCATATCCAGAGGTTGTCTTTAGGAAATAGACGTATGAATGCTGCCAGCATTGCTGCAGAGGTTGAATGGGGTGGGGGATCAGCCTGTCAGCGCTCAGATCATATGCCTCAGGCTGCATCAAATTGGTCTGCATGGCTGTCATCCCAGAAAAAAGCCTCTTCTAAAGATGATGTACAAGAAAGTCCACAAACCGTTTGCTGAAGACAAGCAGACTAAGGACATGGATTACTGGAACCATGTCCTGTGGTCTGATGAAACCAGGAAGGATAAACCTATTTGGTCCAGATGGTGTCAAGTGTGTGTGATGGAAACTAGGTGAGAAGTACAAAGACAAGTGTGTCTTTCCTACAGTCAAGCATTGAGGTGGGAGTGTCATGGTCTGGGGCTGCATGAGTACTGCCGGAACTGGGGAGCTACAGTTCATTGAGGGAACCATGAATGCCAACATGTACTGTGTGTCAGTACTAGAATCCCTTTAGGACCCAGCACAACTCACCTGACACAGCCTGTGTCTGGGAAACAACAGTGATTGGCCAGCTCACGTTTAAATCACCTGTATCAGCATTCAGTCAGTGCTCGTGTTAGAGTTCACTCGTGTTTGATCCAGCTGATATTTGCTCTGTGACTTTCGTGTTTGACCCGGCTTGTTTTGACCCTCCTTACTTGCTTCTGATTCAGTACCGTTTGGATTCTGATCTACCTGTGTATGACCCAGCTTGCCTAGACTACGCTTTGCCTGATTCTACTAGGACCCTCATCTGCAGCAGTGAACCACAAGGTCCAGCAATCATCTATCCTCATCTACAGCAGTGAACTACAAGGTCCAGCAATCATCTACCTTCGTCTGCAGCGGTGTACTACAAGTCCCAGCCGACCTGCTCTGCTTAGACCTGCTCATGGTATGTGCTTTGAACTCTTTGTATAATCAGCACACCTGAACTGTTACTTGTTATCTGCACCTAGCCTGACATTAACACGAGCCCAATACATAAAGGGAAACCTATCATGAATCCTGAACAGGCTCAGTTGTTTACACAAGAACTTTGCCGTTTATCACATCAAGTTCAGGAAATGGCCACAGAGCTCACCAAGGTGCAATCTCCTTCTACTACCACCATTACAAAAACTCCATCTGAACCAAAAATTCCTTTGCCCGACCGGTTTTCTGGTGACCGTAAAGCGTTTTGCAACTTTAAAAACAGCTGCAAATTATATTTCAAGTTGAGGCCATCCTCGTCTGGCCCTGAAACTCAGAGGGTTCAAATCATTATCTCTCTACTACAGGGTGACCCCCAGGCTTGGGCCTTTAACCTGGAACCTAACCATCCAGCCTTACTAACAGTAGATGCCTTCTTTGAAGCCCTTGGGTTGCTATATGATGATCCAGATCGTGCTGCTACTGCAGAATCGACCCTACGTAACTTAAAACAAGGAACTACCACAGCTGAAATGTATTGCTCAGAGTTTCGCAGGTGGGCCCCGGAATCTGGCTGGAATGATGCAGCTCTCCGCAGCCAGTTTAGAATTGGCCTTTCAGATGCTATTAAAGACGCTCTGGTCAACTTCTCCTACCCAGCCTCACTGGAGGAGGCTATGTGTCTAGCTATTAGAATTGACCGCCGCCAGCGAGAGAGAAGGCGAGAACAAACAATGGCTGTGGCAAACTATATACCTTCCTTACCACCTGATTATTCCATCTCCAGTGCCAAATCTGAGGAAGAACCTATGCAGTTAGGCTCCACCCGGTTATCTGCCCAGGAACACAAACGCAGGCGTAATATGGGACTCTGCTTATACTGTGGCCTCAAGGGTCATATGCTCTGTTCGTGCCCTACACGTCCGGGAAACGCCAGGACCTAGGTGATTGCGGGGAGGTCACCTTAGGTCTACTCTCATCTCCCCAGGGGGACAATCGTATACTTTTACCCGCTGTCATTCACTTTGGGACAGGGGCTCATGAACTGCTGGCCTTGGTGGATTCTGGAGCAGCTGAGAATTTTATTGATAAAACTCTGATCACCTCTTTGTCCCTAGAGACTCATGCTCTAGATTGTCCAATCCGCCTGATCTCCGTGGATAATCGGCCTCTCTCACAAGACCTAGTGCTCCAATCCACCAACCCTTTCCAGTTACAATTAGGGGCTTTGCATTGGGAGAAGATTTCTTGTCTTGTCATTGACTCTCCATCCACTCCTTTGATCCTAGGCCTTCCTTGGCTTCACAAGCACAATCCTGTAATTGACTGGCCAACAGGAGATATTCTGGCTTGGTCCAATCAGTGTAAAAAGACCTGCATCCAGCATCTTGTTCGACTTGATACCTGTCAAGTGGGAATAGAACAGATTCCACTTTGTTATAAGGACTTTCGGGATGTGTTTTCTAAAGGAATTGCTGACACTTTACCTCCTCATCGCAGTTATGATTGTCCCATTGACCTCTTGCCTGACACTACACCTCCTCGAGGGAGAGTCTTTCCACTGTCTGAACCAGAGAATCTTGCTTTGCAAGAATACATCCAGGAAAACCTAGCTAAGGGTTTCATCCGTTCCTCCACTTCTCCCGCAGGAGCAGGATGCTTCTTTGTCCCGAAGAAGGATGGAGGACTGCGACTTTGTGTTGATTACAGAGGTCTAAATAAAATAACCGTTCCCAATCGGTATCCTCTCCCTCTCATCACAGAGTTGTTCTCTCAAATCCAGGGGGCCAAAATCTTCTCCAAACTGGATTTAAGGGGAGCCTATAATCTGGTGCGAATCCGTGCAGGCGATGAATGGAAGACGGCCTTTAACACCAAGGATGGTCATTACGAATGTCTTGTCATGCCTTTCGGCCTCAGGAATGCACCAGCCGTCTTTCAGAACTTCATGAATGACATTTTCCGTGACATGATGGGTCGCTTCATGCTTGTTTATTTAGACGATATTTTGATTTACTCTCCCAATCTTGAAACACATCAGAAGCATGTCTGCTCAGTATTAGCCCGACTAAAGACTCACTCCCTTTTTGTAAAGCCTGAAAAATGTCTTTTCCATGTTAAACAAGTACCTTTCCTGGGTTACCTAATTTCTGACACAGGCCTCACCATGGACCCAGCCAAGGTTCAAGCCATTTTAGACTGGGCACCACCTTCAGACCTGAAGGCAGTTCAACGCTTCCTGGGCTTTGCAAATTTCTATCGAAAATTCATTAAGAACTTTGCCACCATTGCACATCCCATCACCTCTCTTACCAGGAAGACTCCTAGTACATTTAAATGGACTACTGAAGCCCAGGCAGCCTTCACTCAGTTAAAGAAAGCCTTTACCTCTGCACCAATTCTACGCCATCCTGTTCCTGAGCTACCTTTTATTGTAGAGGTAGATGCATCTGAAGTAGGAGTGGGGGCGCTTTTGTCACAAAAAGATCCTGTAAGCGCTGCCATCCACCCTTGTGCCTTCTTGTCCCATAAATATTCCCCAGCAGAGCGCAATTACGATATAGGCAACAGAGAACTTTTAGCCATAAAGCTAGCTTTAGAGGAGTGGAGACATTGGCTGGAGGGAGCTCGCTATCCATTCATAGTTCTGACTGACCACAAAAACCTTGAATATATCCGTTCTGCTAAAAGACTGAACTCGCGTCAAGCCAGGTGGTCATTGTTCTTCTCCAGATTTGACTTTACAATTTCTTATTTACCAGGTCCAAAAAACATTAAGGCCGATGCCTTGTCTCGCAGCTTTTTATCAGAGTCTCCTCCTCCGCTTCCTCCTCAACCCATTATCTCTGAGGATAGGATTTTGGCTTTTACCCAAACTGACATCTCTGAGGCCTTGTTACCAGCACAGGCTGAAGCCCCTCCCTCCACTCCCTCTGGTATGCTCTTTGTGCCCCTGGCTCTTCGTTTGCAGGTATTGCAACAAGTACATGCATCAAAACCTGCAGCACATCCAGGGTTTAGACAAACTTTTGAGATTGTCTCTCGCAACCTCTGGTGGCCATCGCTTAGGCAGGATGTGTTAGCCTTCGTCCAGGCCTGTGAAGTTTGCGCCAGAAGCAAGAGCAGTACCTCTAAGCCCCCCGGTCTCCTTCGTCCTCTACCAATACCTACCTGTCCCTGGACCCATTTATCTATGGACTTTATCACAGACTTGCCTCTGTCCCAGGGATGTTCCACGATCTGGGTGGTGGTAGACAGGTTCAGTAAGATGGCCCACTTTGTTCCACTTCCGAAGCTTCCATCTGCTAAAGAACTGGCATCTTTATTCATTAAGCACATTTTCAGGCTCCATGGGGCACCAGTTAACATTGTCTCTGACCGTGGCTCTCAGTTTATAGCCCAGTTTTGGAAGGCCCTTTGCTCTCAGCTGGGGATTAAATTATCATATTCTTCAGCATATCATCCTGAGACTAATGGCCAAACAGAAAGGACTAATCAGACTCTAGAGAAGATGGTACGTTGTCTGATGGCCAAAGATGAGGTGGAGTGGGTCAACATCCTTCCATGGGCAGAGTTTGCCTTTAATAATTGTGCCAGCACATCTACAGGGACCTCTCCTTTCTTTTGTGTTTACGGGTTGCATCCTCGTGTGTGCTCCTTTGATCTTCCGCCCTCTGATGTTCCAGATGCCAACACCACGATTGAACATTTCTCCAAAATCTGGTCCGATGTAAATCATGCTATTTCCCGCTCTGTGCAGGCTTTTTAGAAAACTGCTGACAAGAAGCGCTCAAAGGCACCAGAATATAAAGTTGGTGACAAAGTGTGGTTATCATCTCGGAATCTGTCCCTGCATGTTCCATCTAAAAAGTTTGGCCCAAAATTCATCGGGCCTTATGAAATCTCAGAGATTGTTAATCCTGTGTCCTACAGATTAAAACTTCCCCCATCCATGCGCATTCCAAATGTCTTTCATGTTTCATTGTTGAAACCTGTTCATTCCAGCCTCCTAGTAAATGAACCAGAACCTGTGGATGTGTTGGACAGTCAAGAATATGAAGTGGCATTTATTCTTGATTCCAGACGAGTGCGCAATTCCTTACAATATCTTGTTCATTGGAAAGGGTTCGGCCCAGAGGATCGATCTTGGGTACCAGCTCGTGATCTTCATGCTGATCGACTTAAGAAGAAGTTCCATTTCCATTATCCAAGTAAGCCTGGGGGTGCAGGAGCAACCCCTCGAGAAAGGGGGGGTACTGTCAGTACTAGAATCCCTTTAGGACCCAGCACAACTCACCTGACACAGCCTGTGTCTGGGAAACAACAGTGATTGGCCAGCTCACGTTTAAATCACCTGTATCAGCATTCAGTCAGTGCTCGTGTTAGAGTTCACTCGTGTTTGATCCAGCTGATATTTGCTCTGTGACTTTCGTGTTTGACCCGGCTTGTTTTGACCCTCCTTACTTGCTTCTGATTCGTTACCGTTTGGATTCTGATCTACCTGTGTATGACCCAGCTTGCCTAGACTAGGCTTTTCCTGATTCTACTAGGACCCTCATCTGCAGCAGTGAACCACAAGGTCCAGCAATCATCTATCCTCATCTACAGCAGTGAACTACAAGGTCCAGCAATCATCTACCTTCGTCTGCAGCGGTGTACTACAAGTCCCAGCCGACCTGCTCTGCTTAGACCTGATCATGGTATGTGCTTTGAACTCTTTGTATAATCAGCACACCTGAACTGTTACTTGTTATCTGCACCTAGCCTGACACTGTGACATACTGAAGCAGAGGATGATCCCCCTCCCTTCGGAGACTGGGCCACAGGGCAGCATTCAAACATAACGACCCCAAACACATCCCCAAGATGACCACTGCCTTGCTAAAGAAGCTGAGGGTAAAGGTGATGGACTGGCCAAGCATGTCTCAAGACCTAAACCCTATTGAGCATCTGTGGGGCATCCTCAAATGGAAGGTAGAGGAGCGCAAGGTTTCTAACATCCACCAGCTCTGTGATATCATCATGGAGGAGTGGAAGAGGACTCCAGTGGCAACCTGTGAAGCTCAGGTGAACTCCATCCCCAAGAGGATTAAGGCAGCGCTAGAAAATAATGGTGTCCACACAGAATTTGGACATTTTCACTTATGCCGCGTACACACAATCAGACTATCATGGGATTTTCCGAACAAGCGGACTTGCCCACACACTCCCACGCGTGACCAGACTTTTCCAGCGGACAATCCGCCGGACTTTTCAAATGAATGGACTTGCCCACACACGGAGTAAAGTCCGTTCATTTTGAACATGACTCCAGGTAGATGGGACTAGCAAAGGAAGTCAATATCACTGCCTCCATCGACGAGATTGACACCTTGCTAGCCCCGTCACCTGGTATGGATTTAAAGGGGAACCCCTATGCCGAAAAAATGGCGTGGGGGTCCCCCTAAGTCCATACCAGACCCTTATCCGAGCACGCAGCCCGGCCAGTCAGGAAATTAATGGCTGTGTGTTGAGTTATTTTGAGGGGAAAGAGAAAATTGAGTACTGTCCGTGATATTTTTTTTATTTGCACTAACATCCAATTTTTCAGGACAAGCTTTCGGGGTATGTCCCCTTTCAACGTTTTTATGCTTAGATAGATCTAGCCTGGACTTCAACTTTGGAAGGAAATGTGTGAGGAAAACATTTAATCTTCCATGCATTGAAAAAATATAAATAAGGATTGCATTGAGCTGTCTCACACTTACTGTTTCAGGCAAAAGACCAACTAAGCTGCAATTCCATACTTACTAGACCAACGTCTATTTGAACCCTCAGTTTAAATCAGCTAAATACATTCCAAGTTTTGTTTTGATGCACCTGGAATGTCTTTAACTGATTTAAACTGAAAGTTCACTTCGTCTTTACTGTGTCCAACCTGTTTCACTTCCCCTGCAGCTATGAAGCTAGCATATTCACCTCAAAACCCACAACCCTGGCAGACCCTAAGATGCAAACACAGTATGTTCTCTCTCCTCTAGGAGAACCTATTTAGTGACTCACATGGCCAAAGTGATGGTGATGAAAAAGGTACTTGGATACGGCCAAGGAGGGCCAGGAGTCCAGTGACAACTGCTACATTTGCTACCTGATATATTCAATGCCATTGATTTTCACTAAATGGTATAGGAGATAAGCTAATTTGCCAGTTAGCAGCACTCAAAACATAGGAAAATAAAACAGCTTTGCTATTTGGAAAGGCTATAGGCATGTATTACTCTATTGTTTAAATTTATGTTCCTCATTCACCAGTATAGCATAGTAAAAAATATTTATGTTACACTTTCACCATAGTGAGCAATTACATTAGCTATTCATTGGTAATTTAAAGTTCTTCTCTGCATCCTAAATTCACATTGTACAGAAATGATTTCAGGTTGTCAGCGTGGACACAAAGAACAAGACAGTTGTTTTTAAGGATGGATTTAGAATGGAATACAACAAGCTGCTTATTGCTACTGGAAGCACGTGAGTATTCTATAAATTGAAGTTGATTATATTTTGCAAAAGTAGCAGTGGTGTAGTAATTCATGCACTAGGCAAACCTTATGCAGGTGGTAAGCTTTACAATGCAGTTGCAAAGTCCACTAACCAGTGTGCCGTATTACCAACTGGTAATCAGCTGCAAGGTAGTGCATAGCAAATCCAGCTAATTACAGTGATGTCAGTATTCACCTTCTACACTGCTGTAGTCCACAAAGTGAATGTTACATATTAGATTTTTATCAGATTAAATGGAGCCCTTATTCAAGTTATTCAATACTTATTTTTTTAATAGGTAATAATGTAAGCATTTATGCAATGTAAGAAGATGTCCCAGTCAAACTTTACTATTCTTTTTTTCAACAGAGTACCTCAAAATTCTTAACATGGTTATATAGGCTTTTAAATGTAAAATAAATACATTTAATTAAAATGACACAAATATTATTTTCTTCTAGTGGTATAAAACTGAGCAACTGTTCAAAAAATTCCTCCCAGTTGCTATGCATTTTTGTTTTTCAGTTAAAAATTCATTGCCATTAGTTTATATGCAGTATACAAACGTAATATTAGATGTTGAGAAGCAGCACATAGTTCCAGTAATAGGTTCCCCTTCCCCGTCTGTGTATCTGTGAGGGAGAGCAATGTGAGTCTATGTATCAATGAGAAAGAGGAGAGCAGCATGGGTTTATGTATCGGGGAGAGAGAACAGAGCAGTGTGGGTCTATGTATCACGGATGGATAGGTGGAGAGTGTAGGTCTTTGTACTGAGGAGCCCTAAACATGTTCCTATAGTTAGCGGTAGAGTAAGTGGTTGCTGAAGTGTCTACCCGCTGGACACCGGAACGACTCAGAACAATGGATATGTCACCAGCACACCAGGGAATTCCATAAAAGGGTCCAATTCTTTATTGAATGATTGCATCACAGAAAAGACTATGATGGCTTGGAGCCACACAGGACCCCTTCATCAGTTGCATACCTGATAAAGGGGTCCTGTGTGGCTCCCAAACAAAGTTTTATTTTGTGTTATGCGATTGTTCACAAAAGTGTCTGACCCTTTTATAGAGTCCCATAGTGTGTTGATGACACATCCATTGCTCTGAGTTGTCCCAGTGTCCAAGGAGAGGAGATCAGTGTGGGTCTATGTATCGGAGAGGGAGAAGTGAGCAGTGCGGGACTATTTATCAGGGAGGGAGAGGAGAGCATTGGGGATCTATGTATCCGGGAGGGGAAGGCGAGCAGTGTGGGTCTATGTACTAGGTAGAGGGAGTTGAGTAGTGTGGGTCTATGTGGCAGGGAAGGAGAGATGAGAAGTGGGGAGTCTATAAAGCAGAAAGGGGAAAATTGAGCATTGTTGGTCTATAAACTGGGCAGGAAGAGATGAGTAGTCATGATGCATTTTACATGTCAATGGTGGAAAAGTAAGAGGGCTGTTGACAGTAGAGAGCAGTAGGGATCTGTGTACCAGTGAATACAAAGGCAGTAGAGGCTTATGCAATTGGGTTTTCACACTGCTATTGAGTACAAAATTATATGCAGACCGCTTCAGTGACATCTAGCAACTAGCCTTGCAATGCACAAAGTTGCACTATACTTTTTTTTACTTTTTCTTTTTTTCTTTTTTATTTATTTTTTCCAAGCATATTAATTCCCACACACATTCAATATATTCCATTTCCTGTTTATAACGTTCATCTATATACATCCAGCATTTTATATCCCCCCCAAAAAAAAAAAAAAGTTGCACTATACCTAATGTAAAGGAGAGAATATGATCTATCACCCAATACTGCTGTTCCTGAGAAAATAAAAAATATCTGTGTAGTCTTACTCCGCATTGACATATTATTAGATACATGGTAAATACAAGTTCCGACTTATAAATAGCATGTGCCTTGAGCTGGTAGTTCTAACTTAGGCAATTTGGTGAACAAATTAAACAAGGTCAGCAAGTCGTATTTACCATCAATCCTATAGCCTTTGTAGCGCTACCATTGTAGCAGCTGCTGGTTTTAACTGGTTCTCCCCCAAACAGCACAAATACCACCAGCCACTCATGAAGCAGTCCTTACACTCTGGCTCCAATAAACAGTCTAGTGGTCATCCTTTTTTAGTTAATTGCAAGAATAACTTGTAATTGGAGAGAGTTTGGGCATGGGATGCTCAAAAAAAAGCAGTAGCAGTAGTGGTAATAGTTAATAGTGAACAGTTTAAGGCCCCACTGCTTTGGCATCTGGTTAACCTGTGCCAGTGTGCAACATTTGGTACCCTGTGCAGTATACAGCACTCAGCATCAGGGTTTAATCTAAAGTCCCCTGGACAGCTGCCTCCTTTCAGCTTCCTCCAGATGCAACCCAGAGTCAGGGCTGGGCTCAGAACGTCCTTCTCAAAGCTGGCCGCTCAGTTGCCAGATCCTGTCCCTCCACAGTGACTCACCCGTGATGATATCCTGCTCGTCAGTCCTGCCTACTTAAGCCGCCCAGTGCAAATGATCTCTGCCTTCACCTTGGTCACATCTCTAGAGACGCTCTCCTGTGTTCCTGTTAAAGACTTGCTTGGCTGACATTCCTTCTCCAGATCCTGCTTGCTGTTTTACTACTCTTCTCTGGCTCCCTGACGTTTTGGCTTGTCTGACTAGCCGTTCCTGTTCCTTAACTCTGGCTATGTTTTGACTATGTTTACCCTTTTTTATTATTATTAAACAAGTGTGATTTAACTGTACTTCTGTCTCAGTCTGACTCATGGTTTCTGACAGTAGGCGAAGGCTATGAATTCAGAAGATGCAGTCAATCCACTTGTTGGTAATATTTTTTCCAGACTGGCTGAGCAGGATCACCGCATGGATCAGTTTGCCATGGTGTTACAAACGCTGCTGAGTCGCATGGTTTACCTGAAATCTCCCACTGTTGCTGCTCCGGTACAACCTGTGTTGCAGGCCGTCCCAGCTGCTGCTCCAGTCTCTGTGCAGGCACCCACCTTGAGTATTACCTCAATAAGTGGTATGTCTGGTTCCGCTCCGCTTCCCCAGCGATTTGGGGGTGTTCCAGTCCAATGCAGAGGGTTTCACAACCAGGTTGAGATATACTTTGAGATGTTGCCCCAGGCATTTCCCATGGACAGATGTAAAGTATGTTTCATGATATCTTTGCTTTCTGAGAGAGCCTTGGCCTGGGCAAACCCTCTGTGGGAGACACAAAAACCTATTGTCTTGAGCTGCCCTGAGTTTGTGACTTCTTTTAAAAGAGTATTTGACGTTCCCGCATGCTCCGCTTCTGCTGCCAAGTGCCTCATGTCCCTCAAACAGAGTACAAGAACTGGTGCCGATTATGCCATTGAATTCTATACTCTGGCAGCAGAGGTTGCTTGGAACAATGAGGCCCTTGTGGCTGCCTTTTCTTATTGTCTCTCGGATACCATCAAGGATGAGATAGTAGCCTGAGATATACCTACTGAGCTGGAAAGGTTAATCACGTTTGCCATCCTCATTGACTCCAGACTCAGATAAAGACTCCCTTTTAAAGAGTACTTGCGGAAGCCTCCTGTACATTTGTCTCCAAACTTTGCAGTCCCACCCTTGCCTCCCTCACCTCACATGCCTCCTTGTACCGAGTCGGTCTGTGAAGATGAACCCATGCACTTGGGCTGTACGCATCTCTCTGTGGATGAGAGAACGTGGAGGAGGGAGAGATTGTGGCCAGGCAGGTCACTTTTTAAAGAAGTCTTGTCCTACACATCCAGGGAATGCCCAAGCCTTGAGGTCCTGTCACGGACACACCTTAGGTGGCGTTGTTTCGTCCCCAGTTATCCGGAAGGATAAGCCCCTAGCTTTGGTTACCCTTTCTTGGGCTGAGCTGTCCTTCGAGATACAGGCTCTAATCGATTCTGGGGCTGCAGGCCTGTTCACAATGATGCTGCCTTGCGTGACACTCCACTTGCCATTGAGGCTCTTGACGGAAGACATCTACAGCCTGCCCATGTGACTTATGAGACTGTTCTGCTGTCCATGGCCATAGGGGCTCTTCACCATGAGATAATCCAATTCCAAGTTATTACCTCACCTAAGTTTCTGCTGGTTATTGGCTATCCTTGGTTACAGAGGCACAACCCCTCTTTTGATTGGCTCTGTGCTGAAGTTCTCTCCTGGTTGCCACAATGCAGTAAGACATGCTTCCAGAAGGTAGCCAAGATCCTGTGCACTTCTTCACTCCCCTCCCTGCCGGAGGAGTACCGCGATTTTAGCGATGTCTTTGACAAAGTTCAAGCTGGTAGTTTGCCCCCATGCCAGTCGTATGATTGCGCAATTGACCTTCAACTTGGTGCCATCCCTCCTAGTGGCCGAGTTTACCCTTTGTCGGTCTTGGAGGATAAGGCCATGGAGGAGTATGTTGCACACGCATTTTAACGAGGTTTCATCCACAAATCCTCGTCTCCTGCTGGTGCTGATTTCTTCTTTGTGAAGAAGAAGAGTGGTGAACCTTGTATTGATTATAGGGGTTTCAATTGTTTCACGATTAAGAATGCCTATCCGATTCCTTAGATCATAAAGTTATTTGACAGCCTCAAGGGAGCAACAGTTTTCACAAAGCTTGATTTGAGAGGAGCATACAATCTTGTGAGGATTAAGAAGGGCGACGAGTGGAAAACTGCGTTTAATACAAGAACAGGCCATTATGAGTACCTCATAATGCCTTTTGGCCTTTGTAACGCCCAGGCAGGCAAAACTACATTTACTCTGTTTACTTTTTTTATTATTATTAAACAAGTGTGATTTAACTGTACTTGTGTCTCAGTCTGATTCATGGTTTCTGACACCCAGTCAATGAGATGGTGCCTCTCAGGATCGGATCCCTTCTTGTGGTGGGGTTTTGCAGTCAGCTCTGAGAAAAGCCCATTTGAGCCTTTGATCCTAGCACCTATAAAGCCACCTTGAGCCATTTTTGAGTGCATCTTTGGAGCCCTCCTGGGTTGAAAATACCCTCCTCTCCAGTCTCAGACTATTTATCCACACTGCTTTTGGAAACTCCAGTGAATAGCTGAAGCTTGATAAATATTCAGGCTGGGCAATTTAAATCTCCTGCCCTCATGCCCTGAAAGCTTCATCCAGAGGCAGGGAGAAGCAATCAAACTCCCAGGCTGTGAGACCCTGAACAGGTCAGACCAAACAATTACTGCTCCTTTGATTAGAGTAGCCAAAAGCCAAATTTGCAGAGCACCTACACTAGAAGGGTGCTACATCTGTGAATGCACCCTTTATTTATGCATGTATGTACTATAAGCTTACTAAAGTAAGCTGGGCCAAAGTAAACATGCAATAAAATCCAAACCTTAAATTCAGCTTTAACCATATACAAAAAATGTAATCCCTATCTATTTGGGCATTGATGAATGTACACATAAAAAATAACTCAGAAAACCAGTTAAAGAATATTTTACCATCCTAAAGTAAATGGAAATCTGATTACTTTTCTTGGGTTACTGCAGGACCCACTGTAATACAATTGTCTTCATTACAAAGTGTATCTAAAGCTAAAATCTTTTTCTTTAGCTTTGGATATATCAAGAAATGGAAAAAAAAAACTCCTGTCTGGTTTTCTTTTACTGTCCGTGTATATACATTCATTTTCTGTCCTAGAGACATAACAGAAAGCAAGGGGAACATTTTCAAAAATAAGGAAACTCTTCTCTTAGACAGTGGTCACCTCAGCAGATGTCTTATTGGAAGAGGCCCTTCTATTTCCTCACAACTTTCTAGACACAGCAGGAATTGAGAGGAAATCTCTCCAAAGTAAGGAAAATAAAATCTTAGGCAGTAGTCAGTGGAACAGAGGTCAACAGTTAATGTTACCCCTCTAATTCTCGACAACTCAAAGTTTCATGACATTTCCAGTACAAGTGACAATGGTCTTTAAAATTAGAGTGTGAAAATCACCACAGGGGAGGACACAGACAGCAATAAAAAACATACAGAGATTTGAACCCATCACAAGTCTATCAAATAGATCAAAAAACTACTTTTGCTTGTTAATACTATTGGTTTTAGGTCCTGTTTCTTCAGAATAGAGCACGTGAAAGGTATTCTAGCTCAGGTACTAACAAGCATCATTCTCCACAGCCCTAAAACTTTGAAATGTAAAGGAAAAGAACTGGACAATGTTTTCACAATTCGAACCCCAGAAGATGCCAACAGAGTGGTGAAGCTGGCAAGTAACAGGAATGTTGTAATTGTGGGAGCATCTTTCTTAGGTGAGTTGTCCTACTGCTAACCATTATGTTTGTATGTAGAGTATTATAGCTACAAACATTCTAATTTAAAACCACTTTACTGTGTCAATTATTGCATACCATATTGTTTTAGGCTCCAGTCACACTTGTCAAGTCACACCATATTATTTTCAATGACACCCATTCAAATTGGTGTGACCTAAAGGTACCTACCTGCACTACTTTGGGGAAACTTTTGATGCAACTTAGATCCATTGAGTGTAAAGTCGGATTACAATTGTGCCGAAAGTTGCATCAAAACTGCACTCCAAAGTCGCACTGGAAATCATTTGACTTTGGAGATGCACTAATGTGAATGAAGCCTTAATAGAGGAAAATCCTTAAACAGGTAAGTAGACCTGGAATTTTTACACTTGCAGTGTAACATTGGCAACTTTAGGTTTGCTTCTGTTTACCGTTCTCAGTTTATGATACCTGCCAACTGGCCCCTTGACTTCCATTTCACCTGTTGAACATTTATATAATTAGGTATAACCTGTCCAAGCTCTTTTTTAATTATATCATTCATATGAATGCTTGTCTATGTACATTATTGCTGTTTGCTAACCTGCTATATGCTAAAATGTTCAATATCAGAATTGTGCAATGTGCCTTCTATATTTTCCCCTGTTTTGCTCTTCCTTTGTTTTTGTTATACAATAAAACTGTAAAAAATACAGTTTTATTTTCTTTAAATATAACATTGCTACATTGTAATTCTTCTTTATACTGAAGAAGCTGTTCTATGAGTGTCAATTTTCACTGAAGAAGCAGTTCTTTGAGTATCAATTTGCACAGGAGCAGAAAGATATAGGCTAAAATATTTATCCTAAAAGAAGAAGAACCAGCACAAGGAACACATCATACTATTTGTAAGTTATGTCCCTTGTACTGATTTTTATGTTTTTTTATTTTAACTAAACTTTACAAAACTGATAGTTTAATATAATTGAAAAAAAAAATTTGGGTGGGTGTAACATGCCAATTGTCCATAAACAGTTGACAGACTGTGTTGGTGGTTCGTGAATGCCTATCTGTTCTGTATAAACCTCCTTCATCATGGACAGTTTGCTGACAGCTATCGGAGCACATTTTTTCCATCCTGCTCCTTTAAATTCTCTTTGAATTTCTGTTAAATTACGGTAAAAAATGAGCATCAATTTGACCCCACTAACCATTAAAATTCTACTTGTGTACAACATATGGAAATCTACTAGTCAAATATCTGAGTTCAGAAAATTTACATTTAAATGGTTGCTATGCATTATAGTACTTTAAAGATCATTGTTGCATAAGCTTGTTGATGTCAGTTTATGGTTCGGTTGTTATTGTAATTTTTACACATATTATTTAATAGGGATGGAAGTGGCAGGCTACCTGTGTGAAAAAGCCCACTCTGTGTCTGTAGTGGAATTGGAGAACATTCCTTTTAAGAAGTTTCTAGGAGAAAAAGTTGGACTTGCAATCATGAAGGTAACAATCAGATAGTCAAAAATACCTAAATGGTAGGGGACTGTCAACGAAAAATGCTACATGTAAAAGTAAATGCAGTAATCGTTGGACTTCATTTCCTTAGAGTGCTTGAAACAACACATGTCTATAGTACCTTTCAGCAATCAATTAGACTTAAAGCGGAGCTCTACCCAAAAAGGGACGTTCTGCTTTAAGGCCTCTGTTCCTTTTTGTGAAATAGAGCTTTTGGGGAGGAGGGGTTTAGCAGGTACCCAATTTTGACAGATACCCGCTTGCATTTCCGTTTAGACTGCCTAGGCGATTGAAAGTGGAAATTCCCACCCCCCACAGTCTTTTGTGACACATGACAGGTCGCAAAAGACTGTGGAACCATTCACAGTGTGCAGCGCCGCTCGGGCATGCGCAGTCGACACCTGGCTGTGAACCCACAAGCTGTCACAGCTGGGTGCCCATAGTAATGATGCTGGCGTGGGGGAGAGAGGACACAGGGTCAAAATGGCTGGGCTGAGCAGGGCACTGGATCGTGGGACAGGTGAGTGACTATTTATTAAAAGTCAGCAGCTACAGTTTTTACACAGGAGACTGGAGCTCCTGCTTAACTTGAAGTGGAAAATGGTAGTTGGAGAATGAAATGTGGAGCAACACAGACAATTCCCATCTCAAGCTTCCTGGCAAATGAGGCTTAAAGAGGATGTCCCAGCACCTTCTGAAAAAATTAAAAGTCAGCAGCTACAAATACTTTTAATATTAGGACACTTACCTGTCCAGGGATCCCGCGATGTCAGCACCCCAGCCAATTTTTGCATTGGCTCTCAAGTGCTGTTGCAGCCATTGCTTCAAAGGGAAACTGCCAGTGAAGCCTTGTGGCTTCCCAGCCGATTTCCTACTGCGCTTCCTGAATGGCCCAGCAGCGGGGGAAGGAGGGGGGGCTGAACTTCTGTGTGATCTCACCGCGGCAAGGTCTCCCAGAAGTGGGGATGGGTACCTGTCAAAAACAGGTAGCTGCACTCCCTTGAAAGGTGCCAAATGTGGCACCGGAGGGGGGGGGGAGGAGGCAGTTAAGCAGAGCTTCCACTTTTGGATGGAGCTCTGCTTTAATTTGTGCATGTGTTGTTCCAGGATAACGCCCTCCAACTCCCTCCAACTTGGCAGATGTTTGTCACCTTGAATGCCTTTAGTAAAATAAAACCTTGCTGGGTTTACTGTTATATGCTGGTACTTATACTCTGCATATCATTATAATATATATAATTTGCACTGTCATAATCCCAGTTTTCTCATTATCTCCTGACTTTGACACCTAAACAAGAAGTGAAATGTGGGTATTTCAGGCAAACATGGTCCTATCTATCTATCCTATCTATCTATCTATCTATCTATCTATCTATCTATCTATCTATCTATCTATCTATCTATCTATCTATCCTTGTTTGTTAGACTGCATAATGAACACAGTAAACAAACAGGTTTTTGGCAGCTGCCATTTGTGGTCTGTTCACTCCCCTGTTAATAACACTTGCTGTAAGCATGGAGAACACGGTGGTTGCAACAAAACAGGCCTGTTTGGCATCTGGCATCTGACAATTGGCTTAAAGTATTTTCAGCTTTTGTAAGCTGTGGAGGCTACTCTTCTTTCTTCACTCCCCAATACCCCATCCCCACTCTTTTAAAGTCTTTTCACACAGTACTAATATTTCAGCTTTGGATACATTTTTGATAAGTTGAAAACGAACCTAGTCTTTGAAATCTATATAAGACTTTGGTGATAGGTTCTCAAATTTTCCCACCCAGCATGTCTGCTAACAAGTGACCTTGATTTCTTTATTGTGTGATATTTTTTTGACAATATGAAACATGCAGCAGCTGTACTAAGACTCCCTCTATTGCAGCAACTTAACTAAAAATCAAAAATACTATTGCAGATAGTGAGGTGTTTACTGTTTCAAATGCCTGAATGTTTCTACTGGCAGTCTTCCATATCCATTGCGTTCTGGTTTTTGTATGCCTTATTTGTTATGCTCAATAAAAATTATTTGTTTGAGAAAAAATGAGATAAAAAATACACTAAAAAAATGAGATAAAAAATACACTAGAAACTGGACCTTATAGGTGACTAACAACATACTTACATATGATAATATACATCTCTATTAAAATTATTTATTATTTAAATGTATTATTGCCATTTATGGGCTTTTTACAGATCCACAATGTGTTCACATTTAAAAAAAAACACTTGTTTTGTTTTAAGGCAGGGACAGGGCATTCCTGCCACTACCTTACCTGAGGAAACACACATACTACATGACAGTTTATTGGACAGTGAAAGGTTGTGGTATGCAATTAAATATCCTTTGTCCTGCCTAAGGGTCATACATTACCTACTGTGGAGCAATAGAAGAGGGCCAATAGATTGTTATTCTTTTACATTGAAGAGATACCTTCTGAGACCCCTCCAAGTGTTTCACAGAGGAAACAGTATATTTGGAACCCATGAAACGCATTGTGGCAATTCTGCATGCTACTGTCATCTAGGATCCAAAGTCGTCTGATGTGACTACAACAAAGGATATATATATGTTCTGAGAGTAGGGTGGAAAATGTAGAGTTATTCTGTGAAACAAGTTTTTTTTTTTTTTTTTTTTATGTTTGTTCAATTTTTAAGAATTAAAAAACAGCAAGTGACTCGAGAGATGCATGTCAGCCTTCACTAAGCAAAAAGAAAATATTATAACTCAAATGTTAGACATTAAGTAGAAAATAGTTGAATTGCTATCACCTCTCCCTTAGGAGTGAAAGCACAATTAAGGAAAAGGATAGAAATGCTACAGAAATAGAAACAAAAATGCCCATAATGATCTTAGCTACTTTCTAAATTATAGGCCACTGGAGAAGTGAAATTAATGGGAGAGTACCTGAGGTAATGGGGGAGAGGGAATGAAAGGGGCTGAGGAACAATTCTAATCCAGATATTATGATTTCCCAAGGAGTTGGAAAGTTTGGTCTTTAAGTACCAATCAGTAAAGTGAAAGGGTTGCATGTGAGAGGAAAGCTCTGCATAAAATGCCTCCACGTGGCAATAAAGCATCAAGTAGGCCATTCTGCGTAATAGTATCCAATTATTCCAAGGTAAATAAGGTCATCAAGGCATGTACGTGGGCAATATAGGCCAGGATCCTGTCCCAGAAATAAGAGACCAGTGAGCACTCTCAAAGCTGACGAAACCGGATAGGGCAGGGAAGAACACACCAAGAGTAGTTTGATTGTTAAGGGGTCTGCCTTGTTGGGGGAGAAAGGCCTGTAGGCGCAGTAAATAATTTTGAATTGAGTCTCTCATCTCTCGAGGTGTTGAGATCTGCCTTGGAGGGAGAGGTAAAGGAGATGTGGTTCACCGTAGAAAGTCAGATATGGAGAATAGCAGGGTAAGCCAACATAAAATGGATGTGTTCGTGACAGAGTGGAGAAAATGGGTGAGAAAGCCTTGCATTGGCGCATCACTCCGATAGAGTAATTATCAAATAGTATTAGCGGGTGATCGTCTACTGAGAGGGAACATGCTCAACTGAACCTCTGTAAAATAGTGTTCTTGTCAGCATAGTTGAGATACCAGACTTTCACAGGATGAGTTTTGGAGTGAGAATCTAAGCTTCGTCCAATGCACCCTTTCCACAACACAAGGTGAATGGAGACCCAGCTGCTCAAGGATGATTTGCACAAAGATTGGTGAATATGTTGGCCTTGTAGGATTCTGGGAGGCCTAAAATCCACAAATTGTTGTGCTGTGAGCAGTTTTCGAGGTCATCCAGCTTTTCATGTATTTCTCTCTGAGAATGCGTAAGCCAAGCTGCAGGATATTTGCTCCTTTGTGAACTGCTGGGATTAAGCCTGTAGATCACAGTGGAGCTGTTCTTGGCCCTTTAGGACAGCATTATCAACAGTCTCTGCGAGTGTGGGCATCAAGAGAGCCATCACAGCCTGCACTATGCCCGTGGGAGAAGCCGTGTCCAAAGCAGGACGTGTGGGCAATGGCTGGGGCTGCAGCGTGTCAGTGTGTTCCTGGCAGCAGCAGGTGGACTGAGTGCCATCTTGGCTGCAGAGGGGGATGTGTCACTCAGGGACTGCTGCAATGCTGGAGCTGAGCGTGAGAGTGATTGCTCCACAAAGCAGTCCATGAGGTTCCATCAGAAGTGTGAGATTACTGGCGGGTCAGACCCCATCGACTGGCAGGCTTTAAGAACTGGATTCAAAGGAGTGTGGCGGGAGCCGTGGTAGCCTACCTCCTCTCTATTGGGCCCCGGAACCAATTGTTTTTTTAATGTGATCGCATTGTGGATCTGTAAATAAGCCATGAGTGGCAATGATGCTGGAATAGTATTAGATGTGGTACAATGCCTTTGCGTTACCATACCTACATCCCACACTATTGTGTATAAAAATGAATGACTTTGATGGTACTGCCATAGATATAAAAACTAAGTGTGGTTTATAATTTAAAATCATCACATTTTATTACAAATTCAATAAAATCATCAATATACAAACAAAACACACAATTTTTATGTTTTATTCTCTGCAGATTATTATTCCTTCAAACACTCATGTGGAAATGGTAACCCCGCAAAACATGTTGAGAAACACTGGATAATATCTATCACAAACTCCGTGTTATATTGGGGTGTTATGTAATACTGTTGAGTAAAATTTCCAGTTTTGAAGGGGTTATCATTATTTTTATTATTATTATTATTATCTTTTTCCTCTTTTTTAGAAGTGTTTTGTGTTTTGTATACTGATGATTTTATCGAATTTGTATGATGATTTTAAATAATAAACCACATTTAGCTGTTATGTCTCTGGCAGTACCATCAAAGTACACAGTGCCTCTAAAGTTTGCATTTTTTTTATACACAATGATGTGTTGTACTTTTATTATTTTGTTAATAAATTTGTAAAATTTTAGTAGCATTGTAGCATTGTATATTATTAAATGTATATTAGGAAGCTATAAAGTCCTGTTTCTAGTGTAGTTTTGTGTTTAAAGTTACAGGGATGTTGGTGCCTTTCTGTGTGGTTCCGGCAGTATATATTTATCAGCCCTTAACTAAAAATCAGTCTTGGGTGGATTGTCTCTTACATTCATTGCAGAGTGTACACATTCTTTCTTTGGCCATAAACCTTTGCTGAATAAGCAACACAGCAAAACATTGATGCTAAATTTGTTTCATCACTTGTTATTGCCATGTTTGGCTTATCAGCAGCGTGCACAAACATAGGCTGGTGGTTTTTCTTCCCAGGACTGTGGTTGGCACAGATTGAATTTGTGAATGTCTAGGAAGTAACGCTGGAATCAGTGTGTGATCATTATACAGTATTTTATAACAATAGAAGGTGCAATGGCTGAGCAATATAAATGATAGATGTTCATAGACAGGGTCAGACAGCTTGATAAACTACCTGTCAAGCAATTCCTATACACTTTACAAATGATGTACCTTGTTATTTCAGGTATTTGAAAGCAACCGGGTAAAGTTTTACATGCAGACTGAAGTTTCTGAACTAAGAGAACAAGAAGGAAAGGTAACTACTAAAGGGGATATCTGTCTAGTCAAATATCTGCTTACTATCTACTTACAAAAGAAAAAGAAGGACAAGAAGTTTTTGACTATAATTAATACAATCATAAACTGTCATAATTATTATTTAAATAAAAGAAGCTTCAGGCTCCATGCACAGTGGGCTTAAAAAAATGTCAGTTCCCTTGGCAGAAAAAAAACGCTCATGTAGAGCTTTTTTGTACACATGTTTAGGTGCGTTTAGGAGTGTTTAGTGTTTTTTTCTGCCAGAAAGCTCCAACTAAAATTTTAAAGCTGAAGGTTTTTTTTTCTTCCTCTAAACACTGAGGTTAAAATATGCCTCTAAATTTTCTAATGTGCATAGACACTTAAAGTGGAAGTAAACCCTTCCATCGTTTTCAGTCAAGGAAGCTGCCATCTTGGCCTCTAATAATTCTTCAACTGCCATAATGCTGCAAATGTGATCAGTTATGACATCAGCCATTGGATGGTTTGAAAGTTTGGTTGAGAGCACAACCAATGTGAAAGTTAGCATTTTTGGCATGCCGGGAATGTAAGTGTTTTTTGAAACTGGGTTTACTCCAAACATTGAGCTGCTTCTACAGGCAAAACACAAAACTCTTGTAGGAGTAGCGTTTTTTTTTTTTTTTTAAATAGTGTGCATGGACCCTTGAAGTGTATTTAAAGCTTTTATTGAGTCCCTGCTGTTTGTCCTGCTGACCATTGTCATTGAAACAAAAAGTAAGGAAACGACATTTTAGTTTTCAAGAGAGCAAGAGGAAAGGGACAATCTACTAATGGGGACAGATGTTCCAGTGAAAATTGGGGAGATTTCCTCTCTTATCTTGTTGTTCCTCTATGGAAGGAAAATGGAGAACTCTCCTCATCAGGACAGGACACTGCCATTTTACTTTTAAAAAGTGATAGGGATAGCTCTAGATGAAAGTCTGACAATTTTTATTTTTTATCCATAAAAACCTTGTACTTTGATATGCTGTAGAAAGCTGTTCTTTAAATATGTGAGTCTCTCACACACCTCCTCTTTTTTTTGTAGCAACTAATGTTGCTGTACAGTACCAATCTGCCAAATTCAACTAATTACTAAACATTTTGTCAGAGTTTTATTTTCCCTTCTTTATACATTTTTATTAACTATCATGTAAATATTCAAAAGATAATATTAGTAACATAATAAATTGCATTAAACATGAGCAGTGTTACTGTACACAATTGCTTAGGCATGGCAGATATTACCCAGCATGCACTTCAGACTCCAAATTGCCTTTAAACGGTCAAATGCAGCTTTGTATAATGGCTCTTGCTATAGCATTTTACACGTCATCCCTGTTTGGTTAAGGTGGTATTTAGATCAACTTGGTGCCTGTATTTAATAAGCCAAAGAGCTTTGTATGTTATGCATGTTTGGTCTTGTTAGGTGAGTTTTAAATTTTATGTGCATTTTGTATGTGTCATCACTAATTAGTATTTAATTCACATTTTGCTAAAAAAAATGCACTTAACATGTCGCCACAAGTAGGATCTTTTTTTGTCTCTCATTTAGATGCTTTTGGATAAGCATGAAATCCAGACAGCTTGAAGTTTTCAAGAAGGGCCAATCAATGGCAGGCTACATATTTTATGAGTATAGGTTACCTTCAATTGTACAAAAGCTCTCCCCTTTAAAACCCAACCTTCCTGATAGATTTGTGGAACATGCTAAAATGTATTTGACATATAATTAGGCCAAAGTGATTATATTTTTCTATGCTGAAAATTCTTAAATTTTTCGTTACTACATAATTTGCTTTTTAGATGAAAGAAGTTGTGCTGAAGAGTGGAAAGGTCCTCAGAGCTGATGTGTGTGTGATTGGAATAGGTAAGATGTATATGACAGAATAAAGGCCTTTTAGGATGCTAGCAACATCCCTGGCAACTGGAAACAGTTTTCCTACCTAAGTGAAAGTCCATCCTGCATACCTGTCCCTGGCATTGGCACCAGTAAAAAAAAATGTGAGGGAAAACCAGCTTTGCAATAGTAATTATGCCTTAAGAAAGAGATCGTGTGCGCCCTTGAAACATCACATCGGCTGATTGCTGTATGTATGTATGTATATGTGTGTGTGTGTGTGTGTGTGTGTATATATATATATATATATATATAATATATAACATTTTGCAATAAAAGGATATAATTATTATTAAAGTGTTAGCTTGCTCTCACATAGGTTTTCTAACCTGACTGATCTACTGTTTCCCCAGAAGTAGGTGGCCAACATGATTGTGGGCCTCTAATAGACATCAGATTGTCACCTGCTTAAACCAAAACCTTTATTCACTGAATCACTGTCACAGAGGTCATAGATGAAATAGGTATTAGGAAATTACTGTTTGCAGCAGAACCCAATCCCACAGCTTTTCGGATTCATGGCGGACTAGGCAGATAAGCACATAGGCTTATCACTTAACCAAGGAATCTGGTTGGTTGTAAACCTCAATGTGTCAAATGCCATAGCATTAACTCCTAAATACACAATGCTTATCAGCTATATGTTTTGTCTATTTGGAACACACACTGTATTTGTTAGGATGGATTTGTTCTATAGCTAACCGAGCTTGCTGGTCAGCATGCAATGTCTATCTCAGTTTTGGTGCACGTTCCCAGATTCCTGGTATCTATTATGAGTTGGGGGTACTTAATAAATGGATAGAGATGGTGGGGTTGACTTACTTAAGGCAAATAGACTGGAATTTAATTAAATGAAAGGAATTTTCACTTTGCAAGGGACATTTTCCCTTAGCTTAGTAAATGTGGTAAAAAAATTACCTTGCAAAGAATGCTCAAACAGATCAAAGGAAAAAAAAAACATTTTTGCTTGCACATGATTAGTTGTTTGAATTCAACAGAACTTCACCTCATTCACTGGGCCAAGAGAAAATTCCCTTGCAAAGTGATCGTCCAAGTTGCCTCAATCATCCATGTTGCCTTCATTTTTTTTTTCAAGCAAGATGGTCCATTTATTTTTTGGGTAATCTTACCTTATATTCCCAGACATGTTAGTCCACAAGCACATAAACCTTCCCTGCCTTTCCATTTTGCTGGATTCCACTATGGGCCTTACTATTTTTTAGGAGGGGATGTGGACTGCAGTACTGTTATTCTTATGACTTTCTGCCAAGTTCCTCTGCATGTGCACTGTAATTCTCACCTCCATCACTGGGTGTCTGTCAGGAGAAAGGGCAGGGGCCTAATCAAAGCATGGCTTGTGAGTACCAACAGTGACTACCTTTATTATCTGTTAAGCAGGAAAAATGTGAGCTAAGGGCAGTGTCTTTTAGATTTTCTTACTCTGCCAGTCTAGACAAGAAAAATGGTTTGTTAATACAAAGGAATATTGACAGCCATCGTTAGGTAGGAGATTGGGTCAGTGTTGTTTTCCTTGCTGATGTAATAAAAAATCAACAAATGCAGATTAATCTGTGCCAAAAAATAAAATAAAAAAATCACTCACATGGAAACAAAACTTTATTCCTAGGTGCAAGTCCTACTACATGCTTCCTAAAACAGAGTGGAGTCACTATCGATGGCAAAGGATATATTCCAGTTAACAAGGTAATAATTATTGTGTGCACAATCTGCCACATTTTGTAGCAATACTTGTACAATTGTATTTAAGTCAGCATAATGGTTTTAATAAGTATATTAGCATATAATGGTGTGCAATAACTCATAGCGACCAATAAAATATCAGCTCTTATCTGTTTAGAGCAGTCAAAACAATTTAAAGTTGAATTCCTTGTTCAATAAAACCTCCCCGTTTTCTACATATTGCAAGTTTAAAATAATTTTTTTTAGCAATATTTATTTCAGATTCCTACCTGCTTTGGTTCTGGAGATATTACAGGCAATGAGAGGTTTACAGACTAGATGCTAGCAGTAAGCTGCAGCAAAACAAGTATGGTACATTTGGTTTAAAGACCAATGAATCATCTGCCTAGTACAGGCAGAGGCGAGAGATGTCGCCATTAAAAAGACAGAGATTGCAGACATATATCATTGCAGTAAAAACACCTTTCTTAACGTTAAAAGTTAAGTACTTATACCCATACACTCGATAAATAACCTCAATATGAGTGAAACACATCAGCGGGCAGAGTTCAGATTGTGTGTCTTGCACTAGATCATTTAATAAATCTTCAACCATGGCCTTTTATTAAGAGTATGACTTTTTTTTAACCAGTGCTACATCTTTTTGAAGTTGCTATTTAGCTGGGTAGGAAATTTTAAACAGCACAATTACACCACAGAAAGGTACATAATGTTCATAGTTGTGATTCTAAGTATGTTTTAGCTCAAAATTGATTAATGGTGCTTGTTTATTATGGGTCACTGAACATGGCTTGCTGATCTTTACCTTAGCAAAATAAGCCCAGAAAAGCCTAATAATTGTTTTCAGACTATGAAGGCAAGTCTATTTTACAAATCTCAATCGTCCTAAACGTTCAAGTGCATTGAAGCAGAAAATAGTATTGACTAATGCCGCGTACACACGAGCGGACTGTATGGCGTACTTAGTCCGTCGAAACACATTTCAGCGGACAATCCGCTCGCGTGTGGGCTTCAGCGGACTTTTTCAGCGTGCAGTCCGGCGTACTAAGAATTTCGGATTTTTCTAAATTCTGTCCGTCGTACTTTGGTTTCAGCGGACAATCCGCTCGTCAGTATGCTAGTTCGACGGACTAAGAATGCCGCATGCCCAGAAAGGATTTACACGGCGGAAGGGTGCTTTGCTGTGTCTTGGACTTCCTATTTCTAGTCCCGTCGTACGTGCTGTACACGTCGACGGACTGTTTGTGCATCTGTGTGTGGTCAAGTCCGTTCAGTCGAAAGTACGCCATACAGTCCGCTCGTGTGTACGCGGCATAATACAACACTTTAAAGGGGTTGTAAACCCTTGTGACAGAAAAAACTTCTGTCACTCAGCAGCCCTCCGTTTTACTCACCTGAGCCTGTTCGTTCCCTCGGCGGAGACACACTCACCTTCTCTGCCCGGGGATCTCGGCTCTTGATTGGATAGATTGATAGCAGAGCAGCCATTGGCTCCTGCTGCTGTCAATCATATCCAATGATGTGGGCACCGGGGGAGGGGCCGAGTCCGGCATTCTGTGTTTATGGACGCAAATGCTGGACTCGGGAGCACGTCCGCAATGTAACCCCCGGGAGGGGCACTTCTCCTACGGGGTTATACGATGTGGCGAGGAGCTGATAGCACCACCAGGGTATCCCAGAAGAGGATGATCGGGGCCACTCTGTGAAAGTCGAACTACACAGTGGAGGTAAGTATGACATGTTTGTTATTTAAAAAAAAAAAAAAAAAAAAAGGGTTTACTTTCCTTTTAAATGAAATGTGCTTTTACTTTACTCATGGAGCAAGTAGTTGTGCTGTCCTGGCCTGGCATGCTTTCTCAGTTAATTTCAAGAGCAGTATTTGTACAGGAAAATACCACATCTACAACTTTGTTTTTGGTTCTCATACAACACTGGACTAAAAGAAATGTCACTGTTGAAAAGGAGCATTAAAGGGCCTGGAACAGCTTTTGTCATTGTCAAAATAATAATAATAATTGACAAAAATAATGTATTTAATATACGCTGTATATACCTACACAACATATAGTATGACAATTTAAGGTGTTGCGTTTTTTTTTGTAATTAATATTGGGTTTTTAGTGTTTAAGTGTGTGAGCTAGTTGCACTAAACTTATTGGAAAGTATAAAGACCTCAACCATCAATAACAAAGAGGGAATGGAGAATGATTATCCAGTAGCCGTGGACTAACTGCCACATGCAGGAGTGCTGCTGAATTTGATAAATGGGCTGCCACAAACTTATCACATGTCATTGCTGCTTTTCATGTAGCCAGGTGTGTGTTTCAATGGTCCAGCCTACCCTATGATAAACACCTTCAGAATAGTATTCTGAAGGTGACTGGTTCTCCAGGACTAAAGCTGGGTATATATTAGTAGAATTTTGAACAAAAATGTATACAAAAATTCTTAGGAACATTTTTAAGAAAATTCCCAGTACATTCAAATCCTACTTGAAAGTAGTTCAAGATTTTATTTGCTTTTAATAGGGATGGGCTGAATGACTCCCTGTTCGGTTCGCACCAGAACTTTCGAACATTGGGAAGGTTGGGAACCAAATAACGAACCCCATTTGGGACCGAATGTGAGAAATCCAAAAGTGCCAATTCTGAAGGCTTATATGCAAGTAATTGGGCATACAATGGTTATGAGGGTCCGGGTACTGCCCTGGGGGACATGTATCAATGAAAAAAAATTTGTAAAATTTTTAAATGACCAGTGATTTATTGATGCTTAAAGTAAAAGTATAAAAATGAAAAATTTTCAATATAGTGCCTGGGGGGTCCCCTTAGTCCACCTGTAAAGTGGCACATCTGTATGGTGTATAGAAACTGCTGCAGCAATAATTGCATTTATAAAGCCCAAAAAATGAAATTTTCCCTGCAAACTTTCTTTATTTTGTAATCAACGGCTTGGGGAGCCAGTCTGAGGCCACAATGTAGTGCACAGAGAACAGGATTAGAAACTTTGGATTTCTACTTCTGTACAGGGTGTGGAAAAATTGGTCTTTGGGTGTCGGTGGCACCTTCACACCGTAACCCTATAGAGATACTCTTGATGAAAGCAAGAATTGGCCTTGTTGTCAAAAATTGCAATGATATGCACCTGTCAAACAGGTGTGGAAAAATTGGTTTTTGGATGTTAATTGTGCCCATGAAACCTACACAAAAAACATTCTTCCAGATGAAATCAACACCCACAACACTAGGCAGCCTGGAAGTCATGCTGAGATTCCACACCTGTGGCTTTTTAACCCCCCTGGTGATATTCAAGAGTCTGACTCGGGGTGGAATTTGAGTACCATAAGCGGTAACCCAGAGCAAGACTCGGGATCGCATTGCAGGATACAGGGAGAGTTACTTACCTTGTCCCCTGGATCCTGCAATCTTCTCTCTGCTGTGTGTGTGAGCCGTCCTCTGCTCGATTCACACAGTGCCCGAGTGCTGCTGAGCTCCATTCCCTGCGACGTTGTGATGCACGTGAGTGGAGATCGGCGCCAAATTCAAAAAAGGAAAAACACACAATACACATACAGTACTGTAATCTTACAGATTACAGTACTGTATAAAATAATTACACTCCGCCTTTATCCCTAGTGGTCTGTCCAGTGCCCTGCATGTAGTTTTATATTATAAATACAGTTTTTTTCTGCCTGGAATTTGGAGATTGTCCATAGCAACCAAAAAGTGTCCCTTTATGTCAAAAGTGGTTTTAGACCAGCTAGAAATCGGCGATAATAAATTGTAATCACTTGCAGAATTGAGCGATAGCGATTTCGTCATCAAACACTAAATCTAATGACAGCAACAATTCTGCAACTGAGCAAATTTCAGTGTTTTTGATTTGATTACATTATTGAATAATTTTTATTATTATTATATTATTATTTGTTATAATTTATGATTTTGTGTTTCAAACTACTATCATACCCGGAATGAGTTATTCCTAAGAATTGCAGGCCTACAATATAAAATGCCAAATTTCCATGCAAAATAATGGTAACGCTTTCAGCACCTAAAATCAGAAATAATCATACAGCTAGGAAGGTTAAATCACAATTCAGTTGTGGCTGCAATCTTTCTTGGTCTACCTGACCTTGGCTTGGTATCAAAAGAGCCCCTAATTTTCTACTTCTTAATAAGTGATTAAACAGTACTGACTTCAATATTCAAGGGTTTGGATATCTTTTTATATCCTTTTCCATCTTTGTAAAGTTCCATTACCTTGTTACGTAGGTCTTTTGACTGTTCTTTTCTACCTCCTCATGCCTGAGAGTCTAGCCTTAGTGCATCCATGTGAGAGCTAACAAACTCATTGACTATTTATACATGGACATAAATTGTGATTTAAAAAGCCACAAATGTGTGAAATTAACATTTAATTGCCATTTTAACCTGTGTGTGCCACCTTCTGTGTCTGTATCAAGTCCAAACATTCCAGGGTATGTAAACTTTTGATCAGGGACATTTGGGTGATTTCTGTTATCAGTATGATTTAAAAAAGATCCAAAAAACTATGTGATATTAAATGGCTTCATGTGATTGATATCTTTAAATAAAAGAGTTTTTTGGCATGATCAGTCAAGTTTTCAATGTTAATGCCAAAACTTCACAATTTCTGCCAGGGAATGCAAACTTTTGAGCACAACTGTAGCTGCTGGTAATCCAGGACTGATTCATTTTGATAAAAGTCAGACGGTCCACGAAATCTGTGGACAGATGCGTTCTATGATCAGTAACAAAAGCCTCCAGCAGCACTGAATGCCTGTTTGGAAAGCAAGCTGAATGCAGAGCAGCCCAGCAGCTCAATAGCATACTGGGCAAGTTCTTGCCACTGGTCTATTCTCATGACCCAGTAAGCCAGTGGATCGTCAACTGGAAAGCTCTCCATCTCTGTTTTCGCCCCTAAATAATCTTCCACCATATGTTTCTGATGGCATGTGAAAGCTGTAAGCCCTGGGCGGCGAGGACTAAAATAATTCAGAAATGTATCACTTAGGCGGCCACCTTCTCCACCGCTCCTCTCTTGACCAACAGAAGCCTGAAAACTATGTTTTCCATGATATTGTAACCTACCAGAATCAGGAAAAGTGTTTGATAAACTTCTCTTTAAGGTGTCTTCAAGAGATTTCATCTTCTGCAATCTGTGGGGATGGGTTGAGTACTGAGACTTTCCCCTTATAACAGTGGTCAAGGAGGGTTGCCAAATAATAGTAATCCTTTTCCTTTATGCCACATATTCTTGGGTCCTTTTGCAGGCTTTGAAGCATGAGGGAGCCCATGCACTGAAAATTTGCAGAGGCATGATTGTCACTGAGGTTTAGAGTATCTGGAACTGCCTCTTCCCAGCCACATATTACTCCCAAGGGTTTGAGGATAAGTGTGACATGTCCCAGCCTTTGTATAACAATGTGATGCCTCCATCCCTAGTTGTTTGAAAGAAAAGGATAGGAATTGGAATTGGGACTTTAGATTAATTGTTTAGTGTAAAAATAGATTGAATTTAATTTAATTCAATGTCACTATCCCCTAAGGGTGGTCCATGATATTCAATATACATCAATAATTAATAATATATACTGAATAGTGTAATCATAAAAGATTTACATAATAATAATCATATAAAAGTATTTAATATAATTAATCAATGGACATGGTTGATACATTCAATGCAAAATAAATCAAACAATGAACATAATTGATACAGTTAATACAAGGGTCAATGATTGAGAATACATAATTTTGTCACCCGTTTAGTTGGAAACTCAATAAAAATGTAATGTGTTTCATGGCTTGTAACCAATCATCAGGAGTCAGATGCACGTATATACAATACATTGGAGTAATAAAACATCTGTTAGTATATGAAACCATCTATATAGGGAGAAATGAAAAGGAACAGCCGATTTCAATGATACTTACAAATCAACCCACAAGCTAATCACAGCTCCTAAATGGGATTTGATGGTGGCCTGGATTAAGTAGTCTTACCCGGGGTTGAGGCAGAGAACACCCCCAAAAACCGAAATGAAGACCAGGGGAAAGCAACAGCCAGGAAACAAGCTGGACCACCCCAACACATTACCACATTGTGATGGATATGTGCACGCTTGGACATGCACCCAGTTCTAAAAGAAAACATAAATGATTGAATAGAATTGTGAAAAGGGATGTGTAAAATATGTGATGAGTGATACTAGTGTAGCTGATGGGTGATGCATCTATGTATTTCCACCAAAAAAGGTGAGTGTGTAGTGATATAAGACATCCTAATAAGACCAAGTGTATATGCACTCACCTAAAAGTGTATTTGTACAAATTAAATAAAAAATGTAATTGAATAGACATGATTTGTGCACCCTGTTAAGGGTATGCAGGTGAAAAGAAAAGCCAATTAGGTGTTAAAGTTTATATGTGTGAAGCTGTAGATATCTGTATATTATGTATATAACACAGGTTGATCACTTCCTCGTGGTGGAATTGTGTGAAATGAACCGGCAGCTGACTGCTGCTAAAATACCCCAGGTCTGGGGCGTGTTCACGCTAACGTCATGTGTTGATGTCAAGACAGCATAGGGGAAGCGAGGGGACCTCCCAGGCATGGCACGTGTGTCAACTTTCCCTCTCTAAGGACGGACAGGAGGTTTGTGCCATTATCACACACCACCATTTCTGGCTCCGGCTGGCATAGCATGAGCCACCTTTGGGCCTGTCCCTGCAGAGCTGCGAGAATCTCTGCTCCGGTGTGGTTCCTGTCCCTTAGACACACAAGCTAAAGCACTGCATGGCACCTTTTAGCCTGACTCATTGAATAGCCCTTTGAACGCTTAGGGTGTACTTGAGATTCATAGGACAATTCAGCAGAAGAGGGCATGGATTAGGAGGAGTGGGTAGAGCTGACAAATCTGGCATCGTCATCAGCTGTATAGAGACGTGGGGGGCACAATTAACTGCAGCACTGAGCACTGTCCTGCATCCTTTCGAGTTGCAAGCAGAGTGTGCTGTGAACTAAATATATCATCCCTGCCCATGCTTGCTGAACCACGTGTTAGCAGTAACGTGGACTTTGTGACTGACTGCCTTGCCCAAGGATGCCACCGCATTGCCCTCCACATGATGGTAGAGAGATGGAATGGCCTTACGTGAAAATAAATAGTGACTGGGAGCTTGCCATTGTGGTACAGCACATTCTAAAAAATGGGGCTGAATCCACCATGCAGACAGGCAGAAGTTGTAGAGCCAGCAGCTTTGACAAGCTTTCATTTAGACACTGGGCATGTGGGTGGCAGGGACTGTATTTTTTTTTCATCTACAGCAGATGGGGTAGAGAAATTTGCTGGCTATAGTCTACAGCTAGTGGTATGCTGTTGGCAGATGTGCTGCAAGGACCTGGGACACCCCATACTATACAATCATCCTTGTCAGTGGAGGCTGTTGAGAGCTCATTAAGTATAGCAGGGGCAGACTGAGGTGAGTAAGGAGGAGGGATAGATCTGTTCCCCTTTTGTGTGGCTTTTAGGTGCTCTTGCCAATGGGCTGAGTAGTGGGAGGTTAAATGCCTTGTCAATCATGTGGTACCCAAATGGTTGGTGTTTTTGCCACGCTTGATGCGTTTGAGACAATGTTTGCAAATATCAACAGTACGATCGGCTACACATGTACTTAAAAAGGCCAAGACAGCTGAGCTGTGCAAAGTGGGCCGGGAGATAACAGCTCCACAACTTGATGGAAAAGGTTAGCTGCTCTCTACTCTTCCATGATGGCTGCTTCATTGGGGTTGTGCCTTACCCACACTTTCCTCCTCTGCTCTATCCAGCACCCAAGTCGAGTCAATGACCTCATTATCATCTCCTCCATCCTCATTAACACTGGAGCCAACTTGGCAATACGCTGCAGCTGGGGGAACATGACAACCAATCTGGGTACCAGTGTTTTCCCCTCTCTGTAGGCTCATGTTCCTGCCTTCCTCAACCTCAGAGTCAGAATCAAAATTTGAATCGAGTAATGGCTGTGTATCATCAAGAAGCAAGTGGCTGACGCTGTATTTAAATAACTCTGCTGACTCCTCCATGCCTGATGCTGGGACTATAGTAGTAATAGCTGTGGACAAGGAGGCAGGTTTTCCTACTCTGGCAGCTGCAGGGGACAGCGCACTAGTCTCTGCTTGGGTGACAGAGGATGAGGATGGTTTAGTAAGCCAGTCCACCACCTCCTCTGCATGCTGTGCCTGGATAGCATGGACAACATCACTAAACAGAGGAAATGATGTCCTGCCTGATGACTGACCACGTCCACTTTTGCCTGTGGACCCATATGCTGCTGGCCCCTTTACAGTGCAGTGGGAATTTCTGCCTCTCCTTGTTTTCCTCCCAGACATGATGGGGGAAGTGGGGGGGGGGGGTGCTTATTAACAAAATATAATAAAGATGTGTAAATGTATACCTTGATTCACTTTAACCACTTAACAACCAGCCCATAGCCGAATGACGGCTACAGGGCGGTTGTTTAACTCTGGGAGGCCGCCATATGACGTTTTCCCAGAATTCCACTCTCGCGCGCCCCCTGGGGGGCGCACTCGAGAGCATCCGTGACCGCCGGGTCATCGCGGCCGTTTACCACGTGATCGCTCCGTCTTCGCTCCATCTCCGTCTTCCCCCTCCCCCTCTCTGTACCGATCGGTACAGCGGAGGGGGAAGAGATCGGTGTCAGCAGCGCTGTGGGCTGCATCTGCAGTGCCCACATCGCTGCTCACCGAAATTTAACCCCTCAATTCCCTGCCATTACTCTGCAATACCCTGCCATTACTCTGCTGTACCAGCAAATACTCTGCAATACCCGCAAATACTCTGCAATACCCACAAATACTCTGAAATACCCGCAAATACTCTGCAATACCCGCAAATACTCTGCACCACCCGCAAATACTCTGCAACACCAGCCAATACTCTGCAAAACCCACAAATACTCTGCAACACCCGCAAATACTCTGCAATACCCACAAATACTCTGCAACACCCGCAAATACTCTGCAACACCCGCACCCGCAAATACTCTGCAACACCCGCAAATACTCTGCAACACCCGCCAATACTCTGCAACACCCGCCAATACTCTGCAATACCCGCCAATACCCTGCAACACCCGCCAATACTCTGCAACACCCGCCAATACTCTGCAATACCCGCTAATACTCTGCACTACCCTCCAATACTCTGCAGTACCCGCCAAAACTCTGCAGTACAATTCCAGCCAATACTCTGCAATACCCTGCCAATACTCTGCAATACCCTGCCATAAATTGCCATACCCGGAGATACCCAGCCATACTCGGAGATACCCTGTAATACCCAGCCATAGTCGGTGATACCCTGCAATACCCAGCCATAGACACACCCCCCTTCCGCTGCCCTCCAGTGCTTCTACCGACTCGCCAATACGATCAAAGCCAGAATCTTTTTTTTTTTTTTAAGGCTTCCCAGCTTAGAGGTAAGATGTGGGGTCTTATTGACCCCATATCTCACTGTAAAGAGGACCTGTCATGCCATATTCCTATTACAAGGGATGTTTACATTCCTTGTAATAGGAATAAAAGTGATCAAAAAATTTATTTTTGGGGAAAAAAAATGTCAAAGTAAAATTAATAAAGTAAAATGAACTATAAAAATTGTTTTTTTTTTTAAAGCGCCCCTGTCCCCATGTGCTTGCATGCAGAAGCGAACGCATACGTAAACCCGCCCACATATGAAAACGGTGTTCAAACCACACGTGTGAGGTATCGATGCGATCGTTAGAGCAAAAGCAATAATTCTAGCCCTAGACCTCCTCTTTAACTCAAAACATATAACCAGTAAAAAAAATTTAAAGCGTCGCCTATGGGGATTTTTAAGTAGCGATGTTTGGCGCCATTCCACGAGCGTGTGCAATTTTGAAGAGCGACATGTTAGGTATCTATTTACTCAGCGTAACTTCATCTTTCACATTATGCAAAAATTGGGCTACCTTTTACTGTGTTTTTTTTAAGCACAAAACTGTTTTTTTTCCCAAAAAAAGCATTCGAAAAATTGCTGCGCAAATACCGTGCGAGATAAAAAGTTGCAACGACCACCATTGTATTCTCCAGGGTGTTTGCTAAAAAAACATATATAATGTTTTGGGATTCTATGTAATTTTCTAGCAAATAAATGATGATTTTTACATGTAGGAGAGAAATGTCAGAATTGTCCTGGGTGCTCCAGAACGCCTGATGGCGCTCCCTGCATGTTGGGCCTCTGTATGTTGCCACAATGTGTAAAAGTCTCACACATGTGGTATCGCCGTACTCAGGAGTAATAGCAGAATGTGTTTTGGGGTGTAATTTGTAGTATGCATATGCTGTGTGTGAAAAATAAACTGATAATATGACAATTTTGTGAAAAAAAAAAAGTAAAAAAATCTTGATTTTCCAAAGAATTTTGGGAAAAAATGACAACTTAAAAAAACTCATCATGCCTCTTACTAAATACCTTGGAATGTCTTCTTTCCAAAAAGGGGTCATTTGGTGGGTATTTGTACTTTTCTGGCATGTTAGGGTCTCAAGAATTGAAATAGGCCGTCAGTACTTCAGGTGTGATCAATTTTCAGATATTGACACCATAGCTTGTGGACTCTATAACTTTCACAAAGACCAAATAATATCCACCAATTTGTACTTATTTTTACCAAAGATATGTAGTAGTATAAATTTTGGCCAAAATGTATGAAGAAAAAATTACTAATCTGCTAAATTTTATAACAGAAACAAAGAAAAATTCATTTTTTTACAGAATTTTCTGTATTTTTTCTTTTATAGCACAAAAAATAAAAAAACGAGCGGTGATTAAATACCACCAAAAGAAAGCTCCATTTGTGTGAAAAAAAGGACAAACATTTCATATAGGTCCAGTGTTGCATGACTGAGTAATTGTCATTCAAATTGTGAGAGCACCGAAAGCTGAAAATTGGTCTGGTTATTAAGGGTGTTTAAGTGCCCAGTGGTCAAGTGGTTAATCAATGGAAAGTGATGTTTGGTGCACTGTAATTTGAGTATTCACGACATATACACTCCACGGATACACAATAATATACTTCAATATACTGTGTCAAACATGCAGTAATGCACAGAACTATATGACGTTAAACTTGCAGTAATGCAATGAAATATACGGCATTAAACTTGCAGGAATGCACAGAACTAAATGGCTTTAAACTTGCAGTAATGCAATGAAATATACGGCGTTAGACTTGCAGTAACGTACAGAACTATATGGCGTTAAACTTGCGGTAACGCAATGGAGTGACTGAACTATCCCTACATTCACACTAATTTAAAGATGAATGGTAGTACTACACTCACAAAGACTGAACTATCCCTACATTCATACTAATGTAAAGATTAATGGTCGCACTACACTCACACTGAACTATCCTTAGATGCACATTAAACTGATATTCTACAAAGGCAATAGAATCAGAATAGAACACTATTTGGCCCGTGTGTATGGCATCCGGTCCAACAGAAGCTGGCGAAATCAGACGAGCATGCTATAAAACAAGCAGCAGACCGGCTCGCGATCAGAGTTCTTAGCCAACGGCTGAGACTGCTGACCGGAATGTTCTTGCGGGGGGAATGTCCCTGTCGGAACACAATAGCTCTGCAGGGGAGATTGCTGTACTAACATCGGATTGTTAGTACAGCTGATTGGACCTGAGCTGAGAGTTTTTTGAAAGGGAAAAAACAAGTGGTGTGTACTAGGCTTAAGAGGGAGAAGTAGAGATTCTATGACCTTTGTGCTTTGAAGCTTGTAGAGCTGAAGAAAATAGGTTGTACAGAATCCAGGTCCTGCACTGTGCCTACAAAGCAGCTGGGAAACATCTGGAAAAGCTAAAAGACAGATCAGTGTAAATGTGTGTATGCAGGCACCACCACTTTCAGAGTGTTTGCATATATATTCTGTATTTATGGGATTATTTGCAACATGGAAAGGCAGATATATTTTGTAAGGAATTTTTCCATGAATAAGGAATATAAAATAAAAAAAACAACTAGTAACGACTATATATGAAAGGGGAACTAAATTAATTGTTTCTCTCACTGATTGTTGGATGTCAGGAAAATCCTGCTGCTTCTGGATGTCAGGAAGATCCTGCTCATATTGGATGCCAGGAAAATCCTGCTGCTATTTGCTCTAGATTGTAAAAGAATCCCTAATACTCATAGCTCACAGATGTGCTAATGTCTTACAAGGGTCATTCTTCAAATAACCCCTGTCTCTCTTATTTATATCTCCTGCAGTCACTACTACTGCTGTCTTACAGCTGAACCTTTCAACAGATTGCATTTCCAAAGTGATTCTCTGAATACTAATTTGCCAATGTGCTGTGATATATGAGAGCCAACTGCCACTAATGTACAAATAAAAAAAACTGCCTTTGGCTAATTTAGGCAAAAAATAGCAGCCTAACTGATATGAATAATGGCCATACAATTAAGGGGAAATTTGCTTTAATAAAAACATTTTTGGAAGTCACTTACAGTCAGTTGTTAGGTTTGGGAGTGGGGAGGAGGCCTGGGTGAAGTGTCAAATACTTTTATTACAAGGGCTAGGGACAGCCAATGTGATAGTATAAACCAGTACGATAATCGGAGATAATAAAATGGATACATACATGTAAGGGAATGGAGGCAGGTCTGGTATACCACCACAATTCAAAAAATTGGTTAGTCAAACTGTTCTTTAACCAGTGGCGGCCCGCAATGCAAGGCGCAGGGGCGGCGCCCCCCTAATCTACATGCGGGGCACTGGACGCATGGACTCCAATGTGTTTTTTTTTATTTTTTATTGAAGCACGTGATTAGAGGCTTTAATTGGCTTAAAAAAAGGTGGTCTCAGGGTGCAAAGCACTGTGTCCTAAACCCACCCAGTTGTGTGACAATAGCTAATGAATATTCGCTATTGTCATACCTATTCTTCTCCTGGCCAATCCGGAAACGTGAAAGGAGAAGTGAACCTATTGACCTAGGGGGAGGAGGGAGGAGACGCACAGCCGCCGTGATGCCGAGGAGATGCAGGGGAAGCCCAGCTAACCCATCAGCCGCCACTGGATGGAAGATGAAGGGGGGACACGGAGGAGACGGAGGGGGAGGGCGAGTACCCTTCAACATGTCAGTCCGGGGGCAACACAGGGTAAGTGAGCCAGTAACTGGGGGTGGGTATGGTGCCCAACACAGGCTGGAGGGCTGGAGCGATGGGGGGTCTGTCTGCCATCCCCCCGGCCAATGGAGCACCAGCTGTCACTGTCTTTAACAGTCACTTTGAATAGGAGGCTTTCTTTTTTCTCTGCTTTAACCCCTTCCGGACATCATATGTCGCCACATTGACGTTAAATACCATTGTTATGGCAGCAGATAGCTGTGGGGTCTGAGTGTCAGCGGCGCTCCCGGCTCTGTCTCCCTCTCTCCCCTGCTCTCTGTGAACTACTGCTGTGGTGCTGCCTTAATGACAGTGGCATCATGGGGAGCCCTCAGTGTGCAGGCAGCGTGGGCTCTAGGGGCAGCTGCCCTATTTGCCCTGCGTTAAAGATGGCCCTGACCACAAACAGAAGACAGAGTAGCCCAATTGTCCATACTGTTCAGCTGCTTGGGCTGCTCTGTCTTCTGTCTGTGGCTGAGTGACAGGCCCAGCCAGGAGATCACCCGGCGCTCGCAGGTGTCCATGAGCCGGAGAGTGCAGGAGACTCCCGTGGCTCCTGGGAGACTTTGGATGTCTAGATTTTTCTGTAAAGGTGAGCTTATCCTTTAAGTTGTTAAGCTTGGGGCCTGTTGTTGCCGTGTTGATAAGCATCAGGCTTGTTTTGATAGGTATATGCAGGTTACTTTTAAAATTAGTTTGATGCTTGTCTAAGATTAGGTATTGATGAAGGAACATTTCTCGGAAACCAGGAGCCAGCAGAACAAGGGACACATCACTAGTAAGTCATGTGCCATGTGCTAATTGTTTGTGTTTTTTTTATTTTGAATACACCTAGGTTTAAAAAAAGACAGTTGACATAGGTTCTAACACAGGTGCCCACCAGTGTTAGCTGCTTGACAAACCTCTCCCTCTAGAGATGACAAGATGGTAAATTGTGAGTTGGACAGACAGACACTAAGCTTAGGTTCACATTGATGCAATTTGGCATGAGATTTGACATGTCAAATCGCATGCCAAATCGGCTGTTATTTCCGGCAATGGCACCGTCCAAATCAGTGTGATGCCACACTGATTTGCAAAAGTAATTTCCGTTGGACTGACATGCGTGAATGAAATTGTGCGAATTCAGCTCAACTCGCACAATTTCCATCCCACAGCAGTGTGAACCTGGGTTGAAACAGGAACCAGCCAGGAGAAACCGATAGGAACAGAACCTGGAGTTGGGTCTATTTTAGGTGAAGCAAGCAGGGAACGTAGAAGGTTAACAAGGAGAAGCAGGCTTGAACAGACACAAAACGGGGAGCTACTGAATTAGAATAAACAGACAGACATTGGCAAAAAAAGTAGATATGTTTCATAAAAGGATAACAGACACAACAGGTAATCAAACTGGGAGCAAAACAGAAGGAAAAAGTGGTAAGATAAGGCACAAACCAAAGACAAGATGGAACTGAGACAGGTGCAAACAAAACCAAGGTCACAGAGTAATAATAATCAGTAATAATAATGATTATTATTGTAATAATAATCAGTTATGACTAATAATAATCATAAGTTGTGACTGTAAAAGATGCTGTTTATGATGCAGAATTTCAGAAACTGCTGACCTACTACGACTATCATGGGCTATAGCATAGCTCCCAACTGTCCCTGATTTGGAGGGACTGTCCCTGATTTGGAAAAATGTCCCTCATTTGGAACAATGTCCCTCTGTCCCTCTCTCCTCCTCATGTGTCCCTTATTTTGGTCTGATCTATATAATTGTATATAAAATGCACTTTTCATCTTTCAAAGAGTGTTCCCCGGTGATAAACCTTTTATCCAATGTCTAAAGTGCTGCATTTGTAAATTCCAAAAGCCAATATAAAGGAATAGTAGTGGTAAAAACAAAGCACTTGTGGGTTTATCTAATTTTTTTGTGTAATTCTTCTTTTTAAGGGGGCGTGGCAGGGGGTGTTTCATATGCATTCATACTTTTGCTAATGGGTGTCCCTCGTTTTCATCCCTGACAGTTGGGAGGTATGCTATAGTCTCTAGAATTTAAAGTAAATGATAAACAGGAGAACATGCCAGATTAGAAAATGATGCCTACTTCTGAAGAATCCAGATTTCTGCTGTGGCATGCAGATTGTACGATCAGAATTTGAGGTACTCCACAGGTAGAAAGGAAACCAGAGGTTTGTAGCATGAATGTGGTTAACAAATCTGTTGGAACTATAAAGTCAACGTGGACCAAAATCCCCAAGGAACATTCCAGCATCTTGATGAATGTATACCACAAATGAATATGGTTGCTCAAAAGTCGAAACAGTAACACTTTGGTATACATAGTAATGTGGACACTACAAGATAAAGAGGCATTGAGCTAATGTTTTGTTATGTATTCTGGTTTATCATGAAACAGCCAAGCATATGTACCTGTGCAAATCATGCTAATTCAATAAATACAGCAATCATTACTTTTCTCAGATGATGCAGACAAACATTCCTGGTGTCTTTGCTGCAGGGGATGTTGTGACTTTCCCATTAGCTTTTCGCAATAACAAGAAAGTTAACGTACCTCACTGGCAGATGGCACATATGCAAGGTAACATTGAGACAAACAAAATGACACCAAATACAATGATCCATGATGTTATGAATGCAAAATGAATTATCATTGAAATATTTAATGAACATAGCATAACATATTTTTTTGTTACCTGTCTGCATAATAGTTACTGTACATAAGTCAACGGGAAAACAAATGCACAGGAACCTAGTAGTAGTTAGACATGTTTAAGTGGACATGTTCAATATTTAACTAGACATGTTCTGTCATGTTGAAGATGTTTTAATACTTATCCAAGCTTGCTTCTTCAGTTCTGAAAAAGCTGCTTGGATGAGTAATGAAAAGCCTGCAACATTACATACCAAATCCCGTTGAATGTGTCTAACTATTACTAGCTTTCCCATGACCTCAAGAACCGATACCCTTCAAAAAATGCAACAGTGCTATGTCACAAAATATTTTATGTACTTGTATCCATTAGTCTTGTTTCAACTTGGTTTTCTATTTAACCTAAAGGATAAGTGCACTTTTAAAAAAAGAGCTCTTATCCCTTTTGCCCCTATGCTCTGACCTAAACAACACCAACCCCCCCCCATAGATGCATACTTACATTGATCCAACTGCTACGGCCTCCAGGATTGTTTACATCCAGCACAGCAAGTCTAACTGGACACAATTACAATTCCATAGACTTCTATGGGGCTGTGCCCCAAGGCCAGAGAAGTAGGGAGCTGGTGAGAGACAGTCCCATGGAAGTCTATGGGGCTGTAATATTGCAGACGTAGCCAAAATGTAATTAATTACTGGAAGCGGCGGTAGGTAAGTCTAGCTAAGTATGCATCTTTGGAGGGCGAGAGTTGATTGTTTAGGTAAGGCCAGAGGAAAAAAGATAAGTACACTTTGTATTAAAATATACTTATCCTTTAAAGTGAACACGTGGCCAGTAAATATGAGCTTGAACACAAGCCCCTACTTACCTTTGTAGGTTCAGACACTGTAGAGCAATTTATCAAAGTTCACAACAGAAGCACTGAAGTCACCATTTTGGTGTTTACTATGGATATTAGAAGGTTTCCATATCACTGTTGGAAGTGGGGGTGCTTGATGAGCTTAGCTGCCAGGAGAATGCTGGGAGTGTTTCTGCTGATTATGTAAATAATTACACTGCTGTGCAGATCACATGCAATGTCTGTGCGATGTGAATTCAGCCATACAAACTGTATTGCTCAAATCGCATTCACACCAAGATGGTACAGGACCCTTTTTTTGATCCGCACTGGAATCGGATCCCATGGGTGTTCACACCTATGCGATCCAATTCCTCCACCATTTAACAGTTCGCACTGTGATCTGTGAACCGATCGGGGGTTTCATTAACTTAACATTGACATCCTCAGTGGTTTGCAGACGTCAGTGTGAACCAGTGTGCGATTCAGGTGCAATGCAGGAACCGGCACCAAATCGCAGGGTTTCCCGCATCACGCCAGTGTGAACTAGGACTAAGTCAGTATGTAAATTAGAACTCCTGAGCTGTGCACTTATTCCAGGTCAGTAATTCATAGAAGCCAAGTAAAAAAGCCATTGTATCAGCATGAGAGCCAGAGTACTCATTGTCTCAGAAGTGCAGGCCCCCCTACTTCCTCAGTAGGTTTCCTTTAGACAACTCTCTTTATATTATTTTAGATACATTTATTGTCTCCTACATACATTTCACAGTTTTTTCCTAATGATGTACTTAGTATTTATGAAGACAGGTCCTGTTCCCCTACGTTCCTGTCTAATATACCTTGTCCTTCCTCTTCTTTTTCAAGTCGCCCAGTATTCAGTGATGGGATTGTTTATAAGGTAGAACCTGGTAGATATAGTTAGCATGTTAAAGGGTAAGTTCACCTCACCAAAAAACTACCTGTACAGATAAGGAGGGGGTTCTGTGGACAAAAAAACAACAACTTTGCATATTAACCCAACATTGATTAATACCCTTGCTATAGGTGTAGGCAGTGGCGGTCCGTCCATAGGGGGAACATGGAAACTGCCCCCCTATCCATGTGTCCGCGCCCTTTATCTACAAACAGAGACGCTGGACTATGGGTTCCAATGGCGGTGGGGGGGGGATGGGGTTGTTTTCCATTGAAGCACGTGATTAGAGCCAGAGGCTCTAATAGGCTTCAAAATAGAGTGGGCTCAGGATGCAAAGCACTGCGCTCTGAGCCCACCCAGTTGTGTGACAATAGCGAATGTATTCGATATTTTCACACTGAAACCCACCACTGACGGAGACGCGGGGAGAGGAGATATAGAAGCTGGTCGTCCGGAGGGAAGCCCACAGTAAGTGTTGCGGCTGCCAGGTGAAACTTACCGAGGGAGGGGGGCGATGGCTGGCTGCGCACTGTTTGCCACCCCCCCCCAAAAAATACCACTGGCCGCCACTGGGTGTAGTGCATTTACATGCCTCATGAAACAGGTTTTTGGTAAAGGTGAACTAACCCTTTGGGGTTGTTGTTGTTTTACTAAAACTGGAGAGTGCAAAATCTGGAGCAGCAGTGCATAGTAGCTAATCGGCTTATAACTTCAGCTTGTTCAATTAAGCTTTGATTAAAAAAAACTGGAAGCTGATTTCTATGCAGGGCTGCACCAGATTTTGCACTCTCCAGTTTTAGTAAATCAATATCTTTAAGTACTATTGTTAGGCTCCTGTATATATAGTGCAATCATTTATGAGAATATGACTATTACTTGATTGATTAATTATATTTTTTATTCCTTTCCTTACAAAACACTTTTTTGGGGACATAGGTCGCATAGCAGCACTGAACATGCTGGCACAAGGCACTGAAATCAACACTATTCCATATCTATGGACAGCCATGTTTGGAAAGAGTATACGTTATGCAGGTATAATAATCATTTACCTATTTTTCGTAAAGAAGAGACATATGGCATATTTAAATATTGCATTCAATTAACTCATATTCTGAGTTATTTTATTTTTTAATATATCTTAAATGTGTATACATAATCAGTACTGTACACTTTAGCCTTGTACACACTAATAGTGCTTCCATTTAACCCACTGACAGCACCGGTCGGAGTCGCTGAGTTGTTATTTCCTGACAGAGGGATGGCCCCCCTGCCAGAGCACTCTGCTCTCAGTTATTGGCTAAGAGCACTGATCGGGAGCCAGTCGGCTGCTGGTTTTCCAGCATCATTGTCCAACAGAAGCTGGCCAAACTTGTGTTGCTGGTCGAGAATTCTTCCCACTTTTCAGGTGCCCATTTATCAAGCAGTGGAAAATTTCCTCTGCTGAGTTCTCAGGCATTCTCAGAGGAGATCTCTCTCCTCTAAGTGCTTGTTTAAGAAGTGGTGTAGATCGCTTCTCCTTTTGAGTAAAGTGATCTACAAACGCTTTGAACTGTGGAGAAGGCCTCCTGTTACTGTAATCTAGTGAGACATAGCAAGATTGTGGTTCTAAGAAATCAGTGAAAAATTACGGCTGCTGAGTACATGGGCATTCTCAGAGAAAACCACCCATCTCATGGTAATAAAATAATTAGTCCTCCCAAACAAAATATATACAGTATCTCACACAAGTGAGTACACCCCTCACATTTTTGTAAATACTTTATTATATCGTTTCATGTAACACTGAAGAAATTACACTTTGCTACAATGTAAAGCAGTGAGTGTACAACTTGTATAACAGTTTAAATTTGTTGTCCCCTCAAAATAACTCAACACACAGCCATTAATGTCTAAACCGCTGGCAACAAAAGTGAGTACATCCCTAAGTGAAAATGTCCAAATTTTCACATATATATATATATATATATATATATACATATAAAGTGTCTCACAAAAGGGAGTACACACCTCACCACTCGCCCGCCACCACTTCTCTCGGGTTCACGCCAGGCTTTATTCAGGAGGGAGCCGCTCACTTGCCCGCTCACTTCTCCCAGTACTTACGCCGGCTCACCGAGCAGCATGGGGGGGGGTCCACCCTCTTACTCCTCCCGGTGCTCACGCTGGGTATCAACGAGGTGGGGTCCACACTGATCAGCTGGGGGGGCTGCAGAGAATGCCATTTCAATTTAATTTAATTGTTCAAAGGCTCCATCCCACCAGATTCTCAGTAAATCCTAGTAAGGACATATTTTGGCTTTGGCCATGAGAGCCAGGAAAGCAAGCCAGCTGAGACTTTCCAGGCTATCCAGGCTACCTTGGGGTCACAAATTGGGGGGGGGGGTTGCAGACCAGCAGATGGGGGCTGATTGGTGGGGTAGCTCCACTTCCATAGTCATTTCATGATTCATGCCTCACAGCGTTTCTGTCACAGCATTTTCTGTCCTAGCGGTTCTGTTATTAACGTGTTTCTGTCATAGCGGCTCACATTATCATGTTTCTGTCATAGCCGTTCTGCCAGTAGTGTGTTCTGTCATAGCGGTTCTGTCAGTAGCGTGTTCTGTCAGTAGCATGTTCTGTCATTAGCATGTTCTGTCATAGCGGTTCTGTCATTTTCGTGTTCTGTCATTAGCACGTTCTATCATTAGTGGTTTTGTCATTAGCGGGTTTCTGTCATAACAGTTCTGTCATTAGCAGGTTCTGTCATTAGCGAGTTCTGTCATAGCAGTGCTGTCGTAGCATGTTTCTGGCATAGCATGTTTCTGTTGTAGTGTGTTTCTGTTGTAGTGTGTTTCTGTGGTAGCGTGTTTCTGTCAAAGCATGTCGGTGCTATGCAGGTATGGCATACACTAGTAGCCATTTCATCTTCGTTTGCTTCCATGTCTCATCGTACCTTTCATTCAGGTTTCTTTATGTAACTGGGTTCAGATAGCTAGTGCTCACATCCCAGGATCTGTCATGTCTACAGATCCATATGGGCTGTGGTTTAGTTTTTTAAATGATTGTTGACCACAATCTTCTTGCCTGTATACCATTCAGGAGTTGGTCCATACGTAAGCACACAGCAGAGCTTGTCATGGGGGTTCTCCTTTCCTGGCCACAGCTGGGAGGAGGGCAGAACGCTTCGGATTGTTGTTTCCAATTCCATCCTAGCTACTTCCATCCACCAGCATGGAACATGTTCTGGGCGTTATTCTTAACTCAGATTTATGTGGGCTAAAATATACTCTCCATGGCCTGTTATGGTTGTAAGACAGGATGGGGGTAATCGAAGCTCGCTTGGTCAGAGGCGGGGTGTCAGCGTACCCCCAGCTCCTGCTCTTCCTACATTCCTGCAGGCAAGGTCGGCACCCCCTTACTCCACCGGTCTTATCAAGCTTTCTGGTTCAATATGCCTGAGCCAAGGAGTGTTTTTTATTGGAATCTCCCATCCCCGGTCTTCAGACAGCCCCTGTTGGGGGAATGTTTCAGGTCTGCACTCGGGCCTCATCGCTATTTCGAGTCTTTCGCATGTAGTATCTTGGCTTCTGCAGGCAGTCATGCTTTCGTTGTCAAGTTACTGGAGGCAGTCATTTTCAGGGGTGCTTGGTTTGCTTCTTCACCCTCGCTCTGTAGGTGGTGGGGTGTCCAGTGGCAAGTTTCCGTTATCACATTTTTGGCTGCCCTCTTTCTTGCGGAAGTATTTCCATCACCTAACTTGTCCGTGGATCTGGCGATTCAGCACTTCCTACAGTCAAGGGGGTATTGGTTATAAAAATCTGACCTCACAATGCTTTGAAGCTACTTTCATCAGACCTGACCGCAAGACAAATGTTGTCATTTCACCACTGGGTTAACCTTTGGGTCAAAGCAGTCCTTGATTTGACACCTTTGCCAAGCACTCCATTGGATCCTTGGTACCTGCAGGGGGTCAGGGGTTATTTCATTCACTTGATTTCCGGTTTCATGGAGACCCTGGTTCCCGACCAGGGATCTGCAGTCTCTCTCAGGGTGTGTGCTGAGCCAATGTTCCCTAGACGGCCCACAAAGTGGTAGGTCTGGGTCAAACATCATCATTTATTCTGGATTTCGCTCTCGGCTCTTATCTCTTGATTGCGAGGTTGCCTGGAGATCTGGTCAGATATGTCAGACCATTCATCTTTTGTCCAATCCCCAGCCTGTTCAGAGGGGCATTTACAGTCACTTTGGGTATGTTGAATCATGCCATGAAAATTATTCCTCAGGATGGAGTCTGGCCCTCCTTCCCCTGTTTGAGGACCCTGACTTGGTTGTCAGGTTACAGGCATAATCACGTCACGACTTAATCATGTGGGACCAGTTTATTGGGTGATTGGAATGGCATCTTCATGTTTATTCCACGACCATGATCAGTTGGTTTTCGGCCATCTTGCATCATGAGTGGTTTGCCTACGAAAGTTCGTCTGCTCAAGTTTACGCATACTTTGGCACTTTTTCGTTATTTGTCAATACTGCCAATTAGTTACATGAGGGCCTTTGTCATGTCCTTTGTGTGTAGGTTGACATGGCTAGGTCTGACATACAAGTTTCACTTCCTTGGAGAGTTCATCAGTGTGATTCACCTCAGCGCAGGCAGTGCTGAGCTGTTGGGCAAACCGGTCATACTCTGTAGGCTTATACCAAGGGTTGGAAGATTTTCTCGGGTCCACGACTCTGGCTTTCTATGCATATTGCCATAGCGTATTGGCTGTATCCGCCAACACTATCAGGCGTCCAGCACTCAAGACCTCTGCAAACTCCTGACAGTTAGTCCATTTTTGCAGGTCACCCTCTCAAACTTCTCTATACAAAGAATAGACAGAGAGGTCAGGGGTTTGTGGGAATGTTACAAAGCTACTTAACTGGTGTCTGTTTTGAAGTGGTCGATCTTCTCTGCAATTATTGTGCAGGAGCTCCTAGGGTCAGCCCTTGCTTTCTTTTCCCCCACGTATACTCTCACTACAAGCAGTTCCTTCTCATGTCTGTGTTTTCTCTGTAATTAGGCTTAATCCAAATAATTTATGGGACATTGTTTGGGATCTGGGCAGTTTTGCGGGTTCCAAACAGGGGTCCATTCTTTTCTTCAATTCATAGGACACTGGAATTCCTCCTGTTATAGCTGATACATACCGCATACGTATGCCGAAGCCATCCGGATGTGCGCTACTTTACTAGATGGTTTGTTACCTACCCTTCATCAGGCTTTCTCATCACATCTACTTTTGTGTCCTTTTTTTGCCCTCTTTTAGGCGTACTGACCAGCTAGGCCAAGGAACACTGAAGGTCTTGGTAGTTAGGTTAGGGTACCACATTTCCAAGTGAAGACTCTGACTACAAACGTTATATATATATATATATATATATATATATATATATATATATATATATATATATATATACAATATATACATAAACATGGCATGGGGACATGTTTACAGTCATGGGGTGGTCTGATCGAGGCAAAAGGAAGTCAATAATCTTCCTTCTTGCCCCTTAGTTCTACAAGGATTTTTTCTTCTCTCCCCAGTCTTCACCTCTGAGCTGGAGAATCTGGGGGAGTGTATTCTGCAGAAGTCACCAGTGAAGTTCCGAGATCGCACCTTCATAAACTGCCCGTTTCTGTTTATGTCAATGACAGATTCTTTGTGTGCGGAGATGATCAGCGGAGAACATGTTCATCTGTGTTGTTCATAAACTGATAATGATCTGAAATGAGCTGTGATCATCAGGATTGCAGCTCATCTCCGTTTCTTAAATTTCATAAATGGACATCTCAGTCTGGTAAAACATTTACTGCAGAACAGGAAGTGGGAGGAAATCTCAGAGCCCCAGATTGCAGTAAAAAGCAAAATTTTAATCTTTCCCTGCTTAAGTATATACTATATATTAACTGACTTTCTATTGATAACTTTTCTGTGTTTTTTTTTTTTTTTAGGCAATGGAGAAGGTTTTGATGATGTTATCATTCAAGGGGACATTGAGGAACTAAAATTTGTGGCATTTTATACAAAGTAAGAATTGTGTGAATATAGAAATACTGCACCCTTCAAATACAAAAAAATGTATTTACTTATTTATTATGGTACACTCTGCTTTGAAAGTTGTGTACGTAATACCACTTTGGTGGGTGAAAAACTTTCCTTCTAATGCAAAGGAATCCATTACATTTTAAAAGTAAAGGCTTTTATTTTGTGACATAACTGTTAATTACCGGCATAGCCAAATGGCTATTTAAAAAGCCCATGACAGACAGGGGAATTTACCATTCTGTGACTTTAATAGGAACAGATGCAATAATGCCACAAAGACCCAGAGAAAAACTAAGGTAGTTCATGATTAGAAGGCATAATTATTATACTAAAGATTAGAACTTTGTCATAAAAACATGGTTACTTTAATATGAAGTTAAAGTATACACCCTTTCAACTGTTGAGGCTGGATCTGTACATAATGGACAGTAATGTAACAGTTATTTCAGACACTGTCTGCAAGACAAAAAGACGCGCAAAGGGAACATTGCAGAGAATGTAAAAACATTTTTTGAGGTTTTGTCTCTCCCCACAGTTTTCAGTTTTCTTGCCCGAATGCTTTTTAAATTCAGATATGCTCCTTATATTTTTTTTTTTTGCCAAGTCAGCACTTTACAACATAAGGGCAGACAGTACAATACAATGCAATACAGTAGGTATCAGTTGGCCCTGCTTATTAGAGCTCACAATTTAAGCTATGATGACATGCAGGAGCAGAGAATTACCTACAAAATGATCAGTAGATCTATATCTAGGCATTTGAATTTATATATAAATTGCTACTTTTCCTGCAAAAGTTAAGCACCACTTCTCCTGCCTCTTTCTAATCTGTATCAGTCTATAATAGGGAGACTCGGGAGTCAAAGCAAACTTGACTTTTACAATAAAAGTTGCGATTTTCAAAAAAGTTATTTTATTTCTGAGTCTATCAATCCCTTTCAGTTTTAGTAGCAATTTATAAAACCCAACGTCTCTTAACCTGCTAGATTTCTGCCAGTGTCTATGGGTGCTTTTATATGCAAGTATTTATTTGAAGTTTCAATGCACTGCCTGACTTAATTATTTGTCATGTTGATCTAGTTGATGTGTAAATTAACAGGATATACATATACGAAAAAAATCTGGCTGCTTAAAAAAATGTACAAGCAGCCAGATTCTTTCCAACACCCAAAACCAAATATTATAGTAGGTCTTTACTGGTACAGTCATTACACTTATGGTGCTATCTAGGTGGGAGCCCATGTCTTTATGAAGCTTATTACCAATATATAGTATCTCACATAAGTGAGTACACCCCTCACATTTTTATAAATATTTTATTATATCTATTCATGTCACAACACTGAAGAAATGACACTTTGCTACAATGTAAAGTAGTGAGTGTACAGTAGACATGTGCATTAGTTTTCATCCTAATACATTTTCGTCTGAATTTCAGGTATTTTCTTTATCATTTTAATAAACGATAATGAAAGTGCAGAATCCGAAAAATGAAAGATCCGGCATAAAAAAAATGCTTTATTTTTGTTTTCGTTGTGGCAACAGTTCGATATAGATAGGAGATTAGACATGACGCTGACAATAACAATCTGTGTCTATCGAACCTGTAGTCGAATGTGCCTAACCTTAACTCTATTAGTCCAGGATTATTCTACATAGAGAGAAAAGATTCGACATAGAGGGAAAAGATCGCTGCTGGAATTGGGTGGGGGAAGTAAAATAAAAATAATGATGATGATGAATGTTATTGGCTGATTGTAACCAAAGAGGAGGAGCAGTAAAATAGCTAGAACTAAGTACACTCGTACAGCCAACTTACTTTCACTTACGATTGCTAGCAGAGAGAGACACACACACTGAATCATTTCAGGAGACAGTCAATGTTATCTGGTCCGTTTGTCAGAGAACCTGAATTATATCTAAGAAGATTCGACGGAGCAGCTAAACTATACAGAGTCATACAGTTTAGCTGCTCTGTCAAATCTTTTTTGCACAGTCGACAGACACCATAAGCCTAAGATTCAACCTTAATTAATTTGGATTTTCAGACAAATGCAATTTTTAACAAAAAACAAAATAAATAAAAGCGAATTTTGGGAGTAACTAAATAAATGTATTTTTTGGATGAAAGCGAAACTCCAAAACAAAATATTTCAGTGTGCACATGTCTAGTGTACAGCTTGTATAACAGTGTAAATTTTCTGTCGCCTCAAAATAACTCAACACACAGCCATTAATGTCTAAACCACTGACAACAAAAGTGAGTACACCCCTAAGTGAAAATGTCCAAATTGGCCCAATCAGCCGTTTTCCCTCCCCATTGTCATGTGACTCATTAGTGTTACAAGGTCTAAGGTGTGCATGGGGAGCAGGTGTGTTAAATTTGGTGTTATCGCTCTCACTCTCTCATACTGGTCACTGGAAGTACAAAATTGAACGTCATAGCAAAGAACTCTCTGAGGATCGGAAAAAAAGATTTTTTGCTCTACATAAAGATGGCCTAAGCTATAAGAAGATTGCCAAGACCCTGAAACTGAGGTGCAGCACAGTGGCCAAGACCATACAGTGGATTAACAGGACAGGTTCCACTTAGAACAAGCCTCAACATGGTCGACCAAAGAAGTTGAGTGCACTTGCTCAGTGTCATATCCAGAGGTTGTCTTTGGGAAATAGACATAGGAGTGCTGCCAGCATTGCTGCAGAGGTTGAAGGGGTAGGGTGGTCAGCCTGTCAGTGCTCAGACCAGTAACTGCATTAAATTGGTCTGCATGGCTGTTATCCCTGAAGGAAGAATCTTCTAAAGAAAGGCAGCAAACAGTTTTGCTGAAGACAAGCAGACTAAGGACATGGACTACTAGATGTCATGTGGTCTGATGAGACTAAGAGAAACTTATTTGGTTCAGATGGTGTCAAGCGTATGTGGCAGCAACCAGATGGGGAGTACAAAAACAAGGGTGTCTTGCCTACAGTCAAGCATAGTGGTGGGAGTGTGACTCCATGAGTGCTGCCGGCACTGGGGGGCTACAGTTCATTGAGGGAACCATGAATTCCAACATGTACTGTGACATACTGAGGCCTAGCATGATCCCCCCTTTTGGCGACTGGGCCACAGGGGAGAATTGCAACATGAGCACGACCCCAAACATGCCTCCAAGATGACCACTGCCTTGCTAAAGAAGCTCAGGGTAAAGGTGATGGACTGGCCAAGCATGTCTCCAGACCTAAACCCTATTAAGCATCTGTGGGGCATCCTCAAATGGAAGGTGGAGGAGCACAAGGTCTCTAACAGGGTTAAGGCAGTGCTGGAAAATAATGGTGGCTGACACTTTAGGACCAATTTGGACATTTTCACTTAGGGTGTACTCGCTTTTGTCACCAGCAGTTTGGACATTAATGGCTGTGTGAGTTATTTTGAGGGGACAGCAAATTTACACTGTTATACAAGCTGTACACTCACTACTTTACATTGTAGCAAAGTGTAATTTCTTCAGTGTTGTCAGATGAAAATATATAATAAAATATTTGCAAAATGCGAGGGGTGTACTTACTTTTGTGAGATACTGTATCTGAAGAAGATTTGAATTTGATGGAGGATATCTTATGGATCTTGGATGAATATATGATGGTTTTGATGTTAAAAGGACCAGTCTCAGTTGTGCTTTGCCTGCATTAGCTGGTTTTATAAACTTCCTGAATGGGTCAAGTAAGTTATGAGTTGCAACTGGAAAAAAAAGGTGCAGCACTTAAAGATACAGTTCTCAAGGTGATGAATACTCAAAACAGTCTTTTAGAGATGGGAAAGAGGGAGAGCCACCACGGTCATCCAAACACACTGCCTCTTACCCTCCTCTGTGACCCTTGTTACAGGGGTCAAATCAGCCAGAGATTTAAGTGATATCCTTAATCACAGCACACCACATTCAATCAAGCAAGGTAAGATGAACATAGGTAACCAGGTCTACACAAGCCCTTCCCATTATTCAGAGCAGCGTTATAACACCAGCGTACATCCCAAGGAAACATAAAAGGACAAGCCTCATGGCACAGTTATCTTAATCACAATTTATTGTAGATAATAGGAAATGCACTCACATTTTAGTAGATTAATAATTGCTTTAGTTATGTTCTCATAACATGTTAACCTCCAACAAGACGGCCTACACAGGCTCCACGTCTGGTCACAAACTCTTCCCAATGCATTTTGTCATGAACTGACATCATCAAGGGCATGGCCAGATGTGCATAGAGGAGCATTATATAGGCGGGACAGCTAACTAGCGGCAGAAACGGTTTGCATTCCAGCCGGCAGGAAGTAATTCACAATGATACCTACAGAGTATCAGCTCTGGCCTAGGCCTGGTATAGATGACGTCCTCCTCCCATCTGGCCATGAACAAGTTGGCCGTGCTTGGTGCAGATTTGGCACCCATGGCTGCTCCTCTGTTTTGCAAATAATAAGAACCCCCAAACCAAAAATAATTATGCGTCATCGCAAAATCAAGTAATGACAAAATTAACTTCCGTTGATCATCTACCACATCATCCCTTCCAAGAAAATGTTCAAAAGCCTCACAACCATGCGTATGTGAGATGATATTGTAGTGGGACGCCACATCCGCAGTTGCAAAGATATAGCTATCCCTCCACTCAATACCCTGAAGTTGACATGCATGGAATCTCGTAAAAACTAGGAGGTTTTAGCCACTAATGGCTGCAAAAAATGGTCTATGTACTTAACCATGTGGAAGTATCAATGCCACTAATGATCGGCCTTTCAGGGCGGTGTACTGGATCCTTGTGTACTTTGGGGAGGTAGTACATCACCGGTACCCTAGGGGTCACCGGGACCAAAAAGAGCTTCTCTTTTTTGGTAAGAATGTTCCATTGAAATCCCCTTTCCACAAAGCAAACAAGGTCCTTTTTGTAATTAACTGTAGAATTTCCTGTGAGGGGAACATAACTAGCCCTATCTGAAAGGAGGTGCAACATCTCCAAATGATATGCTTCCGAATCCAATATAACTATGCCTACTCCTTTGTCTGCAGGATGCACTACTATGTCCTCATGGCTTTTCAACAACTCAAGACCCCTTTTAAATGCAAGGGCACCCCTACTTCTCTTGAGCTGCAACTGCTCAAGGTCTTTACTGACCAAATCTCTAAAGACAGAAATAGAGGGTGCCAGATGCCCAGGGGGGTTGAAAACAGAAGCAATAGCTAAAGAGGTATTCTTAATCCCTGAGGGGCCACTCTTTTTCAACCTAAAAGGATTGGTTACTAGATATCTCTTAATATTAATTAATAACGAATTTCTGAATATCATTAAAAGTCTTAAACTTGTTCAATGCATGTGGCAGAACAAACTTGAGACCATGATTTAAACATGTTTTTCGTCCTTGAAAATGACTGCTGAACTTAAATTAAAGAGGCCGGAGCCCCTCAAACCTGCCTTCTTTTTTGAGCGGTCCCACCTCCCCCCTCTGGAGCCTCATTTTGATATTTTTACGTTTTGGGGCCCCCTGTAAAAAAAAAAAAAATTGTTATGTTGAGAGCCTCAATTGGAACCACCCTTGATGGAATTTTGATGTGCCAGGGGGTAATCACGTACAGGCCAATACGTGCCCTCATTCTGATAACCAGGTGCAGGTGGAGGTGCGCAAGGTCTCTAAAATCTACCAGCTACATGATGTCGTCATGGAGGGGTGGAAGAGTACTCCAGTGGCAACTCCAGTGGCAACCTGTGAAGTTCTGGTGAACTCCATGCCCAAGAGGGTTAAGGCGGTGCTGGAAAATAATGGTGGCCACACAAAATATTGACACTTTGGGCCCAATTTGGACATTTTCACTTAGGGGTGTATTCACTTTTGTTGCCAGCAGTTTAGCCATTAATGGCTGTGTGAGTTATTCTAAGGTTACAGCAAATTTACACTGTTATACAAGATGTACACTCACTACTTTACATTGTAGCAAAGTGTAATTTCTTCACTGTTGTCAGATGAAAATATATTATTAAATATAAATATAAATATATAATTATAAAAAGAAGATTTAATCTGGTGGAGGATATCTTATGGATCTTGGATGAATATATGAGGGTTTTGATGTGAAAGAGACCAGCCTCAGTTGTGCTTTCCCTGCATTAGCTGGTCTTTAAACTTTTTGAACGGGTCAAGTAAGTTATGAGTTGCAACTCCCTTGGGAGGATACTAATTACATGATACAGGAATAACCAAGCTTTTTCTCTGCACCCCATGGGGTATGCTACTACCCCTTGCTGGTCCTCTGTTAATTTTCCAAATTTGGACTTCTCACCCCAATATCTGAGAGCACTGGGTCCTGAGGAAGCTGTCAAGCAAAACATGTCAGCCTCTAACCACTCGGTCAAATTTCTCTTCTGGGGTTCATAAATTGAACGAGTATTACAACAATGTCATGCTGGTCCCTCATACTGGGTGGGGCCATTCGATTTTTTTTTTATCTTTTATGAAATAAAAGTGATTTTTAATGTATTACATTTTATATAACTTTTTTCAAGTGTCTGTCCCATCTGTACCAGTAAAGTTATACTATAAAATTCGGTTTTGGTCGTGGAAGCGTACATTAACAGGTTTACTTGATAAGTCACAAGTACTCCGAGGCATGCATCTGACTCGCACTCACTTATGTCAAACACATGTATAAAGATGTGCGTTATTTTACTATTTAGGCGATCCAAAAGGAGCTTGTATCCCAATAGTCAGATGACATCCATCGTAGATCAATTGAGGTAATATTTAGGAGCACTTACCTGAGGCTCCTGGGTAAAAAAAAACTACTTTCTCTGGTTTCTTATTGGACTGGACAATAGAGTTAATAGCCTGGTTCAATAATATGCACAATCAATATTATTTGATATAATTGTTGTTAATGCATTTTTCTCAGAACAAATACCTTTTTAAAGTTTTATCTACATTTGCCTTTGAACCTACAAGCATTATAGATACACTCCCTTATCATCTGTTGTGATATATATATGATAGTACAAGCTTACTTCTGGTACCTGAACTTTGTGTGCCTGCTACAGTGTTTGAACCATAAAATTTGCTTTCATCAAAAAACTGTAGGTTTAAATGTCTTATCATAATTATGGAGACTCTAAAGTAAGAGGTAATTCTATTTGTTGTAAAATTGATGTGTGCCAACATTTTATCTGAAAATAAGATAAGATTTGACCACATCAATAAGCAATAAAATGCACAACACCAAGCAAAGCAGCAGATTTAGAAAATACATTTGCCATGCTGTCGGAGCAAAAAACAACATACATTATATATATATAGTTTGTTATTGTAAGCCTGTTCAGAGACCGCAACATATAAAATGAAATATGGGGCTGCGGCTACATTGTGTACACTTGCGCATTGTGAAACCTGTGGCACTATGAATTTGTGGTTTTACACCGTATGTGGTTTTGTTCCTACATGATATAAACTTGTAAAATCTTTAATCCTGTTCAGATACAACCAAACATATTTAAAAAAAATCATAAATTATTTTAGGCACACCAATGTTTAGCTGGCCTGCATTAGGGTGCTGGTGCATTCACTTCTTAGCAAAACACATTTTAATAAATCGAGCCTATGCTCCCATATCTGTGTGTCTGAGGATCAAATTCCTGCTCAGTGGAGTTGCAAGGTGGTTTTGCTGATCTTTCCTCCTTAAACCATTACAAACTTTCCTCCGAAATCATTGTCATAAAATAAAGCCACTGGAGGGAACATTTACACATTTGAAAATGCAATATAAAATACAAATTATCTGGATTTCTGGCACAAATAGCAAGTATTTTTTGTACTTGCTGTGTCACAAAGAGACAAAATATGGAAAATGTGTATATATTGAAGAGATATATATATAATACGTTTATTTTTATTTCACCCAGATACACACTTTGGGGAGCATAGCAACCTTTTTGTCACCTTTCAGTCTCACTGGCTCAGTAATCCCTTTTGAAGATACAACGTAAAAACTTTAAACAGGTTACAGGTTAATTCCAATTTAATTGTGGAATGTTGTGCATTTCTTAGAAAGGAAATAATTCTCTAAGATTACTAATCTACTAGATTTTCCTTCAGGCAGTAGCTCTTTTGTCCAGTATTTCAATAATGACTCTTCAGTTGGGATCTTCCTTTATTCTACATGGTATCTCTACACTTATACTTTCAGAGATCCTATAACATGAAGGTGACATAATAACATTTTATACAGCAGTTAATTAATACTTTCATTTATGCATGCAATATATGTAATTGCTATATTTTATAGACTACAATAGGAACATATAACTGAAACTGGAGATGGCCATACAGAGGAAGTATTGGTAGTTTATGCACAGAGAATGTGAAAGATTGGTCACGTCAACAGTGCGTAGGATCTGTCATACAAAAGTGATGCATGCGCCGTGTAAAGTCCTAGTCCTTATTTGTTCACAGTTCTACACCTAAATACATAAAGGGGTGTTTTAAAAAGGATACATGGTAAGTGGAAATGTTTCCCATAGCACCCAATCATATTTTACCTTTTTAACCTAAACTTGACATGGCTTCTGTGAAGGCCATTTGAGACTGCTGCTTCTAAATGTACATGCAATGATATAATCTACATATAAGACACCATATAGAAAGGTTAACTGTTTATCAGACAAAATAATGGTAACAAAAGAAAAATGTGCCGTAGTCTATAAAATAAAGTAATTGCATTGGGATAATTTTTGTACCTCCTACATATGAAGCAGTATTTGCCTGTTTTTTATTTGTTTATAAGATTTACCTGAAGAATGATCAAATGGCGCAAAATTCTCTCCTGTCTATGTGTTTTTTCATCTATTTATATATAACCTTAGATAATAAAAAAACAGGAAAGTTAAGTGGAGGGGTTTGCTGCTTGGTAAATAGAATAAGACACCACTTTTTGAAGGTAAGGATGAGGATTTTTTTCAACTAAAATGTACAATAATTTAAAATAAGAATCATGACATTTTTTGTTGGTTAGTTATTTAAAATAAAAAGTTTACAAGTATTAAAAAATCTCTACATCAATTTAAATACGGTAACTAACCAGAAAAGCAAAAATGGCACAAAGGTAAACTTAAAAAAAAAAAAAATAAGAATTCTAAATTTTGGACCAGAAAAGCCGTTTATTTGGTAAACTAAAATCTTTACGCATTAACTTTTTATAAACAACAGATATTTGATGCCAAAAAAATAATCCGGCTCAATTAAATTTGAACTACTTTTTTACTGACGGTGTTTTAAGAGGGGCTTTGCAACCAAATGAGCTTACCTGTGTCTCAATAACCCGCTTTTGATCCTTAACCACTTCAGCCCCGGAAGAATTTACCCCCTTCCTGACCAGAGCAATTTTTGTGATTCGGCACTGCGTCGCTTTAACTGACAATTGTGCGGTTGTGTGACATGGCTCCCAAACAAAATTGACATCCTTTTTTCCCCACAAATATAGCTTTCTTTTGGTGGTATTTGATCACCCCTGTGGTCTTTATTTTTTGCGCTATAAACAAAAAAAAATAGAAGGCAACAATTTTGAAAAAAAAAAAAACACATTATTTTAAAATTTTTGCTATAATAAATATCCCCCAAAAATATATATAAAAAAAGTTTTTCCTCAATTTAGGCCATTAGTGATTATTGATTGGTTTGCGCAAAAGTTATAGCGTTTACAAAATAGGGGATAGTTTTATGGCTTTTTTTGTTTAATAATTTTTATTTTTATTTTAAATGGCACGATCAGCAATTTTTATCATGACTGCGACATTATGGGGTCACATCGGACATTTTTGACACATTTTTGGGACCATTGTTTACTTTAGCATCTTCCGGTTCTTCCTCTGTGTGAGGCGATCGCTGGGACCCGCGACCCGTCTCACGGAGCTTCTCGCGGGCACGCGCACGCCCCCGCCGCCTCGTAAAGGGCAACGTACAGGTACGTGATTCTGCCTGTAGGTGCCCTTCTGCCGACGTATATCGGCGTGAGGCGGTCGGGAAGCGGTTAAAGATTAGAGCGTTTGAAAAATAGTAACAGAAGTCTACCATACACTAGTAGATGTAGGGAAGTAAAAATAATGGTAAGCAATCAATTGTGTGCATAGCATTTAACTACAGTGCCTTGAAAAAGTACTCATACCCCTTGAAATGTTCCACATTTTGTCATGTTACAACCAAAAACATAAATGTCTTTTATTGTGATTTTCTGTGCTAGACCAACATAAAGTGGCACATAATTGTGAAGCGGAAGGAAAATGATAAATGTTATTCAAAATTTTTACAAATAAATATGTGAAAAGTGTGGCGTGTATTTGTATTTAGCCCCCCTGAGTCAATACTTTGTACTTGCCACACTCTTTCAATTTTCGGATGACTGAACAGTGCTGCATGAGATTTTCAAACCTTGATCTTTTTTTATAACCTAACCCTGCTTTAAACTCCTCCAAAACTTTATCCCTAACCTGTCTGGTGTGTTCCTTGGCCTTCATGTTGCTATTTGTTGACTAAGGTTCTCTATTTTATTTAGGTGACTTCTAAAGGCAATTGATTCCACTTCCACTAGATTTTAGTTAGGGGTATCAGAGTAAAGGGGGCTGAATACAAATGCATGCCACTCTTTTCACATTTATTTGTAAAAAAAAAATCGAAAACCATTAATCATTTTCCTTCCACTTCATAATTATGTGTTACTTTGTCTTGGTTGATCACATAAAATCCCAATGAAATACATTTACGTTTTGATTGTAACTTGACAAAATGTGGAAAATGTCAAGGGGTGTGAATACTTTTTCAAGGCACTGTAAATACAACACAACTCTAGAACAGGTACATAGGGGTTGCAAGGGAATTTTCCCTTAGCTTAATAAATGTGGTGAAAATGAATTTACCAAATAATACCCAATCACATGCAAAGTAACAAAAAATAGGATTTTTAAAACAGCTTACCTGTAAATCCTTTTCTTTGATGTACATCAGGGGACACAGAGACATAGTAATAACTATGTGGGTTATATCGGTGTATCAGGTGCTGGACACTGGCATGCCCCTTAAGGCGTGAACTTCCCCCATATAACCCCTCCCATTACTTCTGCTGTTTCCCTCATCAGAACGGTGAGTGCTCAGTACAGCCTCCAGTGGTGACACATAGACATGACATGACAACACAATACATGGAAGGAGAGATTCCTGAGAAAATCTCCCCTACCTTTCCTCGCAGCAGGGTTTATCAGAGATAAAAAAACACAATCTTCGCCCTTCACAGTAGGCTCCGAGACCTTGAAAGGAAACCTTCAAGAACAGGGGAACACTCTGGTAATCCCGCAGTCCTGGACCTGCGAGAAGACCCTGCCAGTAAACTTTTATTGGCCTTACTACCAAAAAGTACTGGATCCCAGGGCCCAGCTTTAAAAGCATTTGCAAGCAAAACCTTGTGTCTTTGGATGACGAGGCCCGGGTACCATTCATTTAGTCCATTACGGAGACATCAGAATGGATCCGGTCAGGATGGCCGGCTCTCATCAAAGGATTATTACCTGTGGAGCTCAGTACACACATCCTTACTCGTGCCCAAAACTGAGGACTCCCAGTAAGGGGAGGAGTTATATGCGGGAAGTTCACGCCTTAAGGGACGTGCCAGTGTCCAGCACCTAATACCCCGATATGACCCACATAGTTATTACTATGGCTATGTGTCCTCTGATGTAAGAAAAGAAAAAATATTTTTGCAAGCAAATGATTGGATGATGGAGGTCAGCATATTTTCACTTCATTCACCAAGGTAAGGGAAAATTCCCAGGCAAAGTGAACAGCCTATTTGCCTTTAGCAAATCAACCCTACAGAGGGCTATTAAAAAAAAAAAAAAAAAACATGGAAAGAAAAATGGGAACACTATTCAGAGTTCTTGTTTATAGTGGCCTAATAGAATACCTGTTTCACATTTACAGTGTAACCTTATTATTTGCTGTGAGAAACTCTCATTTTTCCCTTTTGTTGTTCTTCTGTAGTATTAGTATTTCTCAACAATTGAGAGACAGACAGTTCAGACCGACAATAGTCCTAAAATCCTAAGGATTTAGGGCAGCTGACGGGGCAGTGCTTCATGGGGGTGGGTTTCAAAATTCACTAAAATCACCTTTGCAGCTGTAAACAGCTTTTTTTTGGGGGACCGCTTAAGTCCCGAATTACTTTCTTGGAGATCATGTCACAGTGTTTAGTTCCACTGCTCAAACACTAGGTTAATGTTTGACTAGTAAAAAGTTTGCAACCAAGCAAACTCCATTATTGGTACCAGTTCATGACTGGATTTGAGCATGAATCTGAATATTTAGTCCTAAATGATAAAAATGGCTTACCTAGATTTACAAGTTGTTTTGTATTTACCCCTTCTTATATAGCTTCACTGGGCCTACAGCTTGTATGTCAGGTGTCAGATGTAGCCTGAAGTCTGACAGTTCTTTCCATGTTAGCTGCCCAACTTCACACATTGTGTTCCAGCTCACTGGACACCTCCGGATAATGATATACATCTACAGTCATCTGCTCATCTATTTCTTTCCATTCCTAGGATTCACAATAGGTCACAGTGATGAAACTACAATCATGAAGAAAAAAAAACTTAAGATACATCCACTAAACATGGTCGTTTTGTATGTATTTCTTAATTTTCTAGGAATGATGAAGTCATTGCAGTAGCCAGTATGAATTATGATCCAATAGTTTCCAAAGTGGCTGAAGTCATGGCATCTGGAAAATCTATTCGCAAGCGTGATGTCGAGTAAGTAGTGACTAAACACATTGGAAGGGTTAAAGAGTTTCTCATTTATTGTGAAGTTAGATTATATGGCAATTATAGATTGAAATAATATATACTAAAGTTTGTCTTTAAAGTGGTTGTAAACCCCTTTGCCTATAATGAGGCTTATTCACCCTGCATGCAGCCGCTGATGTCAGCAACGCATGCACTCTGAAGGTCTGGCATACCATGCCAGATCTACAGAGCTTCTTGCTGGAACTGAATGCTCCTGCGCGCATTCATGGGAGTGACGTCATCGTGGCTTTGGCCGCTCACAGCGTCGGAGCCCACGAACCCCGCAAATCCCTTTACTACCAATTTAAAGAACACATTTTATTCTACCCCTTTTTCATCTTCTGCACCCTTTTCCTACTTGGAACAGCCCCTGCTGCCTTTATTTTTAAAATATTCTTTGTGTACATCATTTTTTTATTTTTTTTATTCCTTTAACAGTCTGGTAGCATGGCGTCACAGGCCCCCGTTTTTCTCTAATTCGTTTGAAGGTGGGCTGGTTTTGAATGCTGCAGTGAATGATGCCCATATTCCCTGCAGCATTCTCCTGTGAGGCCAGGGTGGTTTGATGACATACTTTAAAGGTATGGATCCTTCTTTCCCTTAGCTAACGGGGAGTGGGTTAAATGATGATGGGCATCAATCAGTCTAGAAGAGGACCAGTGCTGGATGACTAGAGGGGTGAGTATGTGAAGGACAGTGCCTTAGACAGGGTCAGTATCTTAACCCCTGTGGGGCCATGTCTTTTTTTTTTTCTCATTATTTAACGTGCAATTGGTCTTTAAGAACATTTTGGGGGAAAAGTACAGGAAAAAAGAAAGCAACAATTAATGAAGAGATGTTTCTTGTCTCAGTATCTACATCTCGGAATGTGAATTTTGTCTGGACTACAATCTTGTCCAATAGCTGGGGAAACAACCCAAGAATATGGTCAAGAAGTTACAGGAAAAGTTTTTTTTATAGATGTTTCTAGTTAATAGCAGTGGAATTTAGGACAATTTCTCATGTTCCCTCTTTGTTTTTATCTAGTGATTATTTATTTAAGTGAAAATACATGCCCCTACTCACTGCCATGAATAAATGTCATTCTGGTGTCTTAGAATTTCAGATAGCAGGAGGTCTATTTAGTACATTACATGTCTTTTTTGCTTTCACTCCCGTAGATAGTGGTAAAGTGAAGTTGCAAATTCACTATGCTTGATGGGTTCCATGTGTACTCTAAGAGGGCAAATATATTCCCAGATAGCAAGGATAACTTGCAAAAAATTTGTGGCAGTGTTGAACTGTAACTCTGCACATTTTCACTGACAAGTTGTACACCTGTAGAGCATTTGAAGCACAGGTTCTAGCTGAGACTTTTCCAATTTGTAGAAATTTGCGTGGCAAGTCTCTAGCAAGAGCAAAGTTGCAGTGGTGAGTCTACAGCAAGAGCACTGCAAGTCACAGTGACCTCTGTGGTGGGATGGCTATTGCAGAACATAATTGAACCAAAACCTGCAGCAGACTTGCAGAATGTTTGCAAAGAACGTTGATCTGAAGTCATGTGGACTTGCTGCAATTGTGCAACAAACTTGTAAAGCCTGGCAAGTCTAGCAGTGGCTTAGCAAGTAATTTTCAAACTTGCTGTTTAATTTCTTGCTATCTGGGTATGAATGTAATGGGCACCAGGGAAACTCTCATTATTTTTTTTACACGTTTAAAAAAGTAACTTATGAAAAATCTTCTTTTATTGCTTCCTTCAACTAAAGGATTTTTATTCGTCATGGCAAGTATGTTCATTATTGCAACCATTTTATACCATTTGTTCTCCTATTTCTGTCATCACTATTAAAACATCCTTAATGCTTTATCTTAGGAAGTTTATCTGTAAACAACCTTTAGAGTTCCCTAAAAGGGAGCGCTAGGAAAATAAGATAATTTGAGATGCACTTGTAACAAGGGACCTAAGATTGGATTTTTGGGACCAGCTTCAGTTTCTGTGGATGCATCGTGTGATTTAAAAAGTTAAAGGATGGGATTTAAAATATGTCAGTTAGGTTTCCAATTAATCAATGTCAAGGTATACATGAGAGAGTAATACATTCAACTGGACTTGTTCTGTAACATTGAAGAGTTGAAGATGTTTGGCTACTCATTGAAGTAGCTTCCTAAGTTCTAATGCTTGTCAGGAACTTATCCCAGCATTTACAAGCTTATTTTTATTAGAACTAAAGAAGCTACCTGAGTAGTGAAACATCTTCAAAACAAGTCCACTTGAATGGGTTTAATTACTATTAGGAATTTAAATGATAAATAGCTCCTGTAAAAGTTGTACCACACAGTTGATTTATTTAAACAAAGCTCTTTCCCACCAAAAACTGCATTTTAATTTGGTTATTTGCTGAAGGTCGCCATAACAAAGCAAAACCAGATATGCTATGCTGTGATAACCAGGTTATGGTGATGTAGGCTTAAATCATGTCTCTAGGCAAAACCTTGTTTTTAAGTCTAAGATAGAGCGGTGAAGAGTTAGATCCTCTGTCAATTTTAAATGCTGTCTTGTGTTCCCATTGGGGACACTCACCACTACCTATGTACTAGTGACCATTGTCGCCAAGAAAGTAAGGGGAAATCCAACATTTTTGAGTTGTCCCCAAAACAAGAGATAAGGTGAAATCTTCCAAAGGGGACATCTGTTCTGGGTACAAATATCTAAGAATGGAGTTCCCTTCCGGTAGATTTCCTCCAACTTTCTATATAGACAACAAAAAGGAGTTTCAATCCTTTCCTACTCTATTCATAAAAAGGTTCTGGTTATACATACACTTTAAAGCTCCATGCACACTGTCTTAAAAAGCGCTGCTTCTACAGGAGTTTTGTGTTCTGCCTGTAGAAGCAGCTCAATCTTATCCTATGTGTCCATGCACTTTAGGATGATTACAGGCATATTTTGAGCTCAACGTTTAGAGGCAGGAAAAAAACCCTTCTGGTTCACGTTTCTGATTGGAGCTTACTGGCAAAAAAAAATACAAAACTCTCCTAAACTCATCTAAACTTTGTACAAAAAAACGCTCTATATGAGCGTTTTTTTTTTTTTTTTTTTTTACTGCCAAGCATTTGTTTAAGCTCAATGTGCATGGTGGAGCCTAAAAGAAGCAAAAAATAAATACAATAAAATTCAATTAAAATAAACCAGAGGAAAATATAGCGGAGACTTATAACAGAAGGTTATATATAAATGACAATGCTTTACTCAAAATTTTAAAAACAGACAGTTTATTCCTCCCTTGAAAGTGGTTCTAAAAGCAGAAGTTTTTTTATCCTAATGCATATGCATTAAAATAAAAAACCTTCTGTGTACAGCAGTCCCCCTAAGCCCTCCTAATACTTACCAGAGCCCCATCTTGATCCAGTGATGTTGCACAAGAGACTCAGCTGTCCGGGACTCTTTCCCTGATTGGCTGAGACACACAGTGGGCACCATTGACTCCTGCTGCTGTCAATCAAAGTCATTGAGCAAATGAGGAGAGAGAGGGGGCAGGGATGAGGCACAACTCTGTGTCTGAATGGACAGGAAGAAAAGAACGGCTGCACACCACAGGAACATTACAACAATTTTATTCCAAAAAATAGCAATACGTTTTTATCAATTTTTGGAATAAAATTGTTGGAACATTCCTGTGGTGTACAGACATTTTTTTTTCGTCCTATTGGTCATCGGTGGTGGGCCATGGTTTGTACCCAGCGCATTCAGACTGTAGTGACTGCTCGCCTGGAGCGACGTCTTCCTTGTTTGAATCTTCTGAATGGACACAAAGAGCAGAGGCTTGACTCGGACTTGGCAGGAGGGAAGGGCCAGGAGCGCCGGAGAGGAACAAGAGAAGAGGAGAATCTGGGCTGCTCTGTGCAAAACCACTGCACAAATCAGGTAAGTATGATATGTTTGTTTTAAAAAAATAAAAATAAATAAAACAATCACTTTAAGATAGTGGGTAGAGCCATGAAAATTATTTCTGTATGCCCCTGGACTGACTGTACATCCAGAACTAGTTAGTTGAAGCCCACCTAACCATAATCTATCTGATTCAATTTGTTTGTCACAAAGTTTTTTTCATGTGCTGCATTGATGATTGCCAAGACTGAAACAATTGCATGCAGTTTAGAAATATATTAGGCTGTATCTATGCTATAAACCAGTATTACTGAATGCATCCTTGTTTTTAGGATTGTAAGGGAAGTAATGTTCTGTTTTACGAAGGATTTACTGTGATCATCATTGCTTTTCATTTAGGGTCATGATGCAAAATAAGGGTACTACTACATTCAATTACTATGACATAATCAATAGAACAACAATTCTATTGATCATAAGATTACTAACTAAAGGTCATTAACAGATTTGTAAATGTCAAATTAGTTTATAGGCTCTTGGGTACATGGTCTAAACATGGTTGTAAATCTGAGAATGGACAGTAGTAGCATAAATGCGAGAAGATATTTGTAATAGGTTAACAATAGTTTCATAATGGCACAATATTAAAGTGATATTAAAGGCTTTCTCTTTTTGTTTTAAAATAACAAATATGTTATACTCACCTGCTCTATGCAGTGGTTTTCCTCCTCTGCTCGGGTTACTCACTGACACTCTTGGCCCCTCCCTCCTGCCAAGTGACCCTAGAGAAAGCAGCAGCAGCAGCTTGCAATGGGGGTACTCAAGCAGCCTCGTTCTGAGCTGCTGTTCTGCATGTCCAGAGCTGTGGCTTGGGCCTGCCCCTTTTCTCTCCTCATTAGCTGACTGGCTGTTATTGACAATGGCTCCTGCTGCTGTCTCAGACAATGAGGGGGTGCAATCCCCAGAGAACCGAGGCTTTTGTAGGGGCTCAGGTAAATATTAGGGGTGCTGCTGCCCAGAGAAAGTTTTTTACCGTTATGCATTGAATGCATGAAGGTAAAACAATCTTGGGCCTTTAGAATCACCTTAAAGTGGAGTTCCAGTAATTTATCTGTTTACCAAAAGTCAGCAGCTACAAAAAGTGTGACTATTAATAAACAGCCACTCTCTTGTCCCATGATCCAGCGATGCACTCACCTCAGCTGTTTTCACCCCGTGTTCTCCCTCGGCAGTGCTAGCATCTTTATTATGGGTAGCTGGCTGTGACAGCTTGTGGTTTTACAGCTAGATGCCCACTTTGCATGCACAAGCGGTGCTGCACTCTGTGACTGGTCCCGAAGTCTTCTAGGACCTATCATGGGTCCCAGAAGACTTTGGGTGGAAGGGGGGAAGGAGAACTTCTGCTTCCGATCACCTAAGGCAATCGGAAATGAAGTGGGAGTGGCTACTTGTCAAAATCGGGTACCCACTCCCTTCCTTCTCCCCAAAAGCTCCATTTCACAAACAGGAGCTGGGGAGAAGGCCTTAAATCAGAACTTCCTCTTTTGGGTGGAACTCTGCTTTAAGCTAGCAATACAGGGCTGCAATTTCAATGGATTCCTGCTGAACTGGAAACTGAACTGAACTGAAATTTGAGCAGTGGGTATCTCTGTTGGCACCATCCAACTGATCCGGATGTAAAATTCTACCAGGTGTAAAGTCTTGATGCAGTCACTGATTGGTTATTCCGGAAGCCATGGATGCTGCGGTTCTGAATACAATAGTTGACAGTACAGATTCCTTCATCCAGGCCAAAGGCCTGGTATGAATAGTAAGGGGAACCCCGAACCCAAAAAAAAAGCGTGGGGGTCCCCCCAAAATCCATACCAGGCCCTTCACGAAATTAAGGGGAACCCTGTGCCAAATAAAAAAAAAATGGCATAGGGGTCCCCCCAAAATCCATACCATATGCAACCTGGCAGGCCGCAGAAAAAGAGGGGGGAGGAGAGAGCGCCCCCCTCCTGAACCGTACCAGGCCACATGCCCTTAACATGGGTTTGGTGCTTTAGAGTAGCCCCCCAAAACACCTCGATCCCATGTTGATGGGGACAAGGGCCTCATCCCCACAACCCTTGCCCGGTGGTTGTGGGGGTATACGGGCGGGGGGGTTAACGCAATCTGGAAGCCACCTTTAACAAGGGGACCCCCAGATCCTGCCCCCCCCATGTGAATTGGTAACGGGTACATTGTACCCTACCATTTCACCCAAACAAAAGTGTCAGAAATAGTAAAAAAGACAGGAGACACTTTGGGACAAGTCCTTTACTAAAAACAAAAAAAATAAAAATGTCCCGTGATGTCCATTCATCTTTTATCACTCTGCCAAACGAACTGAAAAAAGAAAAAAATCACAACAGCTCCGCCTCCATGGTAGGCTCCCGTCGAGTGACGCTTCTTCTTGCTTTGACAGCTGTTATATAGCTGAGGGCGGGGCCACTCAATGACGCAAACGGATGACCCCGCCCCCTCTGATGCCTCTTCAGCTCTTATGCTGAATATTTTGAATATTATTGTAATGAATTACGCACACAAATAAATAATAATACATATATATATATATATATATATATATATATATATATATATATATATATATATATAATACATACATACACACACATATATCTGTCTATCTCATATTGGTAATTAGGGATGAGCACGATTTTCGAGTTCGAGACGAACATCGGGTGTTCACCGAATAGCGAACAATTTGGGGTGTTCGCGTAAAAATGCGAAAGCTGCGGAACACCCTTTAAAAGTCTATGGGAGAAATCAATAGTGATAATTTTAAAGGCTTATATGCATGGTATTGTCATAAAAAGTGTTTGGGGACCTGGGTCCTGCCCCAGGGGACATATATGAATGCAAAAAAAAGTTTTAAAAATGGCCGTTTTTTTTCGAGAGCAGTGATTTTAATAATGCTTAAAGTGAAACAATAAAAGTGAAATATTCCTATAATTTTGTACCTGGGGGTGTCTATAGTATCCCTGTAAAGTGGTGCATGTTTCCCGTGTTTAGAACAGTCCGAGAGCAAAATGAAATTTCTAAAGGAAAAAAAGTCATTTAAAAGTACTCGCAGCTATAATGAACTGTCGGTCCCGGCAATACACATAAAAGTCATGAAAAAAACAGCATGGGATTCCCCCACAGTCCATTACCAGATTTGAATATTAAGGGGAACCCCAAACCAAAATTTAAAAAAAATGGCGTGGGGGCCCCCTCAAAATCCATACCAGACCCAGAGGATTTTAAGGGGAACCCCGCACAAAATTTACAAAAAAAATGGCGCTGGGGTCCTCCCAAAAATCCATACCAGACCCTTATCTGAGCACGCAACCTGGCAGGCCACAGGAAAAAGAGGGGGGGACAAGAAAGCGCCCCCCCCTGAACCATACCAGGCCACATGCCCTCAACATGGGGAGGGTGCTTTGGAGTAGCCCCCAAAGCACCTTGTCCCTATGTTGATGGGGACAAGAGCCTCATCCCCACAACCCTTGCCCAGTGGTTGTAGGGGTCTGCGGGCGGGGGGCTTATCGGAATCTGGAAGCCTCCTTTAACAAGGGGACCCCCAGATCCCGACCCCCACGTGTGAAATGGTAATGGGGTACAAATGTAGCCCTACCATTTCACTAAAAAATAGGAAAAAAAGGTACAAAAGAATCTGGAAGCCCCCTTTAACAAGAGGACTCCCAGACCCCGACCAGCTGAAAAGGTAATGGGGTACAAATGTACCCCTACCATTTCACAAAAAAGTGTGAAAATGGTACAAATGACAGGACACAGCTTGGGACAAGTCCTTTATTAAAAAATAAAAGTCTTCTCCTCTCACTCCGCCGACGGTCCGAAAAAAGAAAAAGAAAAAAAAAACCCGACCTTGCCTCCATGGGAGGCACCCACCATAATGACCGTCCCCTCAGGTGACAGCTCTTTTATAACTGAGGGTGGGGCCATGCGGTGACATCGCCAGGTGACCCGCCCCCCTCTGACGTATGGGGACATCCTTATGGCTTTCCCATAGCGTCAGAGGGGGGAGCGGCCACCCATTTACGTAACCGGGTGGCACCACCCCATCTGACACTACGGGAAAGCCATAGGGATGTCCCCATGCATCAGAGGAGGTGGGGTCACCCGGCGACATCACCGTGTGGCCCCGCCCTCAGTTATAAAAGAGCTGTCATCTGAGAGGATGGTCATTACGCCGGGTGGCGGTTTTTAAAATTTTGGTCCGTCGGCAGAGCGAGAGAAGAAGACTTCGTGGAACAGTTTTATTTTTTAATTTTTTTAATAAAGGACTTGTCCCAAGCCACTTGCTGTCATTTGTACCTTTTTTTTCCTATTTTTTTGTGAAATGGTAGGGCTACATTTGTACCCCATTACCATTTCACACGTGGGGGTCGGGATCTGGGGGTCCCCTTGTTAAAGGGGGCTTCCAGATTCCGATAAGCCCCCCACCCGCAGACCCCCACAACCACCGGGCAAGGGTTGTGGGTATGAGGTCCTTCTCCCCATCAACATGGGGACAAGGTGCTTTGGGAAGCTACCCCAAAGCACCCTCCCCATGTTGAGGGCATGTGGCCTGCTACGGTTCAAGAGGGGGGATGCTCTCTCGTCCCCCCTCTTTTGCTGTGGCCTGCCAGGTTGCATGCTTGGATAAGGGTCTGGTATGGATTTTTGGGGGGACCCATGCCATTTTTTTTATTCTGGCACGGGGTTCCCCTTAATATCCATACCAGACCTGAAGTGCCTGGTAATGACTGTGGGGGAATCCCATGCCATTTTTTCCAATGACTTTTATGTGTATTGCCGGGACCCTACAATTCATTATAGCCGTGAGTACTTTTAAATTACTTTTTTTCCTTTAGAAATGTCATTTTGCTCTCGGACTGTTCTAAACACGGGAAACATCGCCCACTTTACAGACACACTATAGACACCCCCCATGTTCAAAACTTAACCACCTCAATACAGTGCACTTACACCCCCTTCCTGCCCAGACCAATTTTCAGTTTTCAGCGCTCTCGCAGTTTGAATGACAATTACTCAGTCATGCAACACTGTACCCATATGAAACTTGTGTCCTTTTTTTCACACAAATAGCGCTTTCCTTTGGTGGTATTTAATAACTAGTGTGTTTTTTATTTTTTGTGCTATAAATAAAAAAAGACCGTAACTTTTGTGCAAAAAATGCTTCTTTCTATGTTTTTGTCATAAAATTTTGCTAATTAGCAATTTTTCTTCATAAATTTTGGCCAAGTACCAAATACTGCTACATATCTTTGGTAAGCATAACCCAAATTAGTGTATATTATTTGGTCTTTTTGAAAGTTATAGAGTCTACAAACTATGGTGCCAATCACTGAAAATTTATCACATCTGATCAAGCCTTCAGTACATTAGGTGTATCTCATTTCTTGAGACACTAACAATCCAGGAAAGTACAACTACCCCCCAAATTACCCCTTTTTAGAAAGTAGACATTTCAAGGTATTAAGTAGCATGGTGAGTTTTTTTAAGTTGTAATTTTCCCCACAATGCTTTGCAAAATGAATGATTTTTTTTATTTATTTATTTGTTTTACAAAATTGTCATATTATCTGTTTTTTTTCCTCACACATAGCATATGCATACAACAAATTACACCCCAAAATGCATTCTGCTACTCTTCCTAAGTATGGTGATACCACATGTTTGAGACTTTTACACAACCTGGCCTCATACAAAGGCCCAACATTGACGTGGCACCTTTAGGCATTCTAGGAGCATAAATGACGCATCTCATTTCTCAACCACCTATTACACTTTTGACGGCCCGGGAGCACCAGGACAATGGAATTGCCCGCAAAATTACCCCATTTTGAAAAGAAAACACCCTAACATATAATCTATGAGGCAGAATGAATCTTTTGAACAGTTCATTTTTTTCCAGAAGTTTTTGGAAAAAGTGTAAAAAAAAAATTTTTTTGCACAAAGTTGTAAATTTATAAGATATTTCTAATACATGGCATGTATATAGCAAAAATGACACCCCAAAACACATTCTGCTACTCTCCCTATGTCTGGCGATATCACATGTGCGAGACTTTTACACAGACTGGCCACATACAGAGATCCAACATTGAAGTAGTACCTTCAGGCGTTCTAGGAGCATAAATTACACATCTCATTTCATTCCAACCTATCACACTTTTGAAGGTCCTTGAGCACCAGCCCAGTGGAATTACCCACAAAATGATCCCATTTTGGAAAGCAAACACCCCAACATATATTCTATGAGGCATGGGCTGCAGATAGGTACTCGGGTACTCTGATGGGCTGGTGACAGGTACTCGGTTACTCTGACGGGCTAGTGACAGGTATTTGGTTACTCTGATGAGCTGGTGACAGGAACTTGGGTACTCTCGATGGGCTGGTGACAGGTACTCGGGTACTCTGATGGCCTGGTGACAGGTACTCGGGTACTCTGATGGCCTGGTGACAGATACTCGGGTACTCTGATGGCCTGATGACAGGTACTCAGGTACTCCGATGGCCTGGTGACAGGTATTCGGGTACTCTGATGGGCTACAGATAGGTACTCGGGTACTCTGATGGGTTGGTGACTGGTATTTGGTTACTGTGAAGAGCAGTGACAGGTACTCAGTACTCATATGGACTGTGACAGGTACTCAGGCACTCGGGTACTCATATGGACTGTGACAGGTACTCAGGTACTCTGATGGACTGTGACAGGTACTCTGATGGACTGTGACAGGTACTCGGGTACTCTGATGGACTGTGACAGGTACTTTGATGGGTGATGACAGGTCCTCTTTATTGGGGGGGTGCAATCAGTGTGATTGGTGTACACTGTAGGCGGTAACGAGATGTTACTGTAATCTCCTCCTCACACACGATTGGTGTGTGAGGAGGAGAACCCGGTAACGACTCGTTACCGCGGTTTGTTGACATTTAATGATCGGTTGTGAAAGGATCACAGCAGATCATGTGGTAAACAGTCATCGGCTAATGGCTGTTTACCAGTGTCGGTGACGAGCAGTGTTCCCGGGAACACGCCGCCACCAACGTGCACATACAGTGCATGCGCCGTGCAAAGTGGGACGGTACCACTGCCCAATGGCTGTCTCCGTGACACCCCGCCACTGAAGGAACATGGCATGCGCACACATGGCATTTGACGCTCTCCCAGAACGAGAGCCACGCCGCCTGGCCGTCATATGACAGCCGACGGGTGGCAAGTGGTTAAAGGAATATTTCACGTTTAATGTTTCACTTTAAGCATTATTAAAATCACTGCTCCCGAAAAAATTTATGTTTTTAAAACTTTTTTTTGCATTGATACATGTCCCCCAAACACTCCTTGCATTAAAGCCTTAAAAATTAGCACTTTTGATTTTCCATGTTCGTGTTCCATAGACTTTAATGGTGTTCGCGTGTTTGAACGAATTTTTTGCCTGTTTGCATGTTCTGCTGCGAACCAAAACCCGGGGGGTGTTCGGCTCATCCCTATTGGCAATCTGAGTGTCATTTAGAAATTAGATTAATATATAGTATGATAATTCCACCACTTTTTTTTCTCTTATAGAACTGGTGACATTTCTTGGCTCACAGGGAAGGGCTCATAGGCAACTGAGATTGACATTATATTAAGAAGATAATGACAATGATGCATGCAGAATGGTGAAATGCTCAACATTAAAGGTCCTGCTGACAATGAGATTCCTGTTTGGCTTTTACATACTTCTCAATGAACTCCAAATCACAAAGTGTGCTTCTTTCTGAAAGACATTTATGAGAAGTAGAGCACAGAGTTCTTCAAGCTACAAAGGATTAAAAATGATGCTGCAAATTTCATTTTCTCTTTGATTCATCGAACGTGCTTGAATGCTGAAGCATCACATTTTTGAGAACACCAATTCATTTTACTCTGTGAAATAAATAACATGACCTTGAACTGAAGCATATTTCCACTTTTATTCTCTACATCTCATGAACCATTTTTTTTTTTTATCTCGAAAAAATGAGCCAAACATTCAAACATGCTGACTCTTTTTTTAACTAATTTGTGTCAATCATTAGGATCAGAGTTTACACCTGATTTACTGTAAGGTGTATGAATTGCACTTATTTTAATTTTTTTAATCTGTAATGTTAATTGTTCAAGAATGATGCTGCTCTTTGTTAGATACTTCAGGTCTGCGAGTTAAGCCATTATAAAAAGGCAAATTGTACCAGTATGGTATCTTTTACCTGACATGAACAAGAAAATATATCTTGGATCCCCTACCTGTATTTAAAGTGTATCCTTAGCCAAAATGTTTAATTTAGTTTTGGATGGAGTAGGGAATGGTTAAAATGTTTTACAGAATGTCACTTGCTGTTCCAGAGACACAAAAGGAAGTCTGTGGAAATTTCTCAAAAGTGTGGGAAAATCCCTGTTATTTGTCACCAAACCAAGTGTCCCCACTGGAAGATTTACAATCACTAACTGATTTGGTGCCTTCCCTAAAATGTTAGATTTTACATTACTTTCTGTCCTGATGAAAGCAGTCACCAAAACAGAGGCAGTGGGGCTGATTTACTAAAGGATAAGAAGGGAGGACACTCACCATGCCAACAACCATGATTGTATAAAAAGGATTGAGGGAATAGAAACTCTCTTAAAGAAAAAAAGGACTTTGTGGGCACAACATGAGGCAGAATGAATATAAAAATATACTTCTTTATTACAAAAATACAAAAAAAGGAAATAGACACAAAAATTTAATAAACACCAACACCCTCAACTGGACAAGGTTAACCGATACCCAAATAACTAGACAAGGAAGCACGGGTCCTTTCAAAAATCGAAGAACAGTCCATTATGTAAAAAGAATGTATATATATCGAAAAATGGGGTCCATGAACTCCTCCAAGCTCGTTAGTCAATGGATTTCGCTCAGATTTGTTGACCTGGGACAAGGATATTGTTTCTGTAAATAAAGTAAGTATAATTGTATAGAGCTGTTTCTCAACATATAGCTTATGGGTTAAGTATACGTTTATAGTGTAAAATTTTACCTAGTCAAGAAAGAGTAGTGTGGATAAATTAGAACTCAAGGTAGAGACTGGGGAGTAAATGACTTGAACACATCTGTTCAGATCGGAGTATCTAAAGACAGAAAAAATCCCCCCTTATTAGTAATTCATCAGTAAGCAGAGGAGAGGAAAAAGAGGGATCCCCATGAACATAATGGAATATAACATTACATATATATTGTAGCTCCATAATGCTTACCATAAATGTTATCAAACCTTCAAATGAGCCACAGACAAAACTGTTCCTTTCACACACTATTAGGTATGACTCGCTAACCCCCAGATAGAGAGGAAAAAGCCCATAGAATGAAACAGTGTATAAGCAAGTAAAATAGATATAAATACATGTACATATATTGGGGGAAAAAAGGATCCAAAGATGGTGGTACCCACCTTTCACTATTGGAGTTCAGGCTAGTCACTTAGCAATGTAAATTTCAACTTAGCTTAGAGAATATGTCTGAATAGCCAGTCATCCAAGTGAAAGAAAGCAGAAGTAAACCCTCCTATCATTTTCAGCCAAGGAAGTTGCCATCTTTGGCTTCTGTTTAATCTTCAACTGCCATGATGCTGTGCATGTGATCAGTTATGACATCAGCTGGATGGTTTGACAGTTTGGTTGAAAGCACATCCAATGTGACAGTTACATTCACGGCACATGCTGGGAACGTAACTGCTTTTTGAAACCTAAATTGATGGGTTTACTTCCGCTTTAAAGTCAGAACACCTTTGCCTCATTCACTAAGCTAAATGAACATTCCCTTGCAAAATTCACTGTGATAAGTGTACAGGCTATATTTTTTAGTAAATCAAACCCGATGAATCCTACCAGTGGGGACACAGAGCAAAATAAATATCTAACTTGTTTAAAGACTTATGTAGCTTGGCAAGTAAATTGCCATCACCCCTGTATATGTGAAAAATTGTAAACACCTCTAAATGGGAAGTTTAAGGCAGTTTTGAACGAAAAAAACAATATATTCATTAAAAAAGTTTATTTATACATAATTTCAACACGATTAAAAAAATCCCAAAGATGTACAATTCAAATCCATAACAAAAGAAATAGGAATGCGAAAACAAAACCACAATTACCAATATTGACACCAAAATATTATTAAGAATGGTATTGTACAAAGAATATCTTTAAACAGATAAAAAGGGAAAGGAAAACTCAGTCAACCTTCCCAGATGGATTAATCAGTTTTGCCTGAGCTAAATCTCTCCAGGAAGGGTCTGGAGCTTTCAGCCTCGTTTAAAACCGGCTTAAAAATCCAATTTAGAAGTATTTACAATTTTTCAAAAATATATAACTTTTTCCCTACTTTATGCAAAACTACAAAAAACATGTGATGATTTTCCTGCTAAATCCTAGCATGATACCTTGAATCGATGTAGTCTGCATATGCAAGTTTGTTGTTTATATAGTTATAATTTGCATCTGCTGGTGCATGCTTTCATTGATTGCTCTAGTAATCCACTTTCTTAAAGATGTATTTGAATGGCTTTTTCAAGAAACCTAAACAGAAAATTTTAAACGCTCTCCAAATCAGCCTTTCTCAACCAGTATTCCATGGAACCATAGGGTTCCTTCAGATGTTAAGGGTTTATTGAGCAACTTCTGCCTCTCAGATTCTCATTGACCCCAGAGGGAATTCTTCCCAATGACCACAACTGTGAGGAGCATTCTTCCCAGTGACCATCACGCTAACGCACAGTGATCTGTAGATACAGTAATTATCAGAAGGTTTTCCCTGAACCTGAAAACTTATATCAAGGGTCTCTCCATGTTACAAAGGTTTGAGAACATATGCTCTAAATTAACCACTTGTCAATAATGAATAACACTGCCTTGGCCTCATTCACACAGGTGCCAAGACACATAGTCCGCAAATGGGCTGTGTGTTTACACAGCTTGAACCACTAGGTCCAGCCTAGTAATAGACTATGGGTATCAGCATCCTGGTGAACAAGGCCTAGGACCAATGATCCTCTTTCTGTAAGTCCTAGATGCTGATTTGCTTGCTTGTTAGTAGATGAGCAGAATGTAGCTCTGTACAATTACTTTTGTGCATGCATCTTAAAGTGGATATATATTCATATACAAAAGAGAACAACACAACCAAATGATATATTAATACAATGAATGCAATGTTTCTACTAGAAAGAGTATATCACATAATTTATAATGTCCAGATATATTTTTGCATTATATATATATATATATATATAAAAAAATGATAATAGTACTTTAAAAAAAAGACCCCTATATTGTATACAGATTGCAGTAAAAAACAAACTTGGTTGCCAAAGTTTTTTTTATTTTTATTTTTATTTTAGTTTTAATTATAGAGGTTGTAACTGATGATTATATTTTATAAGGAATTACGTTTGGAAACCAATAAAATGTATATATGTAATGTATGACAGGAATGGGACAACAAACTGTGAAAGAAAGCCGATTTTTAGTCAGTTTTTGTAAAAAGCTACAGTATATAAAATATTCATTATTAAGTTTGTACTAAGGTGACAGATTTTAAGAAGAAATAAGTGGCCTCTAAAGAAGTACTTTGTTGCTGTGGGATGCAACCTGAAAGCCGAACTCCAGACAAACCGCTAAATCTATGGATGAAATGCATATGCTTTACCTAACACAGCATTTGCATTTCTGTCCATTCATTCCTTCAGACTTTTCTCTGCTCCAGTTATGAAGTACCACTAGATTTTCTCCCTCCACCCTTGACAGTGAAGGAAAAGCAGCAACTAATGAGCTCTTCTATTGATTTCTCTGTACTCTCCTTCTGTCATCATGTCCCTAATTAGCACATAAGCTTTTCGGCATACCTGATTGTTTAAGTGTGCTGCTTTTTCTTCTTCCAGTGAGCTCTCCTGTGCAAGAAATGAAATGCAGAAAAAAAAAATCTCTTTAAACTTTCTCTCTCTGTTTCTTTTATGAAAGCATACCTATGTAAATTTGTGTTTTTTGGGGGTTTTTTTCTACTAAGAAAATGTTAGTCGGGATAGTAGTTATCTGCTGTGCAGTGTATGTTCAGTCCAAAAAGAACGTTTATTAGCAGCTACACAATTTAATCCATTTGACTAGTTTGTCACTAGTCCTAGGGCATGGATTTGCATGGTGAACACTTACCCTGTAATGCTCTGCAAATATTTTGGTGCTGTAAAAAAATAAAATGTGGGAAACAAATTAGTTGTTTGTAACAACAATGTCTGAGAATCATTATTTTACAGTGTTCTTCCAACACCTAAAAGTGACAATAAACTCTGGTTTAAAAAATAATTCTATCAAAGTATGCATTCTTAACTCAAAAAAATATATATCTTCAGTTTTTTTCAGCCTCCTTCAAATCTCCAAATTCCTTTTTTTTCTGCTGTGATCTGACTTGCTGTTAGAGGGTGGCTACGTTAATTTTCCATGGTCCCATTGTATGTAAAAATGTAGCCCCCCTCTCTTGCTCACTCCCTAAATGGACAATGAACTATTGTAGTGTGCATAGAATGCACATGACTGCAACCATAATGCATTGCTTGCTTCAAACAAATGGGAGTAAGGGGGAAAAGTAGAGGTTTAGGACTGAGATAGAAGCTGGGGATCGGCAGCACTGTAGCATGAAGAATAAGTAAGGGTAGGAAGTCACACAAGTAATTTCAGGTGCTTTTTTCTTTAAGACCACTTTTACACGGGGAGAAATCTGATTATATCAGCAGGGGATCTGTCCACTGATCCCCTGCTGATCAGAGCAGGCTGGGCAGATGACAGATCAGTGCCTGTTCAGTTTATGCAGTGTGGACATGGGCGGTTCAGTGTAAACGGACAGCTGAGTCTGTTTATGGAGTTTACGTTTACAGAGTTCACGGAATCCGTTTACACCTTACCATCCGCTGTCCATTTACACCTTACTGCTCTCTGATCCACCTAATCAGAGGGGGACAGATCCCCTTCTGTTTTTTTTTAGGTCCATTTAAGCCCATGCTTAGTGTTTTAAGTCCATTTACACCCACCAGTCTATAGGGTCCAATCAGATCCGCCTGAAAAACTGACAAGCAGACCTGATGGATTCTTTTGTATGAAAGGGGCCTAATACAGTAGTGTGTGTATGGGGTGGTGTTCGAAATAAAAACTTTTTTAAAGAAGGATCGAACTCCGCCGAAAATATTTTTTTGAACAGCCCCCTTGCAGGTTCATGCAATAATGAGCTAGTATGCATCACACACTAGCACATTATTACAGACTTGCCTCTCAAATTGAGCCCTCCAATGCCTAGCTGTTACTGCTCCCAGTGAAACCATCTTCACCCAATCTTATTTTTGGGTGTGCACTCTCCAGCCACTTGAATGGCCAGATATGATGATGTAACTCCTGCCCATGCGCCACGTCACATCACCATGGCACACAGTGGGTGCTGTGAACTTGGACCGAGCTGTGCATGCATGGCTTAGATTACATTATGGCTGACAGGCTGGGAAAGGCATTTAGGACAGAAGAGACCTCTATTGTCTCTCTGTTATAAAAATTAGCCTGTCAGAATGTATTTCAAGTGTGGGAGTTTAAGGTTGTTTTCCCTTTACTTCTTGTTCTTTGGTCACTATGATAGGAAGTAAAAGAAAATTTTCTCCAACAAGGAACACAGGTGGTAAAAAAAATCTGAATGAAAGTTTTGGCTGGAGTTGCGTTTTTAATTAAACTGTTCAATTTATACAGTTACTTTAACAGATTGTAAATGATTGCTGCTTGCAAGATAGAAAGCTTTGTTGCAGAATGTCACAAATCTACAATGTAAATAATGCATTACCCTAATAGGAAATGAAAAAAAAAAATTAAAACTGAGGAAGGGAACAAGGGAAGAAAGAAGAGAGAATTCAAAGTACTAAATGTATTTTATTACTTGCGCAGTACCACTGTTAGTAAAGAAAAGCTTTTATGAGACACACACATACAGTAGACTGCCATTGCTGATCTTCTAAAATGCTAGTTGCTTGTCCATCATGCTGATTCTCTGATGAGTTATTGACTTGAGACAAGTGTGCAGATCAGTTGTGTCCTCACTCTGACTTCACTTGGTACATAGTTGTATACTGGGTCTGTGATTAAAAATGTGAGTCAGGGCATCAACATGAGACACAGGCACCCAGCATTCTTAGAAGGGGGGTTACGATCTATCTTAACTTAAAGGGCATCTGTGTCCAGACAATGGACATAAAAGTATTTACATGTACTTACAATTCAGTAAAGGAGCCTTAAAACAAGCCTTTCGCTGACCCCTGTAGCTAAAAGTGCTGCAGAGCAATTCATCCTCTAACATTCCAAAGGAAGATTTCTAAAACGCTTACATGGTGTGGTGCTTGTTTACATTACAACCCTGGCAGGCTGCCATAGAAAATAAAGGAAGTTAAGCTGTTAGTGCCCCTGATTCTTGAGAATGAATTGCTTCACAGTACCTCACAATACAGAGGTCAGTAAGGGCTTGTTTTAAAGATATTTTACTGTTTGTTAGAAGAATACCTAAATACCTCATTGTCGCTAGTCTGGGCACGGGAAATATTTCTTTCAGGACAGAGTTATCTTTAGTTGGAATAATACAATACTTTTATGTGAAGCTTCCCTTAGAATGTGCCTATAGCTTCGATTTTTATGTCTATATTGGAATAAATTGAGACATTATCTTTAACTGTATTTTTGAAATGTCAATAAAATATAGCAATGTCAACAAACCAAAACAAACTGTGTGTGTGTGTGTTAATTTGTTTTAATTCGAGAAATTAGTAATTGAAATAAGCACTGTCTTTTATCCACAAACTACTATTTGCATTAAAACTAATTTTACGTGATACAAGTCAAGGGGAATTCAAAGCAATTTAGGAGGAAGTGAACTGCGGGTCAGAAGCAAACGTGAAGGATCTCAAACTGATCTTGTATACAAGCTGAATGCTCCTGAAAGCATATTGCATTTGCACGCTATTGGTTAGAATTTTTCTGCTTTTTATATGTCTTATAAACACTAAAAGTAAAATCTTTACAAAGTTTAGTGTGTGTCTCAACTTCCCTCCCACAATGCCGTAACTCTCTAGAGATAAGTGAATTTGGTTGACTGAGAGAAAACTTTCAACAAAATAGTTTGATTCATTTTAAACAAAAATGTGAGTGAACTGGCCAATATGTGCTTCATGTAGGTTTAATCACTTCCCTTTTTACATTTCTAAGCAGTAAAAGCCCAGGAACTCCCTTCCCTCTGCCCAAAGCAGGATTCCCTCGCCCAAGAAAGCAGTACTATAGTACAGCTTCATTGTTAGTCCAGTGATATCATAAGGTGGAGGCATAGGCTTGCGCAGCCTATTACGTTAGGGTGTGCACCCCAAAGCTCAAACACGCGGGTGGATGTGAGTATATAATATATCTCTATCTCATCTTCCCACCCGCATAGTGAAAGAGAAGAGAGGGAGAGCTTTCCCATCACCCCACCAGCACACAGAGCAACAGGGCCACTGTCAGAAATCATGGGCCTATTACAGTCTACCTGGCAAAGCTCCCTCCACGTGACAGAGCTAGGGCCTAAGCCTGACAGGGGCACAGTGTTCTATGAGGTGGGTGCAGGGTGTATAGTGAGGGGTGCAGGGTTCTGTGGGATGGGGGCAGGGTGCACAGTGAGGTGCACAGGGTACTTTGGGGTGGAGCAGGATGGGTGCAGGGTTGTGTGGGGTGGGTGCAGGGTGCATATTGAGGGGTGCAGAGATCTCTGGGGTGAGTGCAGGGTGCACAGTGAGGGGTGCAGAGTTCTGTGGGGTGGGTGCTGGGTGCACAGTGAGGGGTGCAGGGTTCTGTATGGTGAGGGCAGGGTGCACAGTGAGGGCTGCAGGGTTCTGTGGGGTGGGGCAGGGTTTGTGCAGGGTTCTGTGGGGTGGGTGCAGGGTTCATAGTGAGGGGTGCAGAGTTCTGTGGGGGGGGGTGCAGGGTGCACAGTGAGGGGTGCAGGGTTCTGTATTGTGAGGGCAGGGTGCACAGTGAGGTGTGCAGGGCTCTGTGGGGTGGGGGCAGGGTGCACAGTGAGGTGCGCAGGGTACTTTGGGGTGGGGCAGGGTGCATAGTGAGGGGTGCAGAGTGCTGTAGAGTAGGTCAGTATAGGGTGAGGTGTGCAGGGCAGATGGAAGGCACAGGGTCAGGAGAGGAGCAGAGAACAGTGTCAGAGGGGACCCTGGATAGCCTGGCAGGGTTAGAGTGTTAGCTGGTACTCACGATTTGGGCAGCCAGCAGTGTAGCCAATCTCTTCCTGCAGCACATCCACTTGAGGGTAGGGGGGATGAGTCGGCATCACAAGAGAAGGACCCAGGACACGCTGGAGTCTGGGGCCAAAGGAGGACTGTTTATCCACGTTCAGGAGCAGGTGGAGTTATCTTTCACAGCCTTTGCTTGCAATTAGATTAAAGCCCCGGTAGATTGTTATAGAAGAAGCCGGACTTTAATTTAATTGTCTGGAACCACAGTGCAGTAGATCACTCCACCTGCACCAGAAAGTGGTTAAATAGTCCCCTTTTGGCCCTGCCAAGCAGATAAACAATGGGGCTGTTTTTCTTTTTAAATAGCTACAGAGCAGAGGTGCCCAGAGTTTGTGAGTTGGGCTCCTCTCTCTGCAGCGGGGAACCCATACAGAATTACCAGGGCCAGGCAGAGCGATGCACATGGGGGTGATTAGGGTATGCCCAGGCACACCCGGCACACCGCGTGCACATGCCTATGGGTGGAGGAGATTCTTACCAAATTCCCTGAGGCCTTAAGAGAGGGAAGATACAGGACGCACCTAAGTGCAGTATTAAAATCAGGATTTAATGGCAAGGTACATAAAATCACTCACAAGATAGAGGTAAACATAAGCTCATCTGTTGTCTGGTTGTTCAGATTGCTCCTAGCGTCTGAACACAGCACCCATGTGTGGTTGAGATGGTAAAGGGGTCCACTGTGCTTCCTGTGGCCACCAAAAAGATGACCGGAACCAGCATGGAACACAGGGAAGTGACATCATGGACAGTGGGGAGACTTTCAGAGGAACTGTATCAGTCAGACAGGCAGGCAGGCAGGCTACTACACTCTCGGAGCATCAGCTCCTTCTACAGTCCTCTAGGGGAGCTGATGCTCAGAGTGCGTAGCCTGACTGCCTGTCTGTCTGATGTAGTTCCTCCTGAAGTCTCCCTGCTGTCTGTGATATCCCTGCATTCCACGCTGGTTCCGGTCATCTTTCTGGTGGCCACAGGACATGCAGCGGTGCGCTCGCCATCTCAGCCACTCATGGGTGCTGTGTTTGGGCAACTAGACAAGCTTATGTTTACCTCTATCTTCTGAGTGATTTTATGCACCTTGCATTTAAATCCTGTTTTTAATACTGCACTTAGGTGGCGCTTCCTGTGTCTTCCCTCGTCTAATCCCATATACAGAGTCGGCTTTCTCTGAGGACAGCTTCCACCTTTATAACCCCACCATTCCCACCTTATGGACTTATGGACTGATTATGAACTACATATGATCTATCTGATGTTTGAAGTTGCCTATCTTTTGCGCTTACAGTTATCGATACCGCAGAGGCCCGGAAAAATGGGATCCTCAGTGGAGCCTGCTGGGTAACAGTGGGTCAGGCAGGAAGAGAGGGGCCAAGTTGTCTTGGAAAAAAGCATGCACCAATGAAAGGCATGCCAGACCAAAGGATAAAAGGGTCAAAATAAATGTATTTGTTTATACTAAAAAAGAGCCAATGCAGTTCAGTGGTCAGAAGAAACTATCCATCTTCTTCACGGCTACAATCATGATGTCATGATGAAGAGGGAGTTTCTTCTGACCCCTGAAACATATTGCATCTTTTTTAGTATAAACTAATACATTTATTTGGATTATTTTATTCTCTGGTCGGGTGCTTCTTCCATTGCTTCATGTTTTTTTCTTGTAGCCTGCGGGGGTACCCACTAGTGCAGGGGTAGGGAACCTTGGCTCTCCAGCTGTTTTGAAACTACAAATCCCATCATGCATATGCCTCTGCCTCTAGGAGTCATGTCGGTGATTGTTAGGGTCTTGCAATGTCTCATGGGACTTGTAGTTTCAAAACAGCTGGAGAGCCGAGGTTCCCTACCCCTGCACTAGAGCGTAGCCTTTTCTATTTTGGGTAGGTTGGTCTGGGTTAGTAGACTCTCCAAATGTTTTTTTTTTCCCTCTCACTGCTTTGTGTGAACTCAGGTCAGAGTCCCAGTGCTTTTTGGATGCTTTCTTTTTAAGTTGCCTTGGAAGGCAAATTTCCTGTAAGATGAGGCCACTGCCACTCTGCAATTGGTAAACTGTTATGTGGCCATTTTAAACTAGTTTAATAATGCACCATGCAAATTTATTATTATTCCAGTAGGGTGAGTAATAGACCATGTGGTAAATCCCCAATGGAATGGATCTTCATTACTTTCTAATTTTTATCCCTTTAATCTGAAAACTCTTTTTTTTTTTGCATTATGAATAAGCCATGAAGATACTTGAACACAGTTTTATGGCTTTATATTGGTTGTGACAGTTGGGGGGAGATGGAAAATCTGATTTGTATATCTTGAATCTGAGTTATATGAGAAGCCAGCATGTGGTTTAATATTCCAGAATGGACTGAGCTAGCCTTTAAATAATAGCATTACAATTCAGGAGGAAAAAATAGTGACAGAAATTGACATGGAAGAAAGTACTCAAAGCAAAATGTTTAATTTGGTTTACCAAAAGACTGCCTTTACTTTTTTGCATTCTTTTAGAATTTTTTTTACAACTATCCATCCTAAAGTGAATTAGTTAATATATTACTAAGGCAAATACAGTGTTTTATAAATAACCGTCTCCTCTGTCAACGTGTTTCGTCTGAGAAAATTTGATCATGAAGCACCTGTCTTAAGCATGAACTACACAATATGTTCCATTTATGTAAGTTGCATCATCATTATTTAGAAACACCCCTTTCGGAAAGGTGACTAAATCCCATGAGAGTTTAGGCTGATGTGGACAACCAAGTGGGCATTCCATTCAGTGACTTCAAGCAAGATGGTTCGAGAAACAGTTCTGTGTTTTTTGGCATTCTGTCTTATTTGTGTGGATGCAGAGAATGCCACTGATGCCATCAACACAACACTTATTGAAGACATTGAGATTGCCAGGGGCAAAGTCATTGTAAGTATGCAATAGTTATACTATTCTAAGGGACTATTGATACTGTATTCTTTAGAAATGTACAGTTATGATGAAGTTACTGCAGCTTTTATTCAGTTTAGCTGAAAGACTAATAAGTTAATACTAAAAAGGGGATATTAGAGGTAGAATACTTTTTGAATTTAGTCATTAGATAAGAACAGAATTAACTTGAAAAAGACAGTGGCTATGCAAACACACCCAAACAATTGCATAATCATAAGTAGATCTATGCCTGCATTTCTTTGAGCGTTAGCTTGTATGAGAACAGTGTATACAGCTAGCTTCCACAAAACATTTGCAAAGATTTCTGACAGCTCAAGCAACTTTGTGTTAGCTTATACAGCACCCTTAGCTCCAGATGGAAGAAGTTGAACTCCGATTGTAATAGGAGTGCTGATTGACACTTTAAAGTGTATCTAAATAATAAAAAAAAAAATGTGTATTGCAATTTACCAATCCTTACATTTGATGGCTGCATTGGTTTTCTTTTTTTTTTTTTTTTCGTTTTGTTCTTTTTTTTTTACCTGGTGAACCTTCCAGCAACACAACTCCCATTCTAGGGTAACCATTGTCATTCACCTCTCAATACTATAATGGTAATGTGTTCTGTAGTACTAACATACTACTTGATTAATTTTATATTATTATACAGGATTCCCCAACAGTTTGCACACTGGTTTACAATATAAATGGAGACAATACAATTTAATACAAGAGGGCTAGGAGGGCCCTGCACCTGAGAGCTTGCAATCTAATAAGGATGGGATGGTGGGACAAAAGGTAATAACTACGAAGGATGAACTGATGGGAGAAATAGAAGATTTGGTTTTTAGCTGAAGGCAGGATAGGCTTCCCTGAAGAGAGGAGATAACATCATTTGAGAATATATTGCAGAGTACACAGGACAGCACAGAATTTGTGTTTTTTAATTGTACAAGGGGTCTTCAAAAAGTTTCTGCACTTTTATATTTTGGTTGGCAACAGTGAGGGCAGGAGGAGTTTTGCTGATGGCAATAAAAAGTTGGTACAAGGCTGGGAAAAATGCATTGCAAAGGAAGATGGCTATGTAGAAATGTGATGCAATTTGTTTTTGAAATTGTTAATAAAAAGAGTTTAAAAAAGTGTGGAAACTCTTTGAAGAACCCTCTTATATTTTTTACAGTTCAATGTAAGGGTTTATATACACTTTAAGCCCTGGTTCACAATGATGCGATTTGGCATGAGATTTGACATGTCAAATCGCATGCCAAATCCACGGCTATTGTCCGCAATGGAACGTCCGAATCGGTGCAATGCCATAAACAAAAAAAAGCCAACAATTTTGAAAGCCCGCCGCCACATATTTAACAACTGATGAGACATCAGCTGTCAGTGGGGTTTGAATGTAAAAAAAACCCACAACATTAGCAGCACAAAAAAATCACGGAAAAAATGGCGTGGGGTCTCCCCAGGTCCATGGCAGGCCCTTCGGGTTTAGTATTTATCCACAGGGGACCCCCCAAGCCCACTGTCTGGCATCTGTTATATAGCCATGGGGCGATCCGATGGGATCTCTTATATAGACATTGAGCGTGATAATCCGATCACATCACCATGAGAGCCTGCCCCTTGTGACATCACAAGGGGCAGGCTCCCTGGGTGACATCATCGGATTGTCACTCTCAATGGCTATATAAGAGATCCCAGACAGCTGGCAACAACACAATGGAGGAAGACAGCCTTAGAAGAAGGGTGCCTTTTTGCTTTTAGGGGTAACTCGCGGCGAGGAACAAGAACAGCTCCGGTAGAAAACAGCACAAGGAGAAGACGGCACTGGGAGAAGACAGCTCTGGGAGAAGACAGCACTGGGGCTTGTTTTTTAATAAAAGACTTGTCAAAAACCGGCTTTTTTTGTTTTTACATTTCACTGCTTTTTCGTGTGAATGGGTAGGGGTACGATGTACAAGATACCCATTAATCATTAATGTAGGGGGTTGGGATCTGGGAGCCCCCTTGTTAAATAAGCTAACTACTCCTGAATGGATATCACACTGACACAATGGGGGTTATTTACGAAAGAAAAATCCACTTTGCACTGAAAGTGCACTTGGAAGTGTAGTTGCTCTAAATCTAAGGGGTGGATGCTCTGCTGATTTTATCATCCAATCATGAGCAAGCTAAAATGCTGTTTTTTATTTTCCTTGCATGTCCCCATCGGATCTACAGCGACTTTACTTCCAAGTGCACTTTCAGTGCAAAGTGGATTTGCCTTTATTAAATAACCCCCAATGCATATTTTGCTATAATGATATTTCTTTTTTTCTTTTTTGCAGGCACCGAGTGTTTCAGGATGTGCCATAAAGAGTAAGCCAGAACTTAACAACTTCATGATGAACATTTGGGGCCTATAGTATCCTTTTATTTATTTTTTTATAGTATCTAACTTATAATATCTAATCACATTTAAGAAGTATAATAATTAAACTTCCATTTTTTTAGGCCTCTTTCACATAGGGCTGACTCTACCATGAGTCCACCTGCTCAGCGGGGAATCTGTCCACTCATTTCTGCTGAGCAGGCGGATGGCTTATGCAGAGTGGACACTGAAACAGCCCTCTGTCCTCTATGGATGTAAACAAACTGTCTGCCCTTTTACACCCGATGCCCATCGGATCCAATCACCCATCGTTCTGTTTTCAGTGTACATGATCAGATCAGATTTTGATGGGTGTCGCTCCACAGAGGGCAATGGATGGTGCGATTGGGTCTGCCCGTGTAAAAGGGGTCTTAGCTTTATGTTTCTGTCATCCAATTGTACCTACAATGTGTTTGCAGTTATCTCTATTAGATGAGTGTAGTCCCTGTGCTTATCAGTCATGAGGGAAAGAACCGCCACCCCTTCACCAATTTGGGGGGTCGGCTAGTACTTCCCAAATGTAATTATGTGGGAGTGGTAGGATAGTCCTTGCCTCCTGGGTTGAATCTGGCCTTGTGCACAAGGCTTGTCTCCAGCTGTAGGTAGGTCTTTCCCTAAGCTCTGATGCCTTCCTGGTAGGTATGGGGCTGGTCTGACTGAAGGCCAAGACCTGAAAGAAGCCTGTAGTGTATGTGCTCCCTGGAGTGGCACACTGTGAGTGAGGGTCTCATCAGTTATGGCACCAAGGTCACTGCACTTCCACACTTTTTTCCGAACCTGCCTCTAGGGTTCGAGCCTTTTGCCCTCCCAGACTGTGCCTATGGTGTGTATATGCTGGGACTAACAGGGTTAATGTTAAGCAATATGAAGACATGGAGACGAAGGGAGGGATACAATCCGTGATGAAATCTCCACTCTACAGGCATCTCCCCCAGTTAAGACCCCATGTCAACAGGTACAATTGACACACCCCTTATTCAAATCTTCTACTACAGACGAAGTTGCTAAACTCCTTTCTAACGTCCACCTAACCACCTGGCCCCTGGACCCTATTCCCTCTCAAATACGACGGTCACCGTCTGACTCTCCTACACTCCCTAACCCACATCTTCACTCTCTCCCTCCCCTCTGGCATCTTCCCCAATGCTCTAAAACATGCATTGGTCACCCCCATACTTAAAAAGCCGTCTTTGGACCCTACCAATCTTAACAACCTATGCCCTATCTCCTTGCTCGCCTTTTCCTCTAAACTCCTTGAACGCCTGGTTTACAACCAACTGAGTGACCACCTCATTAAGAATAACCTTCTTGATCCCCTTCAATCTGGATTTCGCCTTCAACACTCCACAGAAACTGCTCTTTTAAAACTCACAAATAACCTACTAACTGTAAAAACCCACGGACACTATTCTGTACTCCTACTTCTGGATCTTTCAGCTGTCTTTGACACTTTACTCCCTCGGTCTTCATGACTGTGCTCTTAAACCTACCTATCCCAACGCACCTTCAGTGCCACTTACAATTCTACTTCCTCCACTGCTCTTCCCTTCTCTATTGGGGTCCCCTAAGGTTCTGTTTTTGGGCCTCTCTTATTTTCAATCTACGCCTCTTCCCTGGGTCAGCTTCACACGGCTTTCAATATCACTTCTAGGCTGACGACACACAAATCTATCTCTCCACCCAACTCACTCCATCAGTCTCCTCACGCATCACTAACAGACATATCTGTATGGATGTCACACCACTTCCTCAAACTCAACTTGTCCAAAACCGAGCTTATAATATTTCCTCCCCCACGTGCCTCTTCCCCTGACTTATCTGTCAAGAGCAATGGCACAACCATCCACCCATCCCCACATGTCAGCGTGCTAGGTGTTATCCTGGACTCTGAACTCTCCTTTGGGCCCCACATCCAATCACTTTCCAAAGCTTAGTGCCTCAGCATCTCTAAACTACATGCCTTTCTAACTGACGAAACCACAAAGCTCCTGATTCACTCCCTGGTTATCTCTCGCCTTGACTACTGCAACTCCCTCATTATTGGCTTACCTTTAAATAGACTATCCCCCCTTCAGTCCATCATGAATGCTGCTGCCAGACTCATCCACCTTATAAACCGCTCAGTGTCTACTACCCCTCTCAGCCAGTCCCTCCATTGACTGCCACACACTCAACTAATTCAATTCAAAATATTAACAATAAGTTACAAAGCCATCCAACCTAATCACCCTCTTCAATCCTCCCAAGACCTCCTGCTCTCTAGCTCCCTCATCACCTCCTCCCATACCCGCCTCCAGGACTTCTCCCGAACCTTGCCCATCCTCTGGAATTCCCTACCCCAATCTGTCAGACTGTCTCCAAATTTATGCACTTTTAGGCGATCCCTGAAAACTTTCCTCTTCAGAGAAGCCTATCCAGTAAGGCCACATGAGAGAAACAGGCTGTTCTTTAGCAGATGAGCAGAGGGTGCCATTAACGCTTAATAGCACCCCCACACGTCTGCAAAATGCCCATGTTTCTGTGTGCTGCTGTGATTTTCAAAAAAGAGTCAAGAACTTATTTTTCCATATTTCTGCAGGTAGAGCCGCCCATTGAAAAGTGATGTGAACAAAGCCCTACATAGAGGAGTATGGTTTTGCTGTCCTCAGAAATGGTTGGAAATAATGCTTATTGATAACTTCCTGAACTCTCTGCCTGAGATAACTGTTATCAGCTAACAAGATTTCGGGTAGTTTAAAAGACATTTCTGCAGATAACAAAAGTCTTCCAATATCATATTTAACCACTTAAGGGCCGAGCCTCTTTTTGAGATTTGTTGTTTACAAGTTAAAAGTTAAAAATATTTTTTTGCTAGAAAATTACTTAGAACCCCCAAACATTATACATTTTTTTCCGAACACTAGAGAATAAAATGGCGGTCTTTGCAATCATTTCTGTCACACTGTATTTGCGCAGCGGTCCTACAAGAACAAGAGTTTGAACACCGTTTTAATATGATATGCTATTAAGAGTTAATGGCACCCTCTGCTCATCTTCTAAAGAACAGCCTGTTTCTCTTGTGTGGCCTTACTGGAGAAGAAGACAGGGGAAGGAATTCCGCAGAATTCCGCAGTTGTGTTCTATGGTGACTATGCAACATCTCTATAGATACAGTATAGTATGTAAACAATGTCACTCTAGGGTCTTACTGGCAGCATTATCATAAGGTAAAAAAAGGGCTGAAAAAAGAAAGCTTAATGGCACCAACACATTGGAGGATTGTTAAGCAATAGTATATTCATTATTTTTCTTGGGTTTAAATACACCCTAACTGACTGAAAACACATATTCATTTTGGAGTGCAGAAGTGCTCTAAAATGCCAATGTCCCCTCCTTCTCTGCAACTCACTACAGGCAGCTAGAACGTGTATACAATAGATGGATCCCTAGTATTTATTTCCATAGATACTTGAATCTGTACTCAGCCAGTAGGTGGCACTGTGCAATAGGAATTGTATGATGTGTTGCGCTAATAGGAAAAAAAACAACCCAAAAAAAAACATGAAATATACATTTTTTTTTAAAAAAGAGCAGAAATAAATAAGCAGGTTGTCAGACTTTGTTACGAGTCATCTGCATATTAAGGATCTCGGAAGGTACACAATAATTTCACTACACTAATATAACCTTATTATGCTAATCTTTTTTAACCTATGGGACAGTGAAGCACAGACCACAACTCTTCTTCCCATTCCCTATCATATAAGACAGTGGTTAGTATAGGCATAATTTTGGGGTAAGGTAATGTTCATTGATGGTGCTTAGCCATAAAGCTAAAAAAAGTGAGGCTGACTAACAAAGTTTAATAATAATCAAGGTAAAACATTTTTTCCTAGATTTGGATAGCATGGAGTGATGTTACAGCCCCTGTCAGGTTTTTAATGCTGTCTGGGTTCTGTTAGGGAAATTCAATCTCTCTATTTGTCCTGTTGACTGTTATCACCAAAAGTTAAATAAATCTTTCAATGGGGACACTAGTTCTGGTGACTCTGGTGACAACCAGTAATTCCCTCACTTTGGAGGGATTTCCACAACGGGACAAAAAGGGCAAATAAAAAAAATAGTATAGTTTCATCTAAAATGAAAAAAAAAAGTTTTGCCTATAGTTCTACTTAAAGAGGATTAAACCCTCACATATACCCAGTGAAGTGAACAGCCTCAGCCTCCCTACATAAGTTTTACATATATATCATATATATTTATATCCTGTTTAGAAAGTGCACCTCCTGTTAGAATTAATTTCCTGATTCACCTGTGGGTGTGGATTATTGCCATACACTGTAAGACAGCTGATTAGTGGAAAGGACCCCCCCCCCCCCACATAGGCAGAGACATGCAGAGCTGTGCTGTGAATAGACCAGCTCTCTGCTAATCTATTTATTGCACCCACCCTGACACAAATTTCAGGCTGGTTTTATCACAGTTGTCTGAGAACTTGTCAGAAGTTATCATGCTGATAACAGAAGAACAGAACAGGAGCAAACCACAGGACTTGAGGCTTTGAAGAGAGATAAGAAAACACTGCAGATATATGTGCCCAGCTCACATTTCATGAATCGGGTTTACATGCACATTAAGGCCTCATCTACACGGATGAACTAGAAAACAGAGAGGGTGCTTCTAAGTGCAGTATGACAAGGGATTTAAATATAAAAAAGGGGTTAAAAACACTTATAGGAAATATGAAGTTAACAAGCTCATCAGTCCCAAAAGCAGATGTCCAGCAGGTCTCCTGTCACAGTCCTGTAACATGTTTAACAGCCGACCAGCAGTGTGAAACTGATTCCAGAATACAGTGGCAGCTGATACGCAATTTTTTGGTGGGGATGCAAACAAACTGAAAAATTCAGAAAAAAAACATCATCAAGTGCAGCCTCACCATGCCCATCATATTCAACCACTGTGTTCATAAAATGCAGCCACTGTGCCCCATCAAATGCAGTCACTATGCCCCATCAAATGCAGCCACTGTGCCCCATCAAATGCAGCCACTGTGCCCATAAAATGCAGCCACTGTGCCCCATCAAATGCAGCCACTGTGCCCATAAAATGCAGCCACTGTGCCCATCATATGCAGCCTCCGTGCCCATCATATGCAGCTACGGTGACTCCGCCCGCTTGCTGTCTGACCGGTACTTACCCCAACCTGGTGGTGGGTCAGGCAGTGGGTGACAGTGGCGAGCTCTGGGTCATGCAGGTTTAGGTGATGGCTCCTGCATCCTCCATGGTTCCCGTGCGTCTCTTCTCCCGTTTTCGCTAGGCGTCCAATAGCGATGCCTGTGTCTTCAGCCAATCAGGTGACGGATATTAGACCCGCGCTTCCTGATTGGCGGAGAGGCAGTTCAGTGTTATTCATTTGCTTTTCTAATGCACTTGGGTGGGCTCCGAGCGCAGTCCACCTTTTTTGAAGCCTAGGCCTATGGCTTTAATCAGGTGCTTCACAAAAACACCCCCACGGCTGTAATTCAGGCGCCCGGTGTCCGAAAAGGGGCTGGACGCCTGAACCGGGGGTGGCTACAATCTATCCATTTTACATATAGGGTGGTTGCGTGACAGAGGAGGTAGCACCCGCGTGCCCTTAATGGATGCACCGGCACTGCGTGTGAGAAGATTTCCAAGCTTCCAGCGTGAAATGCAGGCAACAGGAAGTGATGGGGGGGGGGGGGGTGATGATGCGCTTCAAAGGATGCACAATAGTTCCATTTTCAAAACCGTGGTGGTTTTCTTGCCTTCCAGAATCACCATTTTACACTGCTGGTTGGCTCTTTGCCTGAGTATATGCATAGGTACGAGCATGTGAATGAGGTTTTAAAAATTACAGACAAAGGGAGGGGAACACAGTGATGACCTCTTCAGAGTCCTGCTTCTTTTTTATTGCTCAGTCATAGGCTATAGGGTAGTTTGTATTGCTCTTCATAATTGTAATTTGCATGGAGATCAGAGTCGTTGAGATTTATCTATGCTGCCTGGTAGGAGTGTCTGGGTCAAATGACTGGTTCAAAATAAATTTGTAAACAAATACATTTGTAAACAAAATTACATACAGTATATTGTGCCAGACAAGACAGTAGGTAGCTATTTGCCTGCAATTCAGCTTTAATACAAAAGGTAGAAAAAGGCAAGTAGGAAAATATTTTCTAACAATGACAGATGGTACTCTTTATGCCCTGTACACACGGTCGGATTTTTCGACGGAAAATGTACAATCAGATCATGTTGTCAGAAAATCTGACCATGTGTGGGCTCCATCTGACTTTTTCTGTCGGATTTTCTGACGTACAAAGTTTGAGAGCTGGATCTAAAATTTTCCAACAATATCGGATCGCATAAATTCCAATCGTGTGTAGACAATTCCAACGGACAAAGTGCCACGCATGCTCCGAATAAACGAAGACGAAAGCTATTGGCTACTGGCCTGTTTATAGTCCCGACATACGTGTTTGACGTAACCTCGTTCAGAACGATCGGAAATTCCAACAACTTTGTGCGACCGTGTGTATACAACACAAGTTTCAGCCAAAATCCGTCTGAAAGAATCAGACGGATTTTGTGGTCGGAATGTCCGACCGCGTGTACAGGGCATTAGACTTGTGCACAACAGAACATTTTGTTTAGTTTCGGTTCGTTGTCATTCGTAAAATACATAATTTTGTTCTGTTATATTCGTTATGTTACGCCAATACATTTTCGGACAATTCATTATTTCTGTAGTGTCGATATTCGTTATACTGAATCTCGAATCATGTCGAATTCATTCGTTATATGCGCTATAATTTTGTTTGTATTCATTGAACTTCGATATTTATGTATGTATATATTCGTGATAATGATTCGTAGTTTGCAAAGTCGTTTCTTTATTGAATCATTTAACACACACAATGACAATATGCTGCCCTCTGCTGAAATACAATACAACACCCTTCTCACTCAGTACTCAGGAACAGTGATGGACGAACTTCCGATGGGACGTTTTGCGAACGCGAACCGCAAACTCCTGCCATTGACTTTAATGGCAGGCGAACCTTAAAAACCTCCAGGTCATATTTTCAGCCACAAAATACTTACTAGCTGTGCACACACAAGTGAATCTGGGATCGACAACGACAAGCATTCTTTTTTTTATCTGTGAAATTTTGACAATTCAGGAGCGCATGAAGGCCATAGAGGAGAGGCAAGGTTAGGCCAGGCTATGAGGGGGTGCAGGAGATGATCAGTGCCACAGTCAGGGCAGCGCAGTCCTGTGCCAGTGTCCCAGTGTGCCAACCTGTGCTTAAGCCCCTCCCTCTGCCCGGCCCTTACCCCCACCTATGCAGGGCTCCACTGCGGTGGTCCGGAGGTGCCAGTCCAGTGCTGAGCCTCAGCCATGGTGCTGGCACTGCCTGCTGATTGGCTTCTCTGCTGCTATCTCCCTCACTGTCTGAAACCAGCACCGTGATAGAGACTGAGCATTGACAACAGCACCGTGATAGAGAGCACTGACACCAGCACCAAGATAGAGAGCACTGACACCAGCACCATGCTAGAGAGCACTGACACCAGCACCGTGAGAGTCCTGACACCAGCACCATGATAGAGAGCACTGAGACCACACCAGCACCGAGATAGAGAGCACTGACACCAGCACTGAGATAGAGAGCACTGACACCAGCACTGTGATAGAGAGCACTGACACCAGCACCGAGATAGAGAGCACTAACACCAGCACTGATACCAGCAACTTGCTGTGGGACCCAAAAATATGACACCGCTCAACCTCTTCAAACAGGAGGGTACGGGCATATAGTATTGTGTGCTTTTCTTGTACAAGGAAGTGAGCCAAAGATAGAAAAAAGGTCCGTGTGCTAGATTAAATAAATCGTTTATAGAGTTATGCATATACATGATCTACTGGTCACATGTGTTGAATTCCTCTGAGATCCATGCCTCATTCATTTTTATAAATGTGAGGTAGTCAACACTGTCGTGAGCTAGGCGAGTGCGCTTATCGGTCACAATCCCCCCTGCTTCGCTGAACGTCCTTTCGGACAGGACACTGGACAAGGGGCAAGCCAACAGTTCCATTGCAAACTAGGCAAGCTCTGGCCAGAGGTCAAGCCTGCCCACTCAGTAGTCCAGGGGTTCATCACTTCTCAGAGTGTCCACATTGGCCGTTAACCCGATAGACCCACACCTGTCGGTCTAGGCGTTCCCTGATGCTGGATCTGGATGAGACCTGACGATGGGTCGGAAAGAATGACCTCATATCAGAAGTCACCAACACATCTTCAAACCGCCCTCTTCTTGCAGGCGCTGTTGGATTGGTACCCGCAACTCTTTCTCTGGGAGTGGGAATTCCTCCTCTGCCCGTGCACGCAAAAGCAGAATGCAGCATTTCTCAAAGCAAGGCCTGTAAGTGCTCCATTCTCACAGCCTTCTGTGATGGTGGTAACATTTCTGCCATTTTGTGTTTTGTGGGTCTAAGTACGTTGCCACCCAGTACTGGTCCTTAACCTTTATGCTTTTTATACCGGGGTCCCTGTTAAAACACTGGAGCATGAAGGCCCCCATTTGCACTAAACTGGAAGCGGTGGGGTGGCCTGGCTCCTGTTTATCATCCAGGATAATGTCGTCCTCCTCATTCTAATCTCCCTATCCATGGACAACAACAGGGATCCCAGAAAGGTTTAAAGCATGCTCTTCTTGCTCCTCCTCATCCTCCTCTGACTCCCATTCAGACTCCTGTTGTTGACTTGTCTCAGATAGAGTAGCCCCCCCTGGGAATTCATCCAGCATTGAGACTTCCTCATCTTCCTGCTCCTGCTCCTCCACGGCTTGATCAATGACACAACGCAATGCACGCTCCATAAAGAAGGCATAAGGTACGAAGTCACTGATTGCGCCATGGCTGCGACTGACCAGTTTGGGAATCTCATCAAATGGCCGCAGAAGTCTGCATGTGTCGCGCATGAGCAGCCACTGGCGCGGTGAAAAAAAAGCAAGCTCCCCAGAACCTGTTCTGCTGCAGCGTTTGTACAGGTAGTCGTTAACTGCACGTTTCTGCTGGAGCAGCCTATCAAGCATATAGAAGGTTGAGTTCCATCGCGTCGGGCAATCGCAAATAAGACGTCTGACCGGCAGATTGTGTCGCCGCTGAATGTCAGCAAGGTGAGCCATGGCCATGTAAGATCTTCTGAAATGGGCCGAGATTTTCCTTGCCTGCCGCAAGATGTCCTGGAGCCCAGGGTATTTGACAATGAATCACTGCACGACCAAGTTTAAGACGTGTGCCATGCATGGCACGTGCGTAATTTTGCCCTGTTTCAATGCGCTAAGCAGATTGGCACCGTTCTCACACACCACTTTACCAACTGTCAAATTGAGCGGTGTTAGCCACTGATCTGCCTGTGAACGCAAAGCTGAAAGGAGTACAGGGCCAGTGTGGCTCTTGGCTTCCAGGCACAACAGACGCAGCACAGCATGGCAATGTCTCACCTGGCATGTCGAATAGGTTCTGGGGATCTTGGGCGGCGTAGCGGAAGAGGCGCTAGCAGCGGAAAAGGAGGAGTCAGCCAAGGAGGAGAGGGAGGAGGATGGAGTAGGAGGAGGAGAAGAAGAGCCAGGCCTGCATGCAATCCATGGCGGTAAAACCAAATCTTCACAGGTGCCACGGGTTACATGCTTGACAGCTGTCAGAAGGTTCACCCAGTGGGCAGTAAAAGTTATATACCTTCCCTGTCCGTGTTTGCTAGACCACATGTCTGTGGTCAGATGTATCTTGGCACCGACAGTATGTGCCAGAGATACATTCACTTGCCGCTTAACATGGCCATATAGCTCTAGGATGCCCTTCTGTGAGAAATACTTCCTTCCTGGGACCTTCTATTGTGGTGTTCCAATGGCCACAAATTTTCAAAAGGCCTCTGAGTCCATCAGTTTATATGGCAGTAGTTGGCGGGCTATCAGTTCTGACAAGCCAGCCATCAACCGTTGGGCAAGAGGGTTATCCAGCGTCATCATTTTTTTACGGTCGAACATTTGGCCCATGGAAGCCTGCCTTTTTCCATAAAAACGTGAGGATGGCATGATAGAAGGTGGAGTGGAGGACAATTGTGAGGAGAGACAAGAAGGGGAAGTAGAAGACGGGGCTGGGCGGTGAGAGCCTGGAGTGTGGCTTTGTGTGCTCCGTTGCTCCCACTGGGCTCGGTGATGGCAGCTCATGTGCCTTCTTAAGGCGGTCATCCCTAGGTGAGTGTTGGGCTTACCGCGACGTATACGTTGACTGCAAAGATTGCAGATGGCAACACTATTGTCAGCAGCAGACACGTTAAAAAAAGCCCACACTGCGGAGATGTGACCTTACATGGTTGATGCCTCGCTCCTGATACATTAGCAGTCTGCTTTGTCCCTCCTGTGCAATGTAAGTTTTGCCTGCTTTCCCCCCCCCCCATCTGCTGATTCATCTCTCCCTCTGAACTCCCCCTCCTCCTCCTTGGGCACCCACGTGACATCACTAGACACGTCATCATCGACATCAACTTCCCCACCGCTATAATTAGAGATCTCGGAGTAGTAGTAACAGCGGGGACCAACCTCCTCCTTGGGCTGATCTGGGTACTGTTGTCAGACTGCTGAGTGGGGGTTGTTGCTACCTCCTCTTCCTGATCCGAATGCCAAGAGTGGCTGTGCATCGGCAATGTCTTGTGATGGATCGGAAAATAATTCCTGTGACTCAAACTGAGGTTATATGGTGGTGGTGGTGTTGGTGGTAGTGTCTTTGGGGGTGCACACAGCAGACAGTGAAGAAGAGGGTGCAGATCGAGAGGATGAGGAGGGTGCATAAGAGTAAGGCTGAGTGAGCCACTCAACCAAGTCTGGTGTGTCCTTTGACGTAATCGAACGCACCTTCTGCAATTTCCCACTTTGGCTCAAGCCTGTTGTTCCTGCCCTACCCCTACCACCCCTGCGGAAGGGACTGCCTCTTCCTCTGCCTGTCATTTTTTAAATGACCCTGTGACAAAAGTCTCTAGAGAAGTGCAGCATGTATGTGGAAGAAGGTATATAACACCCCGCTTCAATTGGTCGTTTTGGGGGGCCATTGGTCTATCACACCAGTTATAATACTTTTTTTTATTGCGTTTGTCACTCTTTGTAGTATCGCTTTAGAACCGCTCAGCAGTCACAATGCTGCACAGTGGAAATGCACTATACTATGCTTTATATATTTGCAAGTATTTTATACGTGTATTACACCCCTATATACTGCACACCAAATAGTACACCTATACCAGTCCTTAAAAGGACCTTTGTGGACCCAATAGTAGCTAGCTAGTAGCTAGTGACTTGCAGACTGTCCCTGCTCCAAACACCAAACTGTCCCTCCCTACACTGAGAAACGACAGCTGCAGAATCGGTCAGCAGCACAGCAGTGCACTATAATATGCTTTCTATATTTGAAAGAAAGTATATTATACATGTACAACCCTATGTAATGTACACCTATACCAGTCCTTAAAAGGACCTTTGTGGACCTAGTAGCTAGTGATTTGCAGACTGTCCCTGCTCCAAACACCAAACTGTGCCTCAGTCCCTACACTGACAAAAGACAACTGCAGAATCGATCAGCACTCAGCAGCACAGCAGTCAGCAGTGCACCATCATATACTTTCTATATTTGAAAGAAAGTATATTATACGTGTACAACCCTATATACTGTACACCTATACCAGTCCTTAAAAGGACCTTTGTGGACCTAATAGTAATAGCTAGTGATTAAACTGACTTTTCCCTGCTCCACACAGCGTCCTTTCCCTACACTGACAAAAGACATAATGTAAAATCAGGTCTATTTATAAGGTAGGGGGAATGTCCAATTGTCCATGTGCTGAAAACACTCAATTGGCTGTCCTGTACCCCATGATGGATGTGTCATCATGGGTCAAAGTTCTTCACAATGTAAACGCATATGTCCGCCGCGCAAACAGCGGCAGAAGTCCGCCGGTTTGGCGAATCGCAAACAAGCAAAATTCGCCACAAACCGACCGCTGGGCGAACCGCAAGGCCATCTCTGCTCAGGAATGCACTTTGCCAGTAATCCAACCTCCAGCACAAAATAATCAGCTGATTCGACTGTAAGATTTACTTTGAGTTGACCTTTTGTTTCATTAGATCTTTAAAAAATTACCGAATCATGTCGAATTCATTCATTATATTCGATATAATTTCTTTTGTGTTTGTTGAAATTCGTTTTTTTTAATTAAAATTCAGCCGAATTTCGATTCGCTATGAAACGATTTGCGCAAGCCTAGTACCCTTCTGTCTATTTAATGGTAAAGGAAACAGGTATTATTATGTATAGTCAACGTCATACAATAATTTTAAATTTATGTGAATAAAAAAAACGAAGAGAGCAATAATCAAAGCAGCTAATCAGCTTTTGATTTATGTGAGTTGCTGTCACCTTTGTATTCTCTTGTATATAAACCCTGGAAAGCAAAACAGCTTGTATTATCAGCCACAGTATTGTTGTCTTGGCAGCTACAATTCATACTGTAACAAGGACCAAATTTATACAAGCAACAAGATTAACAGAGAAAATGTGTTTTTACTTAACCCTTGCTCCCCAGCCACAACCTAGAATATGATCCCAATGATGACATTGAACCTCAAATAATTTTCTACAATTACAAAAATGAAGTTCTCAAGGTTAGTATTATTCCTTATACATAATTTACTATCTTCTACATCAAATCAGCACTGCTCACATGACTATAACGGTTGATAAAAAGAAACATTTTGTTTGTTAAAAAATAATGACATAGGTAAAATAATCTGCAAAGAGAATATGTTTTTAGTAGTGTGGGCAAACATGTTGCTGTTTATATCCTCACTGTGAATATCTCACTTACTGTATGCTTGACCACACTGTTACTAAGGAATATCTTCCTAACAGTGATACTAATTGCATTAAAAACCTGACAGAGGTTTTAGCCCTTGTGATGTAAAAAAAAATAAAAAATACAAATAAGCAGCTTCATTCCACCTTCTCCACATCTATTTAATTTTTTAAACCCCTGCTGGGTTGTCCTCAAATCAGATACTCACCCACCAGTGGAGGCTCGTCCATAGGGGGCGCCCGGGCGCCACCCCCCCCCCCCCATGCAATCAAAAAAAAAAGTAAAAAAAAAAAAGTACAAAAATAAAAATATTTAAACATGTCCCTTTAAAAAAAAAAAAAATTATATATAATATATATTTTTTTTTTAAATGTCCCTAAGTGCACTGTATCCTGGCACCGGGCGCAGTGCAATATGGAAAGCGGCACGTCTATGCAATCACAAGATTTCAGACGAGGCGCTCCATTTGGCCAGAAAAAAAAACTCTCTGTGGAGCAGCTGATCGCGCCACAGCTTCCGACGCGATGGACTGGCCGGGCGAGGGCATAGACTTGCTCTTTGAGTGACATGGGCAGCGCTTCCGACATCACTCAAGGAAGTGACGTTGGCACGCTGTTTTCCCTGCAATGTCCCGCCTGAGAGGATCACAGGCTCACAGGCTGAGGTAAGGCATGGCCATGCTTTCCAACGTATATTTATATATATATATATATATATATATATATATATATATATATATATATATATATATATATATATACACATATATATATATATATTAAATATCCTTTTTTCAGCTGCCCACCCCCCAACCTTAATTCTTTTTCTTCTTCTCGGTGGCAAGATTAATTGCTATTTTCGGCAGCCCCCCGGTCCCCCCCTCAACATGATTAAAAAGAAAAAAACTGTTATTCTCGGTGGTCAGTGGCATACTGAACCCCCCCCAGTTATTAATTGTGATTAATTAATTGTTAGTTTACAGCCCCCCCCCCCACACAGTCTCATTCTCTTCTGCTTAGACAGTGGTTGGGGGTTCTTGATGAACAGTGCTCATATAGTGACATGTGAATGCTGTTCTGCAGATCAGTACTGTAAGCCTAGGCAAGTGTGGTGAAGCACCGAGATATGTAGAAATGTGCAATTTACAGGTTGCAGAATGCAGATATGTGCGATTTACGGGTTACAGATATATGCGATTTACAGGTTGCAGATATGTGCGATTTACAGGTTACAGATATGTGCGATTTACAGAATGCAGATATGTGCGATTTACAGGTTACAGATATGTGCAATTTACAGAATGAAGAAATGTGCGATTTACAGGTTACAGATATGTGCGATTTACAGAATGCAGATATGTGCGATTTATAGGTTACAGATATGTGCAATTTACAGGTTGCAGAATGCAGTTATGTGCGACTTACACAATGCAGATATGTGCAATTTACAGGTTGCAGAATGCAGATATGTCATGTGCAATTTACAGGTTGCAGAATGCCGATATGTGCGATTTACAGGTTGCAGATATGTGCAAATACAGGTTGCTGAATGCAGTTATGTGCGGTTTACAGTTTGCAGAATGCAGTTATGTATGATTTACATAATGCAGATAGGTGCAATTTACAGGTTGCATTATGCAGTTATGTGTGACTTACACAATGCAGATATGTGCAATTTACAGGTTGCAGATATGTCATGTGCAATTTACAGGTTGCAGAAAGCTGATATCTGCGATTTACAGAATGCAGATATGTGCGATTTACAGGTTGCAGATATGTGCAAATACAGGTTGCTGAATGCAGTTATGTGTGATTTACAGTTTGCAGAATGCAGTTATGTGCGATTTACATAATGCAGATAGGTGCAATTTACAGGTTGCAGAATGCAGATATGTGCGATTTACAGGTTGCAGATATGTGCGATTTACAGAATGCAGATATGTGCGATTTACAGGTTACAGATATGTGTGATTTACAGAATGCAAATATGTGAGATTTACAGGTTACAGATATGTGCGATTTACACAATGCAGATATGTGCAATTCACAGGTTGCAGATATGTGCAAATACAGGTTGCTGAATGCAGTTATGTGTGATTTACATAATGCAGATAGGTGCAATTTACAGGTTGCAGAATGCAGATATGTGTGATTTGCAGGTTGCAGAATGCAGATATGTGCGATTTACAGGTTGCTTTACTAGAGCCCTGTGTATAATGTGCAGCCTGATATATGAAGAGCAGAGCCCGGTGTATAATGTGCAGCCTGGTATATGATGTGCAGAGCCCAGTGTATAATGTGCAGCCTGGTATATGATGTTGATTCAATAAGGGGTGTGGCTTGTGAGAAGTGGGAGGGGGCAAATCTGAAGGGGCGGGGTCTTGCGCCCCCATCCTAAAACTTCACCAGCCGCCACTGTCACCCACCCAGTGTTGCCCTGCTGCAATTGGTTTCTCTGCTGCCACAGCTTCAATGCCACACCTCCATCTTCCTTGGGAGAAGGCTGCCTCTTCCAAGTTTAGATATCTGCCAAGAGATGAGTATTCTAACATCAACTTTCTTATCTTAGTGTCTGCCTACACCTATAACCCCAGCTGCTGCTCCCTACAGTACCAGAGCCGGTGTGCATTCCAAGTGATGTCAGCGGATGTGACATAATTGACTGGAAGTCTGGCCTCTACAAGTTTCAGCACCGGACATCGTCATGAAGCAGTCAAACTGTCACATGGGTTCCCGATGAGGTCAAGTGACAAAACTTCCTCCTCTTAGAATGCACGCTGTCTACGGTAATTTAATGAGCAGCGGCATTTCCTACTGATAGTTTGGCTGGTCATACCGGGTGCCACATGAGACACTTTTAAATATAGAGACCTCCCTGAAGTGGTGGAATAATGGCAACAGCAATCTGAGCACTGCAAAAGGCACATACTGACCTGCTTATATTCATAAAGGGTCAACTGCAGCTGGTGAGTGAATACTATTTGAGGCCAGGTTAGGACCTCTAAAATAGAAAAATGTGTAAAAAAAGGTGGCCCTAGCAGGGTGGTGTAGTTTGGATGCCTACTGTACAAGATCTAATGCTGGCCCCTGAAAATGGATTTAAGCCCAATTGGACCCTCCGCATTTTTTTAATGGAATGCAGCCAGGCTGCATATACAGTAATACATTTGCTGTGCATTTTTACATTTTAGAACTACAGCAAGAGTTAGCAAACTGAAGAGTTGGACAATGACTCTCACACACAAGTGGCACCCATAGTCTGCAGCAGAATAGCACTCCCCCTCTGCACATTGCACGAAACAAGAGTGCTGCTCAGGGAGCTAGCTAGCTGTTGACTGAAGCATTGTGTAGGTGAGAGTCTTGGATCGCTTGAGAACCAGGACACTTATGTGAGAGCAGTAGTCTGATTCTCCAATTTGCTGCTACCATAGGCATTACTGTATATACAACCTTATTACTGTATATACCACCTTCAGTACCTTACCTTCAGTAAGTGATGCCACCCCACTCTGTGCTTATGCTTGTTCCTAATAATAATAAAAAATAATAATAATAATAATAATAATAATAATAATAATATTATATATATATATATATATATATATATATATATATATATATATATATATATATATATATATATATATATATATATATATATATATATATATATATATATATTATACACACACACATACAGTATATAAATGTAATTAAACCATCACCCCCAAAAGTGTACAACCACAGATGTATATTCAAATCCATATATATATATATATATATATATATATATATATATATATATATATATAAATACAACTTTATTAAATGTAATTGCAATTACAAGAGAACTTCTTAACACAGACCAAGAAAAGTTCCACCGCTGTGCAGACTCAGACCAAGTATTCTGTCTCCTACTGAAAGGCAGAGTATTGCTGACCACTCCAATGCTGGCCATACATGCACAGAATTTCGGCTGTTTGCAGACTAAACAATTTTCTTGATCATACATCACGGGACACAGGAGCTCATTACATAGTGGGTTATATAGTCACCTCTGGTGATTGGACACTGGTTAACCCCAATTAAGGGGGAGAATTCCTCCCCTATATAACCCCTCCCATATGGGAGGCACCTCAGTTTTTTCGCCAGTGTCTATGGTGGTTGGTCACGTAAAACATGTGCTATGAAAAAAGCTCTGTGCAGGTCCCAGCCGAAGAAACGAGGTTTGGCCTGTAAGTCCTCTCCTGTTGAAAGACTGGGCTCTGGGAAAACCAGACTTGGCATACTGTGAGCGCACAAAAGTTTCTGGCAGAGTCTTTTACAAGGTCCAGGTAGGAGGCTCTTCTGAGAAAGAGCCCCAGATAAACCTGAAGGTTGGCTAACACTGCCCGCCGTGATGGGTGAAGGCTGGAATTTGTCTGTTTCAGCAATTCCTGCGGCGAGGACAGGTAAGGGAAGTTAATCCTATATATAATTATATGATGGATTTCATCATTTTGAGTAGTTGCATGTCTTACCTGGTTTCCACCACTAGAGGAAGTAAGAGCAGCCTGATGCATACTTACATGCCTTTCAGTACACACGCTCAGTGAAGCCTGGTTCTCCAGAGGTCTCACGTCTCCACTGCAGTCCCTGCCACAACAAGGTAATACAGGGGTCCCTCGTAGTCTGGGGGTCCCACGCAGCTCTGATGAGACTCCTTTTCCCCCCCTGGATTCCGGCGGTCCTCGTGCACGCGCGCGGGCGCGCTCCCGGGCTAATGGAGGAGGGGGGAGTGTGGTTGTGAGCCGTGCACGTTGGTGTGCACGGTGCTGTACTGCGCAGGTGCCAGGTGGCAGTTTTAAAAGCCCAGGAGCGTCAGGGGACTGTAAGTGAGAGACACAGGAGCTGTGGGCAGTAAGAATCCCAGGGGATTGGATCCAGGCAAACCTTAGACACCTACTCAGCATCAGGTTGTGCAGTATTAAGTATATATATATGTTATTGTGAGACTTTTAGCACAACAGTGATTGCACTTTGTACTAGTACCTCTGCTTTGTAGCTTAGGACTATATCTCCTCGTAAGAGGGTCTCAGGGGGAGGTAACAAAGGCACTGGTAAATCACCGCCTAGGTCCAGGGGTTCTAAAAATGCCTGTAAGTTACCATCCCCCCCGCAAGACAGGAGCCAGCCTCACAGGACGAGTCAGTGCCCCTGTCAGGTTTTGCAGCCTCTCCTAATGTCCCAGCCCCGGTATATGTCACTGAGGACTCCCTTAGGGCTACATTGGAGGGTTTTGAAGGGAGAATCATGGATTTTATTTCTGCTTCCCTGAAAGATAGCAGAAAAAGGGGTAGATCCCCTCCCTCTGCTGAGATTCCTCTCTCAGATGATTCTTCTGACAATGAGGAGAGATCCCTATCTTGGCACAGGGATCTTGAGCAGTCGGAGGAATCAGAGGAAGAGGAGAGAGTCCCCTCCTCCCAGGCGCTCAGAAAACAGGTGCAGTATTATACTGAATTGGTGCGTACCACATTCAGAATGCCTGCTGCTGAAGTCGCTACGTCCTCTGTTTCTTCCCTAGGAGTCAGGAAAATCCCACAGACTGCTTTTTCCTTCCCAATTCATCCCTTAATGGATAAATTGATGTATGAGGATTGGGGACATCCCGATAAACTGTTTACTCCTCCTGAAAGGTTTTCTATGCTTTATCCTCTGGAGGAAAGTTTCACCAAGAAATGGGGGTCCCATCTGTCGATGCAGCTGTTTCTTGTGTGAATAAAAACCTGACCTGTCCGTTGGATAATGCTCAGGTATTTAAAGATCCAACTGATAAGAGGTTGGAAACATTATTAAAAGCCTCCTTTTCCATGACTGGCGCTGTAGGGCAACCTACAGTCGCAGCCATGGGGTTGTGTCAGTTCCTCAAGGAACAGGTTAAGCGGATGCTTGGCCTCCTTCCCAGTGAGGAAGTGGAGAATTATGCAGAAATACCTCAAATTCTGTGTTTCATGATTGATGCGATTTTGGATTCTGTCCAACAAGCATCTCGTTTATCTCTCCTGTTGGTACACATGCGAAGGGCCCTATGGCTAAAAAATTGGGCAGCTGAGCTATCGTGCAAGAAGCATTTGATTGGGTTCCTGTCTAAAGGGGAACGTCTGGAGAAGAATTAGACAAATTCGTCCAAAAAATTTCAGGGGGTAAATCTACTCTCCTTCCAGTCAAAAAGAGCAAACGTCCGTCATTTAGACGTTCTCTCTCTCCCGGAGCATCAAGCTCTAAGCAGTGGCGACGGCCTTCTCAACCCTCCTCTACAGGAAAGGCTCAGAGCCGGGCCCAAGGGCAGAAAAAGACTTGGGGGCGGAAGCCTGCAAGCAGAGCCTGAAAACTTCCTTGTGAAGGGGCGCCCCCGCTCGGCCGAGTGGGGGGAAGGCTTCGGCAGTTTGCGGAAGCCTGGCGGGAAGAGATCCGGGACAAGTGGGTGATCTCTTTGGTGTCTCTGGGCTACAAGCTAGAGTTTCAGGAGATTCCACCTTCTCGCTTTCTAAGGTCAAGGATCCCCAGGGATCCAGTAAAGCAAAAGCCGCTATTTCTGGCCTTGGATCACTTACTATCCCAAGGGGTGATAGTAGAAGTGGACCCAAAAGAACAGGGTTCAGGGTTTTACTCGAATCTCTTCACCGTTCCGAAGCCAAATGGAAGTGTCAGAACTATCCTGGATCTGAAGGATCTGAACCGGTCCTTCCGAATGCAGTCAATTCGCACTGTGGTCTCCTCCCTGCAAGGGGGAGAGTTTATGGCATCAATAGACATCAAGGATGCATATCTCCATGTGCCAATTTTTCCCACACACCAAAGGTATCTAAGGTTCGCGGTAGAGCGGCACCATTTTCAATTTGGGGCCTTGCCCTTCGGGCTCGCTACGGCCCCTCGAGTCTTCACAAAGATTCTGGACCCTCTCTTGGCAAACCTAAGAGCTCAGGGTATAGCCATCATGGCTTATCTAGACGACTTGCTTCTCATGGAGAAAACAGTAGCGTTCCTGAACCACAGTGTTTCCAGAACACTAGAACACCTGGAACGTCTAGGTTGGATTATAAACCTAGAAAAGTCGTCCCTACAGCCTGCTACCAGGTTGGAATACCTGGGTATGTTTATCGACACCGCTCAGGGCAAGGTGTTTTTTCCAAGGCCAAAAGCCTTGGCCATCGGGGATCTGGTGCGCCTAATTCTGAGCAGGAGATCTTCCCCCATTCGGTTATGCATGAGACTGTTAGGGAAAAAGGTTGCCTCCTTCGAGGCCATTCCATTTGCCCAGTTCCACTCAAGGCCTCTGCAAAGATGTATCCTTGCGGCCTGGAACAGGAAGCCCCAATCCTTGGATCTTCCTATGTGTCTATCCCCAGGGACACGCAGGAGTCTCGTCTGGTGGTTACAAACCGAGAATTTGCTGAAAGGCAAAACCTTTCTTCCTCTTCCATGGAAGGTTGTTACGACAGATGCCAGCCTGATAGGCTGGGGAGCAGTGTTAGAGGAGACATGCTCGCAGGGGAAATGGTCTGCGATCGAGAGGCTATTGCCCAAAAATGTCTTGGAGATCCGGGCAGTTTATATGGCTCTCATAAGGTGGTCTTCCAGACTACGGGGTCTCCCTGTTCGGGTTCAGTTCCGACAATGCCACAGCAGTGGCCTATATCAATCACCAGGGCGGTACCAGGAGTCTGGTAGCGCAAAAAGAGGTGAATCGCATACTTGTCTGGGCAGAAAAGCATGTTCCATGCCTTTCTGCAGTCTTCATTCCAGGAGTGGAAAATTAGCAAGCGGATTTTCTGAGCCGCCAGCAGTTGTGCCCAGGAGAATGGGCTCTGCACCCCGACGTGTTTTTGGACATATGTCGCAGGTGGGGTACTCCAGACATAGATCTGTTTGTGTCCAGGTTCAACAGAAAACTGGACAAATTTGTGTCAAGAACAAGAGATACACTTGCTCAGGGGTCAGTCTGACAGTTCCCTGGGATCAGTACAATCTGATTTATGCTTTCCCCCCGTACCCGCTTCTGTCGCGGTTCCTGGGAAGAGTCAAGAGGGAAACAAAGTCAGTCATGAAGTTGGCCGTAGGCCGGCCATGTATCCTCCCTCTCCGGCCAGATCTGCTCTCACAGGGTCCAATCTACCATCCTGCTTTACACAGTCTGAATTTGATGGTTTGGCTGCTGAGACCCACATTCTGAGAGACCATGGGCTTTCGGGCAAGTCCTTTCTACTCTGGTTAATGCCAGAATGCCGGCCTCCAGGCTTATTTACTACAAAATCTGGAGGGCATATGTTTCCTTGTGTGAACTCAGGGGATGGCATCCTAGAAAGTATGTCATTAGCAGGATCTTGGCCTTTCTCCGGTCAGGCCTAGAAATGAATTTGGCCGTAAGCACTATCAAGGTGCAGATTTCGGCCTTGTCAGTGTTTTTCAGAAGCTACTTGCATCGCATTCCCTGGTGCGGGCTTTCATCCAGGGGGCTATGCGGATAAGGCCCCCAGTCAAACCTCCGGTATGCCCATGGGATCTAAATTTGGTTCTCTCTGCTTTGCAGGGGCAACCTTTTGAACCTTTGAATCTGGCTTCATTAGTTCTTTTGACCAAAAAATTGGTTTTCTTGGTAGCCATTTCCACGGCTAGAAGAGTGTCAGAACTAGCAGCTCTCTCCAGCAAAGAGCCGTATCTAATTGTTCATAAGGACCGGGTGGTCATGCGCCCCAACAGGTCCTTTCTACCTAAGGTGGTTTCGGGATTCCATTTGAATCAAGATGTAATCCTACCATCCTTTTTTCCGGACCCACAGTCCGCAGAAGAAGAATCCTTGCACACTTTGGATGTGGTTAGGGCAATCAGTATCTATCTTCAAGCAACGGCTCAGATAAGGAAAACTGATTGCTTATTTATTTTGCCGGAAGGCCCTAGGAAAGGCCAGGCTGCATCAAAATCCACTCTCTCAAGGTGGATCAGACAGATTATTTCTCAGGCCTATAGTGTTAGAGGGAAAATCCCTCCTTTTAAAGTGAAAGTGCACTCTACTAGGGCTGTAAGTGCTTCTTGGGCAGTGCATCACCAGGACTCCCTGGCTCAGATCTGTAAGGCTGCAACTTGGTCATCAGTACACACATTCACCAGATTCTATCAGGTGGATGTCAGAGGGCAAGAGGATATCGCCTTTGGGCGCAGTGCACTGCAGGCTGCAGTTTAGGTCCTCCGGCCCATGGCAGTCTATAATTATGATCTGTGTCTCCCTCCCCTCAATCTGAGCATTGCTTTGGGACATCCCACTATGTAATGAGCTCCTGTGTCCCGTGATGTATGATCAAGAAAATAGGATTTTTATATACAGCTTACCTGTAAAATCCTTTTCTTGAGAGTACATCACGGGACACAGGGCTCCCGCCCCTCCTTGGTTTTACGTGGTTTCCTATTGCTTTGCTACAAAACTGAGGTGCCTCCCATATAGGAGGGGTTATATAGGGGAGGAATTCTCCTTAATTGGGGTTAACCAGTGTGCAATCACCAGAGGTGACTATATAACCCACTATGAAATGAGCTCATGTGTCCCGTGATGTACTCTCAAGAAAAAGGATTTTACAGGTAAGCTGTATATAAAAATCCTATTATTAGCCGGTTGAAAGCAAATTGGCCACTAACTGACAGAATAAACTTGTTTACTTGATCGTTTCCATGATCGAAGTGACCGTTGGATAACAATAAAAACATATATAAATTATACAAGACAGTATATTCTTATAATTTCAATTACAACATAGGTGTATACACTTTAGTTGAAACAGTAAAAGTTTCCGCTTCGGATCCATCAACATTAGCCGGACCCAAGGTCGAAATCGCCGGTAAAGTTGAATCCACCAACGGCACAATTGTCGAACGATCTTTCCGAAAGCGACCAGTGTCGGCCAAAATTCTGTGCGTGTATGGCCAGAGTAACTCTCATCGCTTGTTTATTTCACTGAAAACGCATAACTGATGCGTTTCGTCATAAGATGACTTTTTCAAGGGTCTGGGTCTTTAGATTTTTTGCATATACAACCTGACTGTACTATAGTAATTTATGAGGGGGCTTTAATTGGGCTTTTTTGATATGTTCTTTATGCTTTAAGAAAAAATACTATAACAAAAATCATAAACAAAGCTATTTCTCGATGTATGTGTTGACTGAAAAATACTTTCTTATATTTTCTAGGTGACCAAAATAAAAAATAAGACATCTGATGAAATAAGTGCAATACTGGATGAAGTCGGATTTTACAAGAAATCCCAGAAAGGTGAAGAGGTCCCAAAAGAATTCCAGCATTATCCCCTGAAAGCACCAAGGGATGAGCTGTGATATACGGACCATGGTATCTAGGAATCAGCTGTTATCTGCTCTGTAATGATAAATGTAACATTGCTATACATGTCAAAGCAGACGTATCCAAACATTTTGTAATAAATTATTTGAAATAATACACTGATTTTGCATATAATTATTTTGCTAATTAATATATTTTATTTCACTTTCAGGTGTAAACAGTCATTGATCTTTGTTCCAATATACAATTCAGGGTAAAACATATATACACACACACACAAACAATAAGCATGGGCACTTGTAATGAAAAGGTAGGGGTTAAAAAGAAGGGGGAAGGGGCACCCTCTTTGGGTGCAGGTCACCTCACCACTGCATTCAATGACCTTGTTTAAGCTTGTGCCACCATACATGCTATAGTATAGTCATTTGTATTCCCTTTGCTTGTCAGTAAAGACGAAAAACCTTTATTCTCCAGTTCATTGGGGAACTTCTCCTGGGCTTGGATGTTTGCAGGGAATTAGCAGGGCAAGCCCTGGAAGAGGCAAACTCCAGCATAAGATCAAATTGTACTCCAGCCATGCCAGGCTGGGTTACCCCTAGGGTCCCTTAAAGAGTTAGGTCTGTATGTGTCGCAAATAATTAGTTAATTAATGCTGCTGCCCAGGCACCCTGCTATACTACATTACCACAGAATACTTTGCATTATTATGGGTCCCAGAAAAGGACTTATAATGGGGCTAATCCTGATAGGCTAAACTGACAAGATGTCTTTGCAGTTTATTCAGATACACCATTCTTCAGTCATATGTCTTAGCATGGGCCCAATGTTAGTAAAATTAAACATGTACTGTAAATGGACAATTTTAGTTACATCATTCAGCTGAAAAATGGGAAATTGTTATTAAATACTTTTAGTAATTATCCTTTCTTGATTAACCCCATGGGAGCATTCAAATAGGTTGACTCAACCTTGACGCCTACCCCAGAGGACCCCTCTCCCCCTCTGGGATGGATCCTATATTACCATGGAGGTAATCATAAAAAGGAAAATGATGGTACGTAATTCATAACAATTCCCGGCTCTCCTGACTAACACCATGGCAGAGTTGGAAAAAACTAGCCACAAACAAGGATGGGAAGCAGAAAGAGTAAAGTTTCATTCACAGAAACTTTAAGGCCAAAAATTAGCAGTAGGGATGAGCTTTGAGTTCGAGGCTTGGGGACCTGGGTCCTGCCCCAGGGGACATGTATCAATGCAAAAAAAAGTTTTAAAAATGGCTATTTTTTCGGGAGCAGTGATTTTAATAATGCTTAAAGTGAAACAATAAAAGTGTAATATTCCTTTAAATTTCATACCTGGGGGTTGTCTATAGTATGCTTGTAAAGGGGCGCATGTTTCCCGTGCTTAGAACTGTCCCTGCACAAAGTGTCATTTCTGCAGGAAAAATAGTAATTTAAAATCACTTGTGGCTATAATGAATTGTCGGCTCCCCGTAATACAGAGAACAGACATTGAAAGTCATTGATTAAAAAAAAAAAAAAAGCGTGGGGTTCCCCCAAATTCAATTACCAGACCCTCCAGGTCTGGTATGGATTTTAAGGGGAACTCCACGCCCAATTTTTTTAAAAATGCCGTGGAGTTTCCCCTAAAAATCCATACCAGACCCTTTATCTGAGCACGCAACCTGGCAGGCAGCAGGAAAAGATGGGGGATGAGAGAGCGCCCCCCCCCCTCCTGGACCGTACCAGGCCACATGCCCTCAACATTGGGAGGATGCTTTGGGGGTCTGTGACCCCTTAAAGCACCTTGTCTCCATGTTGATGAGGACAAGGGCCTCATCCCCACAACCCTGGCCGGTGGTTGTGGTGGTCTGCGGGCAGGGGGCTTATCAGAATCTGGATGCCCCCTTTAAAAAGGGGACCCCCAGATCCTGACCCCCCCTGTTTGAAATGGTAAGGGGGTACAAAAGTACCCCTACCATTTCACAATGAAAGTGTAAAAGAATGTTAAAAAAGACACACACACCGTTGCAAAAGACCTTCATTAAAAAAATAAGAATAAAGATTCCAGCGGTGGTAATCCACTCTTGCTATCCAGCGATGGATGATCATCTCTCTGGGGTCCAGTGATGGCTGATCTGATCCAGCGATGGGTGATCTCTCCCTCCAGCAGAGCGCATCCATCCTCTGTCTCCACTGGCAGAGACACTGTAGGGATCCCGGCAGCCTGACATTTCTTATATGAGGAGGGCAGGGCCACCTGTCACCTGACCCGTCCCCTATCTGACGCAAGTGGGAAAGCCTGGCTTCCCCAATGATGTGTGGGTGACCCGGCCCTCCTCTGACATAATGGAAACCTGCGTTACATGTCTCCTGGGGCAGGACTCAGGTCCCCCAACACTGTTTAGGACAATAACTTGCATATTAGCCTTTAAAATTAGCACTTTAGATTTTGAACATTTGAGTCCCATAGACTTTAATAGGGTTCTAAAGTTCACACGAAGTTTAGGTCTGTTCGCAGGTTCTGGTGCGAGCCAAACCGAGGGGTGTTCGGCTCATCCTTAATTAGCAGGATAAGGATGCTAGCTTCACTCCATGGTGAGCCATAAAAAGGTATCACGTACCTTGTAGCAGAGCCTGAAATGATGAAGAAGGCCTCTCTTACACCTCTGACTCGGGGCCCCTAGTAGTGTGAACAAAAGGCGCAGGAGTGCAGAGTGGCACAAGTGACTGTAGGTCTTGCCAGTAGTAGAGCTGGTATCCACGCCAGGCAGGAGAGGTCATCAGTAGTCTTCAGTGAAGCAGGCGGGCTGGTAGACAGCTGGTGAATGGCAGACTGAAGCAGGCCAGTACTGGCGGTAGCAGGCAGGGGAGGCATACACTGGTAGCAGACTATAGAACAGCAGGCACAGCAGAATATGTCAGGAAGCAGAGTCAGGCAAGCTGGTTCATACTCTGGTAGGATGGAATTATGGGCCGTTCGTGCCAAATTTGAGTGGCGTGTCACGGCCCATAATTCACTGCGGTAACGCAGTGCATTGCTGGCTGATGATTGGCCAAGCATTCACTATGACGCACATGCTTGGCCAATCACAGCGCCATCTGTCTAGCGAGCTGTAATTAGCCAAAGCTCAGGGGGTTTAGTACACGCCCCACACTATATAAGGCTGCCTGGAAGTCGGCCTTGTGTAGTGTGTTCCGGCGTGGTGATAGAGAGAGAAAGAGAGATAGTGTGATTTCATTTAATTTGAGTTAGATAGAGCAGGCAGGAGGCTAGTCAGTTAGCTGCAGTCAGTGTATATTGTGTGTATATATATATGCATCCTAAGTGTTGTATATATATATATATATATATATATATATATATATATATATATATATATGTGTGTATATATATATACATATACATATACATACACACACATACACACACACTGTATTCAGTTTAGCTATATTTGTTCCTGTGTACTGTGTCCTTTGCACAGTGTGCACCTAAAGCTACCCCAATTGCTGGTGTTCTGCTGATCCTATCCACAGGCAGCTGTAGTAATTACAGTTGGTGTATTGTGTCATCTGCACAGTCTGCACCTAAAGCTACCCCAATTGATGGTGTTCTTCTGATCCTATACGACAGGCAGCTGCAGTAATTACAGTTGGTGTATTGTGTCATCTGCACAGTGTGCACCTAAAGCTACCCCTATTGTTGGTGTTCTGCTGATCCTATCCGCAGGCAGCTGTAGTAATTACAGTTGGTGTATTGTGTCATCTGTGCAGTGTGTACCTAAAGCTACCCCAATTGCTGGTGTTCTTCTGATCCTATACCACAGGCAGGCAGCTGCAGTAATTACAGTTGGTGTACTGTGTCATCTGTACAGTGGGCACCTAAAGCTACCCTAATTGCTGGCGTTCTTCTGATCCTATACCACAGGCAGCTGCAGTAATTACAGTTTGTGTACTGTGTACTCTGCACAGTGTGCACATAAAGCTACCCTGATTCCTGGGGTTCTCATTCTAATAATACTACAGACAGGCAGTTGATTCTGCTAGCTGCAGTATAATCAGTATATACATCCCAGCTTTGTGCAGCTACATCTCCCTGCAGGCCATTAGTATGTCTGGAAGGCCAACAAGGAGAGGCAGACAGTCACGAGCCAATAAAAGAGGGCAAGCAGGCTCTGTGTCTAGAGGCAACAGTGTTGGTAATGAACACGTTGCATCCTCATCAACACGTGGCCATGGGACACACTTGTCCTTTTTTTTTACAGCTGGCTGCGTTGAGCCACAACATGCCAAAGACTTGGTAGAGCGGATGACCAAGCCGTCCTCATCCTCTCTCACCCAGGCTCAGGATACTGGCAAAGCAGCTGCCAACGCGGCCTCTTCCCTCGGTTCAATGGCATCAGTCACTCTTTCCCTAGCCCCAACATTTCCTACTGAAGAGTCCCCCAAACTGATTGGAGCACGGTGTTGGGTACATGCTCCAGGAGAATGCCCAGCGTTTTGAAGGCTCTGATGATGATACCCAGGTAGAGGAAGGCAGTAACGTGAGCCTAGAGAGAGGGGGTGCCCAAGAAGGACAGCAATGTGGCAGTCATGTTCCCCCAACTGAAGCATACTGCCAGGTTTGCTCCAGTGATGAGGAGGGAGGGGATGATGAGGTCACTGACTCCACGTGGGTGCCTGATAGGGAGGAGGAGGAGGCACATCTCCAACGAGGCAGGATGCCCTCCAGGGGCCAGCTTAAGGGCAGCATACCGACTGCATCACACCACAGAGCTCTGCATGTGCAGGGCGCTGCCTCCAAAATCTCTTTGGTGTGAGCCTTTTTTGAGACAAGTGCATCAGATTGCACCGCTGCTATTTGCAACATATGGCTCAAGCGTATCTTGCATATCCAAAAAAATCAGCCACTTTGGCACCACATGCTTGACCAGACCAGGGGCGTACCTAGAGCATTTGGCACCCGGGGCGGAACCTATATCTGGCACCCCCACCCCCCACCATAAAATGTAAAAACACCCACCGTGTCCCCTGCATACCTCTGCATCCTTCAATATCTTTTTGTCACTACTGTGTACCCCCCCTCGCCACAACTGCACCTCTGGACCCCTTTAAATTACACAGCACCCTGCACCTCTGGACCCCTTTACATTACACAGGACCTTGCACCTAAGGACCTCTTTACATTACACAGCAGCCTACACCTCTGGACCCCTTTACATTACACAGCAGCCTACACCTCTGGACCCCTTTACATTACACAGCACCCTGTACCTCTGGACCCCTTTACATTACACAGCACCCTGTACCTCTGGACCCCTTTACATTACACAGGACCTTGCACCTAAGGACCTCTTTACATTACACAGCAGCCTGCACCTCTGGACCCCTTTACATTACACAGCTCTTGTACCTCTGGACCCCTTTAAATAACATAGCACCCTGAACCTCCTGACCCCTTCACATTACACAGCACTCTGCACCTCTGGACCCCTTTACATTACACAGGACCTTGCGCCTAAGGACCTCTTTACATTACACAGCACCCTGCACCTCTGGACCCCTTTACATTAGACAGGACCTTGCACCTAAGGACCTCTTTACATTACACAGCAGCCTGCACCTCTGAACCCCTTTACATTACACAGCTCTTGTACCTCTGGACCCCTTTACATAACATAGCACCCTGAACCTCCTGACCCCTTTACATTACACAGCCCTTGTACCTATGGATCCCTTTACATTACACAGCACCCTGAACCTCTGCACCCCTTTACATTACACAGCCCCTCACAGCTCTGGACCCTCTGCATGTTACACAGATCCCCTACAGTGCAGACCCCCCTCCCTACCATACAGACCCCCATCTACAGTGTAGACCCCCCTACAGTACAGAATCCTCCCCTACAGTGCAGACCCTCCTACAGTACAGACCCCTCCACCCTATAGCGCAGACCCCCCCCCTACAGTGCAGACCCTCCTACAGTACAGACCCCTCCCCCTACAGCGCAGACCTCCCTACAGTACAGAATCCTCACCTACAGTACAGACCCCCCTACAGTGCCGAATCTTCCCCTACAGTACAGACCCCCCCCCTACAGTGCAGGACCCCTTCTACAGTGCAGGACCCCTTCTACAGTGCAGGACCCCCCCTACAGTGCAGACCCCCTTCTACAGTGCAGACCCCCCCTACAGTGCAGACCCCCCTACAGTAAAGAACCCCCACAGTAAAGAACCCCCCTACAGTGCACAGCCTCCCCTAAGGACCCATAGTGTACCTCGAGCCCAAGGCAGCGGCATTGCAGGGGGGAGGTGTGGGCAGCACCCGAGTGGAGTGTCACCTGTCGGCTCAGTGATCCGGGACCCGGCGCAATAATCCCCTTCTCTCTGTGGTCACGTGACTCACGTCGCACCGTTCTGATCAGTCTCAGGCAGCCGCTGTCACTCACAGCCGAGCAGAGTGAAGCCGCCTCCCCCTCCTTGTCTACACAGTGCTGTGCATGGAGGAGGGGGAGGCGGCTTCACTCTGCTCGGCTGTGAGTGACAGCCGCTGCCCGAGACTGATCAGAACGGCCGTGCGACGCGACCACAGAGACAAGGGGATTATTGTGCCGGGTCACTGAGCCGGCTAATGTCACTCCACTCGGGTGCTGCTAGCACCACCCCCCCCCCCCCCCCCGCAATGCCGCCCACTGCCAGTGCCTCGGGCTCTCTCTGTGTGGGCTGCGAACCCGAGGCACGGCGCTGTCTGACACTTCAGTTGCGGGGGGGGGCGCTGGCCTGACACCCCCCCCAGTGTGTGGCACCCGGGGCGGCCCGCCCCCCGCTTAGTACACGCCCCTGGACCAGACATATGTTGACCTGCCATGCAGTTCATTGGCAAGCGTACCTAAAAGACCCACACCAAAGAACAAAGTGGACCTCTCCTTGCTCCTAATCAGCTGGGATCTCCAACCCCACTATACCTTCAGTCCTCTCTGAAACCTGCACTGAGAGGAATGAAGGTGTAGAATTAGGTGTGTTACAGCCCAGTACTTGCGGGCAATTTGCTATCGGTACACGATGTCCAATTGTACCAGGCAAATTTCCCTGCCCCAGCTGCTGCACTACCGAAAGAAGTTCACTCCCAGCCATCCACATGCCCAGCTGTTGAATGCTAGCTTGGCTAAATTGCTAGCACTTCAACTGCTGCCTTTACAGTTGGTAGACTCTGTCCCCTTCGGTGAGTTGTGGAATGTGCGGTTCCTCAGTGGCAGGTTCCCAAACGCCACTTTTTCGCATGGAAGGCAATTCTGGCTCTCTACCGGCATGTGGAAGGCAATGTCTTTGCCTCGCTGGACAGGGTGGTCAGCGGTAAGGTGCATATTACCGCTGACTCATGGTCCAGTAGGCATGGACAAGGACGTTAACTATCTTTCATGATGCATTGAGTGATTCTGCTAGCAGCTGGAAAGGATGCAGGACAAGGTGCAGTAGTGTTGGAGGTTGTTGCGCCACCAGCTGGAAAGGATGCAGGACAAGGTGCAGTAGTGGTGGAGGTTGTTGCGCCACCACGCCTGCAAAATGCTACTACTGGTGATTCTGACACACCTCTCTCCTCCACCCCTCTTCTTCCTCAATGGCCTCTTCCTGTGCTTTGTCCTCGGAACCAGTGGTGCTCCATAGGCGTTCAAGGGGCTATGCAAGTACACAGGCAAAAAGATGCCATGCGGTTCTTGCGCTGGTGTGCTTGGGAGACAGGAGCCACACTGGGGCAGAGATTCTGTCTGCTCTGCAGGGGCCATGCTGCAGCGGCTGCACATGCAGCAGAGGGCCATTAATGAATACCTGTGCAACTATGGCACCAGGACAGGGTCAGGGGAGCTTGTTTTTTTCCCCATGCCAGTGGGCCATGATCAGGGAGAGGCATGTCCCCATTTGAGGAGGCCACGAGGATAGTGAGCAGTGACAGTGCATGCATCAGAGCAATTTTGTTAGCCTGAACAATTTTTGGCCAGAAAATTTGATAAGGGGGGCTAACCTGTCCTTATGTACCACCTAATATCTTATTTTGATGTGGAATATCTCTGAAATTATGAGATCCAACATTAAAACCACTTGATCTTACCAGATCTACCAAATATCTATTAGCCTGGATCATTTTTGGCCAGAAAATTTGATAAGGGGGGAGAGCCCCCCTCATTAATCACTTAATAGGAGGCTGTATATTGCCCATCCCACAGCAGCCCACTGACACTCTTAGGTGATCCTGGGACAGGCAGAACCCACCCCCAGACTCCTCCTGTTTGTGGGCAAAACAAATCGCTTTGCCCAGAACCAAAATGGCGCCCAGAGCTTCCATCAGCCAGTGCTCATGTGCGGACCGGGCGCAGCCCTGTGACATCATCGGGAGCACCCTAGGCCGGTAAATATGGTGCTGGGCGGCCACCCCACGCCTATAGGGATACCCTGACACCTACTGCATGGTGCGGCCCGCTCCTCACTCACCTGAAACTTACCTAAAGCCAAATAAGAAGGAAGAGCAGAAACTGAATAAAATAGGTAAAGTCATAGCCTAACGGACAAGGAAGCCCCTAGAAAAGGAAATGACAGGCTGCCCCCCCCCCCCCCCAAAGCTCCGGAACCAAGTCATGCTGAATGGCAGATTTCATTCCTAAAGAGGAAACACTGCAGGGACCCATCAAGACCACACAGACGAGGGTCTCTCAGGCTTATTAGTGCAATGTTAGCAGCCCAAGCACTGAGACTACACACAGGGAGAGGCTTGAACCCAGCCGGTTACTGCTCAGCGGCAGGGTAGGGGACATAAAATTCCTTACTTCATCACTGGTGCATGGAGGTATGAGGAAAAAAAAGGAAGAATGGCGTGGCGGCTAACCATGCCTTCATTTATGCTATTCACTGGTCCTGAGGCAGTGGCCAAGAAGCGGAGCGCTATCAATAGTATGCTGCCATGGTTTGGCGTCAGGAAAAGCACTTGATCTTACCAGATCTAACCAATATCTATTAGCCTGAATAATTTTTGGCCAGAAAATTTGATAAGGGGGGCTAACCCATCCTTATGTACCACCTAATATCTCTATTTTGATGTGGAATATCTCAGAAATTTTGTGATATCTAACATTAAAACCACTTGATCTTACTGGATCTAATGAATATCTATTAGCCTGAATGATTTTTGGCCAGAAAATTTGATAAGGGGGGGGGGGGCAGCCCCCCTCATTAATCACTTAATAAGTCTCTAATTATGTGATATCTAACACGTTAAAACCACTTGATCTTGCTGCATCTAACAAATAGCTTCCAAAATAGCTGTTTGGTCAATTTTTTGATAAGGAAATAACTTAATATTGCTTCTTCTGTGTGAGATCTAATGTAAACAATGGTTGATCTAACAAACGGCAGAGGTCTTTTTTTTTTTTGAGTTTTACCAGGATTATTTTGACATGGAAGTAGCAGTTGGCTAATCCCTCTAGTGCAGCATGCCCCTGGAAATCCCATTAAGACTTTACAATTAGGAGAGCCTGGAATTAAACCTGCTGTGTGATCAGAACAGAATGACAAGCATGGTGTGAGCAGTAACTATGTCTCTACATACCCCTCTGCCAAGCAATGTTCGCCAGGGCCTTGTCAGTATCAGTGGATCTTTATTTATTCAAAACAAAACCACGGATTGTGGGGAACACAGACCATATCACACAGGTAACAAATGTATTTTTAGGTTTTATTAACTACATATAGGACTGTTATAGTTTACAGCTCTACAAGCTCTCTGCACACGTTACAATCTGAGGCTGGGTTCACACATATGCGGCTGCCATTTCAGTGCAGCAGTGCGTTGGGGTTCTGTTCACCTGCTCATTCAGGTGCTTTTACCTGAAATCGCACTTGAACGGGACCAAAATTTGCGCAGGACCCTTTTTAAAACCTCACCGCAGCTGCCCCCCACGTGTGAACCGGCTCCATTGAAAGCCGATCCAATTCACGTTATGTTAAAAACGCATCCAATTCGCATATATGTCAACTGTGCCCGATTTGACATTCTCCTTTAAATCTACCAACAAGTATGTAATGCAAGGGCCTGCCCGATTGAATAGTTTTGTAGGTACATATATTACATAGGTTTGGTAGATCTAAGGTTGATTGTGCAGAGATTGCATGGTTAGGTTATAATGTTTAAGGTGAGCCTTGCATACAACCATGAACTAGAAGAATTCTAGTTACCTGATTGTCATAATGATCCTCTTGTTTCCAAATTCTGAACCATGGAGTGAGAACTAGCATATAGATAAGGAAAGCTGACATTTTTCTGTCTCTCCTGATTTTCATACTAAGTGACCCAACACACTGAGGCTAATGAGTCAGCATAGCAATTAGGCATTTAGCCTTTTTCACAAGGAAATCAGCAATTGCAGCTCCTGTATTTGTCTAATGATAGAATTACTTTAAAGGGCCAGTAGAGGGAAAAATATTGTGTTCTTTTAACTGTATTGGGATCATACCTGCAATTATATGAACATGGATATGGAAAGAGTTTCCCAATTGTCAAAATGCCAAAATGACTGAAAGGACTAACATTAACCACTTACAGACTGGAAGATTTTCCTGACAATTGCGCAGTCGTGCGACGCTGTACCCAAACAAAATTTACACCCTTTTTTCCCCACAAATAGAGCTTTCTTTTGGTGGTATTTAATCACCTCTGTGATTTTTATTTTTTTTCACTATCAAAAAAAAAAAAAGAGCAACAATTTTGAAAAAAAAAAAAAAAAACTACTTTTTTTGCTATAATAAATATCCCCAAAAATGTTATTTAAAAAAAAAAAACTAATTTCTTCATCAGTTTAGGCCACTATATATTCTTCTAAAAATTGCAATAACCATATATTGATTGGTTCGTGCAAAAGTTCTAGCGTCTACAAACTATGGGAAAGATTTATGACATTTTTATTATTTTTAGTAGTAATGGCAGTGATCTGTGACATTGCGGCGGAGAGATCGGACAGTTTTGTCACATTTTTGGGACCTTTGATATTTATACAGCGATAAAATGCACTGATTACTGTGTAAATATGACTATGAGGGAAGGGGTTAACACTAGGGGGCGATCAAGTGGTTCCCTCATGAGTGTTTCTTACTGTGGGGGGAATGGACTGACTGGGGGAAGAGTCATATCGCTGTTCCTACTTACTAGGAACAAATGATCTGTCTCCTCTTCCCTGACAGAACAGGGATTTTGTGTTTACACAAATGGCACGATTGCGCCCGCCGGCCACGCAAATTGGGTCCCCTGCCATGCAGCGGGCATGCTGCTCCGGCAGCTCTTAAAGGGGACAATGTACCCATACGTTATTTGCCGACGTATATTGGGGTGAGCCAGTCGGCAAGTGGTTAATGAAAGCTGCAGGGCAGGGACACTGAGGTGGAGATTTACAAAAATTGGTGTGCATTGAATCTGGTGCAGCTGTACATAGAAATCAATCCGTTTCTAACTTCAGCTTCTTCCCGGCCATATGCATATATGAAGGTGGGTGGATCTTTCTTTGTCCTGGGAGCGCGCCACACAGTGCGCTCCCAGCACAGAGACCATATTAAAGATCGAGACCCAGGATTCCCGGGTTCTGGGTCACCTGATCCCTGCGATAGCCTCTGATTGGCTATTACAGTGACCCGTCACTGTGAACCTGTACCTGTGTTTACTTCCTTAAGATACATTGTAATATATATATAGTGCAATAAAAAAGAAAGAATACAAATTAGGAAAAAAATAAGATCAAGGTTTGCCAGTGTTAGGGTCAAGGTTCGGGGTCAAAGATTATGGTCAGCATATTTTGGGTAGAATTAGAAAAATAAACATTTTTAAAATTAGTATCAGTGTCAGTGTGTTTTAGGCAGAATAAAAAAAATGCAAAGAACTCACCATTTACCACCAAATGTAAGTCCAATTTGTCCTAAAAAAAAAAAAAAAAAAAAAAGTCATGTTCCACCTGGATACACAAAATAGTTGTGATGACATGTACAGATTGACTAACACATGTCAAAGTTGCAAAATTGTGCTTAGGCATTAACATTTGTTTTACCCTTAGGCGAGAAGGGTAGCTTTGACAGTGAACCTAGAAGCTGATTGGTTACTCACAGGTTTTAGTAAATCTCCCCCTACGGCTGGGGAGGAAAGCCTTACCAGCCTACAGTAAGTATAGGCCTGGCCTGGCATTGTTTACAAGCTGTTGAGTTTTGGTGGCCCAAGGAAACTCAAACATGTAATAGGCCTGTGGATACTGTTTGTCACCATCCAAAAAGTGCATGCATCTGGCAGAACACTATTCTTCAGGTCCATGAGAACATAAACATAGGATTTTTGTTTTTTTTAATAAAAGCAGACTTACCTTTTAAATGAAAGGGGCCATAGGGAAATGCAATATCTGACAAATTCTGTTTATTACATTTCTTACATTTTGTGTATTCCTATAGGCCATGAAGTAATGTCAAGTGTTCCCCTCCAGATGGCTTTATATTTCAATGTATTCTTCTTTCCCTTCTGGTTCATATCTGAGCTTATCATGTTGGAACTTAAGGTCAGTAAGAACTGGACTTTTTGCTTTTTTCCTTGTACATTGTAATAAGTGTACCCCTCTTTTTTGGGGGAGGGGGTGGAGAAATAGCCTTCCCCAAACAGGATATTGCAGTAGGTAAATAAGAGAACCAGAACCTTTCCTATATGGTAGAGTGGGTTTGTGTCAGAAACCATGAATCAGACCGAGACAGAAGTACAATTAAATCACACTTGCTTATTAATAAAAATAAAAAGATAAATAGAAAAAGCGCAGCCAAAGCATAGCCAGAGTCCAGTAACCGGATAGAGTAGTCAGCCAGGCCAGAGCTCAATAACCAGATCGGGTAATCAGACAGGCCAGAAGTCAGGTATCCAAGTAGAGCAAAGGAAGAGGCGCCTCTGGGTGTAGAGATAACATACACTTTAATTAAAAAAACGCATTTAATACAGGCAACTCGCATTTTGTATGTGGTCTATGAGCATTCAGTCACTTTAAAAGCTGAGCATGGATGTGGTCATCTAGTAGTCCGTCAAGCTGAGGCACTGTAGCTGCTAGTGGCCAGGAAGTGGCACAGACGCAGAGAGAGATGACATCATGAGGTGGGTGCGACTGGTTTCGTGAGCGTACAGGCTGAGGTTGTTTGACAGCCGCGCTCCTTCATCAAGCCGTTTCTGTCCTTCACTGATGGCAGCCCTGGATATGGAGCTCCTGGTTTTTAATGCTTTCCTTTGTTCTACTGGACAGTAGCTTTTATATTTATAACCATACGGATCTTTACATAATATGGACTCTCATTCATTTAATTGGATTTTTGGTTTCAATTGGTGAGAGACTGGTGGACATTGGGAAAATCTTTGACCCTGTTTTTGCGCATTTACTTGTGTATTATCCAAGTAGAGCAACAGCAAGCACAATAAGGAGCCAGAAGGGATGTCAGCAAGCCAGTCTTTAAACAAAGCCGCAGGAGATGGTTTCTTGTGATGTGACCAAGGCGAAGGCAGAGGTGAAGTGAGCTGGACAGCTTTAAGTAGGCAGGTCAGACAAGCATGATCAGGAACAGCTGGTAACTATGGAGAGAGATGAGAGCTGGCAATTAGCCGACAGCTGAGCAGCCAGCCCAGAGAAGAAAGGGCTAAGCCAGCCCTGACAGTTTGATAATAAAGTTGGCATTGCCTCCACTTAGGACAGAGATTCTGTAAACAGAGAGGGTTCCCTTCCTGGAGGCAGGAGGTGCATATATGATATATTTATAGCCCTTTACAAATCCAAACAGTGGAGGGCAGCAGAGCCCTACAGAAGTATAGTACAGTGTCCCCACTTTTGGGAGTCCGGGCCCGCGGCGAATTACGTCACAGCTCGGCTCCCTCCTCCTCCTTCCCCCATCGCCGAGCCAGTAGGAGAGCGCAGGGGTGCCTCGCGCATGCGCAGTAGGGACCCAGCGTGAAGCCGTAGTGCTACACTGCCGGGCTCTATTACCCACAATGGCAGCAGCAGCACCGGACAGCTGATGGAAACATCAGCTGCAGTGCCAACAGCGCTGGACTCCAGGACAGGTAAGTGTCCTATTATTAAAAGTCAAAAATCTAAAAGTTTTGGAGGTACTATAGGTATTTTAATTTGATATAGCCAACATCCCAATGTTATAGAAAATCTACCAACAAGAAAACCCCTCAAAATGGCAGGACTTTTTAGGCATAAACTGTGAGACTTGCAACACATGTTTAAAAAAGTTATACAATCATTTTATTATACCAAAAATCAACAAAAAAAGAAAAAAAAATGCACGAAAAAATACAGAAATATAAAATGTTCCAACATCAAATGGAATAAATTCTTTCAATGTACAAATATGCCCCAATTACAACAGCATCATCTATACATATTCAATTATGCTAGTATTCTGCACATGATATATCCTACGCGTTACGGAGATTCTCTCCTTCTTCAGGGATCCATCATTTTTTGCAACTCTTATTCAGAGATTTGATCTACAATAATAAACATAGATACATATGTACATGTGTAAAGGCAGAAAGAAAAGGGGAGAAAAAAAAAACCTTTATACTCACACATAAAATATATAGATTCAATGTAGTTCTACACCTCCAGGTACCTCTAGATATATCTACCAGGAGGGCTCCACCATAAGGCCCAACACGAGGGGCAAAAAGAAGGACAATAGACGCCCCTCTTCTCAAAGTCACAAAAGTCGCATCGAACGCTGTGTGGAATTGTGAGAAACATGCATGGTCCCGGGGTCCCCCACAAAGATACGAACCGGGATCGCATGGACATTAGAGTCTACATATGGAGAGAAGGGGAAAACAGGAAGGTAGATGAGCATACCCAGAGAGGAGTTGGACCGTGTACCATAGTGCACGAGCCCCCTTAATCCCAGTAAATGTGTCTCTTACATAAATATGGGCATGTCTCCCTTTACCTTGTATTTCGAAGTCTGTCCATTCTGTATCAAAGGCAGAAGGAGTAATGCAGTATGTGAGCCCACCACAAGTTGAAAGCACCACCTCTGGAGACGCCCCTATTTGTTCCTGAAACAAAGAGCTAGAGATAGTGCTACTAATGGTGTAGACCCACCACACTTATAGCCTCATCGAAAAAAACCTCACCTATCATGGGGGGCCATTAATTATTTAAAGTTCAAAAACAGCTTACCTCCAAAATCTTGCCATTCAGGCCCACTGCTGAAAGGAGTGGATGGAATCAGGCAGAGAAGAGCCCTCCTACATGCACTGTGCTTGGCTTTCACTCACTTGTCCTCTGTTTGTGCTGTTCAATGGCTCATTTAAATATCCCACCCGTGACCGGATGTGCAAGATGGAGTGAGTGAGAGATGTGAGACGCCGTGTGTGACTCTCTCCCAGACCCCCATGACGAGAGCGTGGAGCGCTTAGTGCTACGGCCGGACGCAGCGTGAGGTGGGCTGGAGCTGTTCATTGAAGCTGGACGGGAGGAGGAGTGACAGCGCATCACTGTACTATCGTGCCGAGCCCTCGGAGATCCACGCTTACTTCCGGGTCCCGAACCCCAGCGAATACGGCCGAAGAAGCACGAGTACCCCCGACCAAGCCGAACGCTTTTGAACCCTGCCGCATACAGTGGACACCAAGAGGCCCTCCCGCTCTCCAGTAAGCCGCGATAGGAGGAAGGAGGTAAGCGGCAGGATTGCGGGGGGGGGGGAAGAAGTCGGAGGTGTGAGGGGCATAGCAGGCGGAGGTCTGGCAGAGCAAGTTGTGGACATAGCGATGCCTGAGAACTGGTAACAAGTAAACAAGAGGGCGTTGGCCGGGGGTGAGAAGGACTTATAGCTCTTGTTCTCTGGAACTCATTGCTTCGTTTTGTGCTCTAAGACGAACGAATGATAACCCAGGTAGTATAAGCAAAGAAGTACCTGCTGTAAAAACGAACGTCTGTAAGCAGCGAACCAGGAAGTCTGTGATATTTGAATTGAGTGCTTGTGGACTGACTGGCTATAAGACAAGATCAGTATCGCATTAATTGATTAACTGAGGGATGGTGGCTGCTCTAAAAATCAACTGGTTGAACGGTATTTGAACTAAGTGCGTGCAAATAAATGTCTGCTGTGAAGCATTAAAACAGGAAGTTTTGGTGATACATGAAGTGAATACTGGAGAACTGGTTATAAGATACGGCTAATATTGCACTAAGCGATCAACTGAGCGAGGGGCGGCTGGGTTAAAAAGTTAAAAATATATTAAAATACGATATATCCAGGACTGTTCTGTGGAAAGGGGCGAGAAAAGGAAAGTAAGATGCAGCACCTGCGCTCTGCAAAGGAAAGAGGGGAAAAAAGTTCGCAACAGTCTACCACAGCAGCTAAATTAGAACAATTTGCTCATAACCCTGCACAGTCATCGCAGACCCCTCCAAAAAAAGGGCAGACAAAGGGGCAGCATGGAGAAATGTCTGAAAGGAAAAGCATGGGTCAGTCGAACATTAACATTAATACGCAGGCTGGAGCAGTGGCCAAATGTTCAGTTAATAAAAAAGCGGGTGCAGGGGAACAGAATATGGAGATCACAACGGGTGACTCTCCTCCGTTAGAAAAAGAGCCAACAATTAAGGACGTGTTATTGGCCGTAAACGCATGTAACATCTCACTGAAAGAACTCTGTAATCAAATGAAGGGAGTGAAGGAAGATCTAATGGTGGTAAGGCAAGACCTACAGAAAGTGGTGGAAAGGACGACAGAACTTGAGTTAAGGACTAGCAGATTAGAAGACGATACAACATTCCTAATTAAAGAAATAGAAAACCTGAAGGAGCAGTTCGGCGGATATAGAACAAGAATGGACGAAATGGAAAATAGGCTCAGGAGGGACAATGTGCGAGTAGTGGGGCTTCCGGAAAAAAGTGAGGGTGTAAACCCTGCTGAATTTATGGAGCATCTTCTGGTTGAACTGTTTGGGAGGGATGTTTTTTCAACAGCGTTCTCAATAGAGAGGGCGCATAGGGTACCCTTTAGAGCACCATTGGAGGGGGGCCGTCCTAGGCCATTATTAATGAAATTACTGAACTATAAAGATAAAGTGGTATTATTACGGAAGGCAAGGGAAATGGGGAATGTATTGTATAAGGGTGTTAGAATTTCATTATATTCTGATTTTTCCCCAGAACTTCAGAGAAAAAGGGTAGAGTTCCTCCAGGTGAAACGCAGGTTACAGAAGCTCAGGGTGCCGTATGCTCTTCTTTATCCTGCAAAGCTACGGATTAATGCACTAGGGCATACTCAGGTTTTTTGTTCCCCAATGGAAGTGGAAAAATGGATAGAAGAAAATAAAGAAAAGTTGTAGTTGTTGGGGTTTCTAGTACTGAGTGGGATGGGAAAGATAGAAAGAGAGGGGGGGATGAAGTATGTGTGTTCTTGGTTTTTTTTTTTTTTTTTTTTTTTTTTTTGTGTGTGTGCTGTCTGTGTCTGTATGGGAGGGGGGTTGGGAGGGAGGTAATACACGGCGAGCGCACTAGGTGAGGGTGGTAAATAGGTTATGAAGAGAGTGGTATAAGGTCACTAATAGCCCCTAGGGTAACACCTAGGAAGGTGGGGGAGGGGCGGGAGGGAGGTAGAAAGGGGGGAGAGGGGGTGGGTGTAGTAGGGAAAATAGGGGGGAGGTTGAAGGGGAAAAAAAAAAAAAATAATATATGTATGCACTAATAAATGGAGTACAGGAAATAACTCAAAGCAAAAAAGGACACAAACTGGGGGGTGGTAAAACTTGGGGTGGTAAAAAACAAGGAAAATATATTGGTCACAAGGGGGAAAATGGTAATAAACAATTATATAGTATAATTTATATCCAAAGACACATAATATACGAGTTAATGGTGACGCCTAATAAATTTGTTATTATACAAGGGAGTAATATTTGGGGAGTGCGGTATAAGGTAATAAAAGAAGTTAGAGGGGAGTTGGTGGGTACTGGGAGACAAATGGTTCTCAATAGTGTCCTCAGTAGACTGGTTATTTCGCTCTCTCTCTTTCCTACCTTAGGTTTTTCTTTTTTTTTCTTTCTCCTCTTTATTTGTTTATGGCTATGCAGGACGGTAAAATCAAGATAGGCTCCTGGAATGTGAGGGGTCTGGGGACGCAGCTGAAACAAAAAGCTGTGCTATCCTTGTTGGAGGGATGTGGAGTAGAGCTGCTCTGCATACAGGAGACCCATTTAAATAGAGATACAATATACCGGTTGCAGAGCAGAAAATATCAATTTCAATATCATTCTGTTTATTCGACATATAGCAGAGTGGTGAGTGTCTTGGTAAAAACGGGGGTGAATTTTGTATGTAAACGGGTTAGCCTGGATGAAAAAGGCAGATACATTTTCTTACACTGCCTAATCGAAAATAGAGAGTGTATGCTGGCAAACATCTACATCCCTCCACCATTTAAAATGGAAGTGCTTTTTAAATTACAGGAATTTTTAGTGGGGATAGATGGTGTTCCTATAATAATAGTAGGGGATTTCAACACGGTATTGGATATTAAAATTGATAGATTCCCACAAAAAACACTGGCGGAACCAGCTTGGCAGGGGAGGTTGGGACAGTACCTGGAAGAAGTAGGATTACGGGATTTATGGAGAACTGGGAACCCGGGAGCTCGGCAGTATAGTTGTTACTCGTCCACGCATACTACGTTATCCAGGATTGATATGATACTGGGGAACGACCTGGCCTTACAAATGGTGGAAAAGGTTGAATATCAGCCCAGGGGGATTTCAGATCATTCCCCAGTGACAGCAGTATTAAAAATGAGAGAACGTAAGGTACAGAGGTTGTGGAAAGTGAACCCGCTCTGGTTAGAACTGATAAAAAAAGAGACAGAAGAACGCCCTGAGAGAATTCAGTGGGAATTAAAAGAATTTCTAAAAAAGAACCGGGGTACAGTAACATCGGGGATCCTGTGGGATACTCTGAAAGCTTTTTTAAGGGGCCTTATGATCCAATCAATAGCAAAAATAAACAGAAAGTCTAGGGAACAGGAGGTACAAATAGGGAGAGAAGTGTTAGAGGCTGAAAGAGATTTTATTAGCGACCCCACGCAGGGCAAAGAAAAAATCTGGTTAGATAAACAAGAAGAACTTAGGCTATTAACGCTAAAGAAAGCAGAGATTCAGCATATGTTCCAACGCCAAGCCTCCTTCGCGGAAGGGGAAAGCGTGGGAAAAATGTTGGCACAACTGGTGAAGAATAACTCGGGTCCTTCCTCAATTTCGGCAATTAGGATATCTGAGGGAAAGGTTATAACAGAAACTGGGAGTATTTGCCAAGCATTTGAAGGATATTATAAAAACCTATATACTGCACAGAAAGTGGGGATGGATGAGCAAATGGAAACATTCTTAGGTCAATTAGAGGTACCATGTTTGAAACAAGAAGAAAGAGAGGAACTGGAAGCCCCAATAACTTTGAAAGAACTTCAGGAAGCAGTTGCGAGTATGCCAAATCAGAAATCGCCTGGGCCGGATGGACTACCGATTGAAGTCTATAAAAATTTTGGCGAGATACTGCTTCCTGAACTCCTGGAGATGTTAAGAGGAGCATATGGGGAGGGTAAATTGCCTCCATCAATGATGGAGGCGGTTATAACCCTGTTGTACAAAGAAGGGAAGGACGCCTTAGATGTTGCAGCGTATAGGCCAATCTCTCTCCTGTGTACCGATACAAAGATACTGGCCAAGGTATTAGCGATTAGGCTTAATCGAGTCATAGCAAGATTGGTCCATATGGACCAAACAGGGTTTATAGCCAACAGGTCAACGAGTATAAATATTAGAAGAGCCTTTTTGAATTTGCAGGTCCCAATGGATAACGATACTCCGGGTGCAGTGGTGGCATTGGATGTAAGGAAAGCATTTGATAGCGTAGAATGGGGATATATATGGAAAGTTTTGGAGAAATTTGGCCTGGGTCCTTCCTTCATAGGATGGATTAGGATGCTATATGACAAACCTAGTGCGAGACTAAAAATTAATAATGAGTTATCCGGGAAAATAGAGTTGGGGAGAGGGACGAGGCAGGGGTGCCCATTATCACCCCTGCTCTTTGCATTGGCTATAGAGCCCTTGGCATGTGCAATTAGAGCAAACCGGGATATTGTCGGTTTTGTAAGAAAAACTGGAGAGGAAAAAATCTCACTTTATGCAGACGATATCCTATTGTTCTTAGGGGATATGAGATACTCACTACCAAGGGCAGTGGGACTGGTGCAAGGGTTTGGAGGCTTCACAGGGCTGGAGATAAATTGGGAAAAATCGGAATGTCTTCCTTTGGACCCAATTGGTCAGCAAACGGCCCTGGGAACCCCCCAAATGCCAATAGTGGATAAGTTGAAATATCTGGGAGTAACCTTGTCAAGGGATCCTAAGCAATATATAAGTCATAACTTAGTCCCATTATTGGCTAAGTTTAAACAAAAAATTGCTATATGGAAACGAATGCCTCTCTCGGTCGCTGGCAGATGCAATCTGATAAAAATGATATGGATGCCCCAACTTTTATACATACTACATAATGCCCCAATATGGATTAACAGAAGCTGGTTTAATAAAATCGAGATGTTGTTTAGGGAGTTAATATGGAGGGGAGGACAGGCCAGATTGAGATTGCGGATGCTTCAGCTACCGGGAGAGGAAGGAGGATTCGCGGTCCCTTATCCGGAGTGCTATTTTTGGGCGTCCCAATTACAACAGCTAGGGGGGATCGATGAGAAGAACGGAGGAACCCCAAATGGGAGATTAGTATTAACAGGCTCCCCACATAGTACCCTGATTGAGACCCTGGAAGCGGACTCATTCCAGTGTAGATGCCCTACAGTAAAAATGATGTTAAAGTTATGGGGTACAGTTAAAAAAAAAATGGGATATAGTGAAATAACAAAGTATACGCCTCTATGGAACAATAAGAAGCTACAGGAAATATGGCGGGTTGGAAAAATTGCAGACTGGGAAAAATGTGGCATTGTAAGGCTTAGCCATCTATATGGCGGCAGGGGTATTAAATCTTTCGACCAGCTGCAAAGAGAATTTAAGATATCACAAAACTCATTTTATGCCTATATACAAGTGAGGCACGCTTTAAGGACCCAGTTTGGAAACCTGTTACTAACATGGGAGGAACTGCCCTTGCTATACCCAGTAGCACAAGCAGGACCCACTAAAGGATTAATATCTAAATTCTATGCCCAGTTGGGTGAACAGATTAATAGTGAGAGGAAAGGGAGGGTTGAGAAGGAGAAATGGGAGCAAGACCTAGGTAATATAACACGAGTACAGTGGAAAAATATCCTAGCGGCATGCCCAAAGGTCTCGGTCTCTCCTCCTCAGAGGATTTCCCACTTGATGGTAATTAATAGAGCATACTATACTCCCCAGAAATTATTTAAATTTGGTAAGAGAACAGATGATTGTTGCCCCAGGTGTGGGGGGTCAGGGAATTTAATGCACATGCTTTGGAAATGTCCCAAATTATTTAGATACTGGGAAGGAGTGGTAAAGATAATAAGTAGGGCCTTTGGGACGGTAATAGAATTAAATCCCATAGTGTGTATTTTAGGTTATAGAAAGGAGGAAGTAGAGAGGAAGGGAACAACAACGGTAATCCTAAAATGTTTATTTCAAGCTAGAAGGATGATAGCTAGGAGATGGCAATCAAAGCTAGCCCCTACAGTAGAGGATTGGACAAGGGCGGTAAATGATTATCTATGTAAGGAGAGGGCAGTATATGCAAAACGAAATAACCTAAAAGAGTTTAATAGGAACTGGCGAGAGTGGATAGAAGTGATGCATACCCCAGTTTAAACCATGATAGGAAAGGGAAGAGGGGAGGGGGAGGGGGGATGGGTAATGGGAAGGAGTAGGGTAGTGTACATTAAAGGTACGGGAATCATTATAACACAATTATGCTATACTGTAGGATAAAAGCACCAATATATATATAGGAGGGGAGGGGAGGGGAGGGGGGGTGGGGTTGATAGAAAGGGTGGGAGGGAGGGGAGGGGTTATATCAGTAGGAAAAATGTAGGAATTGCAAAAATAGTTGTGGAAGGATAAGGGGGGATATGGTATTGTTTAGATAGTGTTTTTTTTTTTTGCTTGTTAATTATATGTGATGTATGGATGTATATTCATGTCCCCCTTCCCTTCCTAGAACTCTAAAACTCAGACTTCGGAATGGAAGAAAGATGTATTTGAATCCTGGCAATGTTATTTTAAAATGTGGTCTGTATAAATGTGAAAATTTAATAAAGATTAATAATTAAAAAAAAAAAAAAAAAATATCCCTCCTCTTCCTCATTATCCCTCCCCAGCAGGTGAGAGCGATAATTGCCTCCCTCATCTGCTGACTCCAAACATGTCCAGAGGCGGTCCCCCGAGTGCGAGGCTCACCACGTCACCCCCTCACCCACACTTCGAATGGCGTTGCGGGGGGGAGTGACGCCATGCGTCACGCTCCCACCGGCACGCGTACGCAGCATATGCGCTGGGATTCCCCATTGACTTTGTGTATGGGGTGGGTCCTGTTTCACAGGGCTTCAATCCCCATAATGCTCTGCAATGATCCTGGGAGTGGGGCATTGGGTAAATACCGCAGTCACCCACTCCCGATGTGCGCTCACACGTACAGTACCCGGCCACCTCCCCGGCAGCAATCCTACTGTACGTGTGAGCACACATCGGGAGTGGGTGACTGCGGTATTTACCCAATGCCCCACTCCCAAGATCATTGCAGGGCATTATGGGGATTGAAGTCCTGTGATACAGAACCCACCCCATACACAAAGTCAACAGGGAATCCAAGCGCATATGCTGCGTACGCGTGCCGGTGGGAGTGTGACGCATGGCGTCACTCCCCCCGCAACGCCATTCGGAGTGTGGGTGAGGGGGTGACGTGGTGCGCCTCGCACTCGGGGGACCGCCTCTGGACATGTTTGGAGTCAGCAGATGAGGGCGGCAATTATCGCTCTCACCTGCTGGGAGGGATAATGAGGAAGAGGAGGGATATTTAAATGAGCCATTGAACAGCACAGAGGGCAAGTGAGTGAAAGCCAAGCACAGTGCATGTAGGAGGGCACTTCTCTGCCTGATTCCATCCACTCCTTTCAGCAGTGTGCCTGAATGGCAAGATTTTGGAGGTAAGCTGTTTTTGAACATTTAAATAATTGATGGCCTCCCATGATAGGTGAGGGCATTTTGGGGGGGGGGCTATAAGTGTGGTGGGTCTACACCGTTAGTAGCACTATCTCTGGCTCTTTGTTTCAGGAACAAATAGAGGGGCGTCTCCAGAGGTGGTGCTTTCAACTTGTGGTGGGCTCACATACTGCATTACTCCTTCTGCCTTTGATACAGAATGGACAGGCTTCGAAATACAAGGTAAAGGGAGACATGCCCATATTTATGTAAGAGACACATTTACTGGGATTAAGGGGGCTCGTGCACTATGGTACACGGTCCAACTCCTCTCTGGGTATGCTCATCTACCTTCCTGTTTTCCCCTTCTCTCCATATGTAGACTCTAATGTCCATGCGATCCCGGTTCGTATCTTTGTGGGGGACCCCGGGACCACGCACGTTTCTCACAGTTCCACACAGCGTTCGATGCGACTTTGAGAAGAGGGGCGTCTATTGTCCTTCTTTTTGCCCCCGTGTTGGGCCTTATCGTGGAGCCCTCCTGGTAGATATATCTAGAGGTACCTGGAGGTGTAGAACTACATTGAATCTATATATGTTATGTGTGAGTATTAAGGGTTTTTTTTTCCTCTCCCCTTTTCTTTCTGCTTTTACACATGTACATATGTATCTATGTTTATTATTGTAGATCAAATCTCTGAATAAGAGCTGCAAAAAATGATGGATCCCTGAAGAAGGAGAGAATCTCCGTAACGCGTAGGATATATCATGTGCACAATACTAGCATAATTGAATATGTATAGATGATGCTGTTGTAATTGGGGCATATTTGTACATTGAAAGAATTTATTCCATTTGATGTTGGAACATTTTATATTTCTGTATTTTTTCGTGCATTTTTTTCTTTTTTTGTTGATTTTTGGTATAATAAAATGATTGTATAACTTTTTTTTAACGTGTGTTGCAAGTCTCACAGTTTATGCCTAAAAAGTCCTGCCATTTTGAGGGGTTTTCTTGTTGGTAGATTTTCTATTATTAAAAGTCAGAAGCTGCAGTATGTGTAGCTGCTGGCTTTTAATTTTTGCAGGAGCAGGCAGACCTTTGGAAATCAGATGTGGTAGCCTTACCACTGGAATCCCAAAATGGTAACAGTTTTGGGTGGACCAACCTTTTAAATTTAAACTCCTATGTTCCTAGGAATGATCAAGTGTATATTTAGTATTTGAATTGCAAATCCACACCCCAGATAAAATCCTGTACTTGACCAAGCAAATGCAGTTGCTATAGACTATGAAAATGGTGATAACCCCGCTGGATATCAATTAAAAGAGCCTCTTCTTTAAAAATAATAGGGTGTTGCAAACTCTGATCCTACCCTTTCATAGTCCATCACTTGGTGAATTCAGTGCCATCTTAAATCCTTGAGTAACTGTGGCATTAAATTATATGGCCCTGGTCACATGGGGGAATTAGCTGTTTACCACATGCAGGGCTGTCTTTTACCATCATGGGATGCACAGGTGTTGCTTGCATCCCTGTGCCGGAATCCCATTGTTGTATGTTTGGACATGCGGCTGCATTGACACAGCCACGGTGTCCCAATATGACATGCAGGTACGGGTCCCTGAACACAAACTGGGTGCGTTCCGGAACCCACTCGTCATATTGGGACACAGCAACTGTGTCTGTGCAGCCGCATGTCCCAATAGACAACAATGGGATGCTGGCACAGGGATGCACACAACACCTGTGCATCCCCATGCCAGTAAAAAAAATGGCCTTGCACATGATGCACAGATAATTGCCCTATGTGAATGGGGCCTATATATGTAAGTCTTCCACGTGAGATGGGACATAGTCTATGTTTTTGCATAAAGTGTTTTTAGTTGTCTAGGTACTCCACTTATTTTTACAGAAATTTAAAAAAATAAACAGGTATCTTCTGTCTTCTCTTTCTTTCTGCAGTACTTCTTGCTTCCAGGCTACTATCAATTTCTCTTAGTCACAGCTGTCACAATTATCACAGTAATTGAAATCCTGAGACTTTACTTGGGCTACATCGGAAATTTACACGAGAAGGTAAGCTGAAATCAATTGTATTGCTGTTAATTTAAAGCAGTATTAAACTTAAAAACAAAAATGTAATTTCTTTTTCGTATATCATGGGTAGGGATGAGCTTCGTGTTCGAGTCGAACGTACGTTCGACTCGAACATTGGCTGTTCGTCCGTTCGGCGAAATCCGAACACTTGGTCCGTTCGCGTCAAAATTCGCATGGCGCTCACGGCCCACAATGCACTGCGATGGCGCAGTGCATTGCTGGCTCATGATTGGCCAAGCATGCACTGTGACCCTGCATGCTTGGCCAATCGCAGCGCCAGCAGCGAGGAGAGCCATGATTGGCCACAGGCAGGATGCCTGTGGCCAATCATAGCTGAGGCTGTGTAGTGCACGCCCCACACTATATAAGGCCGCCATTGAGGCGGCCTCGTGTAGTGTGTTAGCATCTGAAGCAGTGGGTGTTCTGTGTACCTTCAACACAGTACACACTGATCGTTTTTGGCTGATTTCCTATCTTGCTGTTGTGTAGTGGTTATTGTCTGTGCCCTGACCGCAGTATACACCACTATATTCACTATTCACTTCACTATATTTATATATCTTTAATAATAGAGCTTGCAGTCAGTAGTGTTAGGAGATAGTGTGTGCTGTCTGCGTGCTCTGTACCCAGTACATACCGCTATAATCCACCTACATAGCTGTTCTCTATTTGAGCCCAATTGCCATCTGCAGGAGTTATTGGAAGTTGTGTGTGCCTCCAGCACAATATAAACTACCCAACTGCTGTTTTACCCAACTCCCTTCAGGCCATTACCATGTCTGGAAGGCCAGCAAGGAGAGGCAGACAGGCGTGAGCCGATAAAAGAGGGCAAGCAGGCTCTGTGTCTAGAGACAACAGTGCTGGTCGTGGACGCGGTGCATTGTCATCAGCACGTGGCCATGGGACATGCTTGTCCTTCTTTTCGGCAGCTGGACATGTTGAACCGCAACATGCCAACGACTTGGTAGAGTGGATGACCAAGCCCTCTTCATCCTCCTCATCCTCTCTCACCCAGTCTCAGGGTAGTCGCAAAGCAGCTGCCAACGCATCGTCTTCCCTCCTCTCAATGTCATCATCAGTGACTCCTTCCCTAGACCCACCACGTCCTCCTGAGGAGTCTCCTGAACTCTTTGAGCACAGTGTTGGGTACATGCTCCAGGAGGATGCCCAGTGTTTGGTGGGCTCTGATGATGACACTCAGCTAGAGGAAGGCAGTAGCGTGAGCGCAGAGAGAGGGGATGCTCAAGAAGGACAGCAATCTGGCAGTCATGTTCCACAAGCTGCAGCATACTGCCAGGTTTGCTACAGCGATGAAGAGGGAGGGGATGATGAGGGCACTGACTCCACGTGGGTGCCTGGAAGGAGGGAGGAGGAGGAGGAGGAGGAGGAGGAGGCACATGTCCAACGAGGCAGGATGCCCTCCGGGGGCCAGCTTAGGGGCAGCACACCGACTGAATCACACCGCAGAGCTCCGCCTGTGCAGAGCGCTGCCTCTGCGCGTTATTCTAAAAGTTCTTTGGTGTGGGCCTTTTTTGAGACGAGTGCATCAGATCGCACCGCTGCTATTTGCAACATATGTCTCAAGTGTATCTCACGTGGCCAAAACATCAGCCGCTTGGGCACCACATGCTTAACCAGACATATGTTGACCTGCCATGCAGCTCGTTGGCAAGCGTACCTCAAAGACCCACACCAAAGAACAAAGCAGACCTCTCCTTGCTCCTCATCAGCTGGCATCTCCAACCCCACTAGACCTTCAGTCCTCTCTGAAACCTGCTCTGAGAGGAATGAAGGTGTAGAATTAGGTGTGTCACAGCCAAGTGCTTCCGGGAACTCTGCTAGCAGTACACCCACGTCCGATTATAGCAGGCAAATGTCCCTGCCGCAGCTGCTGGACCGGCGGAAGAAGTTTACTCCCAGCCATCCACATGCCCAGCGGTTGAATGCTAGCTTGGCTAAATTGCTAGCACTTCAACTGCTGCCTTTTCAGTTGGTAGACTCGGCCCCCTTCCGTGAGTTTGTACAATGTGCGGTTCCTCAGTGGAAGGTCCCCAAACACCACTTTTTCTCACGGAAGGCGATTCCGGCTCTCTACCGGCATGTGGAAGGCAATGTCCTTGCCTCGCTGGACAGGGCGGTCAGCGGTAAGGTGCATATTACCGCTGACTCATGGTCCAGCAGGCATGGACAGGGACGTTACCTGTCTTTCACGGCCCATTAGGTCACTCTTCTGGCTGCTGGGAAGGATGCAGGACAAGGTGCAGTAGTGTTGGAGGTTGTTCCGCCACCACGCCTCCAAAATGCTACTATTGGTTGTGACACACCTCTCTCCTCCACCCCCTCCTCTTCTTCTTCCTCCATGGCCTCTTCCAGTGCTCTGTCCTCAGAACCAGCGGTGCTCCGTAGGCGTTGCAGGGGCTACGCAAGTACGCAGGCAAAACGATGCCATGCCGTGCTTGCGCTGGTTTGTTTGGGGGACAGGAGCCACACTGGGGCGGATGTTTTGTCAGCTCTGCAGGGGCAGGCCGAGAGGTGGTTGACGCCACGCCAGCTTAAGCCAGGAATGGTGGTTTGCGACAATGGCACCAACCTCCTCTCCGCCCTCCGACAGGGACAACTGACCCATGTGCCCTGTGTAGCTCACGTCCTTAACCTGGTAGTGCAGTGGTTCTTGGGCAGGTACCCCGGCTTACAGGATGTCCTGAAGCAGGCCAGGAAAGTCTGTGTGCATTTCCGCCGATCATTTAATGCCTGTGCTCGGCTGGCTGAGCTCCAAAAGGAGTTGAACCTGCCCAAGAACCGCCTTATATGTGACATGCCCACCAGATGGAACTCAACATTGGCCATGCTGCAGTGGCTGCACATGCAGCAGAGGGCCATCAATGAGTACCTGTGCGACTACGGCACCAGGACAGGGTCAGGGGAGCTTGGTTTTTTCTCACCACGCCAGTGGGGCATGATCAGGGATGCATGCACTGTCCTGTCACCGTTTGAGGAGGCCACAAGGATGGTGAGCAGTGACAGTGCATGCATCAGTGACACTGTACCTCTTGTCCACCTCTTGGAGCATACGCTGCGTGGAATAATGGACAGGGCACTTGAGGCAGAACAGAGGCAGGAAGAGGAGGACTTCCTTGCCTCTCAAGGCCCCCTTTATCCAGACAGTGTTCCTGCTGTGCCACCCATCACACAGGAAGAGGATGAGGAGGAGGAAGAGGAGGAGGAGGATGATTGTGTCAGCATGGAGGTGGAGGCTGGCACTCAGCATCAGCAGCAGCAGCAGCAGTCTTATAGGGATGATTTACAGTCCCAAGAAACACGTGGACTTGTACGTGGCTGGGAGGAGGTAGCTGCAGATCATGTTGTCCTTAGTGACCCAGAGGACTCCGGACCGAATGCCTCAGCTAACCTACGCTGCATGGCCTCCCTGATCCTGCAAAGCCTGCGGAAGGATCCTCGTATTCTTCGGATCAAGGAGAGGGACCATTACTGGCTGGCCACTCTCCTTGATCCACGGTGTAAGGTTGCCGACCTTATCTTGCCATCGCAGAGGGAGCAGAGGATGAGACATCTCCGGGAGGCCTTGCAGAAAGCTCTGTGCAATGCGTTCCCAGAGACTGGGAGGTTACAAACTCCTGGTCCTGGACAACGTGTTGCTGAGGCATCGGTCAGAAGGAGCGGTGGAGAAGGTGGCCGTCTGAGTGATGCTTTCAGACAATTTTTTAGTCCGCAGCCCCAAGGTATGATTGGTTCCAGCACCCATCGACAGCGTCTGATTTACATGGTGCAGGAATACCTAGGGGCAAGGTCAGACTTGGACACCTTTCCCACCGAAAATCCTCTGGCTTACTGGGTCTTGAGGATGGATCACTGGCCAGAGCTTGCACAGTATGCAATTGAGCTACTGGCCTGTCCTGCATCCAGCGTTCTTTCGGAACGCACCTTCAGTGCTGCTGGTGGCTTTGTTACCGATCACAGGGTGCGCCTGTCCACCGAATCAGTTGATCGACTGACCTTCATCAAGATGAATCAGTCTTGGATCACCCACAGCTACCAAGCACCTGAAGCTGATGTAACCGAATAATTTTTTTTGAAATACCACATCCCTTCAAGACTGCCTATGCTGATGCTGAGTGACTGTCCTGTTATGTTGATTGTCTATCCTCTTCCTCCTCCGCTGATATGTTGGAAGAACATTTTTGGTTCTGGGTGATGCCAGCAGCCCAATTTTTCTGCCCCTGTTTAACAGGGGAGTTTAATTACAATTTTTGATGCAATGCTTTGCAGCAGGGCTAATTCCAGCAAAAAAACTAGAGTATATGGAAGAGGTTGCAGTGTGGTGGCACCAGCACCAGTGCCTAAGGCCCAATTTTTCTGCCCCTGTTTAACAGGGACATGTAATTACAATTCTTGATATAATATTTCACAGGAGGGCCCCTTCCTGTGCCCACCCAGAGTAACGGTGAGGACTTATAGTGTTGTGGCACCAGCACCACAACCACCAAAGGTCAATTTTTCTACCACTGTTCAACAATGGCATGTAATTACAATTCTTGATATAATCGTTCACAGCAGTGCGCTCCAGCGCCCACCAAGAGTCACTTTGAGGGCTTACAATGTTGTGGCAAAACCAACACCTTGTTCCGCCATTTCTGCAGAGCATATAGGGCAGGCCCCTACTTTCAAACATCCAATTTACAAACATCTCCTACTTGCAAACGCAAGGAGACAGCAGCAAGTGAGATGAAAAAAGATGGACGACAAAACAAATTATACAGGGGTGATAACCCTTCCCTATGTTTTCCAAAAAGCTTAAAAATTGTTTTTTTGACTGGAGCTACACTTTAAAAATGTACCAGTTGAAAATTACAAACAGATTCAACTTAACACAACAAACCTACACAGTCCCTGTCTTGTTTGCACCGCCTGTATACTGCTGTTCTGAGTATATAGGGCCTGGGGGCCACACGCATTTCCTTTTTTTAATATGGGTACAGGGTTCCCCTTAATATGCATACAAGACCCAAATAGGCTGGTAATGGGCAGGGAGGGCTACCCATGCCATTTTTCTGAATGATTTTCAACCATATTGCAGGAACCAGATATAACATTAAAACCGCAAGCAGTTTTAAATGGTGTTATTTCCGTTAAATGTCATTTTGTGCAGGGACTGTTCTAAACACGGGAAACACGTGGCACTTCACAGGCATACTACAGACACCCCACAGGCACCATATTTAAAGGAATATTTCACTTTTTTTTTCACTTTAATCGTCATTAAAATCAGTGCTCCCGTAAAAACGGCCATTTTTAAAACTTTTTTTTGCATTGACCCATATCCCCTGGGGCAGGAGCCAGGTCTCTAAACCCTTTTTAGGACAGTATCTTGCATATTAGCAGTTAAAATTAGCACTTTCCATTTCGAACGTTCGAGTCCCATAGACTTCAATGGGGTTCTAACGTTCGTAACGAACGTGGGGTCCGTTCGAAAGTTCTGGTGCGAACCGAACCGGGGGTGTTCGGCTCATCCCTAATCATGGGAAACAGTTAGGCTAATATTCATTACCTGCTGGGTTATACTTTATTTCCAGGTGAATGGACACGGTTAGACCAAAGGTCTTTAGACAAGAAGTGATCCCCTATATAACCCCTCCCATACAGGAAGTACTTCCGTTTTTTACCAGTGTCTGCAAGGTGGGTGACACGGTTGTTTGAGCTCTCTGAGCTCCAGGTCTCTAGTCCCACAAACGGACCCTGCTAAGTGAAATCCTGGACACTACAGCGCTAAGGCATTCATGCAGGATGCTGTACAGGTCCAAAGGAGTGGACCTTAAACAAGAAAAGGGTACCCAGTCCTTTGAAGGTCCTCAGGTCACAGGAACCCACTGTGCAGGGTGAAGATTGGACTCTTAGTTTATAAGCTGCCCTGCGCCTGGACGGGTATGTGAAACCCCTTTATTATTATTGTGGGGTGTCCCAGTGAATGTAACAATCACTGTCACAGGAACAATCCTTCCAGCCACATCAGTTGTGTCCCTGCGTGCATGCGCCTTGGAACGGCGCTCTGGCGCTCCGGCGCACCCACTTTTCGCATTCTGTCAGAACAGTGCGTGCACATGCGCACTGGCGCACACTCAACATGACCCTCGGGCTACCTATAAAAGTTGCTCTTGTGCTCAGACAAATTGCTGGTTTGTCTTCAGCTTCCTGTTGCATTTGATCCTGTTTCCTGTACCTGTTTGCCTGTTGTGACCTGGATTGATCTTGACTACTGTGCTCTTCTCCTGGACCTGACCCTTGGCTCACTTAAACGGATTTCCACCTTGTCTCCTGTGTTTGACCCTTTGCCTGTGACCCGGACCTGCCTCCTGTCTCCTCGCCTTGACCCTCTGCTTGTGACCTGGACTTGCCTTGTGTCTCCCAGACACCTTACCTCAGTCAGTGATTGGGACTACCGATTCTCTGTGTTTCACCCTCAGCCTGGTTCTGGACTTTCAGTTTGTTTTTCTGAAACAAGTCCCCCCATCTGCCTGACTCTGCACAACTGCTGAACCCTACAAGGAATACTACGCTAATCTACTCCTGCCTGCTGGGTAGCCTGTGCCTCTTTGTGCCATTCACTCCCTGTATCACCTCCAGTCGGTGGACTGTGCTTAGTCGCAAGGGTGAACTGCTCTCAGCATCTCGGCCTCGGTAAGTACTTTTCTGACAGTACAAACCAGCCATGTCAGAGGCCGACAGAGCGCGTTCCCCTCTTGAGATCCTGTGCCAGCAGGTCTCGGCACTTACTGATACCGTTCAAAAATTACAAGAAGGCTATACCCAAATAGACAGTCATCTCCAGCAACTCTCTGGGTCGCCCACACCAACAGCCACAGCTCCTGCATCCTCCAATCGGGCCTCCTCTTCTCAAACTTCTCAAAGCCCTACAGTGATCATGGCTTCCCCTGAACCCAGGGTCCCAATACTGGAGCGATTCTCTGGTGATCGCAAAAAGTTCAGGGCCTTCAAAAATGCCTGTTCATTATACCTAGCTCTTCAACCCAGAACCATCTCCTCTGAGGTGGTAAAAGTGTTTTTTATTATCTCCCTCCTGACTGATGAACCACAAGCCTGGGCTCACAGCCTGATGGAACAGAGGAGCCTTGTGTTAAAATTAGTAGATACCTTTTTTGAAAGTATGGCACAACATTATGATAACCCCCAATGCATGGCCACTGCTGAAGCTACTTTACACAACTTATCTCAAGGGCGAAGGCCAGTTGAGGACTATATTGTTGAGTTCCGGAAGTGGTCGGCCGATACCGACTGGAACGAACCTGCCCTTAAGTACCAGTTCTGCCAGGGGTTGTCTGAAGCTCTAAAAATGAGCAGGCCAGGATAGAGACCCCTGCTCTGGAGGATTTAATCCAAGCAGCAACCAAATTGGACAGGCGTATGCGGGAGCGATGTTCAGAGTGCTTCCAGGTCCCTCGTCCCAGCTGGATGCTTCCCAAGCCGACTTCCATCTATCTGCCTTTCCCGGCTCTTCCAGTCTCCACCACTTCTGGGGTCGAAGCCCATGCAATTAGGATTGGTCCGTGCTCCTCTCACCCCGGAAGAAAGGCTATGTAGGCGTCAGGCGAACCTATGCCTTTACTGTTGGGGTACAGGACATTTCCTTTGCAACTGCCCAGTGAGACCTAGTAAGTCCTACTCACAATTTGTCATGAACTATCAAGCCTCTGGTATTTCACAGACTTATGTCACCCTCTTTGTCTCTCTACAGTTAACGGAAAAGGAAAACTGCCTGCCAGCCATAGTTGATTCCGGAGCATGCAGCTGCTTCCTAGATGGACCTAAGATCCCTGAACCAGTATCTACTGATCCAGTCCTTTTGGATGGAGTCTGTCCGCTCAGTAGTAGCCTCACTCCATATGGGAGACTTTCTAGCCTCCATCAATATAAAGGACGTGTTTTTACACGTAATTATCTTTCAGCCTCATCAGAGGTTCCTGCGATTTGCAGTAGAGGAATGTAATTTTCAGTCTGTGGCTCTACCCTTTGGGCTTGCTGCAGCTCCCCAGGTGATCTCAAATGTCCAAGCACCAGTACTGGGTCTTTTAAGGGCCCAAGGGATCCTGGTGTTTGGGTATCTGGATGACTTCCTGCTCAGAGATCACTCACTACTGGCTCTGGAACAGAGCATAACATGCACAGTGCAGTATTTGGAAAGCTTAGGCTGGATCATAAATACCGAAAAGTCAACCTTGAGACCAGCTCAAAGTTCAAAGTATTTAGATCTGATCCTAGATACGGTTCAAGCAAGAGTATTCTTGCCACCCACAAGGATCTGTGCCCTGAAGGATCAGATGCATCAGATAAGGGGCACCAGACAACCCTCCATTCGGCTCTGTATGAGTCTTATAAGGAGGATGGTATGCTCCTTCGAGGTGGTGCCCTATACCCAGTTCCATTCCAGGCCTCTACAAGAAATCTTGTTGGCTTGGAAGAGGCGAGGACAAGCCCTTGATTATCCAATGTTCTTATCTCCTTGGGCACACTTAAGCCTAGACTGATGGTTGCAGGATCAGAACCTGCAAAAGGGAAGATCCTTCCTCCCGGTAACTTGGAGAGTACTGACTACAGATGCCAGTCTCTCAGGCTGGGGAGCGACCATAGAAGGGTTCACAGCTCAGGGGAAATGGTGTCAAAGACAGAACAGATCCTGCCCATCAATGTCCTGGAATTACGGGCAGTAGGTCTAGCCCTACGGTCCTGGATGGTGGAGCTTCAGGACTGCCCTATCAGGGTTCAGTCCAACAATGCCACTGCAGTGGCCTATATAAACCACCAAGGCAATACCAGGAGTCATTCTGAAGGAGGTAAACCCACATACTAGCCTGGGCAGAAGGATTCTATCTGCAGTCCATATCCTGGGAGTAGAGAACTGGAAGGCAGATTATCTCAGCTGCCAGCAGATCTGCCCAGGAGAATGGTCCCTACACCCAGGGTTGTTCCAGGAAAATTGAGAATGTTGGGGATGGCCAGAGATTGACCTACTGGCATCCAGTTTCAACAGCAAGCTACAGCAGTTTGTGTCCCGAACAACACGTCCTCTGGCAATTAGAGCAGATGCTCTGGTAGTTCCATGGAGCCAGTAACCCCTGGTTTATGCTTTCCCTCCGACCCCCCTCTTTCCACATTTGTTCAGGATTCGGAGAGGGAGTTCCAGTCATTCTGGTGGCACCAGCCTGGCCCAGAAGGCCCTGGTTCCTGGAGATTGTGAGACTGACAATAGACGGGCCATGGACGCTTCCACGTCCCTCCGATCTACTGTCTCAAGGTTCCACCCCAATTTACAGTCTCTAAATTTGATGGCATGGCTATTGAAGCCAGGGACCAGTGGTATCCACCCTAGTGAATGCTAGAAAAGCTGTCACTAGGAAGATCTATCATAAGGTCTGGAAGACTTATATTGCTTGGTGTGAAGCCAAAAAATGGCATCCTCGGAAATATGTGATTGGGAGAATTCTCTTTTTTCTCCAGTCAGCTGTGAAAATCAAATTGGCTTTGAGTACAATCAGAGGTCAAGTTTAAGCCCTATGAGTATTCTTCCAAAAGCCTTTAGACTCCCATTCACTGATCCAAACCTTTATGCAGGGGGCAAATCGCTTGTTTCTCCCCATTAGGTCACCTATGTGCAGTGTTGGTCATCTTACTTTAAAAAAGTAATTAGTTAAGTTACAAATTACTTCTCCCAAAAAGTAATTGCGTTAGTAACTCAGTTACTCCATTGGAAAAGTAATTAGTTACTCAGCAAAGTAACTGTGTCTTTTTTTAAAATATTCTAAGGGGCGGGTCTAGTATTACTGTAAGCAAGGGGCGCATTCCCCCTGCATGTCTATTTCCCCTCTGTACCCCCCTGCACGTCTGTCCCCCCCCCACACATATATATCTGTTCTCCCTCTGTACCCCACTACTCATCTGTCATCCCCCCCACAAACATATATCTGTTTCCCCTCTGTACATCTGTTCCCCCCCCCCCAAACTCATGGATCGGATCGTTCCTCGATTAGAGTCGCGGATTAGATCATTTTTCGGATCAGCACATAATAATTGAATTTGAAAAAACCTGTGAAAATTCCACCACCATATAGTCCCCACTGTAATATCCACGTCATCTCCCCCACTGTAATATTGGCTGAGTATGACTGGGTACGGCTGGGTATCGCCGAGTATGGTTGGGTATTACCGAGTACTGCAGAGTATGGCTGGATATTACCGAGTATGGCTGGGTATTACGGAGTATGGCAGAGTATGGCAGAGTATTGTCATGGTATTGCAGAGTATTGTCATGGTATTGCAGAGTATTGTCGGGGTATTGCAGAGTATTGTCGGGGTATTGCAGAGTATTGTCGGGGTATTGCAGAGTATTGTCGGGGTATTGCAGAGTATTGTCGGGGTATTGCAGAGTATTGCCGGGGTATTGCAGAGCATTGCCGGGGTATTGGCAGGGTACTGCAGAGTATTGGCAGGGTATGGAGGGATGGCTGTGTAACTGCAATTGTCACAGAGCAGCACTGTGGGCACTACAGATGCAGCCCAGAGCGCTGCTGCCATCTGATTTCTCCCCTCCACTGTACAGATCTGTACACGGAGGGGAGAGAGGAACCGGCGTCATCATTATGCAGGTTTGTTTACAAGTGATCACTCCGTCATTTAAAGGAGCAATCGCATTATAAACGACCGACACCAAGATGGCCGCCGCTTCGGAGCTAGGCCATAGCCGCGGCCTTTCCTAAGGCCGAGGCAGCAGAGCGCTACGGATCGCCGCGTGTGACGATCCGTTGCACCCCTAGTGGCGGTAGATGTAATTGAGATAATGCCGCCCAGGTAATGGGAACGGCGTTACCATGACGGGAAGAGTAATCAGTTAGATTACTCGTTACCCTTCTAAAGTAACGGCGTTAAGTAACGCCGTTTACTTTAATTCCTTTACTTACATCACTGCCTATGTGTCCATGGGACTTGAAATTGGTGCTGTCTGTGTTACAGAATCAACCATTTGAGCCTATCAAGAAAATACCATTAGACTTGCTGTCACGCAAGCTAGCCTTCCGGATGGCCATCACCTCAGCTAGAAGGGTGTCGGAGTTGGCAGCCCTTTTGTGCAGGGAACCATACTTGATCCTTCACCACGACAGGGTCATGTTATGACCTTTTCCATCCTTTTTGCCAAAAGTGGTGTTGGCCTTTCATTTAAATCAGGACATTAATGTGCCTTCTGTTTTTTTTCTCTCAGCCTCGTTCGGCGGAAGAGAGATTACTGCATTCTTTGGATGTTGTCTGGGCAGTCAAGCTTTATGTGTCTACATCTGCGGAGATCGGAGGATCAGACTCCTTTTTTTGTTTTACCAAAAGGACCCAAGAAAGGGCAGGCAGCTTCCAAAGCTTCCATTGCCAATTGGGTCTGTCAATTGGTCATTCAGGCCTATGGTCTGAAATGTAAAGCTCCTCCCTTCAGGATCAGAGCTCATTCTACTAGGGGTGTAGGAACCTCCTGGGCTTTTCGCCATCCGGTATCTGTGGCTCAGATTTGTAAGGCTGCTACCTGGTCTTCAGTGCATACGTTCACAAAATATTATCAAGTGGATGCTCGAGCAGCTGAGGATTCGGCTTTCGAAGTGTACTGTGGGCTGCCGTATAAGGTCTGATGGCTATTGTCTCCCTCCCCTCAAGGCTATTGCTCTGGGACGTCCCAGCAGGTAATGAATATTAGCCTAACTCTGTGTCCCATGATGTATGAAAAAGAAAATAGAATTTTTTCGTCATATTTACCTGTAAAATCATTTTCTTTGAGTACATCATGGGACACAGTGGTCCATCCCCTCTTTTTGAGGATTCAGTGCTTGCTACAAAACTGAAGTACTTCCTGTATGGGAGGGTTTATATAGGGGATAACCTCCTGGCTATTGACCTTTGGTCTACCAGTGTCCATTCACCTGGAGGTGAAGTATAACTCAGCAGGTAATGAATGTTAGCCTAACTCTGTGTCCCATGATGTACTCAAAGAAAAGGATTTTACAGGTAAGCATGATGAAAAAGTCCTATTATATTCCAGCTTACCAATCCTTAACTACTTTCTGCCCACCCACTGTAGTTTTACTGCAGGTGAACGGCACAGGCAGGTTGGACAACATACCTATATGCTGCCAAATTGCTTCTAGGATTGGGGCGTGCATGTGTGTGCCCCCTGCTGTCCTGTGCTGTGATTGGACACACTACGAGTTTGACAGCTGATCAGCCAGTGATTTTGGCTGAAGGCAGCTGATCAGCTGTATCTATAACTCTGTGTACTGTGAACAGTGATATGGCTGTTTATTCTCCCAGCAAAGCAGGGATACACAATGCACAATACATTGACTAGGTATCAGCCTCTTGTATTTCCTGTACAGCAGAGCTGGAATATGAGAGGAAGAAGCAGTACAAGGAGCCAATCAGTTCATGTGCTGAGAAGACGCATGCTGATAGGAAGAGAATGCACAGAGGTAGAGAAATTAGCTTGTCATTGTGCTACTTCTCCTTTCACTGCCTAGTCACAGGTTGGGGCAGGTGCAGGATGCCCTTGGCTCTGATGCAGTCAGTTGAGGCAGGTTATTAAACTAAGGACATCTAGTTGCAGAAAAAAGTATTATGGGGAAAATCTGTAGGTTGAAGATTGCAGCAAAAGCTGGTTTTGTTATTTTATCTTCTAACAAGATATTCATTTTTATCTTGTTATTTATGTCTGGATATTTGCTTTAATGACCAATTTTCATATTGTGCATTCTACATAAGACTGTATTCTCTCTTTAAACCAGGTGCCGGAACTGGCTGGATTTTTGCTTCTTACCTTCCTCATTCAGATGCCTCTTTTTTTATTCCTTTTGACAGATGAAAAAATCCTGATACTGCCTCTGGAAGTTGCAGTGCATGCAATTTATGTGTTTTTGCTTAACATGGAGCTACTTGTCTCATTCTTTGTTCTGAAGATCATGACAAGACAGCTGGCCACAAAGTTTTACTTGCACCAGACTGATGAGTTAGAGAACAAAAATGTACCTGCCAAGTGTTCCCAAGTGACATTACAGCGCTGCAAAAGGAGCATGATTGAATTGCAAGAGAGAGATGCCCTTCTGTATTAATTATTATTGAACCTTGGTGATGAAAGCAAAAACACCCTGATGATATAATTCCAGCAGCCCTCATCATTCCCTTTTTTTTAAATCTGTTTATTTCATTTTTTGTATAAACATATTTAGTATGCTAAACACACAAACAATCAGTAGAACAACTGCTTGAGGGTGCTTCTTACAATCATATAGAACTATATAGCTGAATGTGTGGAAGGGGACTGAGGACGACCCCAAATTTGGCAGTGCCAATCATTTTAATAACACAAGGTATCCTCCAACAGACAGATAGTAAAGATGACAACTAGGAAGGGTAGTTAGAATCATCCGAGACAACAGATCTATACAGAGGGATAGTAACTTATTGCATTAGTCAAGCTGTTGAGGGTTCAGCCAACCATGTACGCCATACCTTGTCGTATTTCTTGGGACAACCCCTGTTCATGTATGTATCTTTGTATAGGGGAAGACTGTCGTTCACTAAATGTTTCCATTGAGACAGAGATGGGGAGGTTTTCTTCCATTGCAAAGCTATATTTTTCTGGCATAGAAAAGGAGTATCACGATCAACATTCTTTTAGCAACGGTCGGCACAATAGTTTCAACCAGTCCAAATAGACATACTTCCATCGAGGGCTGGATTGAAATAGAGGCAACCAGATCAATCAGAGCCAGAACCTCTTGCAAATATGTATTGATCTTGGGACACTGCCAAAAAATATGTGCAAAGTCTCTGGGTGAGCTACTACACCGCCGGCACTCCGGAGAGACATCCACATTCATTATGTGAAGCCTGTGGGGTATAAAATATGCTCTGTGAACTATTTAAATTGCACAGAGCGGTCACGTATGGAGACCAAAGATTTAAAAGGGAAATCTCAAGCGTCATCCCAGTCATCATTGTCCAGAGCAGGAATGTCACGTTACCACAGAGATCGGAGCCCATCCAAGCATGATAGTGATGCAAAAATCAGATGAGAATACAGGTATGAAGCGGGATTCTCACTACACTCTGTTCAGAGCACCTGTCCCAATCCTGACTAGACAACCATGCAGGAGGACCATGGAAACTGAGCTGCAAAGGCATGGGAGAGTTGCAGATACCTAAAGTGATAGTAATTGGTATTATATGGGGGATATTATATACAGTGGAAAGTTAAAAGGGAAATTAATGACTAGTGTGATACTATTTGTGAGATTAGTTTAAGGCTATGTTTGGTCCAGGCATAAGGATCCGAGATGTGAAAAAATGTGTAGCGTACAGACATGTAACCCCATAAATGGGAACATGACAACAATGGTGAAAGTGAAGAAAGTTAAATAAATATAACTCAAGCAATGATGGTGTTCAATTAGTCCACACAGATTTGTGAAAAGACAAAGTGAAAACACTACAAGGGCTAATAAGACCCAATGGAATATATGAACTATTATATTCCATTGGGTCCTATTAGCACTTATGGGGTTACATGTCTGAGCGCTACACATTTTATCACATGTTATTTTGAACTTTGTTCGAGTGTTAGCTGCTTTCTTCACTAAAGTTATTGAGGTTTAGTGCAGTATTTTTCCCCATTTGCACACTATAAGGATCTGAGCCAGGTTGGGGTTCAGCAAAATTGGTGCATTAGGAGAAACGGCAGTTTTTTTTTTATATAACTCTCACATTGGAGACCCGCCCTCCATGCCTGCAGTGTGGTTAGCATGGAAGGGGTCAGAACATAGGGGGCTTGTGGTCCTCTATAGACCAAGAATTGAAGTGCCTCCAAAGATCCAACTACTGCAGCCTCCAGCGAGGTGGATGTGTTAAACAAATCGGGGTGTAGCCACCAGGCCACCGTTACCAATTGAGTAGCTAGGAAAACTGGAGTTAGTACTTACCGGTAACTCCTTTTCCGGTGGTCTTCCAGGACAGCCCTTGAGAGATGGAGCTCCTCCCATCGACACAGGAAACACATTGCCACAGTTCAAAAGGCGGTCCCTCAGGTCCCTGGTCAGTCATTCACCAAGAACCGAAGGATGGAACTGAAAAACATATAAACCATAACAGGTAATAACATTAGTACATCACTACAATCAAATAAAGGGTGGGATCGTGCTGTCCTGGAAGACCACCGGAAAAGGAGTTACCGGTAAGTACTAACTCCAGTTTTCCCAAGTGTTCTTCCAGGACAGCCCTTGAGAGGATCCCCAAGTACTTACCAGATTAGGGGGGGACCACGGCCTGGAGGACTTTCCTCCCAAAGGCCTGATCCTGACTAGACATTAAGTCCAGTCGGTAATGCCTTGTAAAGGTGGAAAAGCTTGACCATGTGGCTGCTTTACATACCTGCTCCGGGGTGGCACCAGCTCTTTCTGCCCAGGATGCAGACAACGCTCTTGTTGAGTGAGCTTTAACACCCTCAGGAGGATCTCTATTCAAGGCCTTATACCCCTCTGCTATAGCTAGCCTAATCCATCTAGCTATGGTTACTTTTGAAGCTTTCTGTCCCCTACGCTGTCCGGAAAAAAGGACAAAAAGGGAGTCTGAGATTCTGAATGGATTTGTTATTTTAAGATATTCTAGAATACACCTCCTCACATCCAATAAATGAAAACGTTCCTCTTTCTCATTTGCTGCATTTTGACAAAATGAAGGGAGGACAATATCTTGGGACCTATGGAAACTAGATGCTACCTTTGGTAAGAACCCAGGGTCTGTCTTTAGAATGACTCTGTCTTCTAGGATCTGTAGGAATGGTTCCCTGATGGAAAGTGCTTGGATTTCACTGACCCTACGGGCTGAAGTGATTGCCACCAGGAGAACTGTCTTAAAGGTAATAAGCCTTAGGGAGGCCTCTGAGATAGGCTCAAAGGGTGACCCCAAGAAAGCTTTTAGCACAACTGCTAAATCCCAGGATGGGACTTTTGTGATTCTGACTGGCTTGCGTCTAGCGACTGCCTTACAGAATCTAGCGACAAAAGGATTTTCCTGTAAGCGTTCATCTAGGTATACACTTAAGGCAGCTATCTGTACTTTAATAGTACTTAGGGTTAAACCCTTGTTTACACCTTCCTGTAAAAACTGTAGAATATTAGCCGTATTTATGTCCCGGCCATTCAGCCAGCTATTGAATTTTTTCCAGACTTTTTTGTAAATAGCTCTCGTGACTGGTTTGCGACTCTGTAGTAAGGTCGCAATTACCTCGTCTGACAGGCCCTTACTCCTTAAGATTTCCTCCTCAGTAACCACGCTGACAGCTTCAGTGTGGCGACCTGCGGATGGTAAAGAGGTCCCTGCGACAGGAGGTCCTGTCTGTAGGGAAGTCTTAGAGGCGGACAGTCTGTCAATTGTAGCAACGTTGTGAACCACGGTCTCCTGGGCCAAAAAGGTGCTACTAGAATCAAACAGGTTTTTTCCTTGAGGAATCTTGCTAGGACCCTCGGAATGAGATGAAGAGGGGGAAATGCATACGCCAGACTGAAAGTCCATGGAGTTTGCAAGGCATCTACCGCCAGGGGTTGATCTCCTGGGTTTAGCGAGAAAAAATTGGGAACCTTTGCATTTTTCTTGCTCGCAAAAAGGTCTACCTCTGGTTCTCCCCAGTGAGCTGTTATGAGATTGAATGCCTCTGGGTGTAAGGACCATTCTTGGTTCGAAATCCTCTGTCGACTCAAGAAGTCCGCCTTGTTGTTCAGCTCCCCTTTCAGGTGAACTGCAGAAATGGATTCCAGATTGGCTTCTGCCCACTGGAGAATGCGTCTGGCTACCAACATCAAACGAGGACTTCTGGTTCCTCCTTGTTTGTTTATGTATGCTACAGCCGTCGTATTGTCTGAACGGACTTGTAGATGGTGACCCTGTATTGCGGGGTGGAAAGCTAGAACAGCTCTCAGGATTGCTGTTAGTTCTTTCCAATTGGAAGAGAAACATTTCTCCTCCGGGGTCCACTTGTCCTGGACCCAGCTTGAGCCTAGGTGGGCTCCCCAGCCCCAACTGCTCGCATCCGTTGTTAGTGTTGAAGTGATAGGAAGGACCCAATGAACCCCTTTGTTTAGGTTCTCCCTGTCCTTCCACCACCAGAGGGAGCGTTTTACCCTTGAGGGGATCGATACCTCCTCCTCCAGATCTCTGCCTTTTAATTGTTCTAACAGAAAACCCTGAAGTTCTCTTTGATGGAACCTGGCCCATTGTACGGCTGGAATGGCTGCCGTCATAAGACCTAAGACCGACATTACTTCCCTCACCGTACACTTGGGGCTGCATTGAAGAAAAGATATTCTCTGCCACAGATTCAAAATCTTTTCTTCCGGCAGTATAATTTTCTGATCTACAGACTTGATCCAGTACCCCAGATACAGGATCTCCTGTGTTGGGGTTGTCTTGGATTTCTCCTGACTGACAATCCACCCTAATCGACTCAGACTGAGTTGAGTCAATTCTAGGTCCTGAGAAAGACGACTCTCTGAGTGGGCTGTTAGGAGCAGATCGTCTAGGTAGGGGATAATTGAGACTGATTGAAGCCTCAGAGGAACTAAAGCCTCTCCGAGAACCTTGGTAAAGATTCTCGGAGAGGATGATAGACCGAAGGGAAGTGCTCTGCACTGAAAGTGGTAAACCTTTGTGTCTATCTGCACTGCCATCCGAAGGAATTTCTGGCATTCCTCCCTTATTGGAATGTGCAGATAAGCATCCCTTAGGTCCAGGGTTGCCATAAATGTCTCTTTCTGCAGGAGATTCTTTATGGAATAAATGGACTCCATCCGAAATCTCTTGTAACGGATGGAGCGATTCAGTGGACGGAGGTTCATAATTAGTCTGAATCTCCCTGACGGTTTTCTTACCACAAAGATGTGCGAGTAAAAACCGTCCCCTTGTTCCTGAATAGGGACTGGTGTCAATACTTCTTGATCTACCATTTCCCCTATTAGTAAAGGTAAGGCCCTGGCCTTTTCTGAGTGACTTGGAAGCTTTGTCACCAGAAACTTGGAAGGAGGGTTGCTGTGAAATTCCAGCGCATGACCCCTTTTTATTATGTTTAAGACAAACTCGTTCGAGGTTGTCTCTTCCCATTGAGGAAGAAATTTGCTTAATCTTCCTCCCACAGGAACCCTGACGTCACTGGGGTTTGGGATCCTGATTGGGGCGGCTAAACAGTATGCCCCCTTTTCCTTTCCCTTTATGTCCCGACCAATGTTTTTTGGGGGTTGAACTCTTCTCTGATTTAGAGGGTTCCTTAAAGGGACGAAAAATTTTTCTTTGAAAATTTTTCTTTTTTGCAGGAAAGGTTTTCTTTTTGTCCGCCGTCCTTTCTAAGGCGGAGTCTAATTCAGGCCCGAAGACTAAGTCTCCTGTAAAAGGGACGCTGCACAGGCGGGTTTTAGACGCCGTGTCTCCCCCCCAGGTTTTCATCCATACTGACCTCCTTGCTGCCACTGAAAGTGCTGCAGATTTAGCCGTAAATTTAACGGAGTCCGTGGAGGCGTCAGAGATGAAACTGGTGGCCTTAAAAAGCATAGGGAAAGATTTCAAAAGCTCCCCCCTAGGAGTGCCTGCCTTTAAGTGTTCTTGTAGTTGCGATAACCAGAACTCCAGGTTTCTAGCTACACAGGAAGTGGCTAGAGCTGGTTTTAAGCCTGCCATAGAGGCATCCCAGGCCCTCTTTAAGACGATGTCTGTTCTCCTGTCCATGGGATCTTTCAGGTGGCCCATATCCTCAAAGGCCAGATCAGCCTGCTTTGAGATTTTGGACAGAGGGGCGTCTAGTTTTGGATTTTTATTCCAGACCGCCTCTGGGCTCTCATCAAAAGGGAACCTTCTCTTAAGGGATTTAGGAAAGAAAACCTTCTTGTCTGGTTCAGACCACTCCTTAAGGACAAGGTCAGAAAGCACCTTATGTATAGGAAAAACCCTTGCTTTCTTTTTCCCCAGAGCCTCATACATTTGATCATGTCTGGATAACTGAGTTTCTTCCTCCTCAATTTCCAGCGTATCATAGATAGCCCCCATTAGCTCATCTACTTCCTCGAGAGATAATCTATATTTTGAGGCTTTAGATGCTGCTTGATCCTCTTCCTGACCCGAGTCAGTGTCAGAGGATTCGGGGCTAATCAACGTGGGGCTAGGCTCCCTGACCATACGGGGCTCCCCTGAGCTGGGTGTTGTAAGGCATGGTGAGGATGAGATTATAGTTGTTTTACTCGTGGAGGCAGCTGCAGCTGATCCCACGTCAGTGATTAACTCCCGGAGGGACTTAAAGGTCGACGCCATTTCCTCTTTAAAGGAGCCCAAAAACTTTGCTAAAGGGGAATCTGCCTCAGATTTAAGCAAGCTTGCAATGCATTGCTTGCATAGGGCTTTGTTAGAGCCAGAGGACAACCTATTCCCACAATTAGGACACTTTTTGCGGCCTGTCTTGTCTTCCCTTGGCATCTCTTTAGCCTGAAAATAAGAAGACAAAGGATTTCTTAGCGTCAGCACCATGTCCCTCTTAGAATCACCACTAACAAACAACCTCACTGTGAGTAAACCGCCACCGTGGGGTACTACAGGGCCCAGCCTACAAACACCACCACTCCACCAGAGTAATAGCATGCCCAGCAGCCTACCTGGGTTTGGCTGGTGCCTGTCTCCGCCGGAGTATCCTGGGAAATAGCCTCCATGGTCCCCCTCTGACGCTCCGAATCCCGCCGCTAATCCGGTATAGCTGGACGCTGGTCGGGCTTTACAGGCACAGCGCTGGCTCTCCCTCTCCTCCTTGTACCCTTAGAGACCCGGAACCGGAAGTCTCGGCACGCAGTGATGACGCGGTTCCGCCGGAAGTGAACGCTCGGCGTCTCCGACCCCCTGCAACGAGGAGGGAAGATGGAAGGTTCCACTCACCACTCCTGGGGGAAACCGGCGTCATTCTGCCCCTGGCCACCTCGGCACTGGAAGGAGGAGGGTAACGGGTCTGCTCCGGTTCAGCTGGACGGTACCCGAGCCAAAGAAAAAAAGGTATGGACCCAAACTGCAGCCATAAACCAGGACCCGGTCCCTTAGGCTTGCAGGTTCTCAGGCAGCCCCTGAGAGGGGCCTCCAGGTTCCTGGCAACATGTTCCTCCGACGGAGGAAACACAAATGACTGACCAGGGACCTGAGGGACCGCCTTTTGAACTGTGGCAATGTGTTTCCTGTGTCGATGGGAGGAGCTCCATCTCTCAAGGGCTGTCCTGGAAGAACACTTGGGAAATACTTATAACAATCGGGCAAGGCCATACCACCCTGTGTAAACGGTCTCATCAATGTGCTCAGCTTCTATCTGGGTGGTCTAGGACCCCAGAGAAAAGATGAGAATATTTGGTTTAGTTTTGTAAAGAAAGACTTGGGTAACCACTGTGGAGAGTGTCTAAATATATAGGTGAGTTTGGGGATAACTTTCATTTTTATTAAATTGATGCACCCCAACAGGGACAATGGTAAGCTCTCCCATGCCTTCAGCTTGGCCCCCACCTCCAATATAACTGCAGATACATTTAATGAAAGGAAGTCTGATGCCTGGGCAGAAACCTGAACTCCTAGGTGTTTAAAGGTCTCAACCCACTGTAGCGAAAAATCTGGGGGGGGGGGTGTTGATTTACGTAGCTGCCTAGTAAATTGGAAATAAAAGAGACTTGGACCAGTTGAGCCTAGGGCCCGTAAATGTGGTAAAGAAGTTCAAAGTCTGTAGGGCCCCCTGCAACGATGGACCTGCGTCATTCAAAAAGAGCAGCATGTCATCAGCATATAGGGCCATCCTCTTCTCCAGCAAGAGAAAAGTGTAGACCTCTGATCAATGGGGAGGTGCGAAGAGCCTCAGCCACTAGTTCAATAGCTAAGGCAAATAATGCTGGAGAGAGAGGGTATCCCTGTCTAGTTCCCCTGTACTGTCTGAAAGGGGGAGACAGACCACCGCCTAAGCACACTAATGAAGTGGGGCAGCTATAAATCACCTGCAGCCATTTAATAAATACCATAGGGAACCCCATTCTGCATAATGTTTCCCAAAGAAAGGGCCATTCAATGGTGTCAAAGGCCTTCTCTATATCTAGAGAAGCCACCGTACGCGAACCCGCAGGGTAACACGCCCCCCCCCCCCCCCCCGGGAGAGTGCTTCTCCTAGGGGGTTAGCTGATGCAAGGAGGAGCCGCCGAGGGACCCCAGAAGAGGACGATCGGGGCCATTCTGTGCAAAAAGAGCTGCACATTGGGGGTAAGTATAAGGTTTTTTATTTTAAATAAAAAAAAATAAAAAAAAAGGCTTACAATCACTAATTTTCAGTATCATCCCACCTGTGTCCGCTAGTTTTTTTAATCATGGGTATGCTTTCAAGGAGACATGGAGTAAAACATAAAATTGTATCAAATACTTACCTTAATATTCTTTTCCTGGTGCCTTTTATGCTAATCACTGGTCCTGAGGGAGGGGGTCAGAGGCAGAGCGTTATCACTAATATTTTGTCATGGATAGGCACCAGGAAAGGAACATTTTTTAAAATTATTATATTTAATACAATTTTTCATTTTTAGTAAGATTCACAGGAGTATGTGGGCCTTTAGTATTATAGTGAGCATTCTTGCCAGTCCTCAAAGGACTCTCAAAATGTACATATGGCCTCATGTATACAGGCTTATGAATTTATGCTCCAAACTTTTCAGAAAAAATGCCTCTAATGTTATGTGTGTACATGCATTTATGCGCATTAGGCATTGAGTATCAATGCATTCTACTGGCCAGAATATTTATTCTGGCCATTCGAATAAATTTACACCAATTCACGTGTATGTGAGAAAATTATACTTGTAAACTCCTCTCCAAACGCAGCTTTGATGCCTTTTTATTTTGTAAGGTCTCTAAACGATGCTCTTAAAATACTAATCTAAAAGCCTGAAGGGCATGGCCACACAGGTTAACTTAGAACTTTGTTTAGAGGCATACAAAAATATGCTGTATGCCTGTAAAAGCACCATTTCTCCGCCAGTGTGCAAGAGGCCTTATATTAACAGATTAAAAAGAAAAGGCAAAAACACATGACGAAAAATAATTTAATCACAAAATAGTATAATTTTACAGGCAAATGGTAACAATAACTGTCTAAAAAACTGAAATAAAAGGCAAAGGAACTTAATCAAGATTTGTTTGAACCTCTGTGCAAAAAACAAAAAAAAAAAAAAAAAAAAAAAGGAAAAGAAAATCAAATTCAAATGACAAAACAGCAGGACAATTATTTCTTTGGTGCGTCACAAAATGGTGCGTTGTCTAAAAGGACATCAGATCGAGGCCGCAGAACTAAAAATGCAAAGAAAAGTTACCAGCAATATAATTAATAATTTACAAAAAAGGCAATTTAAGATAATTTACTATGTAGAATTTTTATAAAGAACGAGCAAAAAAACATTAAATAGCCTTTGAAATCCCACAGCTAGACAAGCAGATCAGCCCTTCCGTGTGCTACATTCATTTTAGCTTATTGCCTGCAGAAACTAATGTAAAAACTACTAATGAAGAGTATATTTGTCTTAAACAGAAACTATATTACTTTTTCTAGCTCAAAAATGAACATTCAGAAATGGTTGCCTGCTATTCCATCAACATTTCTTCAATGTCATAATACGGTTAAAAAAAAAACTCTTGAAAGAGAAAAAAAATTAGCATACCAACATAGGAGCTGTGTACAAAAATTCTATAAAATATGGGCCCCTAGCTTTGTTTATCCATTGCTGGTTTATAACGCTACATAATTTTATGGCGTTATATTTGTGTTACTACTCATGCAGATGTGTTTCTGGAGCTCTTTTTTTCTGTTTATTTTTATGTAATGCTACGATATGCGGCTTGAATTTGCGTACTGGCATTTGGAGCTGAACTGACATACTTTGTTAATTATCTTACAGGCTTTAGTGAGATATGTTTATGGAACATGCTGTTTTTTTTTCTGCCTCTTTCTTTTCTTTCTTATTTTGTACATTAAACGCTAAAAAAAAAATTAAATAAAAATTGATTAAAAAAACAAAAAGCAGAAAAAAAAATTTGGGGAAAAAAACCCCAAACATCTATTATTGTTGTTTTCAAAAACCTTACACTAGTTAATCCATTAGTAAAAGAAGACCTAGCATCAGATCTTTTATATGCCAACTGTATGGAAGACAGTTAATGTGCAAGTGTAACACTTACAGTTATTTATTACCTCTCACAGAGATCACAGTACTTTCCCTGAAAATGTGCTTACGTTTATCTCCCTAAGGATAGAGCCATCCCTGAGGGTCAGCATCTAGCTCTTGGCCTTGTATGCTGGCTCAGAGATGACACAGCTGTGTTCACAAATGCCATACATATGAATGGTAACGGTGTATTATGCATTTTGCCTGGAGTCCAGCTTTAACATGTCTTTAGGAGGTAAAAGGATTGCTTACCTGATCTGAGTTCATAGGCACAGTTGGCTAGGAGAGATTTTATTGAAAATGACTGCAACTGACTCCCACCCCCACAGCTTTCTAGCTAAAAAAAAAAAACACTGGTGCTCCCCTTCCCAAGGTCAAAATATTCAAATGCAAATATGTATTTGTACTAAAATCTTTCAGTGACCAGACTGTTTATGCATTGCCAGCTTCTATCTAGTGCCTCTAGGCACCCTTAACAACTGTGGCACATCTTCCTGATCGTTGTGCCCCTTTCTGGCCCCTTGCCTCATCCTCTGTTCCTAGGCCCTCTAAATCACCACTGAATATCAATAGTTTAAGTCCACAATCTGCTGTTCGTAATGGGGAAAAAAATTTGACTGTTTTTCTTTTCTTACGTATTCGATCTGAATCTGAGTGAACACCTTGAATAACAGTTGTTCGGAGAAGAAATTCAACATCTTGTCCTATTTTCATTAGCTGTAAAATAAAACAAAAGACAATATTCTAGTCAACATTTCTATACCAGAAAATATAGTTCTGCAACGGTAACCTACATTAAATTTTTTTATCTGCAAAATGTACCACTAACATTTGCCTATATGTAGAGATGGACCGAACAACCCCCTGTTCGGTTTGCAGCAGAACTCCCAAACAGGGGAAAAGTTCTGACCTGAACGTCGAACCCCATTAAAGTCTAGGGGAGCCGAACAGGAATCAAAAGTGCTCATTTTGAAGGCTTAGGTGCAAGTAATTGGCTATAAAAGGGGTATGAGGGTCTGGGTACCATGTATAAATGCAAAAAAAAAAAAAAAGTTTTAAAAAAAAAAAAAGCAATGATTTTAATGATGCTTAACGTGCAACAATAAAAATGAAAAATTCCTTTAAATAAAAAGGAAACAAAAATAAATAAAAACTCAAAAGTCAAATCACATTTACATTGACTTGCAGTTGAAATTGGCAGCACCTGGCTATTGAAAAGAAACAGTGTGCGCTCCCCCCCAGTCCATACCAGACCCGAAGGGGAACCCCACGGCAAAAAAAAAAAAAAAAAAGTGGTTCAATAAAAATGAGTGAGCAAACAGCCAATGCTTGGGCCGAACCGTTCGCCAAACACTACTCATATAGTGAAGGAAAAAAGTATTTGTATCCCTGTTGATTTTGTACATTTTTCCACTGAAAAACAAACGATCAGCCTATAGTTTTAATGGTAGGTTTATTTTTTAACAGTGAGAGACAAAAATATCCAGAAAAACGCATTTAAAAAAAAGTTATAAATTGATTTGTTATAAAGTGAAATCCCCTATCAATCAGCAAAATTTCTGGTTTCCAGGTAACGAGCTGAGATTAGGAGTACTCTCTTAAATAAAAGACACCTGTCCACAGAAGCAATCAATCAGATTCCATTCTCTCCACCATGGCCAAGACCCAAAGAGCTGTCCAAGGATGTCAGGAACAAGATTATAGACCTACCCAAGGCTGGAATGGGCCACAAGACCATCACTAAGCAGCTTGGTGAGAGGGTGACAACAGTTGGTGCGATTATTTGCAAATGGAAAAAACACAAAATAACTGTCAATCTCCCTCGGTCTGGAGCTCCATGCAAGATCTCACCTTGTGGAGTTTCATTGATCATGAGAGCGGTGAGGAATCAGCCCAGAATTACAAGGGAGAATCTTGTCAATGATCTCAAGGCAGCTGGGATCATAGTCACCAAGAAAACAATTGGTAACACACTATGTTGTGAAGGATTGGAATCCAGCAGCGAAAATCTGAATGATTCAGAGGAGAACTGGGTGAAAGTGTTGTGGTCAGATGAGACCAAAATCGAGCTCCTTGGCATCAACTCAACTCGTGGTGTTTGGAGGAGAAGGAGGAGGAGGATGAATTCTGCCTGTGACCCCCAAGAACACCATTCCCACCGTCAAACATGGAGGTGGAAAAATTATGCTCTGGGGGTGTTTTTCTGATAAGGGGACAGGGAAACCTCACCACATCAAAGGAACAATGGACGGGCCATGTACCATCATATTTTGGATGAGAACCTCCTTCCCTCAGCCAGAGCACTGAAAAGGGGTCGTGGGTGGGTATTCCAGCATAATGATTAAAATCACAAGGCCAAGGCAACAAAGGAGTGGTTTAAGAAGAAGCACATTAGGTTCCTGGTGTGGCCTACCCAGTCTCCAGACCTTAATCCCATAGAAAATATGTGAGGGAGCAGAAGGTTTCGAGTTACAAAATGTCGGCCTCGAAACATTAATCACTTGGAGAGGATCTGCAAAGAGGAGTGGGACAAAATTCCTTCTGAAATGTGTGCAAACCTGATAGTTAACTACAAGAAACGTCTGACCTCTGTGATTGCCAACAAGGGTTTTGCCACCAAGTACTAAGTCATGTTTTGGGAAGGGGTCAAATACTTATTTCACTCATTAAAATGCAAATCAATTTATAACTTTGAATTGTGTGTTTCTGGATTGTTTTTGTTATTATTCTGTTTCTCAATGTTAAAATAAACCTACCACTAAAATTATAGACTGATAATTTTTTTTTGTCAGTGGGCAAACATACAAAATCAGCAGGCGATCAAATACTTTTTTCCCTCACTGTATGTATGTTATGCTTGTAAGGTATCATTCAAACAAGTGTACTGTTTCGTTCACCTGTGCAAAGGCCGTTCAAAATAAAGACAGGCTGACAGCTGGACAGCTCTCCAAGCACACCCCTGAGTGTACATTTATGCGGGGCAGATGCATGGATCACAACACTGTTCTGATCGCCTGCAGTGTTCTGATCCATGCATTGACACCTCAAGCATTACACGGTTTGTCATTGATTGGAACAGGCTGCCTGCATGTGGCTGCATGTGCCTCCCATGCAGGTAAAGACGGCCCTTTGCAAGGGTGCACAGAACAGTATCCCCAAATATATAAATACACTGAATACACAATGGTCCCATACCCAGGAGAAATAAAAAAAAAAGCCTACCATTGTTTATGTAAGTGGTTATCTGTACCTGTAAACTACTAATGGACCAAAGCAATCTTTGCATAATAGCTATGGGCCTATTCATTCAATAATGACTGCCGCTGAAAATACATACATAGAACAATTTTTTGGGGCACAAATTAATTAATTTCTATTTATTCTATAAACAAATTAAAAAATATATTTTCTCAAATCGCCTTCCAGGACAACCTTGGAGAGAGCACAGCACCACCAATTTTCCAAGAAACACACGCAGCCTTTAAATCCCTCATCTTCCACCATGGCTTTGGTTATTGTGTTTTCTCCCCCATGGTAGAAGCGCATGCTGGAACCAGGGAGCTGCGTTTTCTCCAAGGTGGAGGGAGAAGGCTTACCTTAAAGTGTGTCTGCCTGGAGTGCAGTGACCCAGCCCCCCCCCCCCCCCCCCGTGATGGGCGGGGGGTGTTTTGCGGAGTCCCTAGGCTCTCCAGTTTAGGGGAAGCAGTGGCCTGCAGGAGATGTCCGGAGGTATGGCTCAGGTGGCCAGGCGGTATGCCGCTGCTGGTCGGTGGCGTGTCCCGCATTGGTGGTTCCAGGTCCTGGCTGGTGTGTGATGTCACGTCCAGTGATGCGGCTTCCTGTGGGGGCGTGGCGGCTAGTGGTTTCCGTCACCTGGAATGCAGAGGCCAAGGGGGCGAGCCTATCGACCGGCGCTTCCGGCCCTCATTAATGGGACTGGGTAATTTAAAAACAGGGTTTTTTCTCAGTCCCCGTCCACCTCTAGAACAGCAGAGGTCATTGATTCCGGGGGATGAGGAGACAAGTACTCTTCCCCCCCCCTCAGAGATTCAGACGAGGAAGATGATAGTCGAGCCTCCCAGGAAAAACTATCACTGAAGGATGTGGATGACCTTTTGAGAGCGATCTACACTTCCCTTTGAGATCCAGGAGGAACGGTAAAAACTGTCAGTTCATGATAAAATGTACCAAGGACACTAAACAAAGAATGTTTCCAGTCCATAGAATCTGCTCTGATGCAGTGAAGAAAGAATGGAAGGACCCAGAGAGAGGCCCCTTCTTTTCCAAGACCCTTAGGAGAAGGTTTACCTTCGAAGATAAGGAGTCAGAGGTATGGAATAAGAAACCTTGTGTAGATGCCCCATTCTCACAGGTTTTCTGTCACACAGACCTAGCATTCAAGGACATGGGGGTGCCGAAGGATGCAATGAATAAAAGAGCAGACTCCCTTTTGAAAAAAGTATGGGATTCCACATCAGCTAGCCTCAAACCCGCTGTGGCTTCCAAGGTTGTGGCAAGGAACCTAGAATGCTGGGTAGAGAAGTTGAAGAGCCACGTAAAGGCGAGTACGTCATCGCGCTCTCTCCAAAGTTGTCCTGAAAGGCTCTTAAAAATACAGTCACCAGTAAGTCTAAGTATTTTCAAGTTTGACCAGTGCTAGCCCTAAAACAGCTGATGTTACAGCAGATAGAAGTAGAATTATGATTCTATAATTTGTCCCATATAGAACACATACTATATAGTATGGCAAAAATATTTACAAAATTACATGAAAAGGGCCTTTAAGGCTCGGTTCACACAGGGGCGGCACGACTTGCAGCGCGACTCACAGACGTGACCTGCAAACGACTTCAGCGGCGACTTGCAAAACGACTTCTGTATAGAAGTCAAGGCAAGTCGCCTGAAGTCGCCCCAAAAGTAGTACAGGAACCTTTTTTCTAAGTCGGAGCGACTTGAGTCGCTCCTATTAGAACGGTTCCATAGTACAGAACGGAGCGCGACTTGTCAGGCAGCTAAGTCGCCTGGACAAGTCGCCACTGTGTGAACCGAGCCTAAGAACCTACTGCTTTGCACTACATGAACAAAGCAGCTGGGACCATAGTCATAGTTCTCTTTAAGGATCTATTGACTCCATATGCATCCTACTTTACCAACATTTTTCCCTACCTCCGATATCTTTTCAGGAGAAGTCTCATTTTTGTTTTTCAGAAACTCTGCGTTGATCCTTTGCCTTGCACCTGAAGTAAAGACAAAATTAGACTACTTATATATGTGCTAAAAACAGTCAAATACCAATTATTGTACAACACTGTAGCTGAACCATTCATATTTACTTACTTTCTAATGCTCTGGTGTCATTCTGGAAAACTTGTTGCCTTGTCCTATGCAATGCTTTGAAAAGCCTCAGAGCCTACAAGTGCACAGAAAAGTAAAAACACAACATATTGCAGTAGATGTCTAACCAAACTGGCATTTCAGACAGAATCATCCAATGACTTAAAATATCTCCTGTGAATCAATAATGTTGGCAAAGAGAGTGAAATCCCGGCACCGATCCAACTCGAGATAAAATCGCATAGTCTTTCATTAGTGATCCATCAAGACACAAAAAAAATCCATTAAACAGCACGATTGACGCATTACAGCTCTAACCTTTGGGCCTTAGTCATGTCATAATGGGGTTGATTTACTAAAACTGGAGAGTGCAAAATCTGGTGACTAAGGCCCAAAGATTAGGGCTAAAATGCATCATACTTGCTGTTTAATAGATTCTTTTGTGTCTCGATGGATCATTAATAAAAGCTATGTGATTTTTTTTCTCAAGTTGGATCAATGCCGAACTATCTCTTGTGATACTGAAACAGTATGTATAGTGCTGTCCTGGCATAGACAACGTAACCTTATACTTTTATTACGGAATGGCGGTTTTAGCACTGCATTATCTTTTTTCATAAAGACTTGTTGGTGCAGGTATCTTTTAGCAATAACAAGGATGGGTGGCATGCAATAAAAACATACCAAGGGTTAAGTAAGCATCAAGAATCTGTCCCATTTGCCTTTTTATTAATACACCACTGCTTCCAAAAACTATTAGATGCTTCGCTGCCAGCAACTTGTGGCTATCGGTGCTCCCATGCCGGTCTTTCCTCTGTCGCTAAAAGCAGCAGTGGTGTCACTCCCTCAGTGTTGTGACAGTGCTCAGGCCTACAGATTAGCTACTAGGCCCAAAGTGCAGGTAAGGCAAGTCTATAGAATTTGAGGGGGCTCTGCAGAGGCACAGTCACTGCAAGGTCATAGTGTCTCTTCAAAAAAAAAAAAAAAAAGGAAACTCATACTTCCCTTTTACTTAATCCTAATTCTTATGAGCTGCTAATATCTAAAACTCTTTCCTGCCCGCTAAGAAGTGCACCGTTTCTGTTAAAATAGAGTTAATTATCTGTGGGAGGTCTACAGACTTTCTTGAAGCGTCATACCGACAATGGGGAGTCCGGATCCACCCCCCTACCTTTCATCTTGCATGTTTGATGTTGGCTCTGCTCGTTCCTGAGACTTCATACAGCACACAGAAATGCTCCCCTCCTCCCTCCTCTCTGTTGCAGACACGATGACCCCAGCACTAAGGATGAGCTCAGGTGTGTTCGCATGGTCCACGTACAGAGCCCGCCAGGAAGTCGGTGCAGTTCTGCGCTAATTACAGGCAGTGAGATATTGCCCGATCTCTGCAGCCACGCCATGGGGCAATGTCTCACTGCCTGTGATTAGCGCAGCACTGCGCCGACTTCTTGGCGACCTCTGCACGTGGACCATGCGAACATGCCTGAGCTCATCCCTACTCAGCACACATTCAGGAAAGCAGCAGGCATTACTGACTGTATAAGTCAGTGATAGTGCTCTGTACAGTGTATTATATTCTACTTTCCTGCTAAAATTATAATGCAAAGAATACTTTTTTAAAGTAAAATACAATACTGGCTTTTCCCAGCATTGCCTGGATTCACTATAATACAATTAGAGCCAATATTGTGATTTCATAATTTTTTACTGGCTATGCAGATTGTTATATGCGATTGAGGTCATGGATCCATATGCTGGATTCACACTGCTAGGTGTACAGGGGATGGGGATTATATAAGAGTACAGGGGATGGGGATGATGGGATTATATATGAGTACTGGGGATGATGGGACTCTATAGGCGTATTGGGGATGGGGGTGACGGGACTGTATAGCAGTACAGGGGATGGGGATAACGGGACTGTATAGGAGTAATGGGGATAGGGATGATGGGACTGTATAGGAGTACAGGAAATGGGGATCACAGGACTGTATAGGGGATGATGGGACTGTATAGGAGTATAGGAGATGGGGGTGACAAGACTGTATAGAAGTACAGGGGATGATGGGGCTGTATAGGAGTACAGGGGATGGGGATGATGGGACTGTATAAGAGTTCAGGGGATGATGGGACTGTATAAGAGTACAGGGGATGGGGATGATGGGACTGTATAAGAGTACAGGGGATGGAGATGATGGGACTGTATAAGAGTACAGGGGATGGGGATGATGGGACTGTATAAGAGTACAGGGGATGGGGAGGATGGGACTGTATAAGAGTACAGGGGATGGGGATGATGGGACTGTACACGAGTACAGGGGATGGGGATGATGGGACTGTACACGAGTACAGGGGATGGGGATGATGGGACTGTATAAGAGTACAGGGGATGGGGATGATGGGACTGTATAAGAGTACAGGGGATGGGGATGATGGGATTGTATAAGAGTACAGGGGATGGGGATGATGGGATTGTATAAGAGTACAGGTGATGGGGATGACGGGATTGTATAAGAGTACAGGGAACGGGGATGACAGGACTGTATACGAGTACTGGGGATGATGGGATAACAAGACTGTATAGGAGTACAGAAGATGGGGGTGACAGGACTGTATAGGAGTTTTTATTTTTTGCACTATAAATAAATTTAAAAAAAAACACATTACTTTTTACTATAATACAGGGGTTGACAGATTTGCTTGGAATCTAGAAGCCCGCTAAAAAAGTTAGGAGCCAGGTCGGTAACGACGATCCGGACCTGTCCCTGGCCTGACATGGAGAGGAGTGAGGGGAACATTGCCCCCCCCCCCCCCCCCGTCTCCAAGTCATTGCCCATAGCTCTTAGAGGGACATTTTATTTATTTTTATTTTCTTTCCAAATTACAAATTTTTTTTTAATTGCATTTTAGTGTAAATATGAGATCTGAGGTCTCTCTGACCCCAGATCTCATATTTTAAGAGGACCTGTCATGCTTTTTTCTATTACAGGGGAATTTTACATTCCTTGAAATAGGAATAAAAGTGACACAATTTTTTTTTTAAAAGAACAGTTTTTTTTTTTTAAACGCGCCCTGTCCCGCCAAGCTCGTGTGCAGAAGCGAACGCATATGTGAGTAGCACCCGCATATGAAAGCGGTGTTCAAACCACATATGTGAGGTATCACCATGATCGGTAGAGCGAGAGCAATAATTCTAGCCCTAGACCGCCTCTATAACTCAAAACATGCAACCTGTAGAATTTTTTTAAACGTCGCCTATGGAGATATTAAAAGGTAAAAGTTTATCGCCATTCAACGAGCGGGTGCAATTTTGAAGCGTGACATGTTGGGTATCAGTTTACTCGGTGTAACATTATCTTTCACAATATAAAAAAAAAATTGGGCTAACTTTACTGTTGTCTTATTTTTTTATTAAATAAATTATTTTTCCCCAAAAAAGTGCGCTTCTAAGTCCGCTGCGCAAATATGGTGAGACAGACAGTATTGCAACGACTGCCATTTTATTCTTTTGGGTGTTAGAATAAAAAAATATATATATATAATGTTTAGGGGTTCTAAGTAAAGGGAAGGAGATGGGCGGGCAATGAAAACAGGTGGGGAAGCTCCATTAGCATTGCTAGTTGTCATACCAATGGCCACCACAAGAGGGCGCCAGATTCCAGAAGAAAGCATAGGACCGCAGAAGGCCTCAAAGCCACGGCCTCAATTACCAGCCGGCGGCAGCACGGCCCAACGCGATCATGCCAGGGAGGGAGGGGGTAGGGGGGTTGTGTGCACGGAGACAGGATACCCCCCAGCTGTGCTGCCCCAGGCGCCAGGTCACCAATTCTAGTCGCAAATGCGACCTGGCGCCCGGGGTTTGTCGAGCCCTGCTATAATAAATATCCCCAAAAAATATATTAAAAAAATATTGTTTCCTCAGTTTAGGTGGATACATATTCTTCTACATATTTTTGTAAAAAAGAACCAAATATTATAAAGGATCACAATAAGTGTTTATTGATTGGTTTGTGCAAAAGTTATATTATGTCAGGGCTCGACAAATCCCAGGTGCCAGGTCGCCGCCGTTGCGATTAGAAATTGTGCCCTGGCGCCTGGGTTTTTGTCACTGACAGGTGCCTCTGCTACAGGGCTGGCTGTGGGGTCTTGGCCGGGAAAGTAGAGGCCCTCCAGACACAGAGCACTGTCTGGTAGTTGGGATGGAGCAGGAAGAGAGTGGCTCAGCAGCCGCTGACATCCTCCTCCCTTCTCCGCACACTGTTGGCAGAGCAGCGCTGCAGTGTGTGAAACTGTATGTAGAGAGGAGCTGTCAAAATTGAGGCTGGATGTCGGGGTGGGCGGGACCTGGGTTGGGCGGGACCCAGCTATCCAACACCAGCAAATGGAATGGGATCTGGGTGGGCCAATATGTGTATGTGGCCCGCCCCTTTCTTAAGCAGCCCAATCATTGGCTGGATAGCTGCTGGGTCCCACCCACCCCAGGTCCAGCCCACCTGGCTTCAGTTAATGACTCCACTATTACCAGGTCTTCTCCACATGTAGTTTTATTTGTCCAGGTTCAAATGCTCAAAGTAAATAAAATATCATCATGCAAGATTGATTAACCACATGCTGACCGGCGCACAACGATATACGTCGGCACAATCGCACGGCTGGGCAAATGGGCGTACAGGTACGTCCACTTTAAGACGTGGCATTGTGGGGGCGTGCGCGTGCCGCGTACTCCGTGACCGTGTCTGTGAGTCTCGCAGACTCGATGTCCGCCAGGTGCCCGCGATCTTTTCACAGAGCGGAAGAACAAGGCATTTCCCCGTTCTGCCTAGTGACCTGACAGAGAGCCACTGCTCCCAGTGATCAGGAGCAGTGATCTGTCATGTGAGTGGTAGCCCATCCCCCCACAGTTGGAATCCCTCCCTAGGACACACTTAACCCCTTGTGTTTAACCCCTTCCCTGCCAGTGTAATTTACACAGTAATCAGTTCATTTTTATAGCACTGATCGCTGTATAAATGACGATGGTCCCAAAATAGTGTCAAAAGTGTCCGATGTGTCCGCCATAATGTCGCAGATCGCTACTATTAATAATAATAAAAAGGCCATAAATCTATTCCCTATTTTGTAGACGCTATAACTTTTGCGCAAACAAATCAATATACACTTTTTACCAAAAATATGTAGAAGAATACATATCAGCCTAAACTGAAAAAAAATGTTTTTTTTTTATATATATTTTGGGGGGATATTTATTATAGCAAAAAGTAAAAAATATTTTTTTTTTTTCAAAATTGTTGCTTTTTTTTTTGTTTATAGCGCAAAAAAATAAAAAACGCAGAGGTGATCAAATACCACCAAAAGAAAGCTCTATTTGTGGGAAAACATTGTGCTTAAAGTGCTGCACTCTGCAAGTGTACAACTTGCCAGGGAAAATGTGCAGCAAGTTCACAAGACTTACAGTTCAACACTGCCATGTGTGGCAAGTAGGGATGATCTCAGGCGTGTTCGCATGGTCCACGTGCAGAGCCCGCCAGGAAGTTGGCGCAGCGCTAATCACAGACAGTGAGACATTGCCCCGATCTCTGCAGCCGCACATCGGGGAAATGTCTCACTGCCTGTCATTAGCGCAGCGCTGAGCCGACTTTCTGGCAGGCTCTGCATGTGGTCCATGCGAACATGCCTGAGCTCATCTCTAGTGGCAAGTTATCCTTGCTATTTGGGAAGCGGTCAGGTGGCCGATCCACCAGGCGACCGCTGTGTACCGATTGGTCATCACAGCAATCACATGATACTATTTACAGTGCTGGTCCCTCCCTTTCTCCTTGGAAGGGGAAGGAGAGAGATCCCGTAATTGTGAATGGGCACAGAATGAACAGATCAGTAGCTATAGCTGCTGATCCGTTCAGTCTGTTGTTGTGATAGGAATCTTTTTAACCCTTTTATGTTTATGTTTAACCCCCTCAGTACTAGCATGTTCCTTTATTTCTAAAATAATTGTAATTAAAAAAAAATTAGATCACATTCGGATGTCTACTTTTCAATAAAGAAGTCATTTGGGGGGGTTTTCATACTATTTTAGCATTTTTTTTTTTAAGTGGTTCTAAAACCTAGAACCCCCCCCCCCAATACTTAACCCACTCAGTCCAGTGCTGTACCCGTCTTTAACAGCTCTCCCTGCTCTTACAGGCTTCGTTAAAGCGGTTCTGCACCTTAAAAAAAAAAAATTAAAAGCCAGCAGCTATAAATATTGCAGCTGCTGACTTTCAATAAATTGACACTTACCTGTCCCAGGGACCAGCGATGTCGGCGGCAGATGACGAGCGATCGCTCGTCTCTCTGCTGCCCCCGCCGCCATCCTCTGTCAGGGAATCGGGAAGTGAAGCATTGCGGCTTCACTGCCCGGTTCCCTACTGCGCATGCGCGAGTCGCGCTGCGCGTCCCTGCTGGTCCCCGCTGTGTCTTGGGAACTGTGTGTTTCCCAGAACACAACAGGGGCGGGGCATCTACGGCGGTCTGTCCCGAAAGTAGGTGCAGATACCTGGATTATCCAGGTAACTGCACCCCCCTCCCCTCTTAAAGGTGCCGATTGTGGCACCGGAGGGGGGGGGGAAATCAGATGAGCGGAACTTCCACTTTAGGTTGGAGAACCGCTTTAAGGCAATGGGAGCTTTTTCTTTCTGCTGCTGTCAGTCAACTTCTGTGACAAGGGAGCAGGGAGAGGAGCTAAGGTATAACATACGGGTCTATGGATGCAGGCAGCTCAACTCGGGATCGAGCCCATTGATATGGCACACCAAGAAGAGGAAGAACCTGTTTTTTTATTTCTTCTAAAATGTTGTTCTTTCAATATAAAGAAACAGCGCTTATTAAATACCACCAAAAGAAAGCTTTACCTGTCTCAAAACAATTATATAAAACACATTCAGTTACAGTGTAGCATGACTAATTGTCAGTCAAAACTATCATAGCGCTGAAAAATGGCCTGGTAATAAAGAGATACCCAAATAGCAAGGATAACTTGCCACAGATTTGTGGTAGCGTTGAATTTTAAATCTGGTAACTTGCTGCACATTTTCACTGGCAAGTTGTACACTTGCAGGGGACTAGAAGCACAAGTTCTAATTGACACTTTTCCAATTTGTAGCAAATTTGCATGGCACGTCTCTGGCAAGAACAAAGTTGCAGTGGTGAGTCTATATAGCAAGAGCTCTGCAAGTCTACAGCATGAAAATTCAGTCACAGTGCCCCCTGTGGTAGGATGAACATTGCACAACAAAACTGAACCAGAACTTGCAGCAGACTTGCAGAAAGTTGATCTGGAGTCATTCAATGTGGACTTGCTGCAATTGTGCAACAAACTTGTGAAACCTGGCAAGTCCAGCAAGACCTTAGCATGTCATTTTCAAACGTGCAGCTCAAATGCTTGCTATCTGGGTAATGCCTCCAATGGGTATACCAGTCCTGTTGACAACCATCTAAAATGGGAATGCCATTTCACTTCCTGTTGTGTCTCTGGGACAGGAAGTGAAATGAAAGCTCCACACTGGGATGCACAAGGCAAAGCCTAAACCGAGAGGTATTTTCTCTCTGCATGACCTAATCTAAAATACAGATTCAAGCTGTATATATACTTTAAATCACCACGACTGACCTGTCCAGTAAAGACAACACACTTGACTCACCTTCATAATGCCTTCCAATGCTTGTTTATTCCCAGTAAGGGTCACGTATTATCAGAATGGGGCGTGTCCGGCCAATCACAAAACCGACTCGCAGCCACACCTCTGCAATTCGCGGACACGCCCACTTGGTAGAAGCCTTTCAGGCCATGATTGGATCGGGCAGGCGCTGTATTCCATTACTTTACCATTGAATTTGTCCAGCATGGGCACCGTCAAGGACTTCATGAGACAATATGCAGAAAGCGCGTTGTTTACTGATTATAAAATGACAGATATTTGTACTAATTTTTGAAGTTAGTCTTGGAACAAGTTTTGTGTCCAAGAGAAGTTGGAAAATCTGCCCAAATCTACAATGGCCGCGGGTGAGATCTTTGTCCTGACATCACTAGAAAGCGACACCCTGTGGATGGCTTGGCGTTTGGTCAGCCTGTGTGTGTGCGCCCCGCCCCTTAACGGTGTGCTTGTCAGTTGTCAGCCGGTGTGCTGCAGCTATGGCGGATGAGATCAGCAAAGCTCAGAGCGCCCAGCCCGGGGGAGACACTATCTTCGGGAAGATTATCCGCAAAGAGATTCCAGCCAAAGTCTTCTATGAGGATGAGCAAGTAGGTGGCTGGAGGACGGGACACGTGGAGCTGCCTGGCTCTGGGTGACAGTCATCTGATTGATGGCCCCGGGGAAGGATTCTTACATCTGCTCTTATTGCAGGAGCCTCCTGATGAGTGCTACTGACAGCCATAGACCTGCACGGTGTGCACTCCTCTGCAGGACAGGAGCTCAGCTCTCACAGCTCTGCAATGGCCCACTTGTTTAAATCTGATCATCATCCTACACGGGGGCTGTAGGATCCGATCGTCACCCTCCTAGGTGGGGGGGAGGCGATCCGATGGTCGCCCTCCTAGGTGGGGGGGGGGGGGCGATCCGATGGTCGCCCTCCTAGGTGGGGGGGGGGGGGGGCGATCCGATGGTCGCCCTCCTAGGTGGGGGGGGGGGCGATCCGATGGTCGCCCTCCTAGGTGGGGGGGGGGGGCGATCCGATGGTCGCCCTCCTAGGTGGGGGGGGGGGGTGATCCGATGGTCGCCCTCCTAGGTGGGGGGGGGGGGTGATCCGATGGTCGCCCTCCTAGGTGGGGGGGGGGCGATCCGATGGTCGCCCTCCTAGGTGGGGGGGGGGGGCGATCCGATGGTCGCCCTCCTAGGTGGGGGGGGGGGGCGATCCGATGGTCGCCCTCCTAGGTGGGGGGGGGGGGCGATCCGATGGTCGCCCTCCTAGGTGGGGGGGGGGGGGCGATCCGATGGTTGCCCTCCTAGGTGGGGGGGGGGGGCGATCCGATGGTCGCCCTCCTAGGTGGGGGGGGGGCGATCCGATGGTCGCCCTCCTAGGTGGGGGGGGGCGATCCGATGGTCGCCCTCCTAGGTGGGGGGGGCGATCCGATGGTCGCCCTCCTAGGCGGGGGGGGGGGGGGGCGATCCGATGGTCGCCCTCCTAGGCCGGGGGGGGGGGGCGATCCGATGGTCGCCCTCCTAGGCCGGGGGGGGGGGGCGATCCGATGGTCGCCCTCCTAGGCCGGGGGGGGGGGGCGATCCGATGGTCGCCCTCCTAGGCCGGGGGGGGGGGCGATCCGATGGTCGCCCTCCTAGGCCGGGGGGGGGGGGGCGATCCGATGGTCGCCCTCCTAGGCCGGGGGGGGGGGCGATCCGATGGTCGCCCTCCTAGGCCGGGGGGGGGGGCGATCCGATGGTCGCCCTCCTAGGCCGGGGGGGGGGGGCGATCCGATGGTCGCCCTCCTAGGCCGGGGGGGGGGGGCGATCCGATGGTCGCCCTCCTAGGCCGGGGGGGGGGGGCGATCCGATGGTCGCCCTCCTAGGCCGGGGGGGGGGGGGGCGATCCGATGGTCGCCCTCCTAGGCCGGGGGGGGGGGGCGATCCGATGGTCGCCCTCCTAGGCCGGGGGGGGGGGGCGATCCGATGGTCGCCCTCCTAGGCCGGGGGGGGGGGGGCGATCCGATGGTCGCCCTCCTAGGCGGGGGGGGGGGGGCGATCCGATGGTCGCCCTCCTAGGCGGGGGGGGGGGGGCGATCCGATGGTCGCCCTCCTAGGCGGGGGGGGGGGGGCGATCCGATGGTCGCCCTCCTAGGCGGGGGGGGGGGGGCGATCCGATGGTCGCCCTCCTAGGCGGGGGGGGGGGGCGATCCGATGGTCGCCCTCCTAGGCGGGGGGGGGGGCGATCCGATGGTCGCCCTCCTAGGCGGGGGGGGGGGGCGATCCGATGGTCGCCCTCCTAGGCGGGGGGGGGGGGGGCGATCCGATGGTCGCCCTCCTAGGCGGGGGGGGGGGGGGCGATCCGATGGTCGCCCTCCTAGGCGGGGGGGGGGGGCGATCCGATGGTCGCCCTCCTAGGCGGGGGGGGGGGGGCGATCCGATGGTCGCCCTCCTAGGCGGGGGGGGGGGGGCGATCCGATCGTCGCCCTCCTAGGCGGGGGGGGGGGGGGGGCGATCCGATCGTCGCCCTCCTAGGCGTCAGCTTTCAGCACTGTCACACTTTGACAATTGCGGGGACATGTAACACTACCCATATGAATTTTTTTTTTTCACACAAATAGAGCTTTCGTTTGGTGTTATTTAATCACTGTTTTTTTTTTTTGTTTTTTTTTTTAGGATGAGCTCAGGTGTGTTTGCAAACAGCACGTGCAGAGCCTGCCAGGAAGTCGGCACTGCTGAGCGCTAATCACAAGCAGTGAGACATTGTCCCAATGTGTGGCTGCAGAGATTGAGAAATGTCTCACTGCTTGAGATTAGCGCTCTCCAGTGCCGACTTCTTGGTGACTCTACGTGTGCTGTTTGTGAACACGCCTGAGTTCATCCTTAGTTTTTATTTTTTGCTAGACAAACAAAAAAGACTGTAAATTTTGAAAAAAAATGTTTTCATTGTTTTGTTATAAATTTTTCCAAACAGGTAATTTTTTTCCTACACTGATAATTGGGATGCTGATTATAAGTGCCAATGTCCCTTTTTAACATGAGCTGGTTATTGGCTTTCTTCTCTCCCCATGCTGTTAGTGTGAGGAAAGAAAAGTTGATAACCGGCTTGGTTTACATCCTGTGATCAGCTGTCATTGGCTGACAGCTGATCAATTGGTAAAGGGCCGCTGTGATTGGCCCTTTATCTGCATCTGTGGTCAGCAGAGTCCATGGACGCCCTCCCAGCAAACTAAGCCCGGGGTGTAGCTGTCTTTCCCCTATAGTGCAGGCAGGAAGTAGTTAAAATAATAAACATATTATACTCAGTGATTTTGCACAGAGCAGACCTGATCCTCCTCTTCTCTGGTCCTCTCCAGGGCTCTTGGATCCTCTGCCTTCTGTGTCTGCTCCTGTAGCAAGCCGCTTCCTATGGGGGCAGGCTCAATCTCGAATTGAGCTATGTGTATCTATAGACACAACAGTGTGGCTTGGCCCCACTCCCTCACAGCATTTGATTGACTGCAGCAAAAGCCAATGAGCTTTCGCTGCTGCCTGAAAACCCTGTGCGAAAAGAAAGATATGAGAACTGCAGCCGGCATAGTGCTGGATTGATACAGGATTGGGCACAGCAAGTGGCAAAACATTTTGTATGTTGATGCAGATAGGGTAAAGTGTTTTTTTTTTTTTCATCTTTAGAACCACTTTAAAATCATGCAGATCATTGTGCAGGCCTAGTTCTTTCTGTGTGGTGCATGTTCTGCTAGAATTCTACATTAAAGTCCATCTAACCCAAAGAACAACAAATAAAGGATAGCAATTATGACAGCTTACGCGTTAATTTTATCAAAATCAGCATTGTATTAACAATACACACAATATATTTGACAACCCAATATAAGTTTACTTGACACGTTTCTTTTCTTGTTGTGAGTGCTGCCTGTCTGCTGGTCATCTCTTTCCACAACCTTCTGTATTCCCAGCATGCTTTGCAACTTCTCCTCTTCTGTTTACTTTCCATTTCTAAGCACTACATATCCCATATTACCTTGCTGCCTGCAAGCTGTAATTCTTGTACTGACTTGGCCTCCTGAAACCCCCCCCAGTTTGTCTGTAGATCAGAAGGCAGGCTCTGTGAAATGTGTGACACGGCAATGCCCACTGACAGGGCATAGTGAATTTGTGTCTCAGAATTCAAGGAGGTAAATGTGTGGGAATCTTGCATGATCTCAAGACTTTAAATGACGCAAACGGGAGGTGTTAGGTTCCATTGGTATGGCAACTTGTCTGGGAAATCACATCGCCGCGCAGTGGCATTACTGCAAATGCGCGAGAGCGGGAGGTGCATGCTGGGTAGTCGGCTGCACCAAATCCTGGAATTGAAGACAAGCGGGCTTCAGATGCTCACAACAGCCATGGACCCTGCCTGCTTCCGAAATCAGGTTAGTGTAGAATAATTTTAATAAAAACAAAAAGGACCACATTGCTGTCATTATGCTAATCTTACAGTGGAAGTAATAAAAATGGGGGGGCTTTTAGAAAAATATGGATTGGGGGACTGGAACGCCGCTTTAAGATTCAGTGCAGCATCATTTTCCACAAGGGATTTCTTTCCCCATGTTAATGGTATTGCAGCTTGCTGATCCTTAAGTCCCCTTTCACACTGGGGCGCTTTGCAGGTGCTACAGCGCTAAAAATATCGCCTGCAAAGCGCCCCGAAAGAGCCGCAGCTGTGTCTCCAGTGTGAGAGCCCCGAGCTGGAGACACAGCAGGTAAAAAAAAAGTCCTGCTAGCAGCATCTTTGCAGCACCCCACTAGCGGCCTAATAGTGCATCATAATTGGCGGTAAATCGCCGCTAAAAATATCGTTTTACCGCCGACCCTGCCCCAGTGTGAAAGGGGTCTTAATGTGGTAGCTGCATAACAGACCAGAGGCAGAGAATAAACAAAGTTATCAGCTCATAGAGAAATTAGTTACATTCATATGTTTAGGGTTCATTCGCACCATCGGTGAAATTCATTAATTCTTACCAACACTCTTCTGGTATTGTGACCCTTTAAAATGTCTGACATCAGACTCAATCCCTGCTATTATGGTAACTTTACTGACACGTATGGCAGATTCAGGTAGTTCTTAATAGTGCCACTTTTGCGAAGTGGCGCTATTCAGCAAATAAAAAAAAAAAATTACCTCCAGTTCATAGAAAGTGTGTGTGTGTGTATATGTATATGTATATGTGTGTGTGTGTGTGTATGTAATATAATATACTTCCTGCTACTGCACAGACTGTGAGGAAGGACAGCTGTACTCCAATGTAAGAAGGTGTTGCCCGTGCTCTGTTTACGCCATTCACTGAGTTGAGGTGGGTTGCAGACATGCTCCATTTATACACAGCTTGCCCTGTTTCCACGTATGTTTTTCATGAAATTGTTTTTTTACTGTGCTTTTTGCCTACTTTTAATGTCCTCCGTGAGCTCTTAGTTTTCCCCCTTACTTCAGTTTGTTTTGAAAGAGCAGTGCATGTTAGTTGCGTTCATGTACGCTGTTCTGTGCACTCTACACATCCTATAGTCTCTAGTTGATCTCAAGAATGAACTGGCTATGCTCCTACATTACAATGGGACAGTGGAGAACAAACAAAGCCACCTTCTAATACAAAGGCAGATCACAGAAGCAAAAAAGAGTTTTGGAAAATTGGAGGAGCCTGAGGGCTATAGAAGGAAAATTTTGAGTAAAGAATATACTGTATACTGGTATAGAAGATTTCTCTAGTCATCTTCCAGGATGGCACACCTTAGAGATGAGAGGCTCCTCCCAACAGGAAATGTAATCGACAGCTGTTTTAAGTCCCCACCCTTCCCCTTGATCCTCCTTTGGCGGCTATCCTTCTTGGTATGGACCAGAAGGATGGAAAAGCAAGCTCCGTTGCTGTGGCAAAGGGGGAAGACTACAATGGTGAGTACTTACCTTTGCCTTGGGTATTTAGCTGCAAAATCCCTAATACCAGCCAGATGGTTTAGGACAGGGGTCATCAACCTCTGGGCCGCGGCCCACTGCTGGGCCGTAGCCTGTTTGCAGCCAGGTCGCGAAGGCTGCACTGTGTGACGAGCGGTGGGGGGAGTAATCAGAGAGGAGAGATAAGATCATCTCTCACCACCCACCTGCATTGCCGCTCTTCCCACGCTCACAGCGGGGCTGCTATAATGCTGGAGGTGAGGCTGGGGGAGCAGAGAGATGAGATCACCCACATCACTGCTCTTCTGCCACAAATACACTGCTGGAGGTGAGGCAGAGGGGCAGAGAGATGAGATAATCTCTCACTACCGGCACCCCCCCCCCCCATTACCGCTGTTCTCCCTTACTACCCACTACTTGCCTCTGAACTAATGCACACACCTGTGCTACCACCACTGCAGTGACACCAATGCCACCGCTGGCAGGTGAAAATCCACATCTGGTGGCAGGCGACGTGGCAAATGACAAGCTGCATTTGATGGCAGGTGACGTGGCAACTGACAATCCAAATCTGGTGGCAAGGGACAAAATGCATCTGGTGGCAGGCGACGTGGCAAGTGACAAGCTGCATATGAAGGTAGGCGACGTGGCAAGTGACAAGCCGCATCTGGTGGTAGGTGAAGTGGCAAGGGAGAAATTGCATCTGGTGACAAGCAACATGGCAATTGACAAGCTGCATCTGAAGGCAGGCAAGTGACAATCCACATCTGGTGGCAGATGACGTGGCAAAGGACAAAATGCATCTGGTGACATGTGACGTGACAAGCTGCATCTGAAGGCAGGCAACGTGGAAAGTGACACTCTGGCACATTCTGCATTATGGTGACCTGAACTATTTCATTATATATTACAATGTAATAATAGAAATAATGCGCTTCAATCATCCTGACATATCAATGATGGTGCCGGGATGATTGAAGCACCAACGCCAGCCATTGCCCCGATAAATTGCCCATGAAAAGCCGCATACACCCCCGGGCCTTGGCACAATTTTCTTCAACAGCGCCGGTCCACGGTGCCAAAAAGGTTGGGGACCACTGGTTTAGGAGATATTCCCCTCGCAATGCGGCGCTGACTAGCAAAGGCTAAAAGTAAGGCCACAATGTGTAAACGTGAGAATCTTCTAGTAAATCATGGAAAAGTAAGGAAAGGTAAAAAAAATTATATCCAAGAATTATCACTAAATTTGGCTTGCACTGGAATCAAGTTAGAGTTGTTTTTGAAAAACACTGGCACTGAGCTTGACTCCCCTTATTGCCGACATTGTTGGCTCGAGACCCCTTATGACAGCAAGAAGGGCACGGAATCTGAATGACACATTAGTACACTGAATGTCAGAGGACAAATGAAAAATTAATTGACAAATTTAACACCTATAACGGGCATTGTAATATCTGTAAATATGTGCACAAAACCAATGTGTTCACCAATTCCGATAGAAAGAAAGAATATAAAATGAAGCAATTTGTGAACTGCTCTACAACTAGAGTAATATACATGCTTAGTTGTCCATGTAATAAAATGTACATTGGAAAACTAGGACAACTCCGTGTAAGAATTGGTGAACACGTTGGAAGTATTAAGAAAAAGGAAGACGAGCGCCCTCTGTCGTTAGACTTTGCACAGTTTCATAAGGGTGACCCTAAAGGGTTAAAGGTGAAAGGCATCTATGTTTAAAATCAGCTTATGAGAAGAGGTGACTTTGACACTATCCTTTTACAAAAAGAAAAAACGTGGATGTATAATTTAGGTTCTTTAATTCCACAAGGCCTTAATAAGGAATGTAATTTGCAACCATTTTTGGAACCTTTAATTGGATATAAAATGAAAACATTTATTCTCTGACCCCTTCTGGATAAATCTTCTTTTTGATAATCTATTTAATTCTCCTGCTTTCCTGTTCTGAATTCTTCCCTTAATTAATTAAAACTGATATTGGAGTCCATTTACCTAATTCTGTTTAAATTACAAACATCAAACCTTTTTCCTATCCCGTTTTTAAATGTGTACCAAGTGTACTCAATGGCTTGTTAATCTGTTTTTGTGTTGAATGTTTACCCACTTACGGACGGCTGCATGCCGATATACTTCCTAAATTTGAAGAGGAATATCATTGTTATGGCAGCAGCTAACTGCCATAACCCTGGTATCCTCTTCTTCGGCCGGTGGCCCGCTTTCCGATAATAGTGGTCTCTGCGGCGGATTTGCAGCGAGATCACTTTTATCGGTGACAAGAGAGGGGCCCCCCTCCTGGTTCCCTGTGCCACTTACCGGAGCCGTCGGCAGCGGTGGAGGCGATCAGATCCTTTGTAATGCTGGGTATGGAGACTAGTGAGGGGAAGATGACCCCAACATCAAAACATTTTAGTGTAAATGAGATTTGAGGTCTTTTTGACCCCAGATCTCATATTTAAGAGGTAATGCCACGCTTTTTTTTTCTATTACAAGGGGTGGTATTGCCAGTTTACTTCCTCTTTCATTGCCTGCAAAGGCAAAGCATAATGGACTACTATGCATTGCATAGTAGCCCATTATGTGTCACTTACCTGACACAGGAGCCAGCGATGTCACCGATGTCCCCTGTAGTCCGGCGCATCCATCTTTTCGGTGGGGTCTCGCAGCTCCGCCACTGTCATTCGGCGGAGCCGCGATGACATCACTCCCGCGCATGTGTCACTTACCTGACACAGGAGCCAGCGATGTCACCGATGTCCCCTGTAGTCCGGCGCATCCATCTTTTCGGTGGGGTCTCGCAGCTCCGCCACTGTCATTCGGCGGAGCCGCGATGACATCACTCCCGCGCATGCGCACGGGAGCCGACACGCGCGGCAGCTCCGTGGTTGGAAATGCCGCGCTCAGTGCGCCTGCGCGACGCTGTCTACGGCGCATGCGCCGTAGACAGCGTCGCGCATGCGCACGGGAGCCGACACGCGCGGCAGCTCCGTGGTTGGAAATGCCGCGCTCAGTGCGCCTGCGCGACGCTGTCTACGGCGCATGCGCCGTAGACAGCGGTGCCTGTCTTCGGGCAAATATAGAGATATAGAGAGATATTTCTTGGACCTACAGGTAAGCCTTAATCTAGGCTTACATGTAGGCCAAAGGGGTTTGTAAGGATTTACAACCACTTTAATACCTTGGAATGTCTACTTTCTAAAAAGCGGTCATTTGGGGGTATTTGTACTTTCCTGACTTGTTAGGGCCGGTTCACACAGCGAGCCGCGGCGAGGCGTCTCCGACTTACCTCGCCGCGACTTGCGGGGAGCTCAGCGGCGACTTGCAGAGGACTTCTGCATAGAAGTCAATGCAAGTCGCCCCCCGAAGTCGCCCCGAAGTAGTACAGGAACCTTTTTTCTGAGTCGGAGCGACTCGAGTCGCTCCTCTCAGAACGGTTCCATAGTGTCTCAAGAAATGAGATGCACCTGATGTACTGAAGGCCTGATCAGATGTGATCAATTTCCAGTGATTGGCACCATCGTTTGTATACTATAACTTTCACAAAGACCAAATAATATACACTAATATGGGTTATTTTTACCAAAGATATGTAGCAGTATACATTTTGGCCAAAATTTATGAAGAAAAATGACTAATTGGCTAAATTTTATGACCGAAACAGACTTTTTTTTTCACAAAATTTACTTTTTTTTTTATTTATTTATAGCGCAAAAAATAAAAAAACCCACTAGTGATTAAATACCACTAAAAGAAAGCTCCATTTGTGTGGGGAAAAAAGGACGCAAGTTTCATATGGATACAGTGTTGCATGACTGAGTAATTGTCATTCAAACCATGAGAGCGCTGAAAGCTGAAAATTGGTCTGGTCAGGAAGGGGGTGTAAAGGGCACTGTATTGAGGTGGTTAAATACCACTAAAAGAAAGCTATTTGTGTGAAATAATAAAAATGTCATGGGTACAGGGCTGCATGACTGCACAATTGTCATTCAAGGTCTGACAGTGTTGAAAGCTGAAAATTAGCCTGGGCAGAAAGTAAAATGCCCAGTAGGTAAGTGGTTAACCAATGCTAGTCACTTATACTGTCAGAAAACTTAAAGTGGTTGTATACTCTTTTTTTTGTAACCTTAACCTACAGGAAAGCCTATAATAAGGCTTACCTGTAGGTAAAAAAAATATCTCCTAAACCTATACGGTTTAGGAGATATTCCCCTCGGTATGCGCCGCTGACTGCAGCGGCGCATGCGCACAAGGGGATTCTCGGCCTGAAAATCCGGCAGTGGCCGGCGGCCGGAAAGAAATCTCACGCGCGGGAGTGACGATATCGCGGCTCCGGCCACTCACAGCGCCGGAGCCGCGATACCCAGAAGAAACGCAGAGGGAGCATGTCAGCTCCCTCGGCGTGGATCGGGCCAGATGTCAGGGCCTCGTTCTAAGGTAAGTATTTCATAATGAGCTAGTATGCGGTGCATACTAGCTCATTATGCCTTTTGCTTTGCAGGTGTTAAAAAATAAAAATAAAAAAATAGCGGGTTTACTACCGCTTTAAACCATAACCTGGCATAGAGGCCTGTCCTTATCGGTGCCACATGGGCATTAAATTGACCCAAAATTCAACTTGAGGACATAACCCGTTAAAGCAATGTTGATTGCCGACAAGGTCCAACTGCTGAAAAAGCTGTGACAAATTATCATAGAGCAGGGGGGTGGACAAGCAACTTTTCTGAAGGCTTAATTTCCTCAATTCAGTAGGAGGTATCAGGATAGCCTTTTTCAGGAGTTGAAGGTCTGCGCCTTCACCTCACGTCCTTGGAGCCAAAACGCCTCCCTTTTGTTAGGTCAACACCCACTGTATAGCATTCCACCATATGCTTCTATCAGTCAAGGGGCCTTCATTATGATGAACTTCCCTCGTGTGTTGGGGATGACAAGGCTGCGCTTTCCACCTCCATTTTTTCCCAGTTCTTCCAGACTGGCAGCTTCTTGTTTTAACCATTGGAAGAGTTAGTGATAGTGCAGTTCCTGCACGGAGAAGATGGCTATATATTTTTCCAAGTTCACGTTTGGCATTGAGTGTGTATGCTGCACTGTGCAGGCAGTTTGAAAGACAATAACTTAAAATTGCAAAATTGACACAAGGAAGGAGGAGGTTTTTTGGCAGAAGAGAGATTCAGTATTTTTTTGACTTAAAAACTTTACGCCCTAAACTTTTTTTTTTTTTTCCACTTTTGATGGCACTCGTGGTTGTATACCCAGATGGATCTTGTGTTTGAGCACTTTTATGATTGGTTGGTTTGAACTCTCATTTTTTTTTTCTCTGCTATAAATAAACTTTTTATCATGGCACACACTTTCATGGCATAACATTCTGTTATGTGAGAATCCTCAGTGAAGGTCTGCTTTGCTGAGTTGAAGTCAGAGGCTCCTCTGGGAGACTATATTTAGTTCATGAGAAGCCAGATGGTTGATTCTGAAATAAATAAAACGAGGGATGTGTTGCCCATTGCAACCTGTTAAATTCTAGCGATCGTTTTCTGACCTGCACAGGAAGGATAGCATCTGGCATCTAGATACTGCTGGCAACGAAGATGCCAAACAGCATGAGAAGTCTGCATGTTCATGAGATGAAGTGTTTGTGGATGAAGGTTACACTTGTATCATGAAATCCATCACGGGACACACAGAGGTTTTGCTGGAAAGATGATTATCTCTTGAAATTGTAAATGCATGTTTTAGTAACAATGGCTTCACATTTCTGCCCAAAAAAAAAATAGGTGACTTTATGCCAACTTATACCTTTAACGAATAAAAGTGTTTCGAGTCAAAACAAAGCCTTTAAAGAATGGCTGAGCTCTAACGTTTACATCCGGTTGTGACGAAATGATCTTGTGCGCTCCCAGCTGGCAGACAAAGCCGCTGCTACTGCTGTCGTAAGACAGTAGAGATCATCGGTTAACACGCGCATGCAGCACATTCACATCACACTTTTCCAATAAGTTGCTATGGCTGCGACAGATTTAAAATACTGCCATGTAGGAGTTAAGAAAACTATAAGTAGTGCGAAATTTGTGGTATTTCGGATTCATGCATGTGTCAGTACCGTAGATGAATCTGTAGCAAGCACCTCTCCTGCAAAGTGGTGAGTTTTATAGGCAGAGAAGCTATTTGGAGGAGTTGGGAGTAATTGGCATTGTCTTTTGAGCTCTGAAAGTGCTTAAATTGTTACAGACCGATTTTACTGTTGTGGGTTTAGTATGTGGGGTAAATAATGCTTGTTCTACTCCCTGTGAAACCTAAGGGGGTAATCCTCTGCATATAAAAAGGCTGTTTGATCCTGTCCCCTTTCATTCTCCCCTTCCACTGTGTCCAATCCATCTGCTGCTAGTATAGAGCCTTGGGGGCATGCTGCACATGCTCAGTTTGGTGTGTAATGCTAGAGAGTTTTTTTTTCCTTGGGAGGGTGCATAGGGTCAGGGGTCATGCAGCCTCATAGGACAGACAGAGGAGCATGAAAAAAACCTTTAACCAGTGTTCTGCTGGACACATAGAATTCGCAAGACTTCTATACTGATGAGAACAAGTATTTATATTTCCTAAAATAATTGCATTTCCCTGTTCTGTACTGTGGGAGACCAGATATAGTGAATGCAGGGTCCTGGGGTTTAGTAACACTTTAATTTCTAGGACCTTATTTACACTAGTGTTTTGAGGTGAGGGTAAAACCATGTGGTTTAACTGCAATTTTACTGCCCCCCCCCCCCCCCCCCCCCAGCATTCCACCCTATGCTGCAAAGGCAGCGGCCAGGAGTGTATGCATGCCGCAGCCCTAAAATATTCCTTTCATTGAGCAGCACCACCCATTGAACGCTACCCATTCTACTAAATATGGGCACCCCCCAATCGCATGCAATGCAGCAAGCAGGAGCCTGTCAAATCAGAATAGTGACCCAAACACAGTTTGCTCTTCAGTCAGCACAACTAGTGTAAACAAGGCCATCGGATGAGCATGCTTTCAGCACAGAAACGTCTTCTGCCCATGGCCGCATATGTACAACGTGGGCATTTAAAGTCCATCCTTTTTGCCACCGCACATGCACTATATTACCAAAAGTATTTGGGACGCTTGCCTTTACACACACACATGAACTTTAATGACATCTTAGTCTTAGTCCTTAGGGTTCAATAGTGAGTTGGCTCATACTTTGCAGCTATAACAGCCTCAACTCTTTTGGGAAGGCTGTCCACAAGGTTTAGGAGTGTGTCTATGGGATTGTTTGACCATTCTATCAGAAGCACATTTGTGAGGTCAGGCACTGATGTTGGACAAGAAAGCCCGGCTCACAGACTCTGCTCTAATTCATCCCAAAGGTGTTTTATTGGGTTGCGGTCAGGACAATATGGATCTTGCTTTGTGCACTGGTCCAAATCGTTTGGTGGAGGGGAGGGATTATGGTGTGGGGTTGTTTTTCAGGGGTTGGGCTTGGCCCCTTAGTTCCAGTGAAGGGAACTCTGAAGGCACCAGCATACCAAGACATTTTGGACAATTTCATGCTCCCAACTTTATGGGAACAGTTTGGGGGTGGTCCCTTCCTGTTCCAACATGACAGCACTCCAGTGCACAAAGCAAGGACCATAAAGACACGGATGAGCAAGTTTGGGGTGGAGGAACTTGACTGGTCTGCATAGAGTCCTGACCTCAATCCAATAGATCACCTTTGGGATGAGAGAGAGCGGAGACTGAGCCAGGCCTTCTTGTCCATATCAGTACCTGACCTCACAAATGCTTTTCTTGAAAAATGATCAAACATTCCCATAGACTCACCTCTAAACCTTGTGGACAGCCTTCCCAGAAGAGTTGAAGCTGATATAGCTGCAAAGGGTGGGCCAACTCAATATTGAACCCCACGGACTAAGACTAGGATGTCATTACAGTGTGTGTGTGTGTGTGTAAAGGCAGGCGTCCCAATATATTTAATAATATAGCGTATATGTCCATTACTAAAGTGGACTTGAACTCAAAAAACATTTTTTTTTTTTTTTAAAACAGCTTACCTGTTCGTGTGTGTAAAAACAGGCGTCTCAATCATTTTGGTAATCTATTGTATGTTACATGGGCGGCTGCAGGTTAAGGCTACTTTCACACATCTGTATTTTGTGTGGTTATAGTGCAGTACATTTTATACACCTATTGTACAAGTTTTGCAGTGTGTTCAATGCATTACTGTTCATTCCCATTGAAGGGGTGTTTTGCTATTAACTGCAATGTGTTTTTTTTATTATTATTATTATTATTATTATTATTATTTTTTAAACCTTAATTAAATGAAATGATTTGTAATAATGCAGCATAACATGTTGATCATTCCTATACTGTCTCTCCCTTCTTTCCTCCTGTTCCTGTACTGTGTAAAGTTTTCTGTTTGTGGCTAAGCCTGACATATCACTGATATGCCCTGGGTGAGTTTTTCCTATATTTTTTTTTATAACCCTTTTTTTTTCTTCTTTAGTGTATCGCCTTCCATGATATCTCTCCGCAAGCTCCAGTACATTTCCTAGTGGTGCCTAAGAAGGCCATTAGCCGTTTATCTGAAGCGGATCCTGCTGATGAAGCTGTAAGTGAAAGCTCATTTTTATATTGATGAATAACCAGTCTCTTTCAATCCATTGAGAATACATTGCTTTAGGCCTTGCAGACAGCAGAGGGACTGATTTACTTTGATGTATTCTGTTCAATCCACAGGCATAACAGAAACCAACAGCTAGGAAAACAGTTTGGCTTCTCCTTGAAATAGACACAGATATAAATCATGCTGGTAGTCTGGTGGATACAAATTGTAAAAATGGTCTTATAGGATTACTGCACTTATGCTTTTGTGGCCACCCTCCCCCAGAATTTCTTTAATGAGATATATTTACCTGAAATGCAGATTTTCACTGTTTGTCCTGCCCAGAGCCATCTAGCCTGTCTTCCATATTCCTTTCCATCATTTCCTGCACCCCATTGACTTTGTGGGAGGACACGGTACAGATGTTTTTTTTATTTATTTTGATTTAATTTTGGGACAGACAGGCATGGGAGTTTTGATACAGGACTCATCTTCCCAGACCTTCATTTTCAGGTATGCAAAATTGAGAGATGGGAGGAAAAACTGAAAAGATAATTTGTTTGTTTCACACCTCGCCCACAGGAGGTAAAGCCATGGGTCATGTTGTTACTGCTGCCCGACTGCTTATCAAACTCTAAATTAAAGAGGTAGAGGGTGGTGGTATACACATTCCAGCAATAGCCTAAAACAATACTAGATAACACACTGGCAGGTAAATAAACAGAAAAAAAAAAAGTCAATGTAACAGTTGTGATTACCATTCTAAAATGTGATAATGTACAAGGTGACTCAATTAAAATGAAAAATAACATAAAATATAGAAAAAAGTGTGTGTATGCTTTCTAGCTCCCTTGTTACCTCCTCTCATGCTCGTCTTCAAGACTTCTCCAGAGCCTCTCCCATCCTCTGAAACTCCCTGCCCCAGTCAGTCCGATCAGCCCCTACCCTGTCCACCTTTAGGAGTTCCCTGAAAACAAATTTATTCAGGGAAGCCTATCCCACACCCGCCTAGCTGTCCCTAAGCCACCCCCATCAAATCATTCTCTGCAGCGATTACCTTTTGTACCACCACCCCCTCCCTTTAGAATATAAGCTCTACGAGCAGGGTCCTCCTATACCTTTTTGTATTGTACTGTAATTTGTTGTCCCCCCTATACATTGTAAAACACTGCGTAAACTGTTGGCGCTATATAAATCGTGTAATATATACATACATACACACATTATATATATATATATATATATATATATATATATATATATATATATTAATATAATATAATTAGTGTGTGTATACGTAGCACTAACCCCTGAAGGAGCTGCTGCTTTTTGTTGGGCTTACCGTTGCCTCACCTGCTCACTGTGTCCGTCTTAGGTGTCTGTTGTAGAGTGGATTAAAGAATATTAGCTCCGACACTTAGCCCTTGTACACACAGTCGGACATTCTGACAACCAAATCCGTTGGATTTTGTCCGAAACTGTTGCATACACACGGTCGGACAAAGTTGTCGGAAAATCCGATCGTTCAGAACGTGATGACGTCATTTCGTTACGATGGGACTACGTTCAGGCTAGTAGCCAATAGCTTTGGTCTAGAAGTTTGATCTGAGCATGCGTGGCACTTTGTCCGATCAGAGTTCTCTACACACAATCAGACAAAGTCCGATCGGATCATGTTGTCGGAAAATTTTATAGCCCAGCTGGAAACTTGGTCCGTCGGATACTCTGATGGAAACAGTCTGATGGAGCCCACACACTGTCGGATTATCCGACAACACGGTCCGATCGGACATTGTCCATTGGAATATCTGACCGTGTGTACAAGGGCTTAGTCCTTTTTCTGGGTGTTTAACAAAAACACACACTTTTTTGCAATAGAGGGGTAGAGGATAAGGAAAATTCAGGTACCTTTTTTGTAGTTTTGTGGGTTGAAGGTATTTCCTTCATGCAGAGGACAAACGATTCCCACAAGCTGGATCCAGCAATCACTGGGTAGGCCTCTCTCCCTGACCTAGCAGCTGGTGAGATGCTCGAACAGTCTCTGCCACAGACTTGCTAAGTTTAGCGATCTTGTTATGCAATCCTCTGCCACAGGAAGGCACAATAAGCTTCTGGTTGCAAAATTAAAGAGTTTCCCCACAGTGCCTGATTCTTTCAGTCGGCCTGCCAATACTGTGTGGTAGACAACCCAGGATGCATCCTCCAACTGAGTCTCCAGGCTTCTCCATGAGGCAGAAGCCTTATTGCTCGGTCCTCCTCAGAAAAGTCCTCCCCTGGATCATCCAGTTGCTTGGCTTCTCCCCGCAGGCAAGACAGCACAGGATCATCTCTGGATCAGTAGGCCCCAGAGCCTCTGGGCCTACCTTTCAGTTGAGGAGTCTCAGGCCAGCCGGGATCGAGACATTGAGTAAGGCAGCACACACCTCAGGCCAGGAGGGCCATGAGGTTGGGAAAAATGAACCCCAGAAAATGGCGTCGGTACCTTAAGTACCCTTACCCAGAATGCACAGGGGGTATACCACTCCCACCGGGCTGTTTCTGAGTAAAAGGGGTACCCATTACATTTAGCTTGTTGCATTTCCAACACTTACCGGTGGTGACAGCGTCACCCACTGTCAAGTGGAAATTAGCACAACCTAGCCAGACTGGTACAGAAGCTAGAACTTTAGCATAATTAGTCTGAACCAATCTGTAGCTTCAAACTTAAATTTACAAAAATACTAGCGATATCTATATCTATATCTATATCTATATATATATATATATATATATATAATATTCTGAACGTGAACCTTCACCAACCACAAGCAATGGACTCTTACCGCAAACATGAGGACCCCACTACAGAGTCAAATCCGCAAAAAAATGACAATCCCATCAAGTAGAGATCTGGTTCATATTGTTTGGCTGGAGTTCAGCAGTATATCTCGCAAATCCAATCGATGGTAACATCAGTGGCGATCCTAAATGCACAAAATTCCACAGTCTAAAACTGTCTAAAGGGTTCTGTTGCACTTCAATGTAGTGAATGCTACTCACAGTAATAAAAACAATATGTGCTTTGTATGTATAACAATCCCAAGATGCATGATCGAGGTTCCAAACAATGCTTCACAAAAAGTATGGGTCCAAGTAGGTGTAGCAACGTTATGTGCATTAGCGCGGCCCAGTATATTTTGTCATATGTGATCTCATCGGGGGAATAAAGCTTCTGTATTAGCACTTTTTGTTCTGGTAAGGATTAATTTCAAGAGTTCATTTTAATTGTACATTATCACATTTTTGCATGGCAGCAATAGCATTGCCTCCTGTCTCAGTGAGGCAAAAAAATGCTGCCTCAGGGCCAATTCACACTATACCCTCCTTTTACATTTAGAGCCGCTGTGTTCCTGCTGCGCTAAGAGGCAGTGTGATGCACAATTATACGCATCGCACCGCTCCTTTTTCATTTATTTTTGTACCAGCATTATTTGAAATGTACAAAACATGTACTGCAATGTTGGGCAGGGTGATGAACTGCCTGACATTGCAATGCAAAGCATTTTATCTCAGCACAGCTCTAGGCTGCCTTGCAGTGTGTATGGTGCACCTAGGTTGTTTTCTGTGTGTCCCTGTTGTGACAGACATTTTACAATGCTGTAAAACATGTCACCGCATATAGTGTGAATTGGCCCTCAGAGTTCGGCAGGCACTGACGCTTTGCAACTTCATCCATAAATTTTTATCAAAATGCGCCACTAACACTCTGCAAATGTGCTCCAAACACTATTGGCATGCTAAGTGCACTGTTGTGAAGCATCAAAAATGAACATTAACCACTTTAGCTCCGGAAGGATTTACCCACTTACTGACCAGGCCATTTTTTTGCGATACGCCACTGTCAATTTAATTGACAATTGCGCGGTCATGCAGCGTTGTACACAAACAAAATGTATGTGTTTTTTTTCCCCCACAAATAGAGCTTTCTTTTGGTGGTGTTTAATCACCTCTGCGTTTTGAAAAAAACTATTTTTTTTGCTATAATAATAAATATCCAAAAAAAAAATGTTCATCAGTTTATGCCAATATGTATTCTACATATTTTTGGTAAAAAAAAAAATCACAATAAGCATATATTTATTGGCTTGGGCAAAAGTTATAGCGTCTACAAGCTATTGGATATATTTATGGCATTTTTATTACATAATTTTTTTTTTTTTTTTTTTATGCTAGTAGTGGCGGTGATCAGCGATTTTTAGCGGGAATGTGGCAGACAGATCGGACTGAAGAGGTTACTCACAATATGAAAATTTTCGTACAACAGAATACGTCAAAACATATAATGTGTTGAATAGTTTTTATATGTATTCTTTTGTTTCTGAGCATGCATAGTCTTGCGCTTCCGTTTTTTTTTTTTGTTTTTTTTCGTACGAAAACCGTACTAATTAAACGAAAATCGTATGTTGAGTTCACATCCAACAAAAATTTTTTAGTCTGCACTTCCAGCTTTTGTCTGACAGCAAAACGAATTTGGAAGCTGAAAGCACCATACTAACGATCCGAAAAACCGCAGACCGTTCGTCGTACAAATTTTTTCATCTGATTTTCGTATCGTGTGTAAGTGCTCCCTAGGGAGAGGTTGCTAACTGGGGGGGGAGTGTACTGACAGGGAGTAGAGAGAGATCGCTGTTCCCGATTACTGGGAACAGCAGTTCTCTCTCTGCTTCCCTGATAGAACACTGTTTACATCTACGAATCCCTGTTCTGGCTCTCTGAGGAGCAATCTCGTTTCCCTGGCGAACATAGTCTCTTGCGTGGCCGTGCCAGCCTATCAAAATATTATGACAACGGTTAACTAAAAAATAAATCTCACAATGCGTTTGAGAAGTTCAAAGTTCCGATCTGGTGTGGTCACCTGTTACGAAAGCTTTGCTCAGTGTCTGAGCTTCAGCCCTGTATGCTTATATCAGTGACTCATTAGTGAAAATAAGATTCGTATGCAGAGTTAGTCGCTCTGAAAGCACTAAATCCGCTTGTCAGCCAGACATCCAGCATTTTTAGAAGGTGAGAACAGTTACAGCCTCCACTACTCTTGATGTGAGCTTAAAGGATAAGTTCACCGTTTGGAGCATTTTTTATGTTACACACATATCGGACGGCACAGTGGTGTAGTGGTGGTTAGCACTCTCGCCTAGCAGTAAAAAGGGTCGCTGGTTCGAATCCCAACCACAACACTACCTGCCTGGAGTTTGCATGTTCTCCCTGTGCCTGCGTGGGTTTCCTCCGGGTACTCCGGTATCCTCCCACACTCCAAAGACATGCAGGTAGTTTAATTGGCTTCTGTCCAAAAATTGGCCCTAGTATATGAATGGGGACCTTGGATTGTGGCCTCCTTTAGGGTAGGGACCGATGTGAGTGTGCAATGTACAGGGATAGGGACAATTGTAGACGCTTAGGTTGAACTGGTGTCTTTATTCAACCTTACTATGTAACATGTCCTCATGGTCCCTAATACCCTGCACCCACTGTCACAGCTTGCACAGCTGTCATTCATTCACAGGTACCTGGGAATGCGAGAACTACAATTCCAGTCTGCAATCATGGATGAGTGCCCTCATAGTTCATTTACAAGCCCAATCCTTTTGGGATATTAAGTTTTTATTTCTGCACTCAGTCGCCTTTTTTTTTTTCTGTTCATTTACACAGGGGTTAAAAACTCCTGTGTTGCAGGACTTTGGAATTGCTTTTCAGGTGCTTCGGAAGCACAGCCCATTCGTTCCAATGGGCCGGGCGCTAAACTGGCCCAAAGATGCTGCTTGGAGAACTATTTTTCAGAAAGTCCCGCAAGTGCACCGCCTGAGTGTGAAAAGACACACTTGAATGAATGGGAGGCAGTTTTCAGGCGCTTAGCAGAGGCTATTTCCAGTGCTAAAGCACCTGACTACCACCCCAGTGTGAAAGGGGTATTAGGCCTTGGACATACTACAGTGTGTGGGCTTTCAGACTGCTCTCAAATTGTGGGTGGCTGCATCCAATCAAAAACGGGCACTAAAAGCAGCGGGTATTTAGGCAGCTTTTGGTGCTGCATGTCTTGCCACAAAAGTGGCAGTGGAGATTCCTCCATCCATGCAGTTTAGGGTGGATAACAGAATTGATTAGCTTTCCCTAGAATATTATTATTATTATTATTATAATACAGGATTATTATAGCACCAATAGTTTACGCAGCGCTTTACAATATAAAAGGGAGACAATACAGTTAAAATACAATAAAATACAAGAAGATTAAAAGGGCCCTGCTCAGAAGAGCTTACAATCTGATAGGGTGGGGCGGGTGGTACAAAAAGTTGTAACAGTGGGGAATGAGTGAATGGAAGGGGTAAAAGGTTAATTGGAGGCGTGATGGGTTTCCCTGAAGAGATGAGTTTCAGGGATCACCTGAAGGTAGCAAGAGTAGGGGATAGCCAGACAGGTTGAGGTAGTGAGTTCCAGAGGTTGGCAAAGGCTCTGGAGAAATCCTGGAGACAAGCATGGGAGGAGGAGACGAGAGAGCTTGAGAGTAGGAGGTCTAGAAAAGAGTGGAGAGGGTGGTTTGGTTGATATATGGGGACAAGCTTGGAGATGTAGCTCGGGGCAGAGTTGTGAATGTCTTTGTATGTTGTGGGTAGTATTTTGAATTTAATTTGCTGGGTGATTGAGAGTCAGTGTAGGGATTGGAGGAGAGGGTTGGCAGACACTGAGTGGTTGGTAAGGTGGGTATGTCTGGCAGCAGCATTCATGATAGGGGATAGCCTATGGAGAGGCAGGCCAAGGAGAAGGGAGTTGCAATAGTCAAGATGAGAGATAACAAGGGAGTGAATGAGAGGTGGTTTAATTTGTTAAAAAGGGGCGAAATTTTAGAGATGTTACTGAGGTGAATTCTACAAACGATTCAACTTGAGGCTGTAATGACGAGTCAGAGTAGGATTCCATCTAGTACCCTGGCATGAGGGGAGGGACTAATGGTTGCATTGTTGATTGTAATGGAAAAGTCATGGAGGAGGGCATGGGTGGGAGGGAATATTAATAGCTCAGTTTTTAAAGCGATTTAGTTTAAGGAAGTGTGGTGTGACATCCATGCTGATATGTCAGTAATACAAGAGGAGACTGAAGGAGTGAGGTGAGGAGTAAACCGATTTGGGTGTCATCAGCATATAAGTGGTATTGGAAGCCTTGAGCGGTTATCACGTGACCAAGGGAGGAGGTGTAGATAGAGAAGAGAAGGGTTCCAAGAACAGAGACTCAGGGGACCCCCACAGAAAGAGGCAATGGAGAAGAGGAGACAGTTGTAGGTAACACTGATGGAGCGCTGTGATAGATGGGCAGAGAACCAGGATAGAGCAGAATCTTGGAGGTCAAGGGAATGTAGTTTATTGAGAAGGAGCGGGTGGTCAAATGTATCAAAGGCGGCAAAGAGGTCAAATAGTAGGAGTATGGCGTACTGGCTGTTGGTTTTAGCAGCTAGTAAATTGTTAGTGAGTTTTAGTAAGGCAGTTACGTGGAGTGCTGCAAGCGAAAGCCAGACTATAAGGGGTCAAGAATGTTATTTTCACTGAGGTAGGAGCTAAGACGGTTGTAGACTATAAGCATTCTAGAAGTTTAGAGGTGAATGGGAGCAATGACATGGGTCTTAAGAAGTTCAGTAAGGATGAGCTCAGGCGTGTTCTCAAACAGCACATGCAGAGATTGCCAAGAAGTCGGCACTGCAGAACGCTAATCACAAGCATGTCTGGCTGCAGAGATCGGGAAATGTCTCACTGCTTGTGATTGGTGCTCCCCAGTGCCGACTTCCAGCCGGGCTCTGCACGTGCTGTTTGCAAACACGCCTGCACATGTTTTAGAGGGAAGGGGAAGGTGCCACTAGAGAGGGAGAGAGATTGAAGATGTGAGTGAGGGAACATAGGCTAGAAGAAGAGGGTGACTAGTAGTTGTGAGGGAACAGGATCCAAGGGACGATTGGTTAGGTGGGCATCTGAGAAAAGTTTTGTAACCTTAATAGTAGCCAAAGCAAAAGAGGAGAGTGTTGAATGTGCTGTTAGGCAAGGTATGTTGGGGAAGGTGTACGCACAGTGGAGGTGTCCTCACGAATTGCATCAATTTTGTCTTTGAAGTGATTGGCAATCTCTTGGGCAGTGAGTGGGTAGAGGGGGTGGAGGACGAAGCAGAGTTAAAGGTTGAGAAGAGCCAATGGGGACTGGATGACAAGGTATTAATAAGAGAGAAAAAGTAGGCTTGTTTGGCAGTATGAAGGCAGGAATTGTATTTTAGAAGGGCAGATTTATATAGGGTAAAGTCTTGCTGGCATTTGGTTTTACTCCACAGTCGTTCAAGAGCACGGCAACGTCTCTTGAGATTTCTAGTGTTGTCAATATGCCAGGGTTGTAATGGTCAGGGCTGTTGTATACAATATATAATTGTATTTGTTGTTTTTTTTTATTTATTATTATTTTCGGCATCTTTTTGTCTATCGGCAAAACTTTGATAACCCTAGTTTTGGCCAATAATTTTCGTCAGGGGATATATCGGTGCATCCCTAGTTACCATTACTGCAAGGTTTTTATTTTAAAGTGTCCTTATCTTGTTTCTGGCAGTAGGTGGCGCTGCTGCATTGTTTCCTGTAGCGTAAGGGACAAAGTATATTGCAATAGCCCTTCCCTTTTTTTTTTTTTTTTTTTGTTAGCATTTTGTTATAAGCTGCATTCCATTCTCTGGAAAATGAGCCTGGAACAGAAAAAAAAATTAAAGACTGTTGCATCCTGTTTTTTATAACTAGCAAGGAAAACGGTAACAGTTTTAAAACTATTTAAACAGTTTCAGATTTAGGATAATTTCCTTAGACCAGAATTAGGACACGTGCCCTTCCTCCATGTCATCTTTTCAGGTTGTTTCAAAACCACCACGTTGCACATTAGATATTCTCTGTTCACCATACTTTGACAGATCTATCCTAACAGTCATTTCCATAGTGCCAGCTTGGCTAATTACCACCACGCACACGGGCTCTTTGATTTAATTAGAAAATGCTGGTTTATGATGTTTTCACAGATTGATTTCCTGACCACTCATCTGTTTTATGACAGCAAAAAAAAATCAGTTGTGCAAAACTAATTTGCTGTCATGTAAATGGGATTTAATTCAGGTGTGTTTCTCATTCATCTTTGATAGATGTGGCTAAAGGTTCCATCCTATGCCTAATGCATTAAAGTAATGTCACATGGGACTTTTAAAAACTGAAATAAAGATATGTCATTATTTTCAATGCTGAGCTGGTACATTTTACACAGCATAGAGTATGGCGACAATCTTTCAACATGCCATAATGAATTAAATTGCACATTCATGAGTATATAGGTCCTTCTCGCTCATGACCCCTGGTTTAATTTTTTTTTTTTTTCCATCCACTCTTTGGCAGATCCCTCTTAACCTGTCTTATGACAGAGGAAGAGAGCAGTCAGAAAGCACTGCACGTGATTTATTGAACTGGAAGTTTGACCTCTATGCCTGGGGATGCACGATTTTAAACTGAACAGTGTTTGCTACATTGTGAATTTTTTTTTTCTGATCTTCTATTTTATCTGCAATGGGAAAGAGGAATGACCCACATACAAAATACTTTTTTTTTTTTTTTTTTATTAAAGCGAAGTTCCACTGAAAAGTGGAACTTCCGCTTTTCTATCTCCCCTCCCCTCCCCCCCTCTGGTGCCACATTTGGCACATTTCAGGGGGAGTTGTAGAACGGGTACCTGTTTTTGACAGGTCCCCCTTCCCTACTTCTGGAGACTGTGCCAACCCTCGGAAGTTTGGCCCACCTCCTCCCTCCTCCGCCAGGCCAATTAGAAAGTGCAGCGCACTTTGCGCATTTGTGCAATAAGGAACCGATTGAAGCCTAAAGGCTTTACTGCCGGTTTCCTTTACCAGGAATGGTGGCTGCGGCATCCAACAGCCGATAAAAAATCGGCTGGGGTAAGTGTCCTAATATTAAAAGTCAGCAGCTTCAGTATTTGTAGCTTCTTGACTTTACATTTTTTCGTGGGGGACCAGAACACCACTTTTAAGATAGACGTTCACCAGTACATGGATTGCCATCAAGCATTATTAGAAATTTTTGTTTGCAGGAAGGATTTACTGATTTAGGCCTTAAGTGTTTGGGTGTTCATTTAATTGGCCAGAATAATTTATTATGGCCATTGAAATTAACCCCCAAGGGCTCATCACACCTAGCGTTGGGGAGCTAGGGGAGGAGAAACAGCAGTACACTGGTCTTCTCAGTGAATATCTGTGCAGGGGGGGGAGTGTGAGCACAAGTTTGTTCATTGGAGGACAGCATACTGGGTTCCCAGCTCAGCCAAAAACTGACCCCCTCTGTGCAATCATAGGTAAGCAAAGGCACTGGCAGGAACACCAGGGATTTTACAGAAAGGAAGCAATACAAAGAGAGCAGGATAATTGCAGGATAATTTGTCATACAAGTACATGGTACAGAAGGCACGAATCAGAAATATAAAGCGTTGGGGTAACACGTTCTTTAAAGAAAATCATCTCCTTTTGAGTGTTGAGAGGTAATACCTGTTCAGTCCCAGTTTGAAGGCCTTTTTTAAAGAATTGTAGTTTTAGTATAGATGTCCTTTTGTTTAAATCCCTCCTTTCCCATTAACCCTGCAACCTCCCCACTGCACCATTAAAAGTCTAGTCCAATTTTGTGTCCATGTTTCATGGTGGTAACCCCCTTTTTAGGATGTAACATGAAATATGTTCCCCAGGGCCCTACCCTCAAACCGTCCTTTGATTTGCGAGGTGCTGGAAAGATTACCAAGTCCCACATGCCACCGTAGCACAGAGATAAATCTCAGTGGAACACAAGTGATGTCACCACACTTGTAGTTCGATTACTTCAGTGGACCTGGGACTGGAGGAAAAGGTTGCAGAAGCCTGTGCATTGCACCTACCATGCAGGGATTCTGGTTCCATTGCTCTACAGGCTTCAATGCAAACATGTAATAAATGCACATTTTTCTATTGTGTGGATGCATTTTTCATTTTTACTAAAGGTGGATTATGATTTAAAGGGTAAGTTTAGTCTGAAAAAGCAACCTTGCCTTCCTTCTTTCATAACTGCATGCCAGAAGAAAAGTGTCTCTCACGGCCACATGATCAAGCTGACTAATGAGTGCTCACCATTGTGAACATAGTGATTAGAGGTCGACCGATATATCGGCCGATATTTGCAGTTTTTTGAATAATCGGCATCGGCCGATTTGTGCTGATAAAAAGCCGATTTAGAACTACAGGGGGACTTTGAAATGACTTCTGTATAGAATGGTCTAAGTTGACTGAGTCGTCATAGCAACCCTTTCCTCCTCTCTGGGCAGACTGCCAAGAAAAGAACAGAAAGATACAATGTTTACACTTGAATGAATTAAGTCATCTCAGTGTGTAGAAGTTCTCAGTTTAACCATTTAAAGACTAAATCTTTTCTGACACTTGTTGCTTACAAGTAAAAATCCTGTATTTTCTGCCAGAAAATCACTTAGACCCCCCCCCAAAAATGATATATATTTTTTTAGCAGAGATCCTAGGGAATAAAATAGCGGTTGTTGCAATATTTTATGTCACACGGCATTTGCACAGAGGTCTTTCAAATGCATTTTTTGGGGAAAAAAATACAGCATTTAAAAAATAAAAATAAAATAAAAACAGTAAAGTTAGCCCATTTTTTTTTTTTTTGTCCAAAAGTTTTGACTACCTGTTTTTATTTTTTATATATATATATATATATATATATATATATATATATATATATATATATATATATATATATATATATATATATATATATATATATATATATATATATATATATATATATATTTTTTTTTTTTTTATCTAAATCATACATACAAGTAAACTGATTGGAGGTTTGTTTTGTTTAATAAATGTTTAAGTGTAAGAAATTTTCTATATCACGTATGAAGGCCGCTTTCACACTGGAGCGGGCAGGCGTTGATGGTAAAACGCAAGTTTTAGCGGCTCTTTACCATCATTTTAGCGGTGCTATTTGGCTGCTAGTGGGGCACATATAACCCAGCTAGCAGCCAAGGAAGAGGTTAAATGCGCCCATGAAGCACCGCTGCCAAATCGCATTGCATGCGCTTCGACAGTGGTGCCCATTCATATCAATGGGCAGGAGTGGTGGAGGAGCGCTATACACCACTCCAAACGTGCTGCTTGCAGGACTTTTTTTTAAGAGCCTGCCAGCGCATCGGCAGGGCAGGGGAGCCATTTTACAGGCACTTTACAGGCGCTATTTTTAGCCCAAAAGCGCCTTAAAACGCCACAGTGGGAAAGGTGTGTTAGATCAAGGGGGATTAAAAATAAATAAATAAAATAAAATCGGCCCAAAAAAATCGGCATCATATATCGGCTATCGGCCGCCATGATTTCTAAATATCGGCATCGGCCAGAGAAAAACCCATATCGGTCGACCTCTAATAGTGATGCTTACAGGCTGCTAGTGCAGTGTAAGCATCATCTTCTTTAAAAGTAAACTTGCCTTTTTATTGTTCTACTGACCTGTTCTCTGGGTCTGAAGTGATTTAAATTAACAGCAATTGCTTTGTCCATACTCATGCTTCTTATATCTGTAAGGGAAAACTTATTGTGTATAATCCTATAATTATCAGCCCTCTGTACAACATTGGCTGTTGTCACTTTTTCATTATTATTTTTACAGTGTAAACATTACAGTGCAGACGTTTTTAACCTTTTTATCATTTTGCTTTTATTCCACAGCTACTAGGACATCTGATGATTGTTGGCAAGAAATGCGCTGCCGATCTGGGCTTGGAAAGAGGCTTTCGGCTGATCCTCAATGAGGGACCAGATGGTGGTCAGTCTGTGTACCACGTTCACCTGCATGTTCTTGGCGGACGTCAGCTGGGCTGGCCTCCAGGCTAATGGGCCGCAATGCACATGATAAAAACAAAGCAATCTCAATCTGTCCTGTCAGAAGTGCAGTATAATGTCCACCTTTTGGTCCATAATTACTTGTTCAGGCAAGAATACTTCTGACCTGCTTAATGTGGAAGTAGAGCATGGCGAAATAAAATGAGTTGATTACTTCAGTCGCGAAAGTTGTTGTGTTTTTTTTTTTGTTTTTTGTTTTTAGTTTACTGTCATTTGTAACCATTAAGGACCTGCTTTACCTAAAGATTTAGTTTGCTTTATATAAAAGACCTAGCAGTGACTGTCACAGAACTACCCATGTTTATAAAGAAAACAAAACATTTGGAGTTGTCCGTTCAGGATAAAGAAGGGGTGTCAGTTCGAACACATAAAGCAATGCAAATGATGGGGTTGATTTACTAAAACTGGAGAGTACAAAATCTGGTAAAGCTGTGCATTGTAGCCAGTCGGCTTCTAACTTCAGCTTTGATACAAAATTAAGTTGCACCAGATTTTGCACTCTCAGTCTTTTAGAACATCAACCCTATTTAGAGGTCGACCGATATATCGGCGGCATTTTGCCGTTTTTTAATTAATCGGCATCGGCCGATTGAGCTGATAAAAAGGCAGATTTAGAACTACAGCGCAACTTGCAAATTACTTCTGTAATAGAAGTCAGTGCAAGTTGCCTGAGTCTTTATAGAAGCACTGTCCTCCTCTCTGGGCAGTCTGCCAAGAAAAGAGCAAAAAGATACAATGTTTACACTTGAATGAATGAACTCAACTCAGTGTGTAGAAGTTCTCAGTTTAACCATTTAAAGACTAAATCTTTTCTGACACTTGTTGCTTACAAGTAAAAATCCTGTATTTTTTGTCAGAAAACCACTTAGAACCCCCAAAAATTATATATATTTTATCAGAGATCCTAGGGAATAAAATAGCGGTTGTTGCAATATTTTGTGACACACGGCATTTGCGCAGTGGTCTTTCAAATGCAATTTTTTTGGGGGAAAAAATACACTAATGATTTAAAACTAAAACAGTAAAGTTAGCTCATTTTTTTTTTTTTTCGTCCAAAAGTTTTGACTACCTGTTTTTATTTAATATAGATAGATAGATAGATATATATATATATACATTTATTTTTTATCTAAATCATACATACAAGTAAACTGATTGGAGGTTTGTTTGGTTTAATAAATGTTTAAATGTAAGACATTTTCTGCATCACTTATGAAGGCTGCTTTCACACTGGATCGGGCAGGCGTTGATGGTAAAACGCTGCTAGCTTTACTATCATTTTAGCGGTGCTATTCAGCTGCTAGTGGGGCTCATATAACCCAGCTAGCGGCCGAGGAAGAGGTTAAATGCGCCCTTCAAGCACCGCTGCCAAATCGCATTGCATGCGCTTCGGCAGTGGTGCCCATTCATATCAATGGGCAGGAGTGGTGGAGGAGCACTCCAACACATTTCGATATATATATATGTGTGTGTGTGTGTGTGTGTGTGTGCGTGCGTGCGTGCGTGCGTGCGGCAGTCCCCACTTCATTTGATCGACATGTTGAAGACTTTTAATTGATTATACACTGATCAGTGTATTTTAAAGTGTGACAGATGCATCTGTCAGAATACAGTGTCCCGGCAGTGGGAGATTCCTCCATTCATCTTGTTTGTGTGGATGAAGGAATCAGTCTGGTAGGCGGAATAAACATTTTTTTGTGTATGACCAGCTTTAAGGTTATGTGAAAGGGGGTAGAGAAACTGGGTAGCACATCTGTCCAATTTATGTACATTTCCCAATCTCCTGCCTTTAGGGCCTGTTTAGACCTCTCCAGTGTGGTACATGGGGGGGAATGAACTTAACTTGCATTAGCATGTTGTGGTGCCATTCCCTGTCAATTCAATGACAGCCCAGCAAAGTGATTGCGAACATTGGCACTCCAGATGTTTTAGAACTACATTTCCCATGATGCTCACCTACACTGCAGAGTGCATGAGCATCGTGGGAAATGTAGTTCCAAAACATCTGGGGTGCCAAGGTTCGCCATCACTGCCCCAGCACATTAACCCAACACGGTACTGATGCACATGCATTGCCGTGTATCACAAAGTATGGCAATACATTACTGTACTGTGGGTTGTGGTTTACTGCATTGGGAACATTTCTACATGTCTGATTTTGGTTCATTCTGGAGTATTAACACAATCCATGACCCGTTTTTAATAGATAGTGGGCTGAAGGCCACTGTCAGCTGACATCACAGAGCTGGTCACTAGGCTGGGGAAAGGGTCTGGATCCACCCAGATGCCTGGACCGGCACCTGGCTCAGCCTCTCAGCGAGCTGGTGATAGCCTGAGCCAGCTACTTCCACCCCCTCCACCGCGGCGGAGACTGACAGTGTGAAATGTGGATCTCTGCCTTTTCTATACAATGAAGGCCTTGTAATTGCTATGAAGAGACTTTTTGCACTTTAGCACTATAGTGCTCTGGACGGAAAAAAAAATCTGCCATTACAGGTTTTTTATAATATAAACATATATTTAATGAAGATAAAATATTTAACTCTTACACATACATAATATTTTACAATTCAGCGTGGTTTAGACCTTTATTGTTCACACCATAGCTAGACTTATGATATTGGCATTAGATATGCTTTTCTAAGTACAGTAGTGTGGTTGCACTTGACCTTTTCTTTCTTTATTGTATAGTTTACTACATGGTTTAAGTGCCCATCTGAAGGTAATGGCGCATTAATAGAATCATTCGTGGTTGTTGATCCCTGGGGTTTTTAAGTGGCGTACTTTATTTGCCTTCTGCTCTCGCCTCTTCTAACCTAGCAACTTGCCATTACAATAGTTCATATCCTCTGCTCTGGATAAGGTTTCTTTTACAAAGGAGAACTATGGCTATTGGTGAAAAACGTTGCCCGCTTCCCGACCGCCCCACGCATACTGTATATACTGCGGCAGCCCATCGATGCAAAATCACGTACCTGCACGTGACTTTGTTTCCTGGGGTATGAGCCACTGGCAACTAGCTCCCGCTGTGATTAACTATTTGGGGGAAAGAAGGACATCATTATTTTTTTTTTTTTTTTGTGTACTGAGTTGCATGAGCTCGCAATAGTCGATGTAACACGGTGCCATTTTGCAAAAATTGCGTAAATCTGCTGAATAGGTTAAGATTTGTCTATTTTGAAAAAAGTATAGTGCCTTGTGATTTTAATGTAAATAAAAGGTAATTGGTATCCTCATCCTCATTATTTAGTATAAGAAACAGGAAAGTGGCAGGATTAACATGGACTACTCCGGCCATAGATAACCATGTACCACCCAGTGGAATCGAGGACAGTCTTGATACCCAGACATATAGACAATATATAGAAATTGTAAAATATTTTTTTATTTATTTGTAAAAATTGTTATATTAAAAACAGTTGTTGAAAATCAATCATCATACATAGTACAAGTTTACAATCAAGTGGTACCCAGCCTCCTAAAGAGGGGAAGCTGAGGGTACAGCAGCTAATGTCCAAGTTGATAGAATGTCTCTACTAGTTTCGCAACAAATGTCGCTTTTTTGGGAGATCTCTTGGTACATATCACTGGAGTCCCCAAAGAAAGGGCCAAATGTAGGCACGGGTGGCTCCCAACATTGGAGTTTACCACCCCCAGGGTGGACACGGGAGGCACATTATACAGAGTAGGCTATAAATCAGTGGGTAGCTACCGGTAGGTGATAGTATCAACCGCGGACCACTGTATCACACCGCAATACTTTTTGAAGTCAGTAATTGAGATGTCCGGTATACTAATCTTTGGTCAATAGGGCAGATCTGATCAACTGCTGAATTGAGCCTCCAAAGAATCTGTGTATGCTGTGGTATTGATCTGGTCCTATGGGGTTGAAGCCAGCTCTGCAAGACCAGATTTGTCTATGTATGTAACGGATAAAAAAAATGGCTTCGGAGCCATAAAAGAAAATCTTTGGATATGCTATCAACAGGGACAGGCAAATGCAGTGGTTTTCCATTTACCTTGCTTTGGGGGGAAAAAAAATGTCCATCAGGCCTAAGGAATGGAAAACACTAATTGCCCAATATCAAGTTGGCTATATACTTCTACAAACAATAGATATATTTGTGATCAAGAGTGCTTTCCCTGTCTATCTTTTGTCATTGAGGCTCACTCCCAAGTGGAGTTAAACACTCGCAAATTGACTTTTATTTCAGTTTTGTCTTTTATTGCATGGTTTATATTCTGATGCACGAATGTAAAAAATAAATAAAAGCTACTGGATTCTTCTCACTATGTCATGAATTGTTGTACCTAATTATATCTTTTTCTCTACTTATACATTGCTCAAAAAAAAAAAAAAATAGAGTTAGACTTCCCGGTAACTCTGTTTCTAGGAGTCGTCCAGGACAGCACTAGAGAGATAGGTGCCACCTCCAGAAGCAGGAAACACAATACCAATCTTTAAAGGGCGGCTTCCATCCTTTCCCCTTCAGTCTTGTAACCGATAACTTCCCCGGAACGGCTTCTGTAACAACAAAAACACTTGTCCAACATTATAACAGAATATATGGAGGGAATCCCTGCTGTCCTGGACGACTCCTAGAAACAGAGTTACCGGTAAGTCTAACTCTAGTTTTCTCTAGTCATCTGTCCCAGGACAGCACTAGAGAGGATCAACGAGAATTTACCAGATTAGGGAGGGACTACCGCTTGAAGGACTTTTCTCGCCTGGGAGGGACTACCGCTTGAAGGACTTAAACGCCTGGTCTTGCGCTGAGATAAGGTCCAATCTATAGTGCTTCATGAAAGTCGAGTAGTTTGACCATGTTGCTGCTTGACAAATTTGTTCTGGTGTCGATCCAGCTCGCTCTGCCCAAGAGGTCGATAGTGCCCATGTGGATTGAGCTAGGGGGAAAAAGCACATTGTTTCCATAATTTTGTAAGCTTCCACAATTGCCTGTTTTATCCAACTTGCAATTTGTGTTCTTTGAAGCTTGTGACCCCAATTTTTTTACCCGCATGTAAAATAAATAGAGCATTGGATTTTCTAATACTTTTTGACATCTCCAGATACTGTAAGACACAGGTTCTCGCATCCAGTTGGTGCAATTCTACTTCCCTTGGATTGGTGGGGGATCCACAGAATGAAGGCAAAAATTTTTTTGTGTTCTATGGAATTTTGGCACTACATTAGGCAAAAAACCTGGGTCTGTGCGCTACTTCAAAAACTTGTAAAAATGGCTCTTTCATAGAAAGTGTCTGAAGCTCATTAATGCGTCTAGCTATGGAAATAGCCACTAGGAACACTGTTTTGAGCGTGATCCATTTTAAAGAGGGCTCTTGTTCCTGTGACCATTTTACCCATCCTTGTAGCACAATTGACAGGTCCCATTTGGGTAAAATTTTAAAAGGAACAGGTTTAATTCTGGTTAACCCCTTAAAGAACCTATTAACTAGAGGGTCTAACACCAGGGGTTGCTCTAGAAACACCGACAGGGCCGCAACTTGTACCTTCAAAGTACTAAGGGCCAGTCCTTTATCCACGCCGTCTTGTAAGAACTCTAAGACTGCCAGGATACCTACAGACACTTTTTTTAGTGTCTAACCATGAACAAAAAACCTTCCAAAATTTAACATAAATTGCTTGGGTTACCTTCTTTCTACTGGAAAGAAATGTTTTTATCACCCTGTCTGTGAGCCCCTTAGACTTCAAGAGGCTTTCCTCAGACACCAGGCCGATAATTTCAGGGTCTGTATTTCTGGCAACAGAACTGGGCCCTGGGACAGCAGATCCTCCCTCTCGGGCAGCATGAGGGGAGGCTCTTCTGTCAGGCCCAGCAGCATTGAGAACCACGGTCTCTTTGGCCAATACGGAACCATCAATATTATTGTGGTCCATTCCTGAAGAAATTTCCTCAGGACTAGAGGAATCAATTTGAATGGGGGAAAAGTGTAGCAAGTGCGAAACGCCCAACTTTGTGCAAAAGCGTCTATCCCTTTTGCCCCTGCTTCCCTCTCTAGTGAGAAGTACACTGGAACCTGGGTGTTCATTCTACTGGTGAACAAATCCACCTCTGGGAGACCCCATTTCTGATCTTTCTCAGCTAAAAGAATTCCCTGTTCAGGGACCATTCTGATTCTCACACTTGGTGTCGACTCAGAAAATCCGCCTGGTGGTTGTCCACCGCTTTCAGATGGACTGCCGAGATCGGCCCTAGCTTCTTCTCAGCCCAATACAAGATTGTACTTGTTAACCTGATCAAGGATGGACATCTTGTTCCTCCTTGTTTGTTTAGATACGAGACCGCTACCACGTTGTCTGAGCGGACCTGTACATGGTGGCCCCTCAGATCTCTGGCAAATGCTCTTAATGCTTCCCAGATCACCTGTAACTCTCCAATTGGCTGACCTTTAGGACCGTGCTTTCATCCAGCATCCTTGGGCTATTTTTTAACCCAAAATGGGCCCCCCAAGCACTGGCATCCGTAGTGATACAGACAGACACTGGAGGAGACCACCAAAGACCCTGTACTAAGTTCTCCTCTTTCATCCACCACCATAGAGACTTTCTGGTCTTTGAGGATAGGTAGACCATCCTGTCCAGGGATTGTTGTGCTCTGTCCCAGCTGTTCAGGATGAAGGCACCTGAAATGGGCCCTTGCCCAAGGAACTGCAGGAATTGTTGCCACTAACCGGCCCAGCCCGACATAGCTGAGCGGAGGGAAATTGCCCAATTGTTTTGCAAAAAGATTGCCGTCGCCTACACCCTTTCTGCTTTCTCCTCTGTGAGGAAGATTTTTTTGTGTCACCTAGTCTACCAGGAAACCCAGATACTGTATGGCCTGTGTCTGTGTCAAGTGCGCTTTTTTTTTTTTTTCCTCGTTTATTAACCGACCCGTCTTTTTAGCCAGGAGATGGCTACCCTCAGGTCTCCCTGCAGTTGGACTTTGGAGGGGGCGAAGAGTAAAAGGTCGTCCAAGTAGGGTATGACCGCGACTCCTTTCAGCCTCGGGAGCCAATGGTAAATATCCTGGGGGAGGAAGATAGGCCAAATGGCAGGGCCCTGAACTGGAAGTATCGGGTCTGCCTTCCCCACTGAATCGCTATTCTCAAAAAATTTTGAGAATCCTCGTGAATGGGGACGTGTAGGTAGGCATCCCTTAGATTGAGAGAGGCCATGAAACAATCTGGAGGAAGGATTGACTTTACTGTAAAAATTGTTTCCATCCGGAATTTTTTGTATGTTACCCACTTGTTTGGTAACTTTAAATTCAAAATTAACCGGAATTTGTCTGACGGTTTCTTCACTACAAACACATGTGAGTAGAAACCGTGGTTTATCTCCTGTCTTGGCACTGGTACTAGAACCCTCTGGTCTACCAAATCTCCTATTTGCGACAGCAAGGCCATCGCCTTCTGAGGATCTTTGGGAGGTTTGGTCACACACATCCTCATAGGTGGGGTGTGTTTGAACTGTATTCGGTAACCCTCCCTGATTATCCTCAGAATAAAAGTATTTGGGGTAGTTTTTTCCCATTGTGGGAGGAACTGCCCCAGTCTTCCCCCCACAGGAACCAAGTCGCTGTTGTGTGTTTTTTTTTTTTCTTGTTTTTTTAGAAGAGGAAAATAATGTTTTTTGTTTTACTCCCGTCCACAGTTTTTTAGGAGCTGAGCCCTTAGGGGTCTGTCCTAGCGACTGTTCTTGTCTTTGGGAACGAAAAAAGCTTTTCCCTGGTGCCTTTTTAGTTTTAACAGGAAAGGCTTTCTTCTTGTCCGCAGTGCGATCTAGAACCTTTTCTAGATCCTGTCCGGACAAGAGGTCACCTTCAAAGGGAATACCACATAACCTCACTTTTGAAGCTGGGTCCCCCGACCAGGATTTAAGCCATAGTGCCCTGCGAGATGCGTTTACGAGGGCAGCGGTCCTTGCTGAAAGTTTGACCGACTCAGCAGAGGCGTCTGCCATGTAGCCTGCTGCTTTGTGCAGAATAGGAAGGGAATTCAAAATTTCCTTCCTAGAGGTCCCACCTTCCAAATGCCCTTGCAGTTGTTCCAGCCAGACCTCCAGATTGTGAGCCACTATTGTTGTGGCCATTGCTGGTTTTAAATTGGTCATGGTTACTTCCCATGACCTTTTTAACAGCACCTCCATCCTTTGTCCATGGGTTCCTTGAGGACACCCATGTCCTCAAAGGCGAGGTCTGTTGATTTTGCGCACTGGGAGAAGGCTGCATCCACCTTAGGTACTTTGTTCCAGACGTAGGTGGGATCCTCACTGAAGGGAAACCAACTCTTCATATTTTTTGAAAAAAATTGTTTTTTTCTCTGGTTCCACCCACTCTTTCTTAAGAGTCCACCAGTGTGCTGTGAACCGGAAAAACCCTGGATGAATCTTCCTTCAGGGTTTGATACATCCGGACATGCAAGGACAGAGAGACCTGCTCCTCTTTAATCTCGAGCGTCTCATAAATAACTCCCAATAAGGCATCAACCTCCTCGAGTGAGAGCCTGTATCTGGGAGAGCTTGTCCCTTGAGTCGGAATATCTCTGGATGATGCCGCCTCACTTAGGCCATCCAGAGAATCGAATTCCTCTTCCCCTGATTCTTCACCCTCCTCCGGGGTGGAAGCAGGGGGAACTGCGGCTGGTTTTAGGGGTCTCAAGGTTCGCTAGCATTGTCTTGATGGACTGCATTTCTTTCTGTACCCCAGAAATCAGTTCCTTACAAGCCCCCATAGCCTCCTTATAGACCAATTTATCTATGCAGGCTTTGCAAAGGGGCTTAACCTGTCCTTATTTAAATTTGTTCATATGCAATGGACATCTCTTCTTCCCCCCCGACCGCCCTGGTTCTTTGGGCAGAGCCTAAGACAAGAGAAGGAGAGAAGAAAAGGAAGGGGAACACAGACCAGCTAACATCAGCGTAACCTTAGCAAAATAGGATGCCTGCACCAAACACCTATGTGCACCCCACCAGCCACTAACAGGATTCCCAAGGCACGCTAGTCCAGATCCGGTTTTAAAAAGAGAGGGGGAGGGGGGGACACACAAAAGGACCATTTCAAAATGCCACTCCCCCTCTCCCAGCCCCGTAGGTACAAGACACCTCTGTGTTTGCCTACCTGAGCTGGTTCGGCTCCACTGGCACATTCCGCTGCATCCATGCTCCGTTCGGAAGCTTGCTTGACCGCCTGGAGGCTTTTTCCTTAACCCTGTGGTGCAGCACAGTGTTTTGTGGCTGGTGCTATTTAAAAAAAAAAAAAAAGAGATAGAGATAGATAGAAAAAGCCTAGATTCCGCTGTCCACGCTCTCCGCGTGACCCGGAAGTGGATCGCCGGAAGTCCCCTATCCTCCTGCGTTCCACAGACCGGAACTCAATGCCTGTGCCTGCCCCCCGTGCTAAATCCGAATTAGATCGTCAGGCGGGGAATCCGGGCTATCCAGGAGGAGGACGCAGCTGCATTCAACCTGACCGCGGGACCCCAAATGTCCGTAATCCTGTGCCAGGTACATAGACCTCCTTCCCCATGTCTCCTGGGTTCTCCCAGTGTCAGGGGGAGGAGAGTCCCTTAATCCAGCCTCCTCCTCTGGTGGAGAAAACACAAAAGACTGAAGAGGAAAGGACGGAAGCTGCCCTTTTGGTATTGTGTTTCCTGCCTCTGGAGGTGTTGTCTATCTCTCTAGTGCTGTCCTGGACAGACGACTAGAGAAAAATTATTTAGGAACATGTAAACGCATCAGATCTCAATGGGGAAAAAATATCATGCTCCATATCTACACTGAGTCATGTGGTAGGAACAAAAGGATGCCACATCAGGGCTGAATTCAAAGACATTACGAAAATCAAGTTGAAAAAAAAGATGCAGCAGGCTAGTCCATTTTGCTGAAATTTCATTGCAGCAACTCAAAATTGTAGTTTTTATGGCCCCCATGTGCTTGTATGCATGTCTGACAATGTCAGGGCATGCTTCTAATGAGACGACAAATGGGGTCCTGGGGTATTTCCTCCCAGATCTGGACCAGGGCATCACTGAGCTCCTCAACAGACTTAGGTGCAATCTGGCGGCGTCAGATGGACCAAAACATTATGTCCCAGAGGCATTCTATTGGATTTAGGTCAGGTGGGTGTGGGGGCCATTGAGTGGTATCGATTCCTTCATCCTCCAGGAATTGGCTGCATACTCTCGCCACATGAGGCCAGGCAAGAAGAGTAGGGACAATTCCTGTTTTGTAGGTCATCTCATTGTTGCCCATCTAGTGCACCTGTTGCTAATTTCATTAACACCAAAGCAGCTGAAACTGATGAACAACCCCCTCTGTTACTTAACTGACCAGATCAATATCCCAGTATAATTGGCTTGATGCTATACTCATATAACACAAAAAAACTGTTCCTTTAATTTTTTTGAACAGTGTACTTTGGAATATGACAGCAGGTTTTTTTATGGGGGATGGGCATAAGACTAAACAAAAAGACTGTTCTGTTCCTTCCTCTCTATCTCCTCTACCTCTCTAATGCTTTTCAAGAGACCAAGGATTGGTTCTGTAGAATTTGTAATGCACAGTGGGGCTGAAAAGTGAGGTGGCCTTAAAACTTGATGGGACAGTGCGAGACCCTGCCACTGTGTAAATGGTTGTGAAAGGATACTGGGTTCACACATATGCAAGACTCTGGCGTATAGATTATGAGTGGAGAAAACAGTTTTACAGCTTTCGCCAGAGCTTGGTGTTCCCAGATTGTGCTCTATAGTTTGGAGATTTCAAAGTGCTATGGGAGGGAAGAAATCTCCAACTTCGTGTCCAGGTCTTGTTGAAGGCCAGCAGGGTGTGTGTGCAGGTGCACACAGCCCTTATATGAACTCTTGAGCATAGTTCAGGGCTCCAGTCAGGTGGGAGATGTGCTTCTGTTTGAAGACCCGTTTAAAGATCGAGGTGCTCTACTTTAAGAGACAGTACTCCAAGTTGGAGAGATTCCATGTCTATTGGACTGGGAGAGCTGAGGCTACTAGTAGAGCTCAGGGGACTGAAGGAATTTGGAACTCCTAGAGGAGTGAGAGAGACCGGGATGTCTGGAAAACCCCTAATGGGAGACCAGGAGTGGGCCCATACAGCTGGGAGCTGAGTGAGCCAGGAAAGGCCAGAAAGCTAAGAAAGCTGGGTGAGATGGTCTGAGGGATCAGTGAAAAAGAGCAGCGTTGCTGCTAAAGAGGGAGCCAAATCGCTCCTCATTTTCTGCTACCCATTTTGCTGTGTGAAATGGAAAACCTGATGTAAAGGACCTCGCTTTGACACATGCTTTAATAAAAATGGGTTGGCAAGCCCTAAAACCAGGCTACCACAGGCTCATTAAAAAACACATCTATTATTGAGCTAAATTCCACATATCACCAATTAATAAAGATCTATGTGATGGAAGATCACTCCCAGATAGCAAGCAATTGTGCCGCAAGTTTGAAAATGACTTGCTAAGCTATTGCTAGACTTGCCAGGCTTCACAAATTTGTTGCACAATTGCAGCAAATCTGCATTACATGACTACATATCAACTTTCTTTGCAAAAATTCTTAAGGCTACTGCACGTTCTGGTTCAGTTATGTTGTGCAATAGTCATCCCACCACAGGGGTCACTGTGGGTGAATTGTCATGCTGTAGACTTGCAGAGCTCTTGCTGTAGACTCACCATTGCAACTTTGCTCTTGCTAGAGATTTGCCATGCAAATTTGCTACAAATTGGAAACGTGTCAACTAGAATGTGTGCTTCTAGTCCTCTGCAAGTGTACAATTTAGCAGTGAAAATGTGCAGCAAGTTAAGACTTACAATTCATCACTGCCACAAGTTTGTGGCAAGTTATCCTTTGCTATCTGGGCTTATGTTGAGTGGTAAGTGAAGGCATTTAACTCCTAGGTGCAGTCAATATGCAAATATGCGGGCTTTCGGCGGGTGGGCCTTTGCGTACCAATTAGCAGACACAGCTGTGCCAAGAGCGTGTGCCCTCACACTCCCAGGAAAAGTTACCTACAGCTAAAAGCTCCCAATTGCTTTTTGCGATCAGGAGCCTTCCAGTCATGTGATCACCATGACAGCCAATCACGGTGGTTACCTGATGATAAATCCGCACTGCTTCCGAGCATCTGAAACCTCTTAAAAGGGCTGGAAGGTGCTGGCGAAAAGGGGTTAAAGCAGTGGTCCCCAACCTTTTTGGCACCTGGCTGCATAGAAGAAAATTATGCTAAGGCCCAGGGGCCGCGATGTGAGTTTGTTGGGACAAATGCTGGTGTTGGTGCTTCAGTCATCATGGCACCATGGTTGTTATTGTGTCAGAAGGATTCAAGCACATTATTTCTATTATTGCATTTTAATATAGCATGAAATAGTTCAACTCACCATAATGCAGAATCAGAGGAAGCCCTGAGCACGTTACTTGCCACTGTCGCCTACCACCAGATGCAGCTTGTCAGGTCACTTGCCATCAGATGCAGCTTGCTGCGTCACCTGCCACCAGGTGCGGATTGTACCTTGCCATGTGGCCTGCCACCAGATTCAATTTGTCACTTGCCAAGTCACCTACCATCAGATTCAGCTTGTCACGTCGCCTGCCATCAGATTCAGATTGTCACTTGCCATGTCACCTGCCACCAGATGCAGCTTGTCACTTGCCACGTCACCTGCCATCAGATTCAGCTTGTCGCTTGCCACATCACCTGCCACCAGATTCAGCATGTCACTTGCCACGTCACCTGCCACCAGATTCAGCTTGTCACTTGCCACGTCACCTGCCACCAGATTCAGCTTGTCACTGTTACCTGCCACCAGATGTGGATTGTCACTATCTTACCACCAAATGTTGATTGTCACTGTTACCTGACACCCAACAGCAGCTTGTCACTAATTTATTTAAATATAAACATCACGTAGGTAAACTAGCCTCTCCTGCATTTAAGTCCAAATATGAGATGTGAGGTCTTTTTGACCCCACATCTCATATTTAAGAGGGCCTCATGCTTTTTTCTATTACAAGTGATGTTTACATTCCTTGTAATAGGAATAAAATGAATAAAGGAATAAAAGTGACCCATTTTTTTTAAAAACAGTTTTAAAATCAATAAAGTAAAATAAGAAAAATAAAGTTTAAAGCTCCCTGTCCGACGAGCTCACGCGCAGAAGCAAACTCACACTTGAGCAGCGACCGCATATGAAAACTGTTCAAACCACACATGTGAGGTATCACTGCGATCGTAAGAGCAATAATTCCAGCCCTAGACCTCCTCTGTAACTTAAAACATGTAACCTGCAGAATTTTTTAAATGACGCCATTCCACGAGAGGGAGCAATTTTGAAGCATGACATATTGGGTATCAATTTACTCGGCGTAACATTATCTTTCACAATATAAAAAAAATTGGGCGAACATTACTGTTGTCTTATTTTTTTAATTCAAAAAAGTAATTTTTTCCAAATAAAATGCGCTTGTAAGACCACTACGCAAATAGGGAGTGACAAAAAGTATTGCAATGACTGCCATTTTGTTCTCTAGGGTGTTAGAAAAAAAAATTCAAATGTTTGGCAGTTCTAAGTAATTTTCTAGAAAAAAAAACTTGTTTTTAACTTGTAAACACCGAGTCTGAAAAACAGGCTCAACCCTTAAGTGGCTAGCATTAATGTGCGTGTATACGCTTTTGACTTTTTTCCAAATGCTACACTTCTGAATGATCAAATGATTTTTGTTTTTTTTTCCTTTTCTGCGTAAACAAAGAGTAGTGTTGTTGTGTGTGACCTTTTCTTTCTTATCATATAGTTTACTACAAGTGCCCATCTGATGGTAATGAGGCGTTCATAGAATCATTTGTGGTAGCCGATTCCTGGCTTCTTAAAATACCTTATTTGCCTTCCTCCCTCACCTCGCTTGACCTAGCGACTTTGCCAGTATAACAGTAGATATCCTCTGCTTTGGATAAGGTTTATTCTACTTTTTGAGAGCTGTAGTGTGGCTAAATACCAGTGAAAAACTTCTTGGGAGTTGAAGTTCATTAAAGCGGAGGTCCACCCAAATTTTTTTTATTAAAAATCAGCAGCTACATATACAGCAGCTGCTGGCTTTTAAGGACACTTACCTGTCCGGGGGTCCAGTGCAGCTGATGTTTGCAGCTGTTGGGTGTTGCCACCACCATTGCGGGTAAGGGAACCCGGTGGTGTAGCCTTTCGGCTTCACATCGGGTACCTTACTGCACACGCACAAGGCCTGCTTCTCTCTCCTACTGGCCCAGCGACAGGGGAAGGAAGAGGGAGCCCCAGCAGTGACGTCAATAGCCACAGCTGAGACTCCCGGAAGTGTCCCCCCTAAAGGTGCCAAATGTGGCACCAGAAGGGGGGAGGAATCAAATGAGCGGAAACTCCACTTTTGGGTGGAACTCCGCTTTAAAAATTATGGTATGGACCAGGGGCGGACTGACATCTCATTGGGCCCCCAGGCAATCAGAGATTATGGGGCCACACAGTAGACACAAACACACACACACACAGTATACAATCACACAGTATACACAGACATATTTCTATTGGCTGAGAAGGTACTGGAGAGGTGGGGCAGCTATAATCTCAAGATTTGTAGATCAAAAGGATGTCAGTAAGGGACATTTCAGAGACAGATGTAAAAAAAACACACATTTTTACATACTGTCCCTGGTTTACTGAGGCCTACAACCCTGATGGGCCCCCTAGTGGCATGGGGCCCTCGGGCAGTGCCCGAGTGGCCCAATGGTCAGTCCACCCCTGGCATGGACACATAAGCTAACACAGAGGAGAAGCAGAAGAAAAAGTAAAACAGCTGTTAAAGCTGCATTTTTGAAGTCCTGTGTGCATGAGGCCTTAAAGTTTATGTGAATGCTAATGATCACCGATTATTTGGTGCACTACAAATCATCTTTGTATGACATAACCAGTTTGTTTATAATCAAATATTATCACTGAATACCTAATAATTTGACATTGATAAAGTGGTCACGTGGCTGCTATTCTGTCTTGCTTCCAGGGCTACTGAAGGTAGGGGAGGAAGACTCATTATGACTATCTTCCCACATCACATAATGAAGGAGCTCTTGTACTTCATGGAAATGGATCAAGTGTCCTCATGCTGTTCCCTGAGCTGTGCAGCAGGCCTGTTTGTTACTGTCACTCAATTGAGAAAGGTTCTTTAATAATAAAATAGTAAGAATTTGTCATTTTGTGAGGACTGGTTTTAGAGGGATTACTTTGACATAGCTGACCACCTTGAACATGTATTGCAATGTATGTGAACCAAAAGTCCCTGTTTTTAATGCAATAGTTTGTTAGAACTATATATGGGTGTATAGCAGTGTGCAGTGGGTAATTCTGAATTTTCAGTGTTACCATGTTGTTAAACACCCCATCTGTTATATATAGAAGCTTTGTGAATTTGAACACAGACATCCCTCTATTTCTATTGCAAAGTGCAGATCAGTGACCATATGTGAATCTGTCACCCTCCTCCAGCTGTGTCTGTCTAATATATTGGCACTATGGGGTTGGTTTACTACTGCAAGCGCAGTTACTCCAGGGCTTAGTAAATGAGCAGAACTCTGCTGACTTCAATCATCCAATCATGTGCATGCAAAAATGCTGTATTTAAAAAAAAATGTTCCTTGCATGTGATTGAGTATTACAAAGTGAAGCCTGACCTCATTTACTAAGCTCTGGAACAACTGCACTTTGCAAAGTGCATAGTCTATTTGCCTTAAGACCCCTTTCACACTAAGGGCATTTTGCAGGCGCTATAGCGTTAAAAATAGTGCCTGAAAAACGCCCTAAAACAGCTGCTCCATGTTGGGCTTTCACACTGGAGCGGTGCGCTGGCAGGGCAACAGAAAAAGTCCTGCCAGCAGCTTCTTTGGAGTGGTGAACTCACTGCTCCTCCACCGCTGTGCCCCATTGAAATCAATGGGGCAGCGCTGCAATACTGCCGGCAAAACGCCGCTCTGGTGGCATTTTGCAGGTGGATTTAACCCCTTTTCGGCTGCTACCCTGGGGTTAAAACTGCCCCGCTAGCAGCTGAATAGCGCCCCTAAAACGTAGTGTGAAAAGGTTCTTAGTAAATCAACCCCTATATGTCCATATATGTCTATAAGCACGTATTTGGCAATTTGCACAGTATGGTAGTGACTGGCCAGAGAGGGAGCAGGTTGATGCAATTGGCCAGCTTGAACGCATATTGCAATGTATGTAATCTATTGTTATTGCAAATGTAAGGGTGTATGGCAGTGTATGAAGGGTTCATGAATTAATTTTGAAGGGGGATAATAACCCTGGGGGCATGTCAGCCAATTGTAGCACAAGAGAGACAAAAATCTTCCCAACTCCTTTCTCACCCCGGGTGCTATCTTACTCTACACATTGCTCCTGTCTTTTATTTTAATTCACATGTTCTGCCTACGCAATAATTGGCATTGACAACAGCAGATACGTAAGACAGCCTTATTGGTATTGCCACAAAGAGGAACAGAATGCCTAGTTTGACAAATGGTTTGATTAGATTTGACAGATTGACTGGCATCGACACCCTTATAAATGAACATAGGACAACTGGCAAGCTGACTGACTATCAATTTGTCTTCCTCTAACAGGCCTGGGTGATGAACAGTGGCATCGGGCAGACTGATTGGCATTTGCAAAGACATAGAGACAAACAAGGATTAACATAAAGTATACTGTATAAAATGATTAATCATGTAGGATCAAGCAGCACTGATGAATATTATGGGTTGGCAGACAAATAATGGTGTTCTACCACAGATATACGTGATAATGGTGAATTGATTGGCAATCATGTACAGACTGGCCTAGAAATGTCCTGATGTTACACAGTTTTGTAAAAATCTAAAATAAATAGCACAGATATTGTACAGTCAGCTAGTAAATTGTATTAAGAGCTTCAGAAGGACAAGCTGATTAGAATTTATGAGCAGCTTGATCAGCATTAACGGGCATAATCATTGGCAGATAGGCAGACACCAATGAAGAAAATTGATTTATGTTGTGTGTGCGTGTCTATGTATACCATTTTATTAGTGAGCAGACTGAGAGATATTATGATGGTGTTAGTGGGAAAGATTATTATGTAGCTGCATACTAAAGTTGATTTTGCGTGAAAATGTAGAAGCTTCCACTGTTCTCATATAGATTCTGCTGGTGTTACTCAGCTTTTCAGTGGGATCCTGCTAAAGTCAAGAATCCCAAATCGCATCAAAATGCGCTTCTGCACTGTGCAGTGGTGTGTGCATTAGGAGAATGAGTGCATTAGGTCAGAACTCTACAAAGACAGAAGATGATTAAGATGGTACTCAATGTTAGGGAGAAATCATGTGCTGGGGCTATCACTTGTGCCTTACATTCTAAAACATTTAGCAGCTTTGGTCTTGTTTGTGATCGGGAGGAGAAGATCCCAAAAGAATGTAGTTTAGTAGATTCTGGTCTGGTTGAGTGTCAGTAACCATGATGTCACCTCTGTTGCCTAGCATATGAGTCTCCATATCTAGGGTATACACATGCCATTGTGATGTACCTTCATACATATTACCTAGATTTTAGTCCAGTTTAAAACAATTTGATAGATAGAATAAACTGATTGTGCCAGGTATTCATCAAATATATCCTCCTATATAAAATCATAGCATTATATGGACCTATAGTAGAAAAGCAGAGAAAAGCAATTTTCCTAATAAAGGTTATAAAACGAATGCAGGCCTAATATATGGCTTCTGTCAGCAGCAGCTGCCCTTTTTGCATGTTCTAGATTTTATATATGAATCCTTTTATAGCCAAATTTATTTCAGCATATACAGTGCCTTGGAAAATGATTTATACTCCTTGATATTCTCCACATTTTACCATGTTACGAACAAAAACATAAATGTATTTTATTGGGATTCAGACTAACACAAAGTGGCACATGATTGTGAAGTGGAAGGAAAATGATAGCGGATTTTATATATTTTTTTTACAAATAAGTATCTGAAAAGTGTGGTGTGCATTTGTACCCCTGGCTCAATACTTTGTATAACCCCCTTTCGCTGCAATTACAGCTGCAAGTCTTTTAGGCGATATCTCTACCAGCTTTGCAGATCTAGAGTGACATTTTTGCCCATTTTTCTTTGCAAATTAGCTCAAGCTCTGTCAGATTGGATGGAGAGCGTCTGTGAACAGCAAGTTTCAATTCTTGCCACAGATTCTCAATTGGATTCAGGTCTGGACATTGACTGGGTCATTCTAACACATCAATATGCTTTGACCTAAACCATTTTATTGTAGCTGTGGCTGTATGTTTAGGGTCGTTCTCCTGCTGGAAGGTGAACCTTTGCCCCAGTCTTAAGTATTTTGCAGACTCTAAAGCCTCACACACACACACACACACACACACACACACACACACACACACACACACACGATCGGACTTTGTACAAACTTTCCTGTGGATTTTTGTACAAAGGGCGTCGGCCGTGAACTTGTATTGCATACACACGGCAGGACTTTTTCAGCCAACTTTCACCAAATCACGTGTTTTTTCTGCTCTTTACCGCCACCTTTGTTCAACTTCTGTATTGTTGTCTGATCTTTTGCATTGGTTCTGAGCATGCGTGTTTGTACTTTGTAGAAAAGTCCAATGGTTTTCTGTACACACGATCAGACTTTGCTCCATTGGACTTTTGTTGCCGGAAAGTTTGTCCGTTCACACAGCCAACAAAAGTTCAATGAAAACCGAAAAAGTTTGTCCGATGGAGCGTACACACGGTCGGATGTTGCCTGAAAACAGCTAATTTGCATGTTTGTTGTCAGAAAGTCCAATCATGTGTATGGGCCTTAACAGGTTTTCTTCTAAGATTGCCCTGTATTTGGCTCCATCCATCTTCCGATAAACTCTGACCAGCTTCCCTGTCCCTGCTGAAGAAAAGCATCCCCACAACATGATACTACCACCACCATGTTTCATGGTGGGTTCAGGGTGATGTGCAGTCTTAGTTTTCCATCACATATAGCGTTTTGCTTTTAGGTCAATAAGTTCAATTTCATCTTTTTTCATCTAACCAGGGCACCTTCTTCCACATGAGTGCAAGACAAAATCACACCGTTCTGGACAGAAAAGCCAAATGATGAGATGGACGGTGTCACAAGTAGTCGAGGTGCCTCAGGATGTCCCTCACACATCCAGAAATGAACCACAAATGTACATAGAAGAGCTAGCACCAGTGGAAATTCAGCCTTTGATTTTATTGTTGTCATATGGACATGATAAAAAGAACATGCAGATGCACTTCGGCACACAGGCCTTGTTCACAGCACATTCTAAAGTGACACACATAACATATATATATATATATATATATATATATATATATATATATATATATATATGCACAAGGAAGTCCATCCTTACCAATCCAATGTTATTGTCAATCAAGGTAAATGGGTAAAATCCCTGTGTGCATATAATCCCTACACAGTGCAATATATATAATTTTCTAAAAACAGACAACAAAAATATGTAAAACCGTTACAATGAAATGTAAAAACAGTGAAACAATTTTATCTGTAGTATACAAATGCAAAAGCAGTTAAATAATAAAGAGAATTATTCCTTCATTGGGAGTAAATGAATAGAAAATCCTCAAGAGTAGTCCTTACGTGGAACAGAGGAATACGTCAACGTGATATCTATTGTTCATGCCAAGTGGTAATCTGGTACGAAGGCTAAAGATCCACCATACCTCAGGTTCGAGGAGCTTCCGGTGTGTGTGTCACCGCCCCAAGGTGGATTTTTGACCTTTTGTAAACCATAAAATGTAAAATATGACATATTGCCTGAATGGTGATATTTAAAGAGGAAGTAAACTCTTCCACTCTGATGCTTCTTTTCATTTAGTCCATTATAATAAGTAATTATCAAACTATAGCCACTGTAATCCAGCCCAAATCACATATTACTTACTGTTTAAAGAAACTTTAAAAAAACTTGTTTCCAGGGGTTATGCAGCACCATCTTAAGTGTTGTTTTCTGAGTCCACAGTGGAGTGTATTTCCGCCCTTACATTGAGCACTTCCTGTACTGTTAACCAAGCCTCCTTCTCAATCCAACGTTTCTATGGCAACCCTGCTTCCCTGTTCATAGCTGACTTGTTTATTTCATAGTATTTACTTGTGCTGATTACCTAGTGTTTGCCTGTATGAGTCCTATCAGCTTCAGCTGATAAGACTGCAGTACTGCTGTCCCATTCCCTGGTTTACACTGTATGTCATGTAACATGGTCACATGGTATGTAGAAGGAAGCTCTGAGTGATTACCAGACTCCTGGGAGTTCAGTTCTGTGTGCCGTAGGAAGTCCTGATAACAGATAGATAAGACATAGAGAGTGTGCCATAAATCAGGGGAGATCTGGGCATGCTCAGTGACATTTTTCTAAAGAACAAAAAGGATTACAACAATACTAAGCAAGTAAGGAGATATCTACAAGCAGTGCTCATAAGGGGTTTTTATGCTGATTTACATGGGACAAAGTTGTGGGGGAGGGTTTACAACCACTTTAAAGTGTTTTGACACATTTGATATATCTTTATCTCACTCATAAGATGCTCCGTGGTAGTGTTCGCTTATTCTAGTTCTTAATGCCCTTGTAGTGCGCCCTACATATTGTAGTTGGCATAATACACGTTCCACCACATATACCACATTGATAGTTCCACAATTAATATAATCTTGTAATTTAAAGCTCTTGCCTGTGGAACCTGAATGTACTACATCTGATTTTTTAGAATGTTTGGTGCAAAACCTACAGGTATTAGCACCATAAGCATAAGAGCCTGTGGTGTGTAACCATGTTTTTCTATAAGCCTCTGATTGGAACATGCTTGGAGAAAATAAATCTCCCAATGTGCTGGCTCTTCTGCTGGAAAACCTACGCCCTGTTTCCAAAATAGAGATAAGGTCTTTGTGTATGTATAAGATAGGAAGATGTTTAGGTATAATGCTAGTAATTTTATTAAAGCGGTTCTTCACCCTAAAGGGGAAGTTCCACTAGTAATATCCCCCCCCCCTCCGGTGCCACAATCGGCACCTTTCGGGGGGAGGGGGGTGCAGTTACCTGGATAATCCAGGTTACTGCACCCACTTCCGGCCAGACCGCCGCAGACCCCGCATCGCTCCGCCCCCCCCGTTGTGTTCTGGGAAACACACAGTTCCCAGAGACACAGCGGGGAACCAGCGCAGCGCGACTCGCGCATGCGCAGTAGGGAACCGGGCAGTGAAGCCCTCATGCTTCACTTCCTGATTCCCTGACAGAGGATGGCGGCGGTGGCTGCAGCGAGACGAGCGATTGCTCGTCATCTGCCGCCGACATCGCTGGAACCTGCGACAGGTAAGTGTGATATTATTAAAAGTCAGCAGCTGCAATATTAGTAGCTGCTGGCTTTTAATATTTTTTTTTTTAGGTGCAGCTCCTCTTTAAATTCACATGAGTACATAGTGAGAAAAGTAGTGGGATGATTTTTAACAGTTTAAAAAAAAAAACAAGATTTGTTCAAAAGAGTTCTCCTGTCTCTATTATTGGCTATAACTATGGCTCTATGTATATACTGTTTATTATATCTATGTGCTTGCAACCAAGAGGATACCACATTGCATTCATCTGTAAAATGTTCCAGAGTTAAACAGTTGTGTTTAGTCCTAATAAATGAAGCCACAGCCACTGCCTGTATAGTATGCGAGGGGTGACAGCTGGAAGCTAGCAGTAGTGAATTACCTGCACATGTCTTACAATAAGTTCTGATACTTATATCACCTGAAGAGTTAAAACCTTGCAAATATCCCCAAAATGTATATTATTGCATTGGAACTCATGACTGAATTCCAAATTCAAATGATTATGCCGCGTACACACGAGCGGACTGTATGGCATACTTAGTCCGTCGAAACACATTTCAGCGGACAATCCGCTCGTGTGTGGGCTTCAGCTGACTTTTTCAGCGTGCAGTCCGGCGTACTAAGAATTTCGGATTTTTCGAAATTCTGTCCGTCGTACTTTGGTTTCAGCGGACAATCCGCTCGTCAGTATGCTAGTTCAACGGACTAAGAATGGCGCTTGCCCAGAAAGGATTTACACGGCGGAAGGGTGCTTTGCTGTGTCTTGGACTTCCTATTTCTAGTCCCATCGTACGTGTGTACACGTCATCGCGCAAGCTTTCGACGGACTGTTTGTGCATCCGTGTGTGGTCAAGTCCATTCAGTCGAAAGTACGACGGACTGTCCGTCGGATTGTATGACGAACTAAGTATGCCATACAGTCCGCTCGTGTGTACGTGGCATTAGAATTAACAAAACTGAAAAAAGGGGCAACTTCTTCACTGGTACCTTCCCATATCATGATCAGGTCATCTATGTAGCAACCATACCACTTGATATAGGCCATAAAAGGGTTAGCTAATAAAAACAGGTATTTTTCCTCCCACCAGCCCATGTATAAATTGGCCATCGAGGGGGGAAATTTAGCTCCCATCAAAGCACCTTTGCACTGTAGATAAAAGATGTTATCAAACACAAAAAAATGTGTTTTAATAAAAAAATCTACAGTGAGGACTGTAGCACTAATGTTAGTGACCTCTCGCTTTTCTCTTCTCTTCCCTACCAACGTCAGCAGGGAATCTCCGCTATAGTGCTCGGAGTGAGAAGGAGAACAGCGGGAGGTAACGCGAGTGCCCAGCGGTGTTGCAAATAAGGTATTTTGCACAATACTTTTACACAAATACACACACTGCACAATATATAATCCTGTAACAGAGCGAATTACAGGAACTCTTAACCCATTCCCGACCAGCTGCCACAGTTGTACTGCGGCATTTTGGCTCCCCTGGGCGAACCGATGTAACTGTACGTCGGTTCGCCTGTTGACCACTAGGGGACGAGCTGCTGTCGCAATGACTGCCGGACACCCGCAATCGCTCCACACAGAGACAGAATGGAGATCTGTCAAGGTAAACAGACAGATCTCCGTGCTGGCAGGGGTGAGGAGAGCGATCTGTTGTTCATACTAAGTATGAAAAATGATCGGTCTCCTCATCCAGTCAGTCCCCTCCCCCTACAGTTAGAATCACTCCCTGGGGAACACAGTTAACCCCTTGATTGCCCCCTAGTGTTAACATCGGATGTTCGCATTGCACCCACGATCTGCTGATCACCGGTGCAATGCTATGCAGCATCCTGGTAAAAAAGTAAATAAATAAATGCACATTTTGTTACCTGCAAAAAAGATGTGCATTTATTTTTATTTTTTTTACAAAGGTGAACTTATCTTTTAAAGTGAGATTCCAGTTGTGTTAAATTGTTACTAAACCCAGGACCCTACATTCACTATATCTGTGTCCCACAGTAGGGATGAGCTTGATGTTCGACTCGAACATTGTGTGGTCGCCCATTCGCCAAACAACATGGGGCATTCATGGGTAATTTGAGCCCTGCGAAACGGGCCATAATGCACTGCGAGATCGCAGTGCATTAGTGTCTGATGATTGGCCAAAGCATGCACCTGACCTGCATGCTTTGGCAGATCACAGTGCGCTCTACGGAGAGAGTCATAATTGGCCAAAAGCAGGGTACCTTTGTCCAATCACGGCTAAGGGGGACTAAGTCCATGCCCCACACTATATAAGGCTGCTTACATAGAAGACGTGCATAGTGTGTGACTGTGGACGGAGATAGATTGAGCTAGATTAGGCAGGCAAGTTAGTTGCAGTGCATTTGATGTATATAGTCAGTCTAGTGTATATAATATATATATATATATATATATATTATATACACATACACTCTGCATTCAGTGTAGCGTATATATGCAGTTAATTTTGTGGTTTACATTATATAATACACTTCAGGCAGTATATATATATATACAGTATCTCACATCTTTTCATGTGACAACACTGAAGAATTGACACTTTGCTACAATGTAAAGCTTGTATAACAGTGTAAATTTGCTGTCCCCTCAAAATAACTCAACACACAGCCATTAATGTCTAAACCGTTGGCAAGAAAAGTGAGTACACCCCTAAGTAAAAATGTCCAAATTAGGCCCAATTAGTGTCATGTGACTTGTTAGGGTTATAATGTCTCAGGTGTGTTAAATTTGGGGTTATCGCTCTCACTTTCTCATACTGGTCACTGGAAGTTCAACATGGCACCTCATGGCAAAGAACTCTCTGAGGATCTGAAAAAAATAATCGTTGCTCTACATAAAGATGGCCTAAGCTATAAGAAGGTTGCCAAGACCCTGAAACTGAGCTGCAGCATTGTGGCCAAAACCATGCAGCGGTTTAACAGGACAGGTTCCACTCAGAACAAGCCTCGCCATGGTCGACCAAAGAAGATGAGTGCACGTGCTCATCGTCATTTTCAGAGGTTGTCTTTGGGAAATAGATGTATGAGTGCTGCCAGCATTGCTACAGAGGTTGAAGAGGTGGGGGGGTCAGCCTGTCAGTGCTCAGACCATACGCCGCACACTGCATCAAAATTGGTCTGCAGGACTGTCATCCCAGAAGGAAGCCTGTTCTAAAGATTATGCACAAAACAGCTCGCAAACAGTTTGCTGAAAACAAGCAGACTAAGGACATTGGTCTGATGAGACCAAGATAAACTTATTTGGTTCAAATGGTGTCAAGCGTGTGTGGCGGCAGCCGGGTGAGGAGTACAAAGACAAGTGTGTCTTCCTACAGTCAAGCATAGTGGTGGGAGTGTCATGGTCTGGGGCTGCATGAGTGCTGCCAGCACTGGGGAGCTACAGTTCATTGAGGGAACCATTAATGCCAACATGTACTGTGAAATACTGAAGCAGAGCATGATCCCCTCCTGTTGCAGACTGGGCCGCAGGGCAGTATTCCAACATGATAACAATCCCAAACACACCTCTAAGATGACCACTGCCTTGCTAAAGAAGCTGAGGGTAAAGGTGATGGACTGGCCAAGCATGTCTCCAGACCTAAACCCTATTGAGCATCTGTGGGGCATCCTCAAACAAAAGGTGGAGAAGCGCAAGGTCTTTAACATCCACCAGCTCCGTGAAGTCGTCATGGAGGAGGACTCCAGTGGCAGCCTGTGAAGCTCTGGTAAACTCCATGCCCAAGAGGGTTAAGGCAGTGCTAGAAAATAATGGTGGCCACACAAAATATTGACACTTTGGGCCCAATTTGGACATTTTCACTTAGGGATGTACTCACTTTTGTTGCCAGAGGTTTAGACATTAATGGCTATATTGAGTTATTTTGAGGGGACAGCAAATTTAAACTGTTATACAAGCTGTACACCCACTACTTTACATTGTAGCAAAGTGTCATTTCTTCAGTGTTGTCACATAAAAAGACAGGATAAAATATTTACAAAAATGTGAGCGGTGTACTCACTTTTGAGAGATACTGTATATACAGTCTAATAAATATATATATGTACACTATGCATTCAGTGTAGCCTATATATACAGTGCATTCGGTGGTGTACAGTTTCTAATATTTTGCAGGCGGTGTACACAGTATATAACACAGTGTAGTGTGCTGTGAAAAGAACAAATCCCCATCATGTCCATAAGGCCATCAAGAAGAGGCAGACATTCACAGGCCACTAAAAGAGGGCAAGCAGCCTACAGTCAACGGTGGTGGTCATGGACATGGTGCATCCTCTGCAGGTGGACGTGGGGCACGTTTGTTCTTTTTTCTGCTGCTAGCCGTGTTATTGAGCCACAACTTGCAGAAGAGTTGGTGGAGTGGAAAACAAAGCCCTCCTCATCCTTGGTCACCCAGGCTCATAGTAGTTTGCCTTCCAACACAGCTGCCAAAGTGGCCTATTCCACCGGCTCCTTGTCCACAGTACACCTTTCGTAGCCCCACCATCATGGTCCCCAGAATTATTCGACCAAAGTGTCAGTTACATGCTGCTGGAGGATGGGCAGCAATTTGAAGGCTCCAATGTTGGTTTCCAGGTGGAGGAAGGGAGTAACGTGAGCCTAGAGAGAGGGGATGCCACAGAAGGATAAGAAACTGGCAGTCATTCCCCAAGCTGCAGCATACTGCCAAGTTTGCTCCCATGACGAGGAGGGAGGGAATGATGAGGTCACTGACCGTACTTGGGTGCCTGAGAGAAGAGAGGAGGAAATGGGGAGGAGGCGGCGCAACTCCAACAAGGCAGGATGTCCTCCAGGGTTCAGCTTAAGAGCAGCCACCCTGTTGCATCACACCGCAGAGCTCCACAGGTGCAGGGCACTGCTGACTACCTCTGACTTTTAAAAGTTCCTTAGTGTGGAGGTTTTTCAACACGTGTGCAGCAGATTGCACTGTTGTTATTTGAAACCTATGTCTGAAGCGGATCAAGCGTGGCCAGAACAGCAGCCGCTTGGGCACCACATGCTTGACCAGACATTTGACGACCTGCCATGCAGTCCATTGGCAGCAACACCTGAAGGACCCACATCATAGAAAAAGGCAGATTTCTCCTTGCTCCTTATCTTTGATCTCAAACCCTCCTATACTTCCAGTCCTCTCAAAAATCTGCACAGAGAGGAATGAAGGTATAGCAATAGGTGTCACAAATACTTGCAGCCAATCTGTTAGCAGTACACCACCAGTTGATTTCAGCAGGGAAATTTCCCTACCCAAGATGCTGAACAGTAAAAAGAAATTCGGTCCCAGCCATCCACATGCTCAGTGTCTAAATGCTAGCTTGACCAAATTGCTAGCACTGCAACTGCTGCCTTTTCCAGCTGGTTAGACAGGGCAGTCAGCAGTAAGGTTCATATTACCACTGACTCATGGTCCAGCAGGCATGGGCAGGGATGTTACCTTTCCTTCACGGCACACTGGGTAACTCTGCTGGCAGCTGCAAAGGATGCAGGACAGGGTTCAGTGTTGGAGCTTGTTCCACCACCATGCCTCCAAAAAGCTAGTGATGATTCTGCCAAAACATCTGTATGCTCCCCTCCCTCCTCTTCTTCCTCTATGGCCTCTTCTGCAGAATTGTCCTCTGAACCAGCAGTACTCCCAAAACGATCAAGGGGCTACGCAAGCAGTCAGGCAAAAAGATGTCATGCGGTGCTTGAGTTGGTCTGCCTAGGGGACAGGAGCCACAGTGGGGCAGAGATTCTGTCACCTCTGCAGGGGCAGGCTCAGAGGTGGTTAATGCCACACCAGATTCAGCCAGGAATGGTTGTATGTGACAATGGCACCAACCTTCTCTCCGCCCACTGACACAAACACTTGAACCGTGTTTGGTACACGCCCTGAATTTGGTAGTGCAGCGTTTCATGATCAGGTCCCCAGGCTTACAATATCTGAGGCAGGCCAGAAAAGTCTGTGGTAATTTCCTCCAGTCATACAATGCCAGAGCTCGGCTGGCAGACATTCAAAGTGAATTCAACCTGTTCATCAACCGCCTCATATGTGACATGCCCACCAGGTGGAACTCAATGTTGGCACTTGGCAATACTGCAGCGGCTACAAACACAGCAGAGGGGCCATCAACGAGGGCCTATGCGAGTGTGGCACTAGGACAGGGTCAGGGGAGCTTGGCTTATTTTTCCAAAGCCAGTGGATACTGATCAAGGATGCATGCACTGTCCTGTCACCATTTGCGGAGGCCACAAGAATGGTGAGCAGCAACAATGTATGCATCAGTGACACTGTCCCTCTAGTCTTCCTGTTGGAGCACACACTTTGTGGAATTATGGACAGGGCAGTTGAGGCAGAACAGCAGGTAGAAAAGGTGGACTTCTTTTCCTCTCAAGGCCCCCTTTATCCAGACAGCATTCCTGTGGGTCCGCTAAACACACAGAAAGAAGAGGAGGAGGATTGTGTCAGCATGGATGTTTGGAGGATAACACATAGCAGTCTTCAAGGGATGGTTTTCAGTCCCCAGAAACCCAAGGAGTTGTACATGGCTGGGGGGAGGTAGTTACAGATAATGTGATCCTTAGTGACCCAGAGGACTCAGAATCGAATGCCTCTGCAAACTTACACTGCATGGCCTCCCTGATTCTGCAAAGCCTGCAAAAGGACCCTAGGATTTATGGTATTAAGGAGAGGGATCATTACTGGCTGGCAACCCTTCTTGATTCATGTTTCAAGTTTAAGGTTGCAGAACTCATCCTGCCTACGCAGAGGGAGCAGAGGATGAAACATCTTCAGGAGGCCTTGCAGAAAAGTTTGTGTAACTCATTTCCAGACCCTAGGAGGATACCATTTCCTGGTGCTGGACAACGTGTTTCTGAGCTTTGTTCAGTCAGAGGAAGAGTGGTGGAGAAGGTGGCCGGCTAACCAATGCCTTTAAACAACTTTACAGTCTTAAGCACCAAGGTCTGAATGGTTCCAGCAACCATCGCCAGCATTATATGGTGCAGGAATATCTAGGGGCAAGAGCAGACTTGGAGACCTTTCAACAGAGCATCCACTGCGTTACTGGGTCTTGAGGTTGGCCAGAACTTGCTCAATATACAATTGAGCTACTGGCCTGTCCTGCATCCAGTGTGCTTTCTGAATGCACATTCAGTGCTGCTGGAGGGTTTGTAACGGATCGAAGAGTGTGCCTGTCCACAGACTCTGTTGATAGGCTCACATTTATAAAGATGAATCAGTCCTGGATCAGCAGCTATCAAGCTCCTGATGCTGATGTAACTGAATGAATTTGCTATAGATCTGGGATCCCTTGAAGACTGCCCATTCTGCCTATCCTATCCCTCCTCAATCATGATGATGCTAGCTTCCAACGATATTTTTGGTTTAGGGCACCACCACCACCCAAGGCCCAATTTTTCTGCTGCTGTTTAACAGGGGCATGTAATTACATTTTTTAAAATAATATTTAACAGCAGGGACCGTTCCTGCACCTAACAAGAGTAACTGTGAGGGGTTACAGTGTTCTGGCACCACCAACACCTAAGGCCATATTTTTCAGCAGAGTACATAGTGCAGTCCGTATAGTATATATACTGCAGTTCAGAGTATATAGTGTAGTACGTACAGTATATATACTGCAGTTCAGAGTATATAGTGCAGTCAGTGTAGTATATATAATGTAGTGCAGTGTACAATATATAATATAGTGTACTCAAGGGGCCCTATGACAGAATTAAGAAAAAAATGTCATGGGGAACCAAACCAGGGGTAGACAATGAAGTTGTGGCTGTGGAATCGGGGTAGCGTTCTTCTTTATTTAGTTTGACAGAAAAGCAGTAGTTGTTGGGTGAGAGGTGATCTCGCGCAAAGATTTATGTCTCCTCTAAAGGTAAGTTCCTTAGATTGTGGGTCTTTTAGTTGGAGAAAGCCGCCTTGCTTACAGTGTTGGGGAAGGCCCATAGTATGAGAATGAAAGTTCCTCGAATTTTGCCAGATCCATCGGTATGAGTGTTGAGACCATGAAAGGTTACCATTTGTTGTAGAAACGTGTTTTGGTCTTTTCATGAGAAGTCTGTATTGAGTATGTCTTTGAATAGAAGTTGTAAGATGTCTCTTTTGATTTGTGAGGTGTTTGGGCATATGTTGGATATCCAGTTTTTCAGGATGGCTCTTCTGGTGAGTAGGGGGCATATCAGGGACCAGTCTTTGCTGGATGGGATAGAGTTGAGTGACCAGGGCAGTAGTTGTGGGTCCCAGTGGCCAAAGATAAGGAGCAGGGGGTCTTTGGGCAGTTTCAGCAGGGTCACTTCAAAGATGTAGGAAAGGACTTGATCCCAGAAGATGTAGATGTAGGTGCAAGACCAGAAGTGATGTGTCAGGGAAGGCCTGGGGTGTTGACGTTCCATAGACTTTAACGGTGCTCACAAGTTCGCACACATTTTTTGTCTGTTCGAAAGTTCTGGTGTGAACGGAACCGGGGGGGGGGGGGGGGGCGTTCGGCTCATCCCTATGCCAGAGTACACATAACACAGAAATGCAATTATTTTAGTAAATATATACTGCTAAATACCCTTTCTCATCAGCAGTATATAGCAGTCTTGTGACTTCTATAAGCACTGGTTAAAGCTTGTAGGAGGAGTTTTCACTCTATTCTGATTGTCCTATGAGGCTGCAGGACCACTGACCCTCCATCTGGACAGTGCTGATTAGCCCTGTGTTGATCACATGCACCCTCCCCAGAAAAAAAAACCTCTCTAGCAATAAACACCAAACTGAGCATATGCAGTGCCCCCCAGGCTCTGTTCTATCAGGAGATGGATTGGGGTTTGTGAAAGAAGGGCAGGGTCAGAGAAGACAGTGTTATGGATTGTTTAATACTTTGATTAAATGACTATTTTCTATTATGTCAAGATATATGCTGAATCTCCTTACTCAAAATGCTTCACCTAGAGACCCCCCTCCCATCCGAGTGAGTCCAGGAGTCCACAAGCCATCAGCAGAAAACTTGGATGAAACTGGCCAAGACCCCTTAGATAAGGGTCCTCCAATCTCTGCTTGACAGCACAGAATATACCTGAGATGATGCTTTGCAAACAATGAGTCATCTTCTACTATAAAGGGGGCTATATGCCCAGAACAATAAAGGAAGCTTTTTCACTGAACAGTGGGTGTCAGCGTACTCCTTCTAAACATGCATGCATGGACATTTGAATTAGACCAGGTGCAGATAACTCGGCCAGAAATTTGTCTGGGATCCAAAACAGCTTGGCGCCCAACGTGGGGCTCTCGGGTTGCGAACTGGAGGAACAGCCGACCAAGAGGCCACTGAGGAGGAATCACCACAGGAGGGACAGAGACTGATCAACTCTGAAAATACGGTAAGATATCACATTCATATCTTGCTAGTATATCCCATTCCCGTGTGGGTCCGTCTCTGTGTCCGCGTCGGCTGCCGAAGGTCGCCAAAAGACAGGTAATACTTGCCCGAGGTCCATTATATGAACCTGTATTCCGATTATCTGCAGCCTGTAAGAACATTGTGTTGTTGTATTGTACGAGTCTGTGTTGTTGTGTTGTATGAGTCTGTGATTGTGTTGTATGGGTCTGTGATAAATGATGTATGATGTTAAAAGAGATTGACACACAGCTGGGTCCCAGCTGACGTGGACAAACTCCTTTGGTAAAGGTGTTAGTGCGGTGTAGCACTTCACCCAGAAGGGGGGCGTCAGGGACATGGACAAACTCCTTTGGTAAAGGTGTTAGTGCGGTGTAGCCCTTCACCCAGAAGGGGGCGTCAGGGACGTGGACAAACTCCTTTGGTAAAGGTGTTAGTGCGGTGTAGCATTTCACCCAGAAGGGGGGCGTCAGGGGCATGGATAAACTCCTTTGGTAAAGGTGATGGTGTGGTATAGCACGTCACCCAGAAGGGGGCGTCAGGGACGCAGGTAGCGTGGCTGTGTGGTTGTTATAATTCAAGCATACACATCTATTACAAATCATACAAATGTCATGTTATAATTGTGTTTGTGGATTGATGTTCAGCATTTTTGAAGGAGGTTGGAAGGTCAATTGGGTCTATAGAAAGTGAATGTAGAAAGAGTGGACAGGAACCGATAAGGTGTCCTGAACAAGTGGGAGATTTAGAAGAAACAGAGGGAAGTCAAAATTTGAGGATCTCATTGTTGAATGTTAACTGCTGTACTTATCTGTCTGTTAAATGTCTTGTTGAGGGAAGTGAGTGGTCACGCACTACCCGACCCCTATTCTGTGGCCGTCTTGGATGGGCAGAACCGTGACTGAGTCTACGTTTTGGGAAAACGCATCAGGGGCGACCCAGGTGGCAGTCGAGCATTGTAGACAAAACCTCTCTCTGTCGTACTATCTGTTTTGTCCTCGTTAACTTTGATTGGGATATAGTCTGAACCGGTACCAGGGGACGAATAGAGGAATTGCCAGACCCTTTCAGAATCCAAGGCAACCTCGTGACCCGTCTAAAATCCTGAGCAGACACATAAATATCTCAGTCATCAAGACAGAAAATAATAGGGCAGAAATTGGTTAAGCCAGAGAAAGGGAGAGAGAGAGAGAGAGAGAGAGAGAGAGAGAGAGAGAGAGAAAAAATTAGCGAAGATTTGTGGCATCACCATTCCTCCAGGGGGTAGATTGCAGCCGGAGGAATGGTGGAAAATACTGAAGGAAAAACGAGGGGTGTTACCTGACAATGGTTTACAGAAAACTGAAGAAGCCTAGTATAATGTGTGCAATATTGGAATTTATTTGAAAGTGTGCAATATGATGAAACTTTAGTTACGAGCCTGTCAACATTTTTATAATGCATATCACTGATGGGTCTAGCAAAATAGAATATAAGGCAATGCATATTGTACGTTAGAAGTATCGCTGAGATAAAAGAAATATAAGCCTGGAGAATCATTTTTGAGCATGGCAGAGCATTCTGCAGCTATGCTCCTCACCCCCATCCTTACGCTTCACTGCAAGGAGTGAGGTGCCCCTCCCTTAAGATCCCTGTGTGAGAGACTGTCTGTAGGGATGTTAATGGTTGAAAGGCTGTGAGATTACTGGTATAATGTGATGTTTGCATGTGTGGGATATACAGGACCGGGTTGATTTAGTTATTATTCTAGCAGGCTAGAATATTAAAGGAATTTTGCAAGTTGAGAAAACAGTAGTTAGACAATGAAACAGTACAAAAGAGAATATATGTTTAGAATGGATGTTATGAAGAAATATGCAAATGTAAATGAAAGAAAAGGCTGAGAATGTTTTGATTACTTTAAATGTGGCAAAGACCCTCACAGGAAACAATAGAAGAGATGGAGAGTTTTCTGCAGGAAAACCAGTCTCCTGATGAAAGTTGCTGAGTAATAGGCAGTGGAAAAAAACCCAACTTAGCAGTATGGAGAAATATAGTCAGTTTATGTGAAATTAAAGCTGGAGACGCTCACTGGCCCATCATAGAGAAAAGTCTCTGTGATGTGAGGATTGTCAATGACAATACCTTTAATTCTGGTGTGGAATTCTGTGAGTAGCTGTGTGAGTGGGCAGAGGGCAGACTGGCTGATCAAGCTACAGGTATCCAAGATGTTACGCAAGACAAAACGGAGTCAGTAGAAAAGTTTTACACCAGACTGTCACAAGTTTTTTTCAGATTTGGGATTCATCACCCATAATATGGCACACAGCCAGATGCTGTCTTCAGCCTTTGTGGCAGGCCTCAAGGAGTCAATCTGAAAAGGCCTCACCATGGCCCAGCCGGAGTACTGTGTGCAGCAGCAACAATATCAAAACTCTGGACATCCCACCTTGGAACACCAGGATCTCCTATGCTAGGAATTGGGCAAGCCTGAGTCACTAACCCATGTCAGGGCAACCTCTTCAAAGAACTCAGAAGGCCCATTAGCGAGGGTTACCCTACCCATTGAGGGACATCCAACCGCTTTCCTAAGTGACACAGGTGCAGCCAGAAGCGTGATTAGAGAAAAGGATTTACCTGACCACTCCTACGTTTACAGTATTGACATATCTTGTGTGGGCATAGATGGAACTCCCAGAACTAACCCATTGACCCGCCCCCTACAAGTTGGAAAGTACCCAGACCTTCTGGCTCGATTTTTTTGTCTCTTCCACCTGTCCAATCAATCTCTTGGGAGCAGATGTACTGTCCAGCCTTCAGGCTTCTATTGTCTTCTTTGAAGATGGATCTATTACTGTCTCTTCTCCACTAGATATTAAGGACACTTCTGCTATGGTCCACAGGAGCTGAGGATGTAGGACATTTAAAGGTGCCACCAGTCATGGTGCAGTTGAAACTTGGAGCTCCCCTGCCCTGGAAACCCTCTAAAGTTATCCCAATCTGCAAATCTATTTCACAGCATGTCAAAGCCCTCATGTCAAATGGCGCCCTGATACCCTGTACATCTCCATACAGCCCACTTCTGTTCCCTGTGAAGAAGAGAACCCCTAAGGGAGAACCAGACATGTACAGAATGATCCAGGACCTCCAAGCAGATAATGAAGCTACGGTCCGGAAGCCTCCTTACTGATGCAACCCATTTATGATGCATGAAGTCTGAGCCCTTCCAAATGTCCTCAGAGGCAATATCCAACTTCGAGGCCCTCAAACAAGCCATTTCATTATCTCCGGTTTTAGGGCTTCCAGACTACGAAAAAATGTTCAAGCTCTTTGTATCCGAACGTCTGGAACATTGCTGCCATACTCAATCAGATCCAGCCAAAAAATCTGTCCACTGCCAGACATTTGAGACTCCAATGTTCCCTCCTTCTACCGGACAACATTACTCTATTACATTGTCAAACACTGAACCCTTCAACCCTTTTTCCACTTCCCGAGGGGGGAATAGAGGAGGAGCCACCCCATGACTGTTTTCAATGAATGCGGCTGGAAACCACACATATTCCCAATGTGAGTGAAATACCCCTGCATAATTCAGACCTAACACGGTTCTACAAGCTGAAGCCTTACCACCGGGGATGTCTGCAAAGGAGACAGAGCGGCAAGCACTCACTACAGCAACAACTGGCAGAGGGAAAAAGAGCCAACATTCATACAGACTCAAGATATGCTTTTAGCATTGTCCATAACTTTGGTGTTATCTGGAAGGCCAAAGGATTCCTGACAGCTGCAGGAGCACCTGTGAAACAGTCCAGCTATCAATGACCTAATGGACGCCTTACTTCTCCGAACCCAAGTGGCTATTTTGAAAGTAAAAGCACACGGCAAACTGAACTCGAAGGAAGCCAGAGGCAATCATCTAGCAGATTCAACTGCCAAACAGGCAGCCAGAGGTCCACGAGAAGTGGAAAGTAGAGTGGTAGAAGACCACCCCGTGCTTGCTCTACAGACTGTCCCAGTGGACAGAGTTTATCTGAAAGAACTACAAGAAGCAGCAAGTCTGGATGAGAAGGAAAGCTGGAAGCAGAGGGGAGCAACCCTCAAGGATGGACTATTCGAGTGCAACAAGAAGCCTTGCTTACCCAGGAATATGTACTCAGGTGTGGTACAATGGGCACATGGAGCTGCCCATCTGTCAAAGACTCTTATGAATGTAGCTTTAGGAATCACTCCACTGACTAGCAACTTCTGTAAGTCATACACCATTTGTGCAAAGTGTAACCCGGGATGCACAGAGAGGATGCCGCAGAAACACTGGGCAAAGCCCTTGTACCCTTTCCAGCAGATACAAATTGACCACATCCAAATGCCAAAGATTGGTTGATTTGAGTACACCTTAGTAGTTTCACACACCCTACCACCACCAGAGTACCGGGGAGGTAGAAAGAAAGAATGACACATTAAAGACTTGAATGTTAAAAATGGCCCAAGAGACTGGTATGCATTGGCTGGACAGCCTGCCCATTGCCCTGTTCAGCATCAGATACACACCAAGGGGAGAACACTCACCTACCCCCTTATGAGATTTTGTTTGATTTAGCCCCTAGGCTTGGTTGTTATTTTCCACAGTTATAATTGCAGTATGATGTGTTGACTAATTATGTAACCGCATTATCACGAGAATTAACCCGAATACGTGTCCAGGTGTTTTCTTCCATTCCAGATCCTGAATTAGATACAGGAACACACCAACTACTACCTGGAGATTGGGTGCTGGTAAAGACATTTGTGGGAAAAAGGTCTCTTGAACCCAGATATGATGGTCCCTTCCAGGTGCTGCTGACCACAAGCAAATCTGTAAAGTTGGCTGGGAAAAACACTTGAATCCACCCCTTCCATTGTAATAAAGTCCCAAATCCGGAGGACAAGACATTGACTGCACCATGATGTCTACATTGTATATCCTTTTTCTGTTAAATCTGGTGAGAGCCCAACAGGTGGCTATCACTAAGAGGAGTTCTCCTGAGGGAAGTTTTGACCCACATGTGTATATAGATGCCATAGCGGTCCCGAATGAATTTAAAGCCGAGACCAAGTAAAGGCAGGTTTTGAGTCTTTGATTCCCATAATCACTGTCAACAAAAATGTAGACTGGATAAATTACATATATTACAACCAGCAGTGGTTTGTAAATTACACTAGAGACGCCCTACAGGGGATTGCTGACCAATTAGCACCCACATCTTACATGACATTTCAGAATAGGATGGCCTTGGACATGATTTTAGCGGAGAAGGGGGGCTGTTTGTAAAATGATAGAAGGTACAGGGACATGCTATACATACATACCTGACAACACCGGTCCAAATGGTAAGGTCACCCTGGCCATAAAATGTTGAAAAGCCTATCAGTAGAGCTGAAGAATAATTTGGGTATAGAACAGCCAAGAGACCAGTGGATTGGGTGGTTGGAAGAAGACCTTGGCTCGGATAGGTACTGTAATATTAGTTATTCTGGTCTTTCTAGCTACTATAGTATGTTGTGTTATTCCATGTGTAAAGAAATTCCTAGGCAAAACAGTTGACCAATCGACCCTAGTGATGATGCAGCAGGACGCAGAAGATGAGGACTATGAAAGCCCTATGCCCCATTACAGTCCCTCCCCATATCTACAAATTATAAGATCATTCAGCCATAGGGATAGCATCTGACTTCCACATGTGCAAAGACTGTGTCAAGGGGGGTGATGGGCTAGCCATCAACCGTCTAACGTACAGCAAGAAAAAAGTTCCAAGGCACATGAGGACAGATGACTTAGACCACCTACTAGGGACAGAATAGGAAATAGACATTTCAAGGGGGGACTGTTATGGATTGTTTAATACTTTGATTAAATGACTATTTTCTATTATGTCAAGATATATGCTGAATCTCCTTACTCAAAATGCTTCACCTAGAGACCCCCCTCCCATCCGAGTGAGTCCAGGAGTCCACAAGCCATCAGCAGAAAACCTGGATGAAACTGGCCAAGACCCCTTAGATAAGGGTCCTCCAATCTCTGCTTGACAGCACAGAATACACCTGAGATGATGCTTTGCAAACAATGAGTCATCTTCTACTATAAAGGGGGCTATATGCCCAGAACAATAAAAGAAGCTTTTTCACTGAACAGTGTGTGTCAGCGTACTCCTTCTAAACATGCATGCATGGACATTTGAATTAGACCAGGTACAGATAACTCGGCCAGAGATTTGTCTGGGATCCAAAACAACAGGATCAAACCGCCTTTTTACACAATGCAGGGGATTAATATAGCCTCATATAACTTTTTAGAAATCTGCAAAATCCCATGCAACCCCTTTGGGGCTTCTATTTCAACTACAAACTTTAAAGGTGCAGGGGGCTCCTCACCACCAACACCCCATATGAGATCTAATTGTTTCAGGGGTGAGGGGCATCCCCCAGTTCACCTCATTGCTTGTTATTAGAGTTGAACAACATATAGGCTGTGTTAATGCATAGTGTAGGATACTGGAACGCAAGTACAGAGAATAAGAGTATATATGAGCAAAATGCTAACTAGCAAGGGTAAGACCCAAAAGCCATAACCTGGAGAGTGGTTTCCTATTTAGTGTCAAACTTCGGTGATGCCCAGTTAGGAAAATAATCAGTGGATCAAAAGTAAGAAAGCTTGGATTTTAACTCGTGGGATGATGTTAAACTATCTAAGAATATTCTTACTCCATTCATTACAGGTTGTTCCCTAATTATTGTGATATAGGTTTTGATCATTAACTGGACCTGCTCTGTAATATGTCTGACCATAGAAACCTGTTGATGTTTAGACAGGAAGAGAGGGGTGAGGGTAGGTAGAGTAAAGGAAGAAAAGAGGAGGAAATATAGAATCAGAAGAAAAGGGGATAGAAAAGGAGACTAGAAAGATGTTCTACTGGGGAGCCCTGGTAGCTAGTTTCGGACCAGATTGCAGTGTCCGATATGGGTATATGTATGTAATCAGCCCATGGTCTCCAGATGGTCTCAAACTTCTGGGATGTATCTTTTAAAATACTGACCATCTTTTCCTGAGATACTATGCGTGAGATGAGATTACTGGAGACTGTGGGTTGCTTCCACACTTTAGCTACCGTCAATTTGGCTCCTAAACGGATTAAGTGAACAAGTCTCTGCTTGTTTTTTGGAATTTTCTCTGGTGAGAAATTAAGCAAGGCAATGTGAGGGGACTTGGGAATAGGTACGCCTGTGGTTTGTTTGATCATTGTAAAGATTCTGTCCCAAAATCCTCTTATTTTTGGGCATTCCCACCAAATATGCAGCATTGAGCCAGCGTGTGCACATCCCCTGAAGCACAGAGGTGAGGTTGATGGGTATAATTTCGCTAGTCTAGTGGGGACGAGATACCATCTGGTTAAAACTTTTAGATCTGCCTCCATGTGGTATGTGTTAAGGATGCCTTGATTTGACCATGCTATCATGTTATGCCATATATCCAAGTCTCAGTCTTGGTTGAGATCTTTTTCCCAGGCCAACATATAGCTTGTTTAAGAATGTGTTGTTGCCAGTGACTCATATATAACTGTGATCCCTCCTCTTTGCTCCGTATTCTGTCCGCACCAAAGTTTATACGGCGTGATAATGGGTGGCAAGGGCTTAGATTTCCAAATAAAATTTAGGTAGTGAGATATCTGTTGGAATCTAAATCATTCTGCCGATGCCATTTGGAGTGTCTTGATGCAGTGGTTTAGGGTGAGCGGGCCTGAGGATTTAAAGAAATGGCCTATTCTGTTCCAACCACCACTGAAATGCCCTGATGTTCAAGCCTGGTGGGAATTGGGGATTGTGGTAGCTAGTGGATGGATAGGAGATATTAATTTGGGGGTGGGTTTTAAGCTTGTCCCAGAGGGTAAGGGAATGAGACAATGTTGGATCCAGTATTGCAGGACGTTGTTTGAGGTGTATCCACATCAGAAAATCCAGTGTATATCGCAGAACTGCTGCTTTTTCCATGTGCACCCAATGAGGCTTAGCCTTTTGAGTAGATAGTTGATATTTGGGCTAGCTGAGAGGCCTAGTAGTACCATAAAAGGTTTGGCAACCCCAGCCCTCCTTTTTTGCGGGCTCTGAATAACCAATGTTTTATAAAGTGGCAGGGTTATAGTTTTAGCCCCGGAGTATATCCCTTTTTTTATGCATGCTAATATTCTGCTGCTTTGGTAGCTGCAGCTTGAAATTGCATGCCATTGCTCAATCTGTCATCTACTAGGACCCCTAGATCCTTGTTCATCCTTGATTCCCCCAGAGGTTTTCCTCCTAGTGAGTAGTTTGTATTTATGTTTTTTGCTCAGTGTGTCTCTGAGTCTGGCTCCCTTCACATACCTTCAGTGATGCCTCTCCCGACATAGGATCTCCTAGCACGTCGGAGAGCTCCTCCTCTTCACTTTACTGGCCTGTCAGCTGACTTTCTCCTCAAGTTTCTGCCTCTTGACATGGCATCTGTCTGCAGCAATGGGCAGAGAGGACAAGCAGGCAGTCTTCTATGTGAGTGTGTGTATGGCAGTCACAGTAAGTGCTCAGCCACAGTGCACTCCTGACTCCCATCATTGGCTCTAACTAAAATAATCAGCTGGCTGTGGTGGCAGGCAGTGGCAGCAGATGGGCTCCCACAATGGCAGAACTCCAGGTCCTGGTCGCAAGTTTGACCTTTGCGACCCTTGTGGTTTCCCTCACTGGGTTAGATTAGACTCAGTATCTCTACTCACAGTCAGACTGCCACTTCAGACTGTAGAGCAGCTTCTATGCAGCACAATCACTTATGCAGCCACCAGAACTTGCTGCAGAGTAACTTCTGCCTCGCTCTCCAAGACACCCTCCAGCAGGAAGCTTTAGGCCCCAGGCTTGGGCTCATCTACAATATGGCACATTCTACCCAGGCAGCAGGGCCAGGAGGACCAATGACACAGCCGCATACATATCACCAAGCAGAGCCTGGGAGGCAAGAAAGCTTTCCAAGGTCACTTCCAAATATTTTTACCATCCCCAGCATGCACCACTGGCGATAATCCTCCTAGTGGTTGACCATACAGACAGAGGCAAACAACAATACTAAGATTAGGGAGTTCTGCTTTCTTCAGATTCTATCAATCCATACACAGGTTGACTATAGAATAACCTAGGGACACTACTGCTTAGCTCAGGGTCAGTGCAAATTGGATCTAAACAACATTTTACTTTGTTTCTAAGGTTATTACATATATAGTAAGAAAAGTCTCCTCCGATGCCTCATTAATCAGAAACCTATGATTTTAGCAGGATCTGCTGCCGGTAAGATAATTAGCGAAGTCATTTTACAAATGACTGCAGTTTGCAGTGGTTCTCATCATACTTTATGTTCTGACTGGAAGCATTAAGGAAAGCTTGTATGTGACACACATTCCAATACACCTACACGATCAGCTTAGTCTGCTGCAACACTGACTTTGTGTGCTGCTCTTCATTACCAAACAGAATATTTTTATGGTCCCTGCCTTGCTACTGTAATAAACCACATTTTGTTTACCATTTTGGTCCTTTTAATCAATTCCTAATTAGCCTGAACATAAGGAACTATGAGAATTACAGTGGTGCTCCAAGTTTGCTTTTTTCGAAGGCCACAAACAATTGTTATAAGTTGCAATTTGTGAAAGACCACTTTATATTTTTGTAAACTTGTAAAAATGGATAATTAATTTTGGCCTATTCTAAAAGGGAATGTAGGAGCCAGAATTAGAATCCACTTTAGAAGAACAAAGCCAGTAGTAGTTTCTAATCGGTTGCTATAGTAACATTTGTTGAACATTTTATTTTTTTTATTTTTTTTTAACATTTTTATTTATTTTTTTAACATTTGTTGAACATTTGTTCAATAATTTATTACCTTTATTTGGGAAGAAAACATGTTTATATTCTTTTTAAGTAAGAAAACAAAGTTTACCTGAAGGCATACAGCATATCTACTTTCTTCTAAATAGTGATTTCGTATAGACAATTGTTTTTTTTTAAATACTTTTGAGTTGTGCTACAGTACACCAGAATAGAATCACAGCTCCAACTGTCAATAAAAATGGTGTTAGAAATGCTTTTGTAATAAAATGAATATATCAAGGGAGGTGTCTAAAGCAAGGGTTCAATTTTTATTTTGTTAGATTGAAATGGCAAATACCTAGGCAGTTTATGATTTTTTTCAATATTGCAGATTTGAGTGCATTATTTTGATTATTAGGTACAATTTATACTGCAAATCTGACACTAAATTCACATAGGAAAAGTTTCCTTACACAAAAATGACCTGCTGCCCCAATCCAGCAGAATCTTTGTTTTCATCTCCGCACTGCTAAAATGACATTGATTCGTTGCTATGGTCAACAATTACAGGACATTTGCATGTTAGGTTGTATTTACCATGCCCCTTTAAGCCTCTTCTACTGTTAGAGCAATTTGGCTACACCCATAATTTGGCGAGGTGAGCTATTTACACTGCTTCATTGCTTCAAAGATTTTTATTTTTTTATTTTTGTGGAAGTGTTAAAACAGTTATCTGCCACAGTTGCAAGCTAAGCTATGTGTACCATTGTGCTGTAATATTAAAGCAGATGCAAAGGTTAGAAAAATAAATAAACATTATATTTACCTTCTCTGTGCAATGGTATTACACAGAGTGACCCTGGACCTCCTCTTTTCGGGTCCCCTGCTGCTGCTCTTGACTCCTCCTCCTCTCCATGTGCCAACATAGGAAGCTGCTTCCTATCAGGGTGTAGGTGGGGGCTTGCTCTTGAGTTGGCCCCACCCTCACTCTCTCCTTATAGGAGCCAATGGCTCCTGCTGTTCTAATATTAAAATCAATTAGCGCAACCACTATATATACATATATCCTATGCTCAAATATATGAAGTAAAAATAAAAATAATGCTGCCAGCTGACACCAATTAAGTGAAATCACAACACTTATCAATACCATGAATAGAAAACAGTGTAGCACAACAAAAATAAGTCTCTTGTACTGAATATCAACACTAAAATATAAAAAAAGTGCACAAGTACACATCTAAGGCTTCATGCACACGAGACGCTGGTGCAAACTCTGCTGGACACGTTTTTAAACCGGCGTTTAGAAACGCCCGTTTTGGTGCAATTTTTACAGCGATTTAGCAGCGTTTTACCGCATTTGCGTCTAGAAGCGTTTAGTTAAGCTAACATCATAGACCCTCTCCAAGCTCAAAAAAACAGTATTATTAACTATGGGAACGAAGAGAGGGAGGTAAATGGGATTATTGCGGTGCTGATAGGGATGAAAAGAATAATGTATTATAAAGATAAAAATATATTTTATTAGATATAGTAAAAACAGCCACAGTGGTACAGTAAGTTCAAAATTTTGAAACTACAAATATTAATATCCATACAAACAATGATCACAATCCATCAGTTAGTTTAGATAAAGAGGTTCTTGGCTATTCAGATGAAATCCCGACATGTTTCGCCTACACAGAGGCTTCTTCAGGGGAGCCAAAATTATTGGTTTCAAAATTTTGAACTTACTGTACCACTGTGGCTGTTTTTACTATATCTAATAAAATATCTTTTTATCTTTATAATACATTATTCTTTTCATCCCTATCAGCACCACAATAATCCCATTTACCTCCCTCTCTTCTTTCCCATATTTGATACAACTGGGATGAGGTGTGCTGTTAAATCCTTGCCTGACCTGGTTCTCTTCACCTTTCTAGTATTATTAACTATTTCAGCCATTTTGTGAGATCAGAGTGAGTAGCAGCAGCTGTGAGAGCAGCAGCGTACTTGTATTTAGCGTGTCACTTGCCACATCACCTGCCATGTCACTTGCCACAAGTTGTGGATTGTTGTGGATTGTCCACTTGCCACACCACTTGCCACGCCACTTGCCACGTTACCTGCCAGGTCACCTGCCACAATTTGTGGATTGTCCACTTGCCACATCACTTGCCACATCACCTGCCACAAGTTGTGGATTGTCCACTTGCCACGTCACTTGCCACGTCACCTGCCACAAGTTGTGGATTGTCCACTTGCCACATCACTTGCCACATCACCTGCCACAAGTTGTGGATTGTCCACTTGCCACGTCACTTGCCACGTCACCTGCCAAGTCACCTGCCACAAGTTGTGGATTGTCCACTTGCCACGTCACTTGCCACATCACTTGTCACGTCACCTGCCACAAGTGGGGGATTGTCCACTTGCCACATCACTTGACACGTCACCTGCCACGTCACTTGCCACGTCACCTGCCACAAGTTGTGTATGGTCCACTTGCCACAAGTTGTGGATTGTCCACTTGCCACGTCACTTGCCACATCACCTGCCACAAGTTGTTGATTGTCCACTTGCCTCGTCACTTGCCTCGTCACTTGCCACATCACTTGCCACATCACCTGCCACAAGTTGTGGATTGTCCACTTGCCACATCACCTGCCACAAGTTGTGGATTGTCCACTTGCCACATCACTTGCCACAAGTTGTGGATTGTCCACTTGCCACGTCACTTGCCACGTCACTTGCCACATCACTTGCTACGTCACTTGCCACGTCACCTGCCAGGTCACTTGCCACGTCACCTGCCACATCACTTGCCACAAGTTGTGGATGGTCCACTTGCCACAAGTTGTGGATTGTCCACTTGCCACGTCACTTGCCATGTCACTTGCCATGTCACTTGCCACATCACTTGCCACATCACTTGCCACGTCACCTGCCACATCACTTGCCACAAGTTGTGGATTGTCCAATTGCCACGTCACTTGCCACAAGTTGTGGATTGTCCACTTGCCACGTCACTTGCCACGTCATCCGGCCACAAGTTGTGGATTGTCCACTTGCCACATCACCTGCCATGTCACCTGCCACAAGTTGTGGATTGTCCACTTGCCACGTCACTTGCCATGTCACCTGCCACAAGTTGTGGATTGTCCACTTGCCACATCACTTGCCACGTCACCTGCCACAAGTTGTGGATTGTCCACTTGCCACATCACCTGCCACGTCACCTGCCACAAGTTGTGGATTGTCCACTTGCCACGTCACTTGCCACGTCACCTGCCCCAAGTTGTGGATTGTCCACGTGCCACCTCACTTGCCACTTCACCTGCCGCAATTTGTGGATTGTCCACTTGCCACATCACTTGCCACATCACCTGCCACAAGTTGTGGATTGTCCACTTGCCACGTCACTTGCCACGTCACCTGCCACAAGTTGTGGATTGTCCACTTGCCACATCACTTGCCACATCACCTGCCACAAGTTGTGGATTGTCCACTTGCCACGTCACTTGCCACGTCACTTGTCACGTCACCTGCCACAAGTGGGGGATTGTCCACTTGACACGTCACCTGCCACGTCACTTGTCATGTCACCTGCCACAAGTTGTGTATGGTCCACTTGCCACAAGTTGTGGATTGTCCACTTGCCACGTCACTTGCCACATCACCTGCCACAAGTTGTGGATTGTCCACTTGCCTCGTCACTTGCCACATCACTTGCCACATCACCTGCCACAAGTTGTGGATTGTCCACTTGCCACATCACCTGCCACAAGTTGTGGATTGTCCACTTGCCACATCACCTGCCACAAGTTGTGGATTGTCCACTTGCCACGTCACTTGCCACATCACTTGCTACGTCACTTGCCATGTCACCTGCCAGGTCACTTGCCACGTCACCTGCCACATCACTTGCCACAAGTTGTGGATGGTCCACTTGCCACAAGTTGTGGATTGTCCACTTGCCACGTCACTTGCCATGTCACTTGCCACATCACTTGCCACGTCACCTGCCAGGTCACTTGCCACGTCACCTGCCACATCACTTGCCACAAGTTGTGGATTGTCCAATTGCCACGTCACCTGCCACAAGTTGTGGATTGTCCACTTGCCACGTCACTTGCCACGTCATCCGGCCACAAGTTGTGGATTGTCCACTTGCCACGTCACCTGCCATGTCACCTGCCACAAGTTGTGGATTGTCCACTTGCCACGTCACTTGCCATGTCACCTGCCACAAGTTGTGGATTGTCCACTTGCCACGTCACTTGCCACGTCACTTGCCACATCACTTGCTACGTCACTTGCCACGTCACCTGCCAGGTCACTTGCCACGTCACCTGCCACATCACTTGCCACAAGTTGTGGATGGTCCACTTGCCACAAGTTGTGGATTGTCCACTTGCCACGTCACTTGCCATGTCACTTGCCACATCACTTGCCACGTCACCTGCCAGGTCACTTGCCACGTCACCTGCCACATCACTTGCCACAAGTTGTGGATTGTCCAATTGCCACGTCACCTGCCACAAGTTGTGGATTGTCCACTTGCCACGTCACTTGCCACGTCATCCGGCCACAAGTTGTGGATTGTCCACTTGCCACGTCACCTGCCATGTCACCTGCCACAAGTTGTGGATTGTCCACTTGCCACGTCACTTGCCATGTCACCTGCCACAAGTTGTGGATTGTCCACTTGCCACATCACTTGCCACGTCACCTGCCACAAGTTGTGGATTGTCCACTTGCCACATCACCTGCCACGTCACCTGCCACAAGTTGTGGATTGTCCACTTGCCACGTCACTTGCCACGTCACCTGCCCCAAGTTGTGGATTGTCCACGTGCCACCTCACTTGCCACTTCACCTGCCACAAATTGTGGATTGTCCACTTGCCATGTCATTTGCCACAAGTTGTGGATTGTCCACTTGCAATTGCAATTGTTTAAAATATTTTTTTAATGGTTTTTCATCATTTGCCATAATTTGGGGGATTTTTAATGTAAAAAAAATAGGTCACCTTTAAAAACGAAAACGCGGCAAAACGCGGTGCCGCGTTTTGCATCTGAAACGTGGAAAACTTTTGCGTCTGAACCCATTTTTTTGCTTCTGAAAAAGCGAGGTTAAACGCAACTGCATAAAAACGCCAAAAAACGAGACTGTGTACATGGACACATAGGATAACATAGAATGTGTTCAGGGGCAGTTGAAAAAAGTGTCTAACTGCCTCTGAATGCGTGTTTAACAGTGTCTCATGTGCATGAGGCCTAATACAATTATAATGTGCAACAAATATGATAGTCCACAAATAGTGTAAATTAAAGTCCAATCAGTATATGCATTCACCACTGTGATACTGTAATCCATACAATAGAAGTGCTCCTAGTTCAGCCATCATATAAACTGGCTGCTCACCTCAAAGTCATGACCTCTGCTTTTCCAGGAGTTTAAAGTAAGCCGTGTTCCCCTCGGGGATAAAAGCTGGGCTCTGACAGACTCTTAGCAGATCATCACCCCTCTTTTTCCCATAGGAAGGGTACACAGGTCCTCAGGCACTCAGGAACACCCAATGTATATGGGTAGAAAAGGGAAGCAAACAGTATCTAAAGTTCTCTGTTTAAAAGGTTTAATAAATAAAAGAATATTGCACTTACAAAATAAAGCACTGCTGCCTGCGCTAGTTCAAATGCATGTGTCAAACACATATGATGACTCTCAGCTCAGTGGTAAGATGGTCATGGGATGGCATGACCCCCTATAAGCGTTACGTCCAAAGCCAGTGACTTCTTTAGTAGGACTGGAGCATTCAAATGTATTCACTCAGTCTTATGTTGTTGTGCAGGATTTTTTTTTTTTGACAATGCAGGTCTTTACTTGTGATTATTTTTTTCTCTATAAGGCTGTGCACATTCTGTTTGCCAAGTTGTGCAGCTTTCTGTTCAATGTATGTTGCACACTGTGCTTAGACATATCATTTTGAAGTCTACTGTGGGAGTGTGCAGATAAGGAAGACAACCCTTCTGCATGTATACCACAGAAAGGCCGCGTTATCACCCTTTTAGGGGAAGTAACTGGGGCACAATTTAAAATTGTAATTGCCTGTTCAGTAATCAATACACATAAAGGTGATATTTACTGTATATATTTTATTATTTGGGTTTAGAAACACTTAAAGCGGTAGTAAACCCGCACATTTTTTTTTTTTAAACCTGCAAAGCAAAAGGCATAATGAGCTAGTATGCACCGCATACTAGCTCATTATGAAATACTTACCTTAGAACGAGGCCCCGACATCTGGCCCGATCCACGCCGAGGGAGCTGACATGCTCCCTCTGCGTTTCTTCCGGGTATCGCGGCTCCGGCGCTGTGAGTGGCCGGAGCCGCAATATCGTCACTCCCGCGCATGCGCGCGGGAGATTTCATTCCGGCCGGCCGGCCACTGCCGGATTTTCAGCCCGAGAATCCCCTTGTGCGCATGCACCGCTGCAGTCAGCGGCGCATACCGAGGGGAATATCTCCTAAACCGTACAGGTTTAGGAGATATTTTTTTTACCTACAGGTAAGCCTTATTATAGGCTTTCCTGGAGGTAAAAGTTAAAAAATGGAGTATACAACCACTTTAAAATGGAACTAAAGTCAAAAAATGTAAAACTTATCAGGTAGAGATTTTTTTGGCAGGAGTTACATGCCAGTTTTGTTTCTTCAAAAAATCTTATTTTTGCTTCTAGCAGTTTTCATGTGCAGGGCACAGTAGCCTTCTGACATCTGTAAACTGTTGAGAAAGCAGCCAGTCCAGGTGACGGGACAATGCAACTACAACATGAATGCACAGGAGTCTTATCAGCAGCAGCTGCCCAACAATTGGAAGATGCTGAACACAGAGAATGACTCAACGTAATACCGATCTGAGCTGCACTCCAAAGTGATTAGTGTAGCTGAATGGTGTTCATAGTGACAGCAATGGATGGCGCAGTGTTATACCACCATGGAAGGAATGGAATCACCAACACTTACTCTGTAAATCCAAAATAAATGTTACATGGGTCAAATACAGCAAATGTTTTGGTGACTTTCTCAAGAACAACACAGTCCTTATTCTGAATTTACAAAGCTATTGCTGCTAATGTCTTTCCTTTCTGGAGAAAGACTGGCAAAAGATGCCAGCAACAGCAATTGAGCGATGAGAGAGATCTGCACTAGAATGTAAGTGTATTTTCAATTTCAGAGACAATTTGAGATAACACCTACTTTATATTTGTAACATGTTACCATTAACATAGCAAAATTTATCAAAAATCATAAAAAACTGCAGATGACCATTTAAAGTGCTTTTACTTGCCAAAAAATCCTAAGAAGCTCTCTCTACTTTGAAATATTTAGAGGGAACTGCAGAGTAATGGTTAACATAATTACCCTGTCTGTACTGTGATTGTAGTTCTGCATTATCAGTTGTAAACTCGACTTTTTCTCCTAATAAAGGGTTCGAATTTTAGAAGCTAGTCATCTGTATTGCAATTTAATGAGTTAAAGCTCAGGGAATCCATAGTTAGAAACAAATAAAGCAGCCCATAGATTATTCCGGCTATAGATGGAGCGATTTCTTTCCTGCAGGGACACCACACAATGATTACTGCTAGTGGCTATAATAGCCACTAGCAATAATCGCATCTAAAACCTGCCAAGTTGGTTGTACCCAAGTTGATCATTCAATCAACTTGGGAATATTCAGCCTGCCCATACATGGTTCGAATCACAACTGGTCCCTGCTGAACCGGCTGAGATTTGAACCATCTATGGCCGTATTTAGTTTCAAACCATCTATGGCTGGCTTTAGCCATTTTTTTTTATTGAACCGGCGGACTGAATAACAAAAAATTACCCAATTCCCCTATCCACACATTCAAGGTAGATGGGGGAAACCTCCCCGCACTTCCCCGCTGCCAGAATACACTGATCAGTGCTGCCACCTATAACTTGCTTATCAAAAATATGCCAACTTCTGTACAAATGGCCTGCCCATACATGGATCGAAATTCGGACAGTTCAGCAGGAATTTCTATTCATGTATGTCTGACTTAAAAGCTAAGAAATATAATAATATATATAATATATATAAAAATATTTTTAGTTATACTGTGTGAATGGGAACACGTAGCAACATATAGTGGGATTTACTCAAATTCAATTTCAAAAGTGGAAATACGGTTTAATAACAAATTCGTTGTGCATACTTGCCCATTATTGCAGGAGCCCACCCATCTCAAAAGCAGCAAAGGAAAACATTTCAGTACTTCTCTGGAAAGCAGAAATGCAGGTTAATACATTTTGATTTGTCAGAAATCATATTAATGTATAATAATTTCTCTGTATTGGATGAATACCTCCCTCAGAGAAGTTATCACCCTCTTTCTCAATATTGTATTCTGAAAATAAATAGAATTACTTTAAAGGTCAATTGTGCCTTTGTTTTAAAAATCAATATTTTAATGAACCTAGCACACTTATTAAATCAGCAATATAAAAGCTACACCCTTTTCATCATAAACTAAGATTTTTACTGCTTAACCTAATCATCAAAATGGTGTCACCACTATACCCTCTAACTGCCCCTCATTTGGAGGGACTGTGCCTCTTCTGAAACCAAATACTTCTATCCCTCTTTCCTTGTCAGTTGCCTCTCATTCTGGACAGATGTAGAGGCCTCTAAAATAAATGTAATACTTAACTACCAGAAGTGATACACAATACTAAACCTGTCACACAGACATTTTAAAAATAATTTTAATATATATATAGATAGATAGATAGATAGATAGAGTATATATATATATATATATATATATATATATATATATATATATATATATATATATATATATAGATATATAGATATCTAGATCTATATATATATATATATATCTATATCTATATATATTAAAAGCCAGTATAAAGGAAATATAGTGATGTAAAAAGCTCTTTTGGGTTTTGCAAATCATTTTTGCTTATTAATTCATCATGGGCTGCATCACTTAGGGGCATGGCAGGGGTATGTCTTTTGACTACACACTTTGTGCTAAAGGATGTCTCACGTTACCATGTCAGAAAGTTGAGAGGTATGCATCATTAACTGACCATCTAGGCTCCTGTGGAGAAGCAAAAGCACAGGAAGTACTCATATGTCCTCTACAAGCCCAAGCATTCAATGTATCTGAGGAAACCCAATCAACAAATCAGCTAAGAGGTGGGTGGGCAAAACAAAGGTTGGTTTGGTTGAAACCCGAACATTAACAAAATCTTGTTTTCTGACTGGGTATTGTCAGCTTCACTAGAGTATGTAATGCCAGAGATGGGTGTATTGCTCTTCTGTCAGCACTGTTGAGGTATAATAGCGAGTGTTTGAATGCTGCTAAATCTCCTCAACATTGACGCATCCTGTAGTCTGGGTGGGAAAGCAGTTACGGCGTGTTTTATCAGCAATATCAGATATACCTTGTACAGAGTATAGAAAGTATTATACATGTAAAAACTGTTTAGAGTGACATTCACAGACCAGAGGTATATTCTCTTCCTACTACAAAAGCATATTTTTTCCTCAAAAAGTACAGACAACAACAGTGTTAAAAATTCTATCACAAAACAGTACTATGCATTTCATTACATCAAATAATCCGTGGCCCACACATTTAGAAGATGAATTACAGAGAATTTTTAAAACTTTTCTGGGATAGAGGTGAGTGGTGAAGCAGGTAAGTTGTCGAGGCATCACCCAGGTGAAGATCCATCAGTTGAATAAATGCCTTTGTGTCAGGAAATTTCTCCGTTTATCGCATGACTGAAATACATGCAAAAGTGTGCCCTCTGCATTTTACACCTCAAGCATAACCCTGTGAACTGAGGATAAACCTTTTGTAGAATCTTCGGCACTGTGTTGTTAAAGTTAAAAGTTTATACCCCAATTCTTAGAATATATTTTGCTATCGAAGAATAGTGCAAAAAAATTGTATGTCCTCACTTTGAGCAGGGAAGAATGGAGTTCCTTCTCTGTTTCCTAAAAAGGGAATGTACAAGAATCAGGTGGTTGTTTTAGGAATTCGTTTCAATATTTTTTATTTTGCATCAAGAACAGTAAACAAAGTCAACGTGAAAATGACTAAAACATAGTGAAAGACAATATAGAAATATGGACAGTCTTAAGTTTGAATATGTCAAGCCAGTTTGCAAGCATACAGAGCATTATAATACTGACCCGAATCCAACACGAAATACATATGATGGGAAGTACACATTCATGTAACTGAGGTACATTTGCCTCTAATAGGCCTGAGCTAACGTAGGCATTTGAACAAAATCCCAGTCAAATAAGGAAGAAAATACATAAAAAATATAATGGTCATGGAAGGAGGGAGGGATCTCCGCCACCCCATAAGGGCTCTTTGCTGTGGCCGAGGGCCCCTATCCCCCTGCCAAAAATAAAGACAGATAGGACCAGGAGTAAATCCACAAGGGTTATTAAATTATATACGTGAGCCATCATATGTAACCAAAACATGTAACCAAAACATGTAGCATGGCTATAATGCAAAAGTAATCCTGAGATGAATGGAACAACATCCCGAACGGGCACAGAAGCCCAGTGCAACTGGATGAAAGTATGTAAATCAGGTTTCTGTGAACCGAGTGTAAAATACTGAGATCCACATTGCGATGCAGGAACTGGCCCTGAAATCAGCTGGCCCGGCCCAACTCCGCAATGAAGCGTCCACTAAAGACCGTCTTTCACTAGGCTCCTTAGAAGAAGGTGAAGAATAAAAAATAGTAGAAAAGGAGAAGAAGAGGAAGGGAGAAAGATATAAAGAAGGTAAAGGGAAGTGACATTTTCCTACAGGAGTCGCCTGGGGGTAACAGAACCGTAATCAGGGTCTAAAGTTTTAGGAATTCATACATACACTTTCGAATGAATTTGGTTGTTGGTGAGAAATTCCAGGGGACTGGTAATAAATGGTGCAGTTCTAAAAGCCTACAACTATCAAGTGAAGGATTCTATATACCTTGTCTGGCTAAAAGGCTTTTAAGTTTTGTGTCCATCAAGAAGTCAGTCTAAAAGTGTTATTATGATGGAAGAGACCAAATGACCTTTTGGTGAGACTCGGAATAAAAAGTGACCAATAATTGGGTTAGTTGAATGTATATCTAAATCCTTGTGACAGAAGTATTTATTTTCTATTAGTATTATTTCACATGCACAGTGTCAGATAGCTAGGTCTGTGCTACTGTATGTGTGTAATGGTCACCTTCAAGTATATTGGTTGATAAAGGTGTTTATGGCAATCTAGTTTATATACAGCTCCTGTTTCTCTAGTTAACCCTGTCCCACTGGTTTGCTACTTTGTGGCTAGTTCTAGCTTATGGCTCGATAACCAGAATAGGCTACAGCCAGGTTAGGAATCTTTTTTCTTCAGGTCTGCAACCCAAAGACAGAAGCTGCATCATCCTGCTGCAACATTCATCTGGAGGTATCTCAATTTTAATTACTATATATACCCAGGAATATGCAAAATGCAACCAGGACTCCTATCAGGCCTTTTGTTGATTGTACATGTTTGTAAATATGAGGTATGTACTGCTATTACTCTTTTCTTATATAAGCTTGTATCATTTCTATACTTATGTGCATCTATATGCTTATTGTTAATGCTATATGCTGGTTGCTTTAGAAGGAAGGGAGTCCCTTCTGTTTCAAGAGGCCCTGTTATCGGTGTAGGCACTGCCAACTTTAAAGTGGTTGTAAACCCTTACAAACCACTTTGACCTACAGGTAAGCCTAGATTAAGGCTTACCTGTAGGTCCAAGAAATATCTCCTAAACCTACACAGTTTAGGAGATATTTACAAAAAGACAGGCACAGCTGTCTACAGCGCACTGAGCATACCACTGCTAACGGCGATATGCCATTAGTGGCGGCTCCTGTGTGCATGCACGGGAGTGACGTCATCACTGCTCCGGCGCTGTGAGTGGCCGGAGCAGTGATACCCAGAAGAAGATGGACGCTCCGTGCTACAGGGGACATCGGTGACATTGCTGGCTCCTGTGTCAGGTAAGTGACACATAATGGGCTACTATGCGATGCATAGTAGCCCATTATGCTTTACCTTTAGGGTTTATTTCCTCTTTAATATCAAACCCACTTTTCCACAAGATTCTGGCTCTCTTATTTACCTACAGGTTAGAGCCATATCCTGCTTGAGGAGTCCCATTTCTTATAACTCCCTCAAAAGAGAGCTACGCAAGTATACAACTAGTACATAAAAGGTTGCTAAATCATAGATGCAATTGGTAATAAGTACAAAATAGTTGCACAATGTATGGTCAATAAATAAATTACATTTTGGGGTTATCCCATTTCTCAGGTCTGAAAATATACCAAAAAATTTACCAAAAATGAAAAAGTTGCATTCAAAAGGTAAAAAAAACCCAGAAAAAAAAAAAAAGGTACATTGCGGAAAGAGGCTAGTAAAACCTATCTAGGGTTGACTTATGATAGACTTGGATGTTTTAACCACTTGGCGCCCATACTACGCCATATGACGTCGCGGGCTTTGTGGTGGTATATCTGAATGATGCCTGAGGCCACAGACATCATTCAGATATCGGCATTTTCAGCCGGTGATTCCCTGCACCATAAGAATGATCATAGCGGCTGTTCCACCGCTGATCATTTTTACGGGCGGCGGGAGGGGACGCCCCCCCTCCCGCCGCCCTCCGGTGCTCGTACCGACTCACCGCTTCCATTGGTGAGTCGGTCACAGGATCTGCCAGCCCCCGGATGATACCATAGAGATTTCCGGTGGACCAGATCGTACCCGGAGTCTCTATGATCGTTCGGAGGCCGGGCGCGATGTTATGACGTCACGCCCGGCCTCTGCATTCAAATTAACAGCGCCGTTTTGGCTGGGAAGCCAGGATCATTTTTTTATTTTTTTTTATTTTAGGTTTCCCAGCCTAGAGGTGAGATATGGGGTCTTATTGACTCCATATCTCACAGTAAATAGGTCCGATCATGCGATATTCCTATTACAAGGGATGTTTACATTCCTTGTAATAGGAATAAAAGTAATCAATTTTTTTTTTTAAAGTGTCAAACTAAAAAAATAAAAATAAAATTAACAATAAAAAAATAATAATTTAAAGCGCCCCTGTCCCCGTGAGCTCGTACGCAGAAGCGAACACATATGTAAGTCTCGCCCACATATGAAAACGGTGTTCAAACCACACATGTGAGGTATCGCCATGAACGTTAGAGCGAGAGCAATAATTCTAACCCTAGATCCTCTGTAACCCAAAACATGTAACCAGTAAAAAAATTTAAAGCGTCGCCTGTGGGGATTTTTAAATATCAACGTTTGGCGCCATTCCACAAGCGCGTGCAATTTTGAAGCATGACATGTTGGGTATCTATTTACTCGGCGTATCCTCTTTCACATTATGCAAAAAAAATTGGGCTAACTTTACTGATTTTTTTTTTAAAGCATGAAACTGTTTTTTTTTCTGAAAAAAACGCGTTCCCTAAAATTGCTGCAAAAATACCGTGCGAGATAAAAAGTTGCAACGACCGCCATTGTATTCTCTAGGGTCTTTGCTAAAAAAAACATATAATGTTTGGGGGTTCTATGTAATTTTCTAGCAAAAAAATTATGAATTTTACATGTAGGAGAGAAATGTCAGAATTGGCCTGGATGTAAAGTGGTTAATGAAGGATTAGGTGGGATTTGTTTTGAAATTGCATATATTTGCTGAAACTGACAATGAAAAAAAATCACCATCTTTTGTCTAATAGGATTATTTCCTATGGGCATAAGCACCATCTAGTGTCCATAATGTATTTTCTTGAAAAACCTCAATAAGGAAAAATACCACATTATCGTCACTTGATGGCACTTCGGATCATCTTTTGGAAATAATCAAATTAGACAAAACACATCAGATTTTTTATTGCAGCTGTGCACATTTGTACAGCACCTTTTATAAAAAAATAACTAGACCCCTTGTGCTATCTGCAGGAATTTTAAAATGGGTGGCAATTCATTTTAAATTACGGTAGATTGTGTTTTTAATAAGGACCTAGATTGAAACATGTTTGAGATGTTAACCATTTGTGCAGTAATCCAGAGAATTTCCCATAAACTTTTTCTCACAAACTCTGATTAAGCTAACATTTTCTACAAAGTTACAGCAGTCATGATGCCAATAAAACCTTGGATAGAAATTTCAGTAAACCTAACTGGCCTGGGGTCTATATTGTTCTTAAACTGACATTTCTGCTTTTAGGTTTATTGAATCCTAGCAGGAGGTTATATAATTTCTGGTCTCAAATAGACAGTAATGTCAAAAATTCTAAAAGTCTAATCAGTTTATAATGTATATGATCTAATCTCCTCTACAGATCTAAGAAAAAAAGCATTTGGTTTGTGTTCGTAGTTTGTTCTAATTCTATAAAGCTCCAGATTAAATTTTTGCCTGAGTGAACAACGTAAATCTAATGCTGCATACACACGATCAGACAATCCGCTGGACTTTCCGAACGAGTGGACTTGCCCACACACAACCCGCTGGACTTTTGTCGGAGGTCCACTGGACTTTCCAAATGAACGGACTTGCCCACACACGGACTAAAGTCCGCTCATTTCGAACCTCACTTCAGGTACGATGGGACTACTGAAGGAAGTCAATGTCGCCACTTCCATTGGTGAGATTGACACCTTGCGAGCCCTATCGTCTGGTTAACTCCATACCAGGCCCTTATCCAAACACGCAGCCCGGCCAGTCAGGAAAGGGGGTGGGGTCGAGCGAGCACCCCCCTTCCTGAACCGTACCAGGCCGCGTGCCCTCAACGTGGGGGGTAAGTGCTTTGGGGAAGGGGGACCTTGCGGCCCCCCACCCCAAAGCACCTTGTCCCCATGTTGATGAGGACAAGGGCCTCTTCCCAACAACCCTGGCCGTTGGTTGTCAGGGTCTGCGAGCAGGGGGCTTATCGGAATCTGGGAGCCCCCTTTAATAAGGGCACCCCCAGATCCCGCCCCCCCATGTGAATGAGTATGGGGTACATTGTAAACCTTTTTTTTAATAACAAACATATGGGGGGGGGGGGGGTTATCTTACGTCCAGAAAGGACCCCCTGAGTCCAGCATGTGCGTGCATAGACACAGAATGCCGGACTCGGCCCCACCCCCGTCGCCTGCGCCTTTGGATATTATTGACAGCAGTGGGAGCCAATAGCTGAGCTGCTATCAATCTATCCAATCAAGAGCCGAGAACCCTGGGCAAAGAGGTCCAGCACGTCTCCGCCGAGGGAACGAAGGGCTCAGGTGAGTAAAACGGGGGGAGGGGAGGGGCGGTCACTGTCAGAAGTTTTTTAACCTTAATGCATAGCCCCTTTTTAAGAGCTCTAGCTGGAGGATGTAAAAACTGTGAAAGGGCAGAACTTGTGTATTCCCACACATTTTTAGTATGGGGAAGCTGGAGACATGTGCATTGAATGCATTGGAATGCATGGCCTAAAACACAACAGTATAAATGTATGGGGAAGCTGGACACATGCATTTGAGCTTGTTGTAAAGTGTGCATTAAAACACAACAGTGTAATTGGGTCCTACGGGGGGGGCTGCAACACATGGCAATGCATGTTACATGTGTTGACGCATTGCAGCACCCCAATGCACCCCAAACTGCAACTGCGGAACCATCTTGGCAGATACCATGACAATACATTCCCTTCTATTGGAAATAGCTGGTAGTGTCCTCTACAGTCAGCTGTGCATTATTTATATTCTTCTGTGTATAATGTATTACAAAACAGAAACGTTTTAAAATGTATTATTAAATCCTTGTCTTCAATGCCTGATTTAATATATTCAAGAAAACCTATTTCTTTATCTGACTTTACAGGCAAAGGACATTTTTTTACCGTTATTCTTTTGTTGTAGTGTGCGACTTTGTTCCTATTGGTTATTTATTGTAGCAGCCTTGGTACTTTGTGTTCAAGGTCATAATGGAATGTATAAAAAATGCACATGACAGTGTCTAGTCATGTCATCTCCCCACTGATGGGCAATAACTCAGGAACTTTTGTTCTGTATTTCCAAAACTTTATTGGCAAGCTCTTCTTTCTATAGCAATAAATTACACATGCACTTCATTCCTTTACTAAAACAATGTAATTCCCTTTTTTCAGGATGTGTGTGTTTGTGTGTGTCTATCTATCTATCTATCTATCTATCTATCTATCTATCTATCTATCTATCTATCTATCTATCTATCTATCTATCTATCTATCTATCTATCTGTCTATCTGTCTATCTAATGTATTGTGCTAATATCTGCTTATAAAAATGTCCTCAGCTTTTGTAAAAATAAAAGTATTTTTTATTTTGCGTTGTGCAAAGATGCCATATAGTTCTAGTAAAATCTGACTGAACTTACAGTTTAAATCGCTAAATACATTGTAGGCACATCAAAACAAAAGGTGTACAAAATCTTACTGTTTGTTGTCTTTAAAAATCAGCCACAGCCTGATTAGAAAAGTCTGTCCCCAGCCAGCATGTGACAGACAAGGACCCTTGCTCTCTGTGGGGAAGAAGCAATCTTTTTGTTGAGGTCCAACCCTCTCCTTGCTGCTTCAGAGACAGAGATCTCCAATCAGTGTGCAGCATGGGTTTTACCGATTGCAGAACTATAGGTCTGGCCCAGCATAGGGATGTATGGCTCTGAAGAAGAAGGTGTATCCTTCAAAACCCGTCAGCCAGTAAGGACCATGCTGAGGTCCCCCTGGACTTTGGAGTGAACTGTGTTGTGGACTACAAATGAGTAGCTTGATGAGTGATTTTAATTCACTTGTTTGTAAGTATAATTTTAAACTATAGCTTTTTAATACCTATAGGATAATGCATGTTGATAAGCCCTCTTTTGTTTGTAGTCAGCAAGGTGTGTGTCAGAACTCTGCATTGAGATCCCTGCTACCCCAGAGAGAGCAAGGGTCCTGCTCGTCAGCTGCTGACTGGGAACCATATTTTCCAATCATGCTGTGGCTTGCTTAGAAAGGAAACAAACTGTAAGCCCTTGTACACACGGTCGGACATTTCCCGACCACAAAATCCGACGGATTTTGTCCGAAACTGGTGTGGAATGTGATGACGTTCGTTCGTTACAATGGGACTACGTTCAGGCTAGTAGCCAATAGCTTTGGTCTCGTAATTTGATCTGAGTATGCGTGGCACTTTGTACGATCGGAATTCTCTACAAACGATCGGACATAGTCCGATCGGATCATGTTGTCGGAAAATTTTATATCCAGCTCTCAAACTTTGTTGGTCAGACATTCCGACAGAAAAAGTCTGATACACATGATCGGATTATCCGACAACACGGTCCTATCGGACATTTTCCATCGGAATTTCCGACCGTGTGTACAAGGACTAAGACATTGAGCACTGTGGTGTTGATTTACTAAAACTGGAGAGTGCAAAATCTGGCGCAACTGTGCTTGGTAGTCAATCAGCTTCTAACTTCAATTAAGCTTTGACGAAAAACATGGAAGCTGATTGTTTTCTACTGGGATGAGCCCACGGTTCGAGTCAAACTTAAGTTTGACTCAAACATCCCTGTCTGTTTGTTCTAAAACAAACCGAACATATGGGGCATTTGTGGAAAATTTGAGCGCCGAAAATTTGAGATCGTAGTGCAATGCTGTATGATGATTGACCAAAGCATGCACCTGACCTGCATGCTTTGGCCAATCACAGCACGCTCTGCTGAGAGAGCAGGGTACCTTTGACCAATTATGGCTCAGGGGGACTAAGTTCACACCCCACACTATATAAGGCTGTTTTCAGAGCAGCCATGTGTAGTGTTGTTGGCGTGGACAGAGAGATAGCTTGAGTTAGAATAATCAGGCAGGTTATTCAGATAACAGACAGTGTACATATATACAGTCAGTCTAATGTACGTGTGTGTGTATATATATATATATATATATATATATATATATATATATATATATATATATACATATACATACTCTGCATCCAGTGTAGCCTATATCTACAGTGCATTCTGTGTTGTACTGCTTCTAATACACTTTTCTAATACACTTCAGGCGATGTATTTATGTATATATATATATATATATATATATATATACATATATACTCTGTAGCCTATATCTACAGTGCATTCTGAGGTGTACAGTTGCTAGTACACTGTGTACACGGTATCTAATACAGTGTGTACAGTTTCTACTAAACTTCTGGTGGTGTACACAGTATACAATACAGTGCAACCGTTGTACACTTTTTTAATACACTTCAGGTGGTGTACACAATATCTAATACAGTGTAGTTTTGTGTTGAAAAACAGAAAATACATCATGTCCAGTAGACCACCAATGAGAGGCAGATGCTCACAGGCCACTAAAAGAGGGCAAGCAGCCTCTGTGTCTACAGTCAACAGTGGTGGTCATGGACATGGTGCATCCTCTGCAGGTGGCTGTGGGGCACACTTATCATTTTTTGCTGCTGCTGGACATGTTATTGAGCCACAACATGCAGAAGAGTTGGTGGAGTGGATAACGAATCCTTCTTTTTCCTCTGTCACCCAGGCTCAGAGTAGTTTGCCTTTCAACACAGCTGCCAAAACAGCCTATTCCACCTGCTCCTTGTCCACAGTTACTCCTTCCGTAGCCCCACCTTAATGCATGGAGGAGTCCCTAGAATTATTCAACCACGTGTTGGTTATATGCTGCTGGAGGATGTGCAGCGATTTGAAGGCTCTGATGTTGGTTCCCAGGTTGCGGAAGGGAGTAACATGAGCCTAGAGAGAGGGGGTGCCACAGAAGGACAAGAAACTGGCAGTCATGTTTCACAGCCGGAACCGTTCCTGCGCCAAACAAGAGTATCTGTGAGGGGTTACAGTGTTGTGGCAACACCACCCACGGCCCAATTTTTCTGTCCCTGTTTAACAGGGGCATGTACTTACAATTTTTGATATAATATTTCAACGCAGGGCCCGTTCCTGCGTCCAACAAGAGTAACTGTGAGGGCTTACAGTGTTCTGGTACCACCAACACCTAAGGCCCAATTTTCTGCAGAGTATATAAGGTAGGCCGTATAGTATTTATATACTACTGTTCAGAGTATATAGTGCCTGGGGGACCCCCACACCATTTTTCTTTTTATTTTGGTGCGGACTTCCTCTTAATATGTATACCAGACCTAAAGGGCCTTGTATGGATTTTGAGGAGGACATCCACGCCATTTTCTTTTGATATTTTTATCTATATTGCCTGGATCTGACAATACATTACAGCCGCGAGCAGTTTTAAGTTACAGTTTTCCTTTAGAAATGTAACTTTGCTGTGGCACTGTTATAACATGGGAAAGATGCGCTACTTTACATACATACTAAGGACACCCCCAGGCATGATATTTAAAGGAATATTACATTTTTATTGTTTCACTTTAATCCTTATTAAAATCACCGCTCCCTAAAAAACGTCAATTTTTAAAACTTTTTTTTGCATTGATACATGTCCCCTGGTCCTGACCAGGGTCCCCAAAAACTTTTTATGGAAATAACTTGCATATAAGCCTTTAAAATGAGCACTTTGATTTTTCATGTTCGCGTCCCATAGTCTTTAATGGCATTTGTGTGTTTGAACTAATTTTTTGCCTGTTCGCATGTTCTGTTGCGAACTGAACCGAGGGTGGGGTGTTTGGCTCATCCCTAGTTTCTATGCAGAGCTGCACAAGATTTTGAGCTCTCCAGTGTTAGTGAATCAACCCCTATTTGCTTTGCCTATCACCTGACTTTTACAAAACTATCATCTAGGATGTATATGTTGAAATATCTACAAATAGTTTTAATTCCAGTTTATCATGCCTTAGAGGATTTTTTTGTTCAAAGACAGATTACCATCAATATTAAAGTGTTACTAAACCCAGCACCCTGCATTCACGATATCTGGTCTCCCACAGTACACAGAACATGGAAATGCAATTATTTTAGTAAATATAAACTGCTAAATACCTTTTCTCATCAGCAGTATACAGTATAGTAGTCTTGTGACTATATCATTGTCTGTGTAAAGCTTGTACGAGGAGTATTCTTTTTCCCCTGATTGTCCTATGAGGCTGCAGGACCCCCGACCCTCTGTCTGAACAGTGCTGATCACATCACCCAGGAGAGGGGACAGGGAGAGAATTTTTTTTGGGAGAGAGGCATAGTGGATTTTTTGATTGAATACAAGATCACCTCATGGGTTAAACCTGAGGTGGAATTTGAATTTACACTTGCATTAATTGCCCTCTTCCCTTATCTTTCTCTTTGTGGATGTTATGAAATGACATTCCCATAGGGGGTCATGGAGGGATACATTAAACACATGAACTCATTTAAAGCGGGGTTCCACCCTAAAGTGGAACTTCCACTCATTGGATATATAATAATTCCAGAGTTCCATTAACTCCTCTCCATTCTATGTTAATTATGGCTACCATCCCACTATGTTGCCTGGATACCCAGTTGCTGATACTGTACCTGCTGCTAATAATCGTTTGGAAGAAATTGTGAAGAGCTTTTCAGTACTAAAGGAGACCATAACTCGTGCCCAGATTAGCTATAAGGCCTATGTGGACAGACACCGTGATCCTGCCTCTCAGTACCAACCAAGTGATCGAGTGTGGTTGTCCACTTTGTTCCTAAAACTGAAATGTCCTACCTGAAAATTGGGACCCTTTTCTATTGAATGTGTCATTTCCCCTGCTGCAATAAAATTTAGTCTGCCTGATTCCTATAGGGTTCATCCTGTCTTTCATACTTCTCTGTTAAAGCCTGCTGTTCCAGATCCTTATCCCTCTCGCTCCCTATCTATTGCTGATCCTATTATTGTAAATGGAGAAGAATAACACGAGGTTGAGGACATCTTAGATACTAGATTACGCCTTGGTCACCTGGATTATTTGATTTCCAAAGGCAACCTTTGGATTTGACGCTGAGCAAGTGCACTCAACTTCTTTGGTCGACCATGGAGAGGCCTATTCTGAGTGGAGCCTGTCCTGTTAAACCGCTGTATGGTCTTGGGCCACGTGCTGCAGTTCAGTTTCAGCATCTTTGCGATCTTCTTATAGCCTAGGCCATCTTTATGTGAGCAACAATTCTTTTTTTCCGATCCTCAGAGAGTTCTTTGCCATGAGGTGCCATGTTGAACTTCCAGTGACCAGTATGAGAGAGTGACAGCAATAACACCAAATTTAACACACCTGCTCCCCATTCACACCTGAGACCTTGCAACACTAATGAGTCACATGACACCGGGGAGGGAAAATGGCTAATTGGGCCAAATTTGGACATTTTTTCACTTAAGGGTGTACTCACTTTTGTTGTCAGCGGTTTACACATAATGGTCGTATGTTGAGTTATTTTGAAGAGACAGCAAATTTGCACTTTTATACAAGCTGTACACTCACTACTTTACATTGTAGTAAAGTGTAATTTCCTCAGTGTTGTCACAATGTATGCATACTGCAGTAGTTCACAGCTTAAAGTCAGTATCCACCTTATTTTGTTTTAGGCGACTCATGTAATAATATAGCAGAATGGAGGATTTAGTCTGTTTTGAATATTTGCACTCCGTAGGGCTTTACATTTATCACTAGTATTTACATTACATATACACTTCCGCGTGCCATAAGCAGCATCCTTTGATGCCTGTTCTACTAGATCATTACCCTGCTGCTTGGACACAGAGCTCCTGCTGCTGTCTGCAGGGTTGTCACCGGACTCACCACCTAAATCTGTAAACAGCTGACCTTAGATCTTAGTAGAATTTTTGTTTGTGTTCTAGCAATGCTGGCGGGAGGCTTCAATAATGACCATTGCTTTGAGGTATGGGCACGTACAAGAATTAGAGGAAGTGCTTGCGGCAACTCTAAGGTGAGACTTTCTGCAGCAGCAATGTTATGCCAGTTGCAGTAAGCTTTTTTTTTTGCTGACAGATTTGCTTTGGTATTTGGTAAAATTTCTGTGAGCATCAGGGGTTGCTGTGCTGTGAAAATTAAACGTATAGAAAGCTATATTTTAGGCAAGCGTGCAGAAGCATTGAGCTGTCAAATTAACTGTCAGAGCACTCAAACAACACTACAAAGTTAAAAGAAGAAATAATTATAAAAGCAGCTGTAATGTCTTATCTAATACTTTGATTTCACAGAGGAATTGATAATGAGCTTGCAGGCTTCAGAATTGTGTGACGCACAGACATCATAAGGGGACATGGAACATTTCTAATGAAAGGCTGGTAAAACTAGCAGAGTGGAGGCTTATAAATACATGTATATTGCTAGGAAGATGACAGGTAGCTCTGCCCTGAATTTTAATTGGGAACAGAACATTTACACTGGGTTTCATGCACATATATAAATATAATTATACCTTTCGAGTAATTGTGCTAGTCTAATTCCAGCTGTCTGCCCTGTGTTCTGCAGAAAAAATAATTCTGCACTTTATCTGAAAATAAATACTGATTTAAGGGATTTAGTGGTATAGTGACTGTAATTATGTGGTTATCTTTTCAGATATGGAACAATAAAAAAAGAAATTGCTAAAATCTTATCAACAAAGCAGCCTATACACAAGTGGTACACTGGACACCGGCGGGTTGATTTACTAAAGGCAATAAAGCCTCACACACACTTCTATTTTTTTTTGCGTTCAACCCAGCAGGCTAAAAAGGAAAAAAAAAAACTGACAGCTCGGGTTGGAGCTGCTGTACTAACAATCCAATGATAGCATGGCGATCTCCTCTGCTGTTCTATTGTGTTCCCCCCCAGCCAGAACTCTCCAGTCAGCACTCTCAGCCGTTGGCTGAGAGCACCATATGGCTGTTCGGGACAATGAAAACATTAGACATAGTACTTTTATGTACGACAAAGGACAGCTTTATCGTATGTAGATTACCTGTAAATAGCATGAGAGAAAATGTCCATAGAATGTAATATGACAAGTAATACTAAAGATAGATAACAAAAATCCGGGAAGGCAATGACCAAGCTGTTACCATGTAAAGTGAAAAAAGGACTGTATAGTAAAGAGCTGGTGTCGCCTGAGAGCAATTTTCCCATTTTCAATGATCGAAAAAGATATGGAAGAGGAAAAGAAGAAAAGAGAGAGGGAGGGAAAGGAATGGGGGGGGGGTAGAGAGTGAAGGGGGAGAAGGAGATAAAACATGGTGGAAGGGGAGTAGGAAGATGTCGGGGTCCAGATAACCAAGGTAATCGGGCTCTGGAGTACCCATGCAATATTATGTTCCAGGAAGGGCCATACCCAGAGACAAACTGGTTCCAGAGACCCCAAGTTTTAGAGTACTTTTCCTGCTGATATTGCACAGAGAACAGGTCTTCCATTTTATTCATTTCTCCAACCCTACAAAGCCACTTAACAGTGGTTGGCGGCAATTGTTTCATCCAGTGGAGTGGAATGCAAGACTTTGCGGTGTTCAAGAGGTGTCGCACAATGGATTTTTTATAAAGTTTGGCTGGGATTGTGGTGACATGTAGCAGAAAGAAGGCTGGATCACCAGGAATTTTGTATTCTGTGAACTTATGGATAGTTTTTCTAACTGTTGCCCAAAAGTGGGTCAATTTAGTGCATGAACAAAAAACATGGGGCAGTGTTTCTCTGTCCCCTTGGCATCTCCAACAAAGGTCAGAAGTGGCCAGATAATATTTGTGTAAAAGGTGAGGTGTAAGGTACCACCTAGTAAAAGTTTATAGTTAGTCTCTTGGATTTTTGTGCAGACCGATGATTTTAACGAAAATCTGAGGATATGTTGTATCTGGACAGGTGTAAGTATACCTTTAAGGTCTTTCTCACATTTGTGCAAGAACATTAAAGGTGGTTGTTCAGCTAGACAGTTCAGAAGGAGGTATGTTTTGGATAGAACTTGTGGAAGGGAGCCCTCATCAGAGCAGTATTTTTAAAAGGCCGTCTGAGGATGATGAAATCACTGAGGCTTAGGCAGAGTATTGAGAAAGTTTTGTAGTTGGTGTGCTGTCCAAAATGAAAAGTTTAAAGAGGCCTGCATCACTCATCAACCCCTCTATAGAAGGCCAGCTTCCTCCCGTTAAGAAGTGGGATGCTTGACCCTGGCCTAAGTGACGTAGGGTCCGAGATGTGTGGGGTTCCATGCCTGGGGGAACGGCGGATTTCCTATAATAGGGAGCAATGGGGACTCAGGGGATGAAAAGTGATTCTGCATGTTGACCTGTGAGCATATGCCAAGTGTCGCGCCCACTAATGGGTGTGACTTCAATGAAGGCAGCAAGTGGTCATAGCACCATAACGCCCTTGCATCCACAACTTGATGCCGCTGTGACAGCACCAGTCGATAGTTCTACCAAGATGAGTTGGCTGATAATATTTCCGAATGTCAGGGAGGGCAGGGCCACCATATTGCTTGGGCAATGACGGTAAATGGCGAGGAAGGCGTATTTTTTTGTTGGCCCAGATAAACATAATAAAAAGAGAATGGACCTGTATGGAAGGGAAATCTGAATTGGCAAGGCTTGAAAAAAAATAAAGAAACTTTGGCAGGTTGTACATTTTCAACAGATTACACCTGCCAAATCAGGAGTGTAGACCCTTATGTCAAGTGTCTAATGGGAGCGGGTTCTAGTCAACAGGGGGGAGGGGGGAATTAAGTTCAAACGTGTGGGACAAATCCGCGGGAATATAAGTACCTAGATACTTCAAAGCAGAGTCCGTCCATGTAAAGTTGAAACTGGTAAGAGGGTAGGAGGTATCCCGATCCCCATGGCTTCAAATTTATTTTTAATTTGGAAAGTGAACCATAGAGTTTAAAATTGTGGAGGAGGTTAGGGAGTGAGATGGGGGAGTTTGTCAAGGAAAAGAATAGATCATGCGCATATGCCGAGATTGTGTATTGGTTATCCCCAATGGTCAATCCTTGAATGTCTGGATTTAGACCGACTCTGCAAAGTAATGACTCAAGCGAAAGGGTGAAGAGAGGGGGGGGTAGCGGACACCCCTGCCTCGTGCCGTCGTACTAGGGAAAGGGTCAGAGAGGACTCCATTTGCTTTTACCTGAGCCATAGGGTTTGAGTATAGTTTGGCAATCCAGTTAATAATAGTTTCCCCCAAGCCGAAATGTTGTAGGACCTATAACATATATTGTCAATTTACGCGGTCAAACATATGGCGATATGAAGTAGATTGAGGACCTTAGTCATGTTATCCCTTGTTTCCCTGGTGGGGACGAAACCCACTTGGTCCAAGTGAACCATTTCCTGTAAATGATATGCTAGACGAGTCACAAGGATCTTAGTAAACAATTTAAGGTCAACATTCCGGAGGCAAATGGGCCTATAGTTGCTGCACGAAGCCAAGTCCTTCCCTTCTTTAGGGATGACAGATATGTGTGCCCCAGAGTGTCCCTAGGGAGAATAGTGTCCACACCCAGGTCAATAAATAGCTTCACCATATAGGAGCCTAAACTGGGAGTAAAGTCTGGTAGTATTGAAAGGTGGACCCGTCTGGGCCTGGGGCCTTACCCGGTTTAGCTGATCTAATAACCTATTTCAGCTCTTCTAACTTAATTGGTGCATTCAGTTCTTTGCAAATATCCATCAAGAGAGAAGTAATCTGAGACGAGTGAATGTATTTATCTATTTGAGTTTGGGAATTAGATGCCACAGGGAGGAGTAAAAGTCCCGAAAGACTTGTGAAATCCATGTGGGCATAGTCATTTTCTGAGCACTCGAGGATAATATATGAGGCATATAAGATCTATGTTCCCAAACGGACCTAGCTTGAGTTTCCCCGCATTTGTCACCGGATTCGTAGGCTATTTTGCAGCATATCTGCAGTGCCACCTTGGCTCTATAACGTAGTAGATTGTTAATCTGGGTGCAGAGACAGGTAAGTTCGATATCCAGGGTCAGAGAAGGGGCAAGTTTATGCTGAGCTTCAACAGTATGGAGTTTGGTGAGGAGAAGGTTCAACTGCTTCCCTCTTTCTCACTTGACAAAATCAACGAACCTTCCTGGAAATCCCACAGTTTGTTTAAAATGTGGTGGATAAAGATATCCTGGTGATCACTAGGTGCGTAAACCATTGCCAATGTACCTTGCACCCCACCAATGAGACCTTTGAGAAATGCAAAGCGTCCCACCGCATCCAATAAGGTCTCACAGGAAATCCAAGGATGTTTACCAGGTAACAGGATAGAAACACCTTTAGACCTAACAAACTTATTAGTAGAGTGATAGGTCAGAGAGTAGGCAATTTGTCGTCTCTGAAGTGGGTTTCCTGTATGAATGCTATATCCGCATGGGAGCATTTCAGATAATTTAATAGTATTCTTCTTTTTTTTGGGTATGTTAAGGCCCTTTGCTGGGGAGGGGAAGGAGGAGGAAAGGAGGAGAGGAAACAAAGGAAGAAAGAAGTGAATAGAAGGTGAAGAAAGAAGAGGGGGAGCAAAAGGCGGGCACCATTCCGCCACCCACTACCCATCAAACAACTAAAACTGACAAATACAAATTTGCTAGAACACACAGTTATCGGGTTAAATGTATGTAGGCCTATGTGAGGGAGCAGTGGGAACAGGCTTTGGGAGAGCAGCCCCAACCCACCCCAAACCACCCCAGCCCTGATAAAATAATATGAAACAATCCTACAGCAACTATAGCAGCTTAATAGATATTGAAATAATCAAAAGGAATGGGGGTTCTCAATGTCCTCACCCCCCCCCCCCCCAGACCACCCCCAGAACAGAGAAGGGCTGAATGGTCTACATAGGGAAAGAGGCACACCTCAGAATCTCCAGCAATCACCCATCTCCACTGATAAAGACCCCCATGAGTTATTACCGCAGCAACAAATGGAAGACATAAAAACAAAGTGTAACAGTGCATAATGGCCATTAACGCTAAAGTGTAGAAAAACATAAGACAGAACAATTGAGCAGGCATCGCCTATATGTATTGGAGGCTTCAGAAACCTGGAGTATCATGCATTTCCCCTGGTCACCTCTTCCATAGCTGGTGAGTAAGGCACTTCCATGGATCAAAGAACAGGAGTCCTGGGGGAAAGGGAACGCCAGGCAGAAGGACCACTATAGGTCGCGGCGGCCTGGTGGCTGGGGGATTCAACCCGCTCCCCTAAAAAAACTACACAGGATATCAGGTCGTCCCCCAGACCAGCCGGGTAAGAGCTGCCTTCACCTTCCCCAAACAATCGGGAGGAAGGGGGGCATCACAGCCCGCTATGAGACCCTCGCCCCAGCTCAATCTCGGCGTGATAACTAGGATGTATAGATACATACTGTAGTCCCCCTGACCATTACATGTATTAGCAGCATTTCAGAAATAAAGGCTGATCAACAGTGTATGTAATAGAGCTGCAACAAGGCTGGGTAACCAAGCAGCGAAAAAAAATTGAGACACTAAGATCTCTCAATGTCTCGGTGCACCGGGATTAGGAGGAATGAGTCAGCTGTAATTAAGGGGTGTCTCTAATATGGGATTCCAAAGGAGTTCTCCAGGGGGAGGTGGAGGAGGGATAGTACATACCTGCCTGGTGGAGGAAGAAACATTAGGGGAGCTGGCCCTGGTAAATCAGGGAGTATAGAGCCAGACACAACCCTTTCTTAAGATGTTCAATGGAGAGTAACGATTTAGTTGTTCGATTAAGTCCCATGATGCTGTGGAGTGTTGACTGAGCCTCCAGACATGGGGATTACTGTCAGTCCAGGTTAAGAGGAGAACCATGGCATAAGAGAAAACACAGCTGCCTAAAATTCACCCGGCCATGCGGGGTAGCCACTCTGGATCTCTGCCTGGCTGTTTGTGGTCGAAGTTGAGAGCTCCTCCATGGATGTGTCGGTCCCCAATGCAGGAACAGCAGCCAATTTGGAATCGGAATGGGGTCAGATTCCAAAAACAGGAAGAGCGCCGGTAGATCTCTGGGTGATCAGAGGGTGAAAGATCATTGGTTCCTCCTAAAGGTGACTGAGAAGGGGTAACTCCAACGATATGTGGCACCAAGCTGGCGGGCTAGATCCAGGATCGGACAGAGTAGAGCATGTCTATGTAGGGTAGCCCTGGAGCGGTCGGGTAGAATTCTCACCATCGCTCTGTCCACATTTCTAGCCTCCCACGCCTTATGGATGATGGCTTCCTTGTGAGTGAATTTGAGAATTCTGCATACTACATCCCACGGTCAGTTAGGGTCTGCGGGACGAGGGCCCAGAGCCCTGTGGATCCAGTCCAGCTCAAGATTTGTGGGGAGAGGCTCCTCCGAGAGTTTGCGGAAGCTGGCAAGAGCTGTCACCACTAAATCCTCGGGTCCCGTCGGCTCTAGTAGCCCTCCGAGGCGCAGATTATTGCGCCGGCTACTGTCCTCCATATCTTTCATATGGAGCTGCGGGGTTATCGCAGCATCCACATGAGCATCCTGGAGGGACTCCAGGGAGGTCACCCACTGTTCCAGAGTCACCATTGATGTTTCTCCTGTGGTCAGCTGGGTAGAGAGGAATTGCATGTCTCATTTGACTTCCTGTAGGTTCTTGTGGTGCTGTTCCACCAGGTGACCAATAAGTAATTCAATGTCTGCTTTGGTCGGGAGGGCATGGAGAAGTGCCCATAGCTCTGCGTCCACCTGTAGAGTATGAGGATGGACAGAGGGACTTTGGGAGATCAAGGGCTGCAGGAGTGTCCAAAAAAAAGTCAGAGTCCACAGAGGAAGCTGGAGAGGCAGGGTAAGTAATGTAGTCTGAGGACACTGGCGCCGCATGGCTCCCCCATCTTGGAATCAGTAGATGCTGCTTGAGAGTTTAAGAAACAAATAGCTATTTCCTCTCCAGCTTCGGCGGATTTAGCTGTTTTATTGCCTCCCTTCGCCTTTCTCTTCTTCGTTAATGGCATGCCGTAGGTAACGTGTTGAAATAGCCGGGGTATGTGGGAGAGCCAGGAGCTCGGCAGACACACGTCCTCACTCAGCCATGTTCAAGCCACGGCCCCCTCGGCAGACTTTTTTGGTAATAGTGAAGAAATATCATCAGCACACCAAGGATTCTTCAAAAGGGTCCAAAGCTTTATTTTTGTGGTCACATAGTACAAATACATTGTCAAATGTGACCACAAAAAAATAAAGCTTTGTACCCTTTTGAGGAATCCTTGGTGTGCTGTTAACATTTCCTCACTCTGAATGTCTACGGTTGCCAGCCTGTGGTCATTACAGCACCCAGCTGAACAGCCATTTTCAGGAACTTGTGCATGGGGAATATTGTGTTTGGACTTTGTCGGTCATGAGCCATTGACAGAAGCTGGCTGGGACTGGCTGCCACACACACGGGCCGAATATCGTCCGGTTTTTATTGAACTGGCCAATGCTACCCAATATTTGGCCCATGTGTACTTGGCTTAAGATTATTCACATTTTAAGGGAAGTTGCGTTTTGTAAGGGGATTTTCCCCAGAGCTTAGTGAATGAGGTGAAGCTTTGCTGATTTTCATCATCCAATCATTTGAAATCAAAAATGTTTTTTTTTCTTGCATTTAATTGGATTTAATTGGATTTAATTGCTTTTGATTATTCTTTGCAAAATAAAACTTCACCACATTCAATGAGCTCTGGTAAAAATTCCCTTGCAAAGTGTGATTTCTTTTGCAAACTTAACTGTTTGCCTTTAGTGAATCAACCCCATGGTGTGAGGGACATTTGGCAATAGCATCCCATGGTACAGGAGCACAATGTTGTAACATGGAAGTATAAGAATGTCAGCAATGGCCATGGCCAGAATAGCTTTAGCGCATGTAAATTCCTGAAAAAACATATAAATATAATGTGAGCTAGCAATGACAATTTAGTAGCAGTTGGCTATGACCAGCACTACAAAGATTTCCATCCACATACAGTATATCCTGTACACTAAAATTTTGGACTGTGGACTAAGTTATGTTTAAGCAGCCTCCATCTTTCACAGATTTGTCTAAAATATCTGTGGCCAAGCTGACAGATTTAAACAGTTTTTCAAATTAGCCAAACTTCTGAACTCCACACAGGTGTAAAATAAAGAAATCTAATTTATAATCAGTCTTTTAAGGACACTTCAAGTGAGTAAATTTCTTTGGAGATGATTTATTCTGTAAAGTTTATGTAATGAGATGAAATAGTGGTATTGTGCTGTAAGAGATCTTTCTATTAAATAAGACTAATATACCAAAAAGAAGCTCTTGTCTGAAATCTCATATGAACCTACTCAATGAAAAATTAATTTCACACAACCACTTGTTAAAATAATCTAATTTGTTTTGGACACATGAAAATGGTATAGCAAATGAAGTCCTGAGTAAAAAGATGGCAATTCCCCCACAGTACACTTTGGCATTGAAACTTCCAGGCTGCATGTGATGACTATGCCACAGCTGACCTAGTGATCACATGATCAGAAACCACTCTATTTCCTGATCACCAGTGAGCCTCAGAATTGTCAGTGACAACTGGAATTGAGAGCCACCAGCCATGCAAAGTGTCAGTTGGTGTCTCTTATAGGGAGGATTTATTACCCTATCCCCTTCACAGGGAATTATGCTGGAAATGCTATTATACAGATTGTGGAAAGGATGAGGTTAAATCACTTTTCTACATATCCATTAACAAATTGAGCTTGGTTGCTAGCAAAACCTACAGATACTAATTTACACATTGTGAGGAAATTTGACAAATTTTGTCATACATAAACCCATTCAAACAAGGAAGACGCCACTCCAGGCGAGCAGTCATTACGGTCCGAATGCACTGGGTGCATGCCACGGCTCGTCACCAATGATCATTAGGAAGAAAAGAATGGCTGCACACCACAGGAACGTCCTCCTGGGTTCGGTCACTCCGTCTTTGTTGGCTGTTTATTGCTATTTTTTTGGAATCAAAACTTTGCAACGTTCCTGTGGTGTGCAGCCGTTCTTTTCTTCCTATACATGAACCCATGCTGGCTATCGTTTATTATATTACTATTTAACAGATATTGTATTTATTTGGTCCCAATCCCCCTAAATGTTTTACTACTATAGAAATTTTGTTTATAGGTTTTAAATTAAAATACCTTTTAAAAACACAATATGTGCAATTGTTTTGAACTGTGAACTGTTTAGAGAATTCAATAACTCCAGCTAATATGCACATACATGAAGATGAGTGGCTCAAACCTTATCAGACAGCTCCTCCTAAGGCTTTAATCAAAGTAAGCCTCTAGGCAGGCAGCTTCCACAGTGTATCTTTATATATGACACATATATTTATCTGGGACTGCTTAGTCGTGTATAATTGTTGTGATGAATTGTTCAGCACCTATCTTGGGTGCCTCTGTCAAGATATAACTTCCTCCAGTATGGAACCAGGTGCAATAGCTGAATAGTGCACCCAAGGACTAGATGACACTATCTTAGGTGCAAATTGGGACCCACTTTATTGAAAATTCACAAAGAATATATAGCACACAAGATTAGGTAGAGCCTGATCAAATTACCCTAACGATACAATCTGTAAAGAGGAATTTAATTAACATAGCTAAGGAACAGCAAATATAAACATTAACCTCCCTGGCGGTACGATGATTTTGGATTTTAGGTGCTAAAAGCGGTACAATTATTTTGCATGAAAATTTGGCGTTTTATATTGTAGTCCTGTAATTCTTAGGAATAACTCACTTAAATCTGTCCAAACCAGAGTCTAGCAGACATCCCGGGTATGATAAAGTTTGAAAAATGAAATCATAAATTATAATATAATAAATAACTATAAATAATTATACCAAATAATAATATAACAATAATAAAAATTATTCAATAATGTAATCAAATCAAAAACACTGAAATTTGCTCAGTTGCAGAATTGTCACTGTCATTACTTTTCAATATTTGATGATGGATCTCCCCACAAATCGCTATCGCTCAATTCTGCGAGTGATTCTAATTTATTATCGCTGTTTTCTAGCTGATCTAAAATCATTTTGGATGTAAGGGGACAGTTTTGGTTGCTATGGACAATCTCCAGTTTCCAGGCATAATGAACAGTTTTTTTTAATATAAAACTGCATGCAGGGCACTGGGCAGACCACTAGGGACAAAGGGAATGTGAAATTATTACATACAGCAATGTAATCTGTAAGATTACATTATACTGTATGTATACTGTGTGTTTCAATTTTTGAATTTGGTGCCGATCTCCGTCCCCGTGCGTCTCAACGCTCGCAGGGAATGGAGATCGGCTCCGTGATGAATTGAGCAGAGGACGAGCCTGTTTAAAGTAAACGTCCTCCTGGATTCAGCGATGCGGTTCCGAGTCTGGCTCAGGGGGACCGCTTTTGGTACAGAATCTCCACCCCGAGCCAGACTTGGGAATACCGCCAGGGGGGTTAAAGTGGATGTAAACCCTCACATATACCCAGTGAAGTGGACAGCCCGAGATAATACACAGGGATGAAACAAATCTCCCTACATAAGTTCTACTTGTATATCTGCTGTCAGCCAAAATTGCTGATTGGAGGAGAGGCACACACTCCCTCTCCTCATAGGTAGAGACTTTCAGAGCTGATCATTGAATAGTTCAGGACTCTGCTAAACTATTTATAGCATCCTCCCCAACACAAAAATCAGGCTGCTTTTATATGTTTATATGTGACGGAGAACTTGTTAGGAGTTGTCAGACTGATAACAGAAGAATGGAGCAGGAGACAGCCACGGGCAATAGTGCTTCAAAGAGATAACAAAACACTGCATATAAATGTGTCCAGCTCAAATTTCATGAATCAGGTTTACATCCACTTTAAGCTACCGGTAATTAAAAAGTAAGCTATTTAACAACTAGTCACTTAAACTAGCCCAGATGCTCAGAATGTCCAGCCAGAAGCCCACAACCCTGGATACACAAAGTACATTACACATTATCATAAGGATAAACACATAACATCACACAATGGTTTGATGACAAAGTAAAGTGTACGCAATATTGATCACATCTTCAAGAGATGAGCAGACAGATATAAACAATATAAAAGAGGATAAGATTTCTTTTACATACAAATATACATAGAGAATAACAGATAGAATTCTTTACCGGTATACCCTACAAAAATAAATATTGACACCACATAGCATATTCTATAGCAACATCCATAAATTAGAGCCCAAAAAGGGTTCTTAAATGATCTTCCAACAGGAGTATGGATATTCAGCAACTGTGGGTCCAAGTATGAATCCGGGTATAACAGATTATTTTACATTAGCTCGACATGTTGCACATGGAAAACGCTTCCTCAGGAGCAGTAATTTCATGACAAAGGGTAGCTGTTAAATGTGGTCATACATAAAACAACCCCATTTAAAGAAAACAGATTTGGAGTAAAAACCATAGGAGTCAGAACATCACACCAATACCGGGCTGAGCCTGAAATAGCCTTCTTTGAAAGCGGTAACAGTCAAGGCAAAGAGGAACACCCTGCCTATATTGCCAGCCCTACCAGGGTGATACTTTGAGGCCATACATCAGCGCTGACCCCTACATATAAGGCACTCCATCTGTGGATTGGTCCAATCCTAGCCTTTCTACGATTAATATAGGCAGGGTATTCCTCTTTGCCTTGACTGTTACCACTTTCATAAAAGGTTATTTCAGGCTCAGCCCTTTATTGGTGTGATGTTCTGACTACATTTAACAGCTACCTTTTGTCATGAAATTACTGCTCCTGAGGAAGCGTTTTCCACGTGCAACATGTCGAGCTAATGTAAAATAATCTGTTATATGTGTATTCATACTTGGATCCACAGTTGACGGATTTCCATACTCCTGTTGGAAGATCATTTAAGAACCTTTTTTGGGCTCTAATTTATGGATGTTGCTATAGAATATGCTATGTGGTGTCAATATATTTTTTTAGGGTATACCGATAAAGAATTCTATCTGTTATTCTCTATGTATATTTGTATGTAAAAGAAATCTTATCCTATCTTTTATATTTGAATAATAAAACGAAAAATCTAATAATATTTTGTTAGATCTATTACTTGCGTGCCTTTAACCACTTCCCGACCGGCGCATGCCGTTGTACGTCAGCAGAATGGTACAGGTACGCCCATTTTAATATGCTGCCCTGCCATCGCATACACGCCACCGGCGGTGCGCTCTCGTGCCGGCCGGGACCCCTGTGAGTCTGGTCGCGGGTCCCGCGGACTCGATCGCGGACTCGATCGCCGCAGGGATACCCGCGATCGTCTCACGGGATGGCTGAACGGAGAGATGCCGTTGTAAACAGCATCTCCCCATTCTGCCTAGCAACAAGTGACGCTGATCTCTGCTCCATGTGATTGATCAGTGTTCACTAACACAAAACCCAGCCCCCCACAGTTATTAACACGCCCCTAGGAACACTTAACCCCTACACTGTCACCCCCTGGTTAACCCCTTCACTGCCAGTGTCATTTACACAGGAATCAATGCATTTGCATAGCATTGATTGCTGTATAAATGACAATGGTCCCAAAAATGTGTCAAAATGTCTGATGTGTCCACCATAATGTCGCAGTCACAGTAAAAATCGCTGATCGCCGCCATTACTAGTAAAAAAAAAAAATATTAGTAAAAATGCCATAAAACTATCCCCTATTTTGTAAACGCTCTAACTTTTGCGCAAACCAATCAATAATCACTTATTGCAATTTTTTTTACCAAAAATATGTAGAAGAATACGTATTGGCCTAAACTGAGGGAAACATTTTTTTTTATATATTTTTGGGGGATATTTATTATAACAAAAAGTAAAAAATAATGCGTTTTTTTCAAACTTGTCGCTCTATTTTTGTTTATAGCGCAAAAAATAAAAACCACAGAGGTGATCAAATACCACCAAAAGGAATCTCTATTTGTGGGAAAAAAAGGACGTCAATTTTGTTTGGGAGCCACATCGCACGACTGTGCAATTGTCAGTTAAAGTGACACAGTGCCGAATCGCAAAAAGTGGTCTGGTCTTATGCCAGCAAAATGGTCCGGTCTGAAAGTGGTTAAAGTCCACCTTCTTTAGCTTTTAAATTTCCAAATAAATCACTTTCTGGGACGCTGGCACCCTGTTATCTGTGCTTCCACTGTGTCACCCTGTGCAAGCACTGTTTCAAACTATACAAGTTTCATTTTAGATATAAACAATAGTTGACTCAATTAACAATGGGAATTCACACCTATTAGGCATGCAATGGGGCAAAGGCACACATAACACCTTAGATTATACCCTGTTTCCCCTAAAATAAGACCTAGCATGAGTGTCGGTGATGGCTGCAATATAAGCCCTAACCCCCAAATAAACCCCACCCTTTTTCCCCCGAAAATAAGCCATACCCTGAGAAAAAGACATAGAAGGACTTTAACCAGGGCTTATTTGGGGGGGTAGGGCTTATATTGCAGCCATCGTCGACAATCACGCTAGGTCTTATTTTAGGGGAAACAGGGTAGCAGGAGACCCAGTATCAGGTTGGATTAATCTGATTATATTAGCATCTGCTCTGAGTTTTACAGTCCAAAGCAGTCATTGCTGGTTTGGGCATAGAGGCCCCAAATATGTATCCGGGTCCTCCAGTCCCTAGAGTCTGTGTGTTTTGGGGAGACATGGACTTGAATTCAAAGCAAGACCACTCCAAGGGTCCCCTAGGCTGTGAATACTTATGCACCTGTGTTTTTTTGCCTTATAGTTTTAATAAATTTGCAAAGATTTCAAAAAACTTTTTTCATCGTCATTATGGGGTATTGTTTGTAGAATTGTGAGGCAAATTATGAATGTAATCAATTTTGGAATAAGGCTGTAACATCACAAAATGTGGAAAAAGTGAAGTGCTGTGAATACTTTCCGGATGCACTGTATATAGGCAGTCAAAGATGCAAGTTATTAATACAACCTGGATGTGTGTAGGGACATTTTTCAGCTTTGGTACTGAATGGGTTACTTCATATCTCTTACACAGGCTTTGAATAGATACTTTGATTTGATGGTATTTTGTGAGAAATGGACCATACCTGGTGGTGTAAACAATTTCTAGTACAATGAGGTTTGCTTCAAAAGCTTTACCTGCAATACACTGTTATTAGCAGGAGAAGAATTTGAATATCTCCCATCATGCAGAGTGTATTCTACAATTTCGTCTTTTGTTGCATACATTCTTTTATACGCCCTATATCTGAGTTCCTTTTGTGCCGCTCTTTCTCTTTAACTGGCAGATGAAAACAGCAAAGCAGAGACAATAGAGCATTTAAAATTCAGAGAATTGAGAAAAAAGATAATGTGGAGCCAGCGGGCGTCCTTCGGGGTTACGCCAACGAAGGAGACTTTGCATTAGTGCACAAAGACAACCTACGGAGAGAAAAAGATTATGTACAAGGCAGAATATGTTTTCATAATTGTTTCACTGATCAGATATTCTTTTAAACCTGCAACTTTTTCCTAGGCACAAATCAATGTGAGCTCTGCTGGAAGATTGCATTAGATTAGCAATACACCTACAGATAAAAGACTGGTGGCGGTATAAAACAAAAGCACTGATGCTTAGTTATTCAGATGGGTAAATAACATCATCGTAGAAAAGCTCTCTATTTAATTATTTTTATTATCATATCTTAACAATGATCTTGTGTACCATTGTTTAGCAGTTTTTAAAAGTTTTACATACTGTAGAAGAACTGGGAAGACAATGAAATACCAATAGTCATAATGGAATGATAAACAAATCTTATCTGTAGCATTGTTGTAGATAGAGGACTAAATATATTTTTAAAACACGTTAGTTCCACTGTGTTAAAGCTGAACGCCAGGCATAAAAATTTCCAACTAAATATATTCCTCAGTAGCCACAAAGGATAAAAAAATTGACTTTGTTTGCAACAAATGACATTGCAAACTTAGTTACTTACTTGGAAATTGCAGTGACATCATCATCATGCTGCTCATAGCCTGTGCAGAGAGAAGAGTGGGAGGGATCCAGCAGACCTCACTCACTATAGGCTGTCTGCAGAAAACTATAGTAGGGGGCGGAAACAAGACCAGTCACCAGCAGGAAAGAGAGTGACCAGTCTTTATTACAGGAAGTTCCTATATACAGTAGAGTCAACGTTTCACATGACATTACTGCACAGATTTGGAAGGCATACACAAGCAGACTGAGACATGTATAAAAATACATATGCCTCTTGTATTTAGAAAACATTTTCTGATCCTGGAGCTTAGCTTTAGAAGCATGAAGATGAATTTGCTAAAAGCGTAAAGTCTGTTCACCTAGCATAATAAATGCTGACTTGCTTTAGTAAATAAAGTGAAGTGTTTACTGTACTCGGCCAATTAACCACTTAAGGACCGCCGTATTGCCATTATACGTCATCAGAATGGCACAGGCAGGCACAAGCACGTAGATGTACGTGCCTGCCTTCCAGCAGGTGGGGGGTCCGCTGGATACGGCGGTCCGTTTCCCTCCGGGAGCGTTCCGTGATGAGGGGATGGCCGTTGGTTTCCTGCCACCCCCTCTGGATCGCTCCTGGCCAATGACGAACTTCCTCCCACTGTGTATTGTTTACACAGGAAGGAGGAAGTGATGCCATTCTCCTCGGGGAGGTCTTTTTGACCGGACTATGAGGAGAAGACTAATAGTAAGTGTGCACCAACACTACACTGACATGTAGGTACACACAGGTACACAAACCCCCCCCGATCCCCCCCCCGATCTCCCCCGATCCCCCCCGCCCCCCCTCCCCCCCCCCACAGTGTCACTGATTGCATTGATCATTTCTTTAATGATCAATGCATTCAGTGTCAGTTGTAAAAGTAAAAACTGTCAGGGCAGTTAGTGTTAGGTCCAGGGTAGCCCCCTATCACCCCCCAATAAAGATTTAACCCCCTGATTGCCCCTAGAGTTAACCCTTTCACCCCCTTTTGCCAGTGTCACTAAGCGATAATTTTTCTGATCGCTGCATCAGTGTCGCTAGTGTCGCTAGGTAGCTAGTTATTTTTTTAGGTTCACCGCCAGGTTTTTATATCGCTAGGTACCCCGATATACTACCCAATAATGGTTTTAACATCCTGATTGCCCCTAGTTAACCCTTTCACCCCCTTTTGCCACTGTCACTAAGCGATTATTTTTCTGATCGCTGCATTAGTGTCGCTACTGTCGCTAGGTAGCTAGTTATTTTTTTAGGTTCACCGCCAGGTTTTTATATCACTAGGTACCCCGATATACTACCCAATAATGGTTTTAACATCCTGATTGCCCCTAGTTAACCCTTTCACCCCCTTTTGCCAGTGTCACTAAGCGATCATTTTTCTGATCGCTGCATCAGTGTCGCTACTGTCGCTAGGTAGCTAGTTATTTTTTTAGGTTCACCGCCAGGTTTTTATAGCGCTAGGTACCCCGATATACTACCCAATAATGGTTTTAACCCCCTGATTGCCCCTAGTTAACCCTTTCACCAGCGATCACAGTATAAGTGTCACTGGTGACGCTGGTTAGCCAGTTAGTTATTTAGGTTCCCCGTCAGGTTTTTATATAGCGCCAGGGACCCCCATATACTACCTAATAAAAATTTGAACCCCCTGATTGCCCCTAGTTAACCCTTTCACCACTGATCACCGTATAAGTGTTACGGGTGACTCTGGTTAGTTTGCTTTTTATAGCATCAGGGCACCCACCATTTATTACCCAATAAAGGTTTAACCCCCTGATCACCCGGCGGGTGATATCAATTAGGTTTTAGGGTCAGGGTCTGCGTCGCCCCAGGCAGCGCTAGGTTAGTGCCAGTACCGCTAACACCCACACGCAAAGCTTACACCTCCCGTAGTGGTATAGAATCTGAACAGATCAATATCTGATCTGATCAGATCTATACTAGCGTCCCCAGCAGTTCAGGGTTCCAAAAAAACGCATTGTTAGCGGGATCAGCCCAGATACCTGCTAGCACCTGCGTTTTGCCCCTCTGCCCAGCCCACCCAAGTGCAGTATCGATCGATCACTGTCACTTACAAAACACTAAACACATAACTGCAGCGATCGCAGAGTCAGGCCTGATCCCTGCAATCGCTAACAGTTTTTTTGGTAGCATTTTATATTTAAATCCGGAAGGCAGTGCTTGGTTTTCGGGGTCCCGTACGTGGCTAGGCTCCCAAAAAGTCCCCCACATGTGGTATCCCCGTACTCGGGAGAAGCAGCAGAATTTATTTTGGGGTGTAATTTGACTTCTGCCCATAGCATGTGTGAGCAATATATCATTTAGTGACAACTTTGTGCAAAAAAAAAAGTTTGTAATATTCCCGCAACTTTTGGCAAAATATAAAATATTCCATGGACTCAACATGCCTCTCAGTAAATAGTTTGGGGTGTCTACTTTCCAAAATGGGGTCATTTTGGGGGGTTTTGTGCTATTTTGGCATTTTATGGCCTTCGAAACTGTGATAGGTAGTGAGGAGTTAAATCAAAAATTTGCACCCTTAGAAATCCTGAAGGTGGTGATTGGTTTTCGGGGTACCGTGCGCGACTAGACTCCCAAAAAGTCCCACACATGTGGTATCCCCATACTCGGGAGAAGTAGCGGAATATATTTTGGGGTGCAATTCCACATATAACCATGGCATGTGTGAGCAATATATCATTTAGTGACAACTTTTTGTAAAAAAAAAAAAAAAATTTTTATTTTTTGTCATTATTCAATCCCTTGGGACAAAAAAAAAATATTCAATGGTCTCAACATGGCCCTCAGCAAATAGCTTGGGGTGTCTACTTTCCAAAATGGGGTCATTTGGGGGGGTTTTGTGCCATCTTGGCATTTTATGGCCTTCAAAACTGTGATAGGTAGTGATAGGTAATGAGGAGTAAAATAAAAAATGTATGCCCTTAGAAATCCTGAAGGCGGTGCTTGGATTTCGGGGTCCCGTACGCGGCTAGGCTCCCAAAAAGTCCCACACATGTGGTATCCCCATACTCAGGAGAAGCAGCAGAATGTATTTTGGGGTGTCATTTCACATATGCCCATAGCATGTGTGAGCAATATATCATTTAGTGACAACTTTGTGCAAAAAAAAAAAAGTTTGTAATATTCCCGCAACTTGTGGCAAAATATAAAATATTCCATGGACTCAACATGCCTCTCAGTAAATAGGTTGGGGTGTCTTCTTTCCAAAATGGGGTCATTTTGGGGGGTTTTGTGCTATTTTGGCATTTTATGGCCTTCGAAACTGTGATAGGTAGTGAGGAGTTAAATCAAAAATTTGCACCCTTAGAAATCCTGAAGGTGGTGATTGGTTTTCGGGGTGCCGTGCGCGACTAGACTCCCAAAAAGTCCCACACATGTGGTATCCCCATACTCGGGAGAAGTAGCGGAACATATTTTGGGGTGCAATTCCACATATAACCATGGCATGTGTGAGCAATATATCATTTAGTGACAACTTTTTGTAAAATTTTTTATTTTTTTTTTGTCATTATTCAATCCCTTAGGACAAAAAAAATAAATATTCAATGGGCTCAACATACCCATCAGCAATTTCCTTGGGGTGTCTACTTTCCAAAATGGGGTCATTTGGGGGTAGTTTGTACTGCCCTGCCATTTTAGCACCTCAAGAAATGAGATAGGCAGTCATAAATTAAAAGCTGTGTAAATTCCAGAAAATGTACTCTAGTTTGTAGACGCTATAACTTTTGCGCAAACCAAAAAATATACGCTTATTGACATTTTTTTTACTAAAGACATGTGGCTGAATAAATTTCGCCCTCAATGTATGACTAAAATTTAGTTTATTCGATTTTTCTTATAACAAAAAGAAGAAAATATCTTTTTTTTTCTAAATTTTCGCTCTTTTTCCATTTATATCGCAAAAAAAAAAAAATCGCAGAGGCAATCAAATACCATCAAAAGAAAGCTCTATTTGTGGGAAGAAAAGGACGCAAATTTCGTTTGGGTGCAATATTGCATGACCGCGCAATTACCAGTTAAAGCAGCGCAGTGCGAAATTGGAAAAAGACCTCTGGTCCTTAAGGTGTTTATTGGTCCGGAGCTGAAGTGGTTAATGTGAAATAAAAAAATTATGTTTTAATTGACCGTGCACATGATTGGATACGGAAGGTTAATGCAACTTTGCTTTATTAATCAGGCAAATACTTGATTTATTATTATTTATTTTTAAGTAAATATTCACTTTAATAGGCAACCAGTCTCTATTCCTTTAGTAAATCAATACCATTGTCACCTTTTATTGACAGCAAGCAGGGTAAAGCCCTATACACACTATCAGATTTTCTGCTGATTTTTGTCTTCAGATTTACCAAAATCATGTAGTGCAAGGGCCTGTCTGACTGCATACAAATTGAAACTAAGCTTTGACCTTATATTACCGTATTTATCGGCCTATAACACGCACTTTTTTCCCCTTAAAAGCAGGGGAAAATCGTGGGTGCGTGTTATACGCCGATCCCTCGAAATCCTGAGCCTCTGGGTGGCTTTCAGCCGCCTTCGGCTCTTCAAGGCGACTTTCGGCCGCCTTTGGCCATTATCGGCGGCTTTCGGCCATCTTCGGCCGTTCTCTGCAACTTTCGGCCGCTTTCGGCCGTTCTCGGCAGCTTTCGGCCGCCTTCGACTCTTCTCGGCAGCTTTCGGCCGTTCTCGGTAGTTTTCGGCCACCTTCGGCTCTTCTCGGCGGCTGAAAGCTGCCGAGAATGGCCGAAGGCGGCCGAAAGCTGCCGAAAAGAGCCGAAGGCCCGCCGAGAACTACCGCACGCCACCGAGATACACATCCGGCTCCGTATCTCGGCGGCGGCATTTAAAAAAAATAAAAAAACAAATAGCAAAATAAATAGACAAGGCTGCAATGGGAGACAAGACTGCATAAGGCTGCAATGGGGGACAAGACTGCATAAGGCTGCAATGGGGGACAAGACTGCAATGGTGGACAAGGCTGCATAAGGCTGCAATGGTGGACAAGGCTGCATAAGGCTGCAATGGTGGACAAGACTGCAATGGTGGACAAGGCTGCAATGGTGGACAAGGCTGCAGATGACACTGATGGCCATATAAATGTAAGTTTTTTTTTTCCCCTTAAACTTCCCTCCTAAAAGTTTTTTTCCTTAAAATTCCCTCCTAAACTTGGGGTGCGTGTTATACGCCGGCGCGTGTTATACGCCGATAAATACGGTAAATGGTTTTGGTAAATCTGAAGGAAAAAAATCAGCAGAAAATCTGATAGTGTGTATGGGGCTTTAGAATTATATGGTAATTTTGCCAATAGGGACACTGACGTGGCACTGATGAACACTGTTGGCACTGTAGGGACAATGGTGTAGCACTGATGAGCATTGCTGGCAATGTAGGGGCACTGATGTAGGACTGATGAGCACTCTTGGCACTGTAAGGGCACTAATGAACACTGTTGGCACTGTATGGGGCACTGATATGTCACTGAGGAGCAGTGTTGACACTTTAGGGGGACTGATGGCACTGTAGGGCACTCAGGATCGTGCCAGCTCCCGCTACTAAGGTTTTTCTCTCTCCTCTCCTCACACCAATACAGTGCGTGAGGAGAGAAGAGAGAAACACTGCAGCAGCGTGAGTTGAACAAGGCATGATCCCAGTTTGTTGACCAGTGATTGCTCCGTCATTGGACGGAACGATCATGTGGTAAAGGGCCGCTGTAATTGGCCCTTTAGCCTGATCCGTGATGCGCCTGTGTGCCCAGCGATAATGGACAGTTCTCCCAGAACTAGCCGGCTGTGCTCTAGCCATCATTCAGATATATATATATATATATATATATATATATATATATATATATATATATATTCTGAAATGACCACAAAAAATCAGTGTAAAATGATGTGTAATTCACACCCAAACTAAAGTCCATGTTCCATCATATAGAGGTTTTTTAAACCGTAAATACAACAGTAAACAGAGAAGAAAATGATATAGCCAGAAAAGGGATTTCACGTGCTGTCGGTGTTGGAGTGAAGACACAGACAATGAAACCACCACCGGTTAGTAAGGAGGCTTACCGGAGTAAGAAGACTCAAATGGGCATATGCTCAATGAGTCAACAGGGCATGTGGTGTAAACACCAGTGTAGGGGACATCCGCATCTGGGCTTTTTGTTTGTTTTGGGTAATGCAATGACATCAGCAGGGCTCCTTCCGATGCATTTAATCTAAAGAGACATCTTTGCATGAGGTGGTCATCTTAGACGAAACACGTCAGAACAAGCCCTTTTGATGTCATTGCATTACCCAAAACCATATATTTTCAAGCGCTTGATCCACTTCCCAAATGTGAGTGTTTCAAATTTTTTATAAATTTCTATGTTTATATGGATTCACACTATGTAGAGTATTTTCTTTTTTGGTCATGCTATTTTGAACACTTGAGAGAATTTGGTCTGACAAGTTGGCTGCTTCTGAGTACTGCTTCTCTGTGATATCTCCTGACCAATTGGACCATCTTGAATCCTGATCTGAAGCCTAGATGTGGAGATCCCATACACTGGTGTTTACACTTCATGCCCTGGTGACTCATTTAGCATATGTCCATTTGAGTCTTCTTACTCCGGTAAGCCTCCTTACTAGCCGGTGGTGGTTTTATTGTCTGTGTCTTCACTCCAACACAGACGGCACGTGGAATCTCTTTTCTGGCTATATAGTTTTCTTCACTGTTTATCCATGGACTGTTGTATTCAGGGTTTAAAAAACCTCTATATGATGAAACACTGACTTTAGTTTCAGTGTGAATTTTACATCACTTTTCACAGTTTTTATTTTTTATTTTTGTAATCATTTCACAATATATAGTAGATTGTGTGTATATATATATATATATATATATATATATATATATATATATATATATATATATATATATATATATATATATATATATATATATATATGAATTTGTATCATTATGAATTTTCGAGCGCTGCAAAAAAAAATTTTTTTCACACATTCTTTGGTTTGCACTTGTCCTAGTGTTGTGCTGGAGGTTATTTGATATATGTTTGCATGTCAGTGCGATATACACCAATTTTTCTATTTATAAGTGCAAGCAATAATCCTGTTTAATTTTCCTTGTATGTGGTTGGGTACTCTTTGCAAAGTGGAGTTTTACTTTACTTCACCTCTTTCACTAAGATAAGTGAAATTCACATTGAATGTGAACATGCCTTGCTTCTTTAGTACATGAATCCCGTTGTGTTAGATTCCAAGCACATCACTTAGACCAGACATGTGGAAATTGTGTTTTTTAGGTCACCTGAGACCTTATGGCTCTTGCTTTGTGGCCCTCAGCTGGTTTAAGCAATATAATTGAACAAAACTCTGTTTGTTCCCCAGTTGATAAAGGTTATACTTTTTAAAATCATTTTGTAGCTATGTACTTCATTAAATATTTGAAGGCTTTCTTCTCTGAGATGAAATATTGTACGATTGTTCTATAATGTTAAAGTGTATGTCATTTTGGATAGAGTGGGGAAGAGTTATAACATCTCTTGGGTGTTATTGCTATCCAGGGTTCAAATACCAAGATTTCCACTCAATTTTTCTTCTGTTGACAAAAGTTTTACCAAACAGCAAATTTTGCTAAATGTGTCCTTGGAAAAGGAACACTATACAGAAATAACATGTCAAGATGGGTTATTTTCTTCTACTACTCTACTAAAAAACAAATTTTTTTGGCCTGTGTTGCTTTTAGAGAGAATCCCTCTGTTTCTAAAACTAAAACCTCAGATTTTGGCTGGATATATATTTTAATTGCTAAAGTGTTACAAGATTTTTTTCCCCTGGAAACAAGTATGTGGCTATCAGTAGACATAAAGTGGCTCCATCAGAGATTTTTTTGAGGGTGGGTTACTGTTTGGGTATATCTTGCCTGTGTTAGACAGATATTAATTATAGCCTAGACGCTATACTTTTGCAGTAGGCATTTGTCACTATACTGCATATGAAGTAGGCATATACAAATAGATCAACCATAACATTATGACCACTCACCATAACATTATGTCCACTCACCTAATATTAGGTGCCAACAAAACAGCCCAGATCCATTGAGGCACAGATTCCAAAATAACATCCACATGAATGGTTGGTCCCAAAGATACCCAGATTTCCCAATATTGCCCAAAGCCCCAGACTGACTCCACCAGCTTGCCTTCCTCCCATACTGCATTCTGGTGCCATCTCTTCCCCAAGTAAGCAATGCACATGCACCTGGTCTTCCACATGGTGTAAAAGAAAAAAATGATTCATCAGACCAGGCCACCTTATTCTATTGTGGTCCAGTTCTGATGCTCATGTGCTCATTGAAGGTGTTTTTGGCTGTGAACACAGGTCAGAATGGGCAATTTCAGCCGACTGTGGCTATGCAGTTCCATACGCAACAAACTGCAATGCACTGTGTGCTCTGTTACCTTTCAGAACCAACATTCTTCATTGAATTACCTTTCTTCAGCAATTTGAGCTACAGTGGCTCTTCTATTGGCTCGGACTACACAGCCTAGCCATTGCTCCCTACATGCATCAATGAGCCGCTCATAACCCTGACACCTAGTTTTCCTGACTTGGACCACTTTTGGTATGGTCTTGACCACTGCAGACCCGGAACATCCCACTAGAGTTGCAGCTTTGGAGTTGCTCTGGCCATTACTATTTGTCCCTTTGCTAAAGTTGCTCAGATCCTTGTGCTTGCCCAAATTTTCTGTTTTTAACACATCAAGTTCAGGGAAAACATGTTCACGTGCTGCCTAATATATCCCACCTACTTTCAGGTGCCACCATTGTCACAACATAATCAATGTTTTACTTTACCTGTCAGTGGTCATGTTATGGCTGATTGGTGTATGCGCACACTTATCTGAACATCCACATACAGAATACCACAAGCAAGTTCAGTACCACTAAGAAAACCATTTTATTATTGGGGTGGCACTGTGTCCTGATGTAGAAGATAGTTAACAATGTGTAGGGACCGCTACATATTGTGGCCTGGGGACCCTCTTTACTGCATATCCCCTTGCTTGGCAATTTCTCAACTTTACTATCATCCTCTTGGGACACCTTGCCCCATGACATAAAAACCTACCTGAGCCCACAGGTTATTGTAACCAATTTTAAATGTATGTACACTGCATAATTTTTATAAAGTGCGGGCTATATAATATGATGGGTTCTATTTGTAAAATGTAGTAATTATACACATACTCATTTGAAAAAAGTCCAAAATGCACTGGATTTATTTAATTGTTGTGCAAACAATAGCTCTCTGCCCCATCAAAGAGGTCACACCACATTTGCTTTTTTTTTTTTACAGATGCTTTTTTAACACATCATTGTTGACAGAAGTCAAATATTTACCATGGAGAAGCCACCTTTTCTCCCGATTTATGCCTTGATATTAGATTGCTGTTTGTAAGATCTGCCTATCCAGCAAAAGAGGTCACAAAGATCTGACAGTTCACATTTATTCCTCTTTTTAAGACAATATGACATATGAGCCACTTTTTAAAGTCAGATATGAGAATTACTGTATACTTGGCTTGCATATTTGTACACTTTCATCTACTGCAAACTTCCACCAGAGGGCAGCACAACATTATCAATGTCTAGGCTGAGATTAATTATTCCTTATAAACGATCTAAATGTATTTTGACTAGCCCAGCACAGTCAAGGTACAACTAGTATAAATGCATGTAGTGTAGCTAAATAGTAGACTTCTTTGCCTCAAGTCTGGTGACACTAAATTAACTTCTGATGTCAGTTCTATGTTCAAAGTAATCTAATGAAAAATGCAGTGAAGCATAAAAAGACAGACAGGACAAAATTGAATATCTGGGTGTGTGTTTGTCCTTATAACTATCAAGGCACCTTACTTATTAAGGAAGGGCAGGTGCATTCTACAAATGTACACTGCAATTATAGTAGTCAATAAGACATGTTGGCTAAATAAATTGAGTTTATAATACATAAATCCCTGATAAGTGGTTAATGCCCTAAAGCTCAACTTCAGATAAATCTTGTCTTTTTTTTTTTTTTCTTTGCTGCTTTTTCCCTAACGTGGAGATTTTCCAGCAATTCCTGTCTGGTGTGTCATGGTCTCTTTGGCACAGTGATATAAAAGATATTAGATAATACTGAGTATTTTTTCTGCTGGTTGGACATGTTGCCAAATAATAGCCCCAAAGAACATGAGACCTTGTGCCTCAAAATATCCACTTCTGGGCAGCAAAAACTCAGCACTATCTACACGTTGCTATCAGCGCATTGCTGCTTTTACAAATTCTACAGGTACAGGGCTACAGAAAAAATGAAATTTAGAACATTAACTACATGTATGTGTAATAAATACATGATAGCAAAACAGAAATGTAATTCTTGATATTACGCTTAGACTACTTGAACTCTAATTTTCTCCTAATCCCTTCATGACCAGGCAAGACAGATTTTAAAATCCATTTATACATACATGCGCTGTTGTATTCATTCATAATTCATTCCTTGTACAGATACCTTTCTTCTTTTTGCTTCATCACTGGAATGAAGGAAACATGTCCTCACGATAAAGCTGTGTTTTTCCCATTGCTAAATTCTATATAATTTAGATTTTTATCATTATATTTACACAGTACACCTAAGGTAGATGACATTTACTTTGCCAAAGCAATGTCCATCAAACATAGATATTGTTATGGACATGTTTTGGGATACGTTTCTACTTTATTTACACATCTGGTTCCTACAATATTTGCTTATTCTTCTTGACAGAATTTTGAGAATTATAATGGGTTGGATGAGGACCATGTGAACAACAAATTTCAAACTGGATTCGCGATTGGATTGAGGTTTGGGGTTGTCTGGGCCTTTCCAAGACATCCAGGTTTCCATTTTTAGATTACTTCAGTGAAGCTTTTTATTCTGAGGTTAGATCATTGTCATCCTGGAAGATGAACCTTCATCTTGTGTTAAGTCAATGGCAGATTGAAAAAGCTTTACCTCTAGAACTAATCTAGGACTAATCTACCGCCACAATGCTTCACAATGAGAATGGTGTTCTCAGGATGATGAATTGTGTTGGCTGTCCACCACGCATAACATACATAAGCCTTTCCTTATAGAGAGATGTTTCCCTTACGTGTTTTCTGTTTCCCACAAACCTATTGCAAACTGCAAATGGAACATATGTTGGAAGGCAACATGGTTTAATATGATATTTCTGGAGTTTTACTTCCTGGTTGATACAGCCTATTGGACTAAGTTGGAATTTTCAAGTTGAACCAGCAGGGTTTTCATGACAAGGAGTCATAAATGGGAACGCTTATCCTAACAGGATGTTCTCGCAGGCCTCCTGATGTGAGATACGGGGGTAGAGAATCCCCAGATAAGACATCCTGGGGAGGTGCTAATTAAAATGTCCAGAGTTACAGAAGATCAAAGACCAGCTGTCACTGCAGGATGACTAGGGTCAAATAGCGGTGATATATGGACAATTACTGCCCCTGGGGGACAATACAGCACACTTCTTGGAGGATGGGAAGAGAAGAATATATTTTCTGGTGATTAGGAAGGACGGCCTCCTAAAGATTCTTATCGGATACAGATGGCTAGATATGCGGACAATGAGTTTTTGTGTGGGTGGTGTCTGAGCGGGCCTTAAAAGTACTGACTGGCTGGAGTTATTTTCTCTTTTTCATTGAGCTCAGCTGAAACAGAAACTCGAGATACCTTATGTAAAGTATAATTTATGTTCTTTTGCTTTATATTCTCTTTAGTGTTTTATGTTAGCATTCCTACTTGGGAAATAAATGAGTCCCTAGTTTATTTAAGCAGTGTGTTTATTTTTATAGCTAACCTCATTATTGTACCATCACCATTATCTTTATCAGAGCTGATAGACTAGCTAATTATAGAAATAGACAAGTTAATACACAATTATAATAAATAGGGGAAATCCAAAAACGACCCAATATTTATTTCAGATATGATGTGATTTTTTTTCAGCAACAGTTTTCTTCTTAGCACCCTTCCATAAAGTCTAACTTTGTGGAGGGGTTGTGCTATAGTTTCTCCTTCTGTAGCTTTTTCAGAGATACCATTGGCTTCTGGTTGTTTTTCAGTGCAATCCTTTCCCAGTCTTTGAGTTTTTTCTGGATGGTCCTCTCCAAGAAGAGATATTCAAATGTGGGGTTTAATTTTTCACAACCCTACCCTTATTTGTTCTTCTCCATAGCTTTATCCTGCACTTGTTTTAAGAACATCTTGGCCTTTAAGATACTATTTTTTAGAGATGTTTTCTAACACTCTCATGGTCTTTCCAAAAACAGGTGTATTTATTTTAAGATCCAGTGACAGATTAATTGCAAACAGGCAGACTTCAGTTAATTGTGACTTCTGAAATTAGTTACGCCCCAGTTTATTTAGGTGTTTTACAGAAACCGATGTGAATACTTATGCAATTAAGATTTATTCGTTTATTTTCATATGGAATCATTTGGAAAATTGGAGATTTTCTCTATTTCATCAGTATAGAATATTTTGTTGAGATCAGTGACATAAAGATCCCAGTTTATTCCATGTTAGTTTCAACGTTTAAAACTACAAATGTAAACATGTAATACTAAAACCAAAAAAGGATTTGCTAAGGGCAATAACACCCTAAACTTACCCTGGTGCAAGAAGGAGGGGGGGGGGGGGCATTAGTGCAACTGCCAAAAATAACAATTGGCGCAGAATTATAAACGACTTAAAATGTCTTTATTTTTAATACTTGAGAAAAATCTGCATAAAAACAGTGTGGTATGAAGTTCATGTTATGGCAGCATCAGCATCTTCCAAGCAAGATCTGGGGAGGCTTCCACCAGCAAACCATGTAAAAACAAAAAGAAGAAGGCTAAAGCTCCACTACCTAAGTGTAGCATTTATTAAAACATATTTATGAAATGAAAAACAATAAATATCCACTCACATTTACAAGTTGTTAAAAAGCATATAGATAAGTTTCCAGCAGGAGATGACCTTCCAGAATAGTCAATGGTGATAAAGTCCCTTTGGGTGGATATGATGTAAGGTGCTTGAAACCAGAAAGTTAACCAAAGGTGCCATGCCCAAAATGTGTAACCATGCCCATTTATGTCACATGACATCATCATTACTATCTTGTTTGCCTGTGTTTCATCATTCATCAGATTAGATGACCCATCAGAATTTGTAACAGAAGTGATGTCCATCGCCACCATCCTGCTACACCCTGCACTCATCCACAGTAAGGATACAGTGAGAAGGCGGCAAGCGGACATATTGTTACGCCCACCGACGTTTTGCATTTTATACTTAATTCTAACAGTAAACTGAGTTTATATAGTGAAGTACAGTACTGAGAACTCCGTCTGACTGTTTACCTGTTGTATTTTAAAAGCAGCGGCAAGCCTGCTGATCTCACAGATTTGCTAATCTGACAGAAGATCACTGCTTTTAAAATTCAATATCTAAACAGTCAGACGGAGTTGTAAGTACTGTGTTTCACTATATAAACTCAGTTTACTGTTAAAAAGAAGTGTGAAATGTAAGACGGTGGTGGTTGTATGAAGTTGCCCACTTGCTGCCTTCTCCCTATATCCTTACTGTGGTTGAGTGCAGGGTGTGGCAAGATGACGGCGATGAAACGTCACTTCAAATTCTGACGGGTTGCCCAATCTGACAAAACACCTGCAACACTTGCTGTCCACAGTGGTTCACATCCTTGTGATATACACAGACATCCTGCTACTTCTATTGGTTCTTGGTATTCTCCTGGTTAACTTTTTTTCTCTCCTGTTTTTACAGTGAATACTAATACAAAAGACACTAGAATACTAATACAAAGTAATACAAAGTTCCCCTGGTTAACATTTTACTCTCCTTCTGTTTTTACAGTGAATACTAATACAAAACACTGTATGTGTTTATAAAGTAAATTCTTTATCTTACAAAATTAATACATTGATTCTTATGGAAAGCACCTATAATTTTAATAATGGGGTTTAGCGGTTCTTGGCATACAAGAGTTCCTTTTAGCAGACAGACATTACATTCCTTCAGCATAATCTAAAGCAACATGAACTAGTGGCTAATAGTGGAAACTTGTTGGTTTATGTATCATGTTGAATATAATGAGATTGGCATGTGCTGGGGGACATGTTAGCATCTATTAAACTAAATACAGGAAAAGACTCTTGTGTCTCATTATATAGTAACCACCAATTGCTGTGCTGTGAAAGCTGACTCACTGCTCTCCACTAACACATTTACTTCCAGGAATAAGAAAGAAAAGGTGACGTTTTTATATCTCACCTAAAACCCATATTGCTGTACATGTTACATAATAATGCTTTACAGCGTATTCATTTTTTTTAAGTTAAAGTTTTCCTTTTTGCCTCTAGGAAAGATCCTTTCTGTTCTGTGCTCTATGGGCTTTAAATAGTCTGTCAGGTTTAGCAGACTCTTTGGAAGTATAAATATTCCATAAATGAGGGCAGCTGTCTAGACCGCTGTTTTTGAGAGCAGTAACAGGTATAAAAGAAAGATTAATCCTTCACAAATAGAGGTATTGACCTTCACTTTGCATGTAACATTCTCTGCGATGAGAGCTTGGCACTTAGGGTGATGACGAATGTCCTTGGCACTCAGGATCAAGATAGAATTGTGCAGATTATCTAAAATACCCATTTTAAAGACATAAAATTTCACTTTTCTCTCACATAGATGCAATCAGTTCTATTTTTAGAAATGTAATATACAGAAAATGGCAATTTAGCCACATTGCTACAAAAGTGAAAGATTTGAAAGAATATTTTTTAACATAGTTACATAGTTACATAGTAGTTAAGGCTGAAAAAAGACAATAGTCCATCCAGTTCAATCTGTGTTGGTGTACTTGTGTCAGTGTCTATAATAATTTTCCGTATCCCTGTATGTTGTATTTTTTTAAGATGTACATTCAAGAGTCTTTTAAAAATGTCCATACTCCGCGCAGCCATCACCAATTGTGGCAGAGAGTTCCACATCCTTATTGCCCTGACCGTGAAGAACCCACTGCGCAGTTTAAGGTTAAACCGCTTCTCCTCCAGTCTCAATGTGTGGTCCTCTTACACTTGAGACTGAATTGTTTTTGTTCTATGCTGGGATCCCCATTGATCGCTATCATGTCCCCCTCAAACGTTGCTTCTCCAGCTAAAATAAATTTAGTAATTGCAGTCGGTCCTGTTCTGAGGATCACTGACCAGAACTGGACAAAATACTCCAGATGTGGCCTGACCAGGGTTTTATAAATTGGTAGAATGATAGTTTTATCCCTGGAGTATATCCCTTTTTTATGCATGCTAATATTCTGCCTGCTTTGGTAGCTGCCGCTTGACATTGCATGCTATTACTCAATCTGTCATCTATTAAGACACCTTTGCATTTCCTCTTTAAATTGACAAAATCACACTTTGGGATTATATTATTGAGCCAGACATGCTCTCTTTGTAAACCAGCTCCTGTCAGTGGGGAAAATGGCCCGTTCAGCATTTACTAATCCAAAATGGTATACTTAAAATTGATTGTAAATGATCACCTTGTGATATTGATCACCTTGTGATATTGATCATCCCGGTTCTGACCAATGACATGTAGCTGATGCTGCAGTGAATACATATACATAATAAGTGGATGGAGAGGATCAGCAGCACTAGGATGCAAAAAATACAAAAAACAAAAAAAAAAAACCCACAATTGATTGCAATTGTTTATGATACAAACAGGGGTGGACTGACAACTCATGGGGCCCCCGGGGTAATAGGAGATTATGGGGCCCCTGGGCAATAGGAGATTATGGGGCCCCCAGGCAATAGATTATGGGGCGCCACACTGTATACACACATGTACACATACAGTATACACACACAGACACACAATATACACACACAGTATACACACACAGAATACACATACACACACTGAAAAGGTACTGGAGAGGCGGGGCAGCTATAATCTTGGGATTTTTTTTAAAACACATATTTTGAAATACTGTTCCTGGTTTTATTGAGGCTGGCAACCATGATGGGGCCCCTTAGGGGCATGGGTCCCTCGGGCAGTGCCCGAGAGTCCGAATGGTCAGTCTGCCCCTGGAGTCTGCCCCAGTTAGGTTTTACATCTGACTGAAATGTTCTCACCCTATTGTAGCACCATCTCCATCATTCTAAGGTTCTTTCGCTTGGGTTTTAGAGGTTTTAACTATACAAAAGGGTTCTGTACTGTTTCTCAGTACACATTTATTTAAATAATTGCCCTGAATTAACAGCCTTGAAAATCAGGTAATTCATCTAAACTGTTTTTGCAAGTATGTGTACAATATTGCTGACAAGCTGATCCTGACTATCACAGCCTAATTAATCACTGGCTATGTCAAAATGACACAATGCAACTCTTTATTATAATCTTTCCTATACTTATGCAAAAGGTATACAATGACCTGCAATAAATTGCAGGACAGCATGCATAACACCATTTAAATGAGCCAGGAAAAAACAAGAAGACATTTCAAGGTCACTTTTATTCGCCAGTAACAAAAATATACATATTCATGCTGTCTCATGTTTGCAGATTTACACTCTTCAGGCTGTTTAGATTAAAAGTTAGTTATGCATTTGAAAAATAAACTTGGGCAGAAACATATATCTAATGTATATTGCATGAATAAGTTAAAGAAAAATATCTTTTATTTCTCACCTTTAACATCATTGCCCTACAGTCAACATTCTTGATAGGCCTTGGCCCCAATCTAGTGGAGGCACTGCCACGGCTTAGACTTCCGTCTTGGAGCTAGAATATTACAGTGACATCAGTGCGTTTCCACTTTCTATTTTCCAATAAAAGCTAATTGACAACAAATACCTTCCTGTGTCATGCTTACCAAGCCTATTCTAAAGCAAATATCCCAGTGTCATGTGACTACATCAGGTAACCAACATGGGCATCTGCCGCAATCCCTGCTCTGAGCTTGTATCTATTGAAATATGAAACTGATAAAGGAGGATCAATATCACAATTTCACAGTTATTCTTAAATAGGGCAATTATGTTAAAGGCTTTTTAATGCATGTACCAGAAGTTTCTATATGTAGTGAACCGTGTTACTGTTGTTTTGACTTTTGATTTAAGTATGAACATTTGACATAAGGTCCTTTTGCTGGGACCTTTATTTTAAAGAGAACCTGTCACCAGTGGGCATTTGTAAATTTAAAAAAAATCTTAACTCTTAAATTGATATAATAGTGCAGCTTTACCTCTCTGGCTTTTCTTATATGCTAATTTTAATTTACTCTCAAAGAGGCAGTGTGTGACAACCAATTAGCCGCTATCCTTTATTGTCAAACTTAACTGAACAAGCTGAAGATATAAGCTGATTGGTTGCAATAAACAACTGCTCTAGATTCTGGCTACTCCAGTTTTGATCAATTACCCCCTCATGAGAAACTGGAGCAGTTGTTCATGGCAACCAATCAGCTTTTATGTTTAATTTTCAAAGCTTAACTGAAGAAGCTGAAGATAGAAACTGATAGGTTGCAATGCACATCTGCTCCAGATTCTGGCTGCTCAAGATTTGATATATTCTCCCCATAATTCCCCCCTCATAGTGTCATGATTACTGCCAGAATTCCATTAAAATAACAAAACACTTGATTAAATGTATCCATCAGACTGGACAGATTGTTAGTCCTGAGCTCAAACAGGAGAGAGTTCAGCCTCCATAAAACCTTCCTGACTCTGCGCCAACATTACTACGCTGATTTGAAGAGACTACAAGTCAATAACGATATACACATCTAGTAAAAATAGAGATAACCAAGTCCTTTATTTAAAAAAAAGATTCGCAAAAAGTCTCTTATTGTATATCCATCATTATTTACATTGTCTATTCATGCACATCAACGTCAGTCATAATGCCCAATGACTGCCAACCCACCATAGAAAAAAAAATGTTACTGCCAACACATGACCTGTAGGTTTGCTTGTCATTCACTGAATGACAAGTCATGGATAATAGCTGCTATATACCAGGGGGTGGGGTCTCCCAGGTGACATTATTGACCATATATGTTTATTGATGCCACTGCCCTGGTATAGATTTTTCAGGGGTCCCCACAATTTTTTGTGATTTTTAGCATGAGATCCCCCTTAAAATCTGTATTAGACCCAAAGGGCATTAACGTATGCATGCTGTATGCTTAGATTTCAAGCCATGTAAGGGAATGAAGCTGGTGATGTCACTGGTTTTTAAGAGCTTGGTGGTGCCTGCAGCAGCTGGTGTCAACCATTGACAGTGGGAAGTCAAATATTAACATATTTGTAAACTTGTAGGAAAATGACATCTAGCCAGAGCTAAAATGTTAAAAGATACACTCCTAATGGTAATTCATTTCCCAAAGTACCTTCATATGCTCCAGCCTCGCAGTTCTCTCCAGACTGAGAAAATCTTTAAGCCCCACTAAAAAACAAAACAGCACACAACCTTTGTGCAAAATATTCAATGAACCTTGTTATTAAAATACTTTACTTTAACCACTACAGGGAACTTTCACCTTCTTCCTGCCCAGGCCAATTTTAAGATTTCAGTGGTATCACACTTTGAATGCCAATTGAATGCCAATGCTTTATTTTGGTGGTATTTAATCACGACTGAGTTTTTTATTTTTTGCAAAACAAATGAAAAAAGACAGAAAATTTTGAAAAAAAAAAGTTTTTCTTAGTTTCAGTTATAAAACTTTCTAAATAACGTTATATCTCCTTCACTGATGTGTGCTGATAAGACTGTGTTCATGAGGCTGCACTGATAGGTGGCACTGATGAGAAGGCACTGATGAGGCTGCACTGATATGTGGCACTAATGGGCACTGATGAGGTGGCACTGATGAGGCTGCAATGATACAAGGCACTTATGGGCACTGACAGGCAGCACTGATGGGCACTGACAGGCAGCACTGATGGCCACTGACAGATTGGCAGCACTTGTGGGCACTGTTGGGGCTGCATTAATTATCAGGACACTGATGATCAGTGCCCTGATTATCAGTGTAGATGTCCTCTGTGTGGATTTGCCAGTTATTGGCTCTCTTCTCCTCACACATTGTCAGCCTGAGGAGAGGACTGCCATAACCGGCATATACTGTTTACACTGTGATCAGCTGTGATTAGACACAGCTAGATACATGGCAAAGAGCCACTATGATAGGCTCTTTACCACAGTCTCTAATCAGCTCTAATCCCAAGGACACAGCAGTCACAGATCCGGGTTGATGAACACTGTGGGAATGCGCCGGAAGCGCTATCATGGAAGGACATCCCTCCCAGTGCTCAGCCCCTGTACTCTCCACCCCCCCATGCTCATCAGTCCCCCTGTACGCTCTGGCCCCCCAGTGCTCTCTAGCCCCCCATGCTCACCAGCCCCTCCCAGTACTTTCAGGCCCCCCAAGGCTCATTGGCTCCCTGTACTCTCTGGCCCCCTAGTGATCTCCAGCCCCTCCCAGTGTTCTCAGCCCCCCAGTGCTCTCCAGACCCTCTCAGTGCTCTCAGGCCCCACCTGTGCTCTCTGGCCCCTAGGCCCCCTCTACAGCTCCCCATGCTCTCCGCGCCCTCTGTGCTTTCCACCCTCTCTGTGATCTCTGCCCCCCTGTGCTCTGCGCCCCCCTGTGCTCTTCGCCTCCCGTGTTCTCTGCCCCTGCTTGTGCTCTCCAGCCCCCCATGCCCCCCCCCCAGTGCTCTCCGACCCCCCAGTGCTCTCCAGGCCCCCTGTACTCTCTGGCTCCCCCTAGTGCTCTTCACCCCCCCATGCTCTCTGGTCCCCCTAGTGCTCTCCGCCACCCCACTGGTGCTCTCCGCACTCCCCCATGTTCTCCGCCCCCCCATGCTCTCCCTGCCTCCTGGTAAATATCCCATGGGCTGCTCAGTCTAGAATGCCTGGGCCTATTTTTTGTCCCAGTCTGCCTGCCTACAATACTATACAACCAAGAGTTGTCTTACTTATTAAGAGTCTCCTGCTTTCTGTTAGCTACAGCTCAGCAGCTTCATTTCATAAAAAACAGTGCAGCACTCACCTCTCACGTCTAAAGAAAAAATATGTATATAACGAAAAATAAATATAAAAGGGTATCTGACTATAGTGCTTAAAACATCATACGCATGGCCATAAGATAAATACCACACAACATACTGTGTGAAAAAATGCATATAAATAATAAAAAATCATAAACATCAGCCCATGAAAAAAAGTCCACTAAAATACAATATAGTGTGTCATCCCATCCACCAGAACAGTTCTTGGCTTAGCAAAAAAACACATCACAACGCCCTTCCCCCACCTATGCACTGCAGGCTTCACAGACTAGCACTGAGGTGATGCCCCTGCCTCCCTTTCCTCCTGGCCATTTGCAAAACACACAGCCCCATGTTTTATGGTACTTTCTGGTATAGGCTGGTACCTTTGAGAAAACCCTTTGGGCGCAATGCATGAAGTCGGCGGTGAAGCGATTGCGCTTGGAGGAGCCGGGCGGAGCTTGTGAATGGCGGAAGTTATCTGAGATATGCTGTTTTTTTGACCTCTGAAATGTGAGTGTATTTTACTTTGGAATAAATTATTATATTAGCGATCTACACTATGGGTCTTTCCGCTTATGTTTTATAAGACTGACATCTCGTTGGGAGCTGTGGACTTTGAATATCTAACCAGTGGAAGCAGTGCCACTATACTACTGCAAAGCGCTATTGACCTCTTCTTACTGGTGAGGTCTATTCAAGCAGGTGAGAGGACATCCATAGGTAGGGGGAAGGGCACTGTGGTGTGTGTTTTTCTGTTAAGCCAAGATCTGTTCTGGTGGATGGGACTGCACAGTCAGGAAGATCAACTATATTGTTTTTTTAAGGACTTTTTTTCATGGACTGATGTTTATGATTTTTTATGATTCTTATGCGTTTTTTTCACGTAATATGCTGTGTATTATTTATCTGATGGTCATGCATTCATTTTTTTAAGAACTGTAGTCAGATACACTTTTAGGGAAGTTTTCTGGAAAAAAACCTTAAATTTTAAATAAGGAACTTTCAAGCAAAAGAAGGGTCAGTGCCCATCTGCAGCCTCACCAATGCCATCAATGCAGCCTCACAAGTGCCATCAATGCAGCCTCATCAGTCTACATCAATGCAGCCTCAGAAGTCCCATCAATGCAGCCTTATCAGTGCACATCAATGCAGCTTCACAAGTGCCATCAATGCAGCAGCCTCACCATTGCCATCAATGCAGCTTGATCGATGCCCATCTGCAGCCTAGAGGGGACAGGGAGGGGGGCGGGACGAGTGCCGAAAAAGATTACATACAGTGAGAATGTCCTATGATAGACAGAACAGTGGTCCCAGGAGACGGGACTTCCTATTACAAAGGCCACCAAGTAAACAGGAGATTCTCACTGTTTGAAATATGACGGCGCTCATTCCGCCCCCCTCCCTGTTCCCTCCAAGGCAGCCAAAATTGAAGCATTAGTATAACATGCACACGCTATTTGCGCCTAATTTTTAGGGTGAAAAAGTGCGCGTTATACGCCAATAAATACAGTATATATTTTTTCTTTAAACTTGAGAGGTGAGCATTGCACTGTTTTTTATGAAATATACATTGCTTTGTATTTTTTCCCAGGTGGTTTCACATGCATGTGGTGTTAAATACCACCTTTTTATAGGGTTAATCCCCAGAAGAATTAACTAATTAATTGATTATTTATTATTTATTTATTTTATATTTTTTAATACATTTGTTTATGTACACTTACCTATTGAAATAATGTTGGATTTATTTGTAGTTAGATGGTAGGAGGTGTTTGCACATTATAGCGCAGAAGGTTTATTTTGTTGGATTCCTCACGAGAGGATTTTAACCATTGATCTTCATGCTTATTCTGGGCCAGCAAGAGATGGTTGTACTTTCGGTCAGCTCAGTGTGTATTGTAGGTTTTGAATACCCCAGCACTGCAGTCATGTTTCCATCTCCCTCTCCTTCTGGCCATTCGCAAAAGAAAACATGGGACTGTGTGTTTTGCGAATGGCCAGGAGGAAAGAGAGGCAGGGGCACCACCTCAGTGCTGGAGTCTGTGAGGCCTGCAGTGCTTACATCTGAGCTGATCAGAACAATAGTAGGAGCTGTACTATTCCCTGTATGCAAAAAAGATAGAAGAACGCCTACAAGATGGCTTTTAAAGCAAAAGGATTTATAACTACTTCAATCTAGGTAATGTTATTGTGCCCAGAGTTGGCTTTAAGTTGCTGTTAATTCATAGAAGTTTCATTCGTTTTTTTTTAATCAGTTTTGACCTCGTTCTTCTGAATAACAAGTTGCATGCCAGGTCTAAGATACAGAGTAAACCAATTATGATAATGTGCTTTGTGGATGTGAATATTTCAGGATTTGGAGTATTTGAAATTCTACGCATTTTGCTATAAGAAACTGAACCTGAAGTCAATCAAGTGAAAATGAGATCTGCTTTACACAGAGAGGACAAAAGGGAAAAACATTGTGTAGTCATGTTGAATCTGGAATTACAGAATAGAATGGGCAAAGCACTGACTGCCATTCACATACTGGTTCAATCAACTATACAATAAAACATTTTTTTTTTTAACCTTAACCACTTCAATACCTGGAGACTTTTACCACCTTCCTGCTCATGCCAATTTTTAACTTTCAGTGCTCTTACACTTTGATTGACAATTACCCATTAATGCAGCACTTTACCCAAACTACAGTTTTTGAATTTTTTTGAGACAGATAGAGCTTTCTGTTGGTGGCATTTATTCACCACTTTTAGGGTTTTTTATTATTTCTATTTTATGCAATATAAGTGAAAAAATACAAAAAGATTTGAAAACAAACACATTTTTCTATTATTTTGTATTTTTTTTCATAAGTTTAGGCCAAAATTTATACTGCTACATTTCTTTGGTAAAAATAATAAGTGTATATTATTTAGTCTGAGTGAAAGTTAAAGAATCTACAAGCTATGGTATGTATCATTGAAAATTGATCAATCCTGATGTACTGACTGCCTATCTCACTTCTTGGGGCCCTAAAATGCCACGACGGTACAAATACCCCCAAATTACTCTGTTTTTGGCAGTATTGGCCCAGGCAGCAGGCAGAAACATGGTCCATAAAAAGTCATGGGTAACTACAGGCAGCAGGCAGAGATCTAGTCAGCACAGCCAAAGTGTTGGTCCAGGCAGCAGGCATGAGCATGTTCCATAAAAAGTCCTGGGTCCTTACAGGAAGCAGGCAGATATATGGTCAACACAGCCAAAGTATTGGTCTCGGCAGCAGGCAATAAAATCAGGCTTAGGGCCTCGTCAGGTAAGACCTGGGCACAGGGGTATAGGCTTCTTCCCACCTAAATCTCTTTGAAGCCTCTGGACTCCAGACCCTGATCCGGGAATACAAAACCCAGAGAAAAACAAAACAGTTTTTCTGTACTTGTAACACTACTCTGAAGCCGCTCACATAAGTGTGACCTCTGTGTTATCTTGAATCCCTCTACTACAGTAGCATGGCAAAAGATTAGTGGAAGCGACAGGAAAAAAACATGGTTGATTAACAGGCCGAGGTCAGTGCAGGTGGAAGACAATAACCTGAGTGATAAACAATCCACACAGCAGGCAGAGGCATCATCGATAATCATGCAAGGGTCAGTTAAGGTGGAAGGCAGAGGCATGGTCAGTCGAGGCAGCAGGCAAATGATCAGCACAGATATTAGAAATTGGCAAAAGGCAGGCTAATAAAAACATGAAGGCTGTAAACGATTTCTCACATCTATATCTTCACTAATATTTTAGTGATGGGTGGTAATGTCAGAAGCAGTCTCTGATGCATAGGCCTGGTTGGGAGGGACATTGGGGACAATGCAAACTGGTGTTTCTCCTAACTCTCCCTCTGCTGCATACCCAACTTTTTTTTTTGGTATCTTCGGCCTGTTTCTGTGGGTGGAATGTCCTCTGGATAATGTTACCTCATTGAGTCTGCTCACAGAATCAGAGCGAATGTTTCCCGGTGGAAATCCTTGCTGGTAGATCAGGGCGGTAATGGTATCTTCTATAATGGCCAGTTCACACCACATGCAGTCCAGTGCATTTTTGTTCTGCATGCAGAAACACATTCGGAACAGATCTGGAGTACATTTTTGTGGCGTGAAACGGCCCTCAATTGGAGAAAGGTGGTAGGTCTTTCCGTTGACTTGTGATAGGTGACATACACATTATAAATGGCCAAGAAAAAAAAGAAAAAGGTAAATTTAAACATTTTTATACCAGTAGAGGGACCTACTTGTTGGCAAATAGGGCTGTAGCATCTAATAGTTGAAATCCCCCCCATGTACAGATTGTAATCCTGGATGGATGCATGCAGGCTTTTGAATGAGTCTGCATTTTCCATGAATTTCCACCGTCATATGATGGTGAACAGGAAATATGCATCTCTCTTATCCCTATACTTCATGGCCAACACTTCGTCGTTCCTCAATTTTGCTGGACCCCTCTTTATAGCCTCTTGGTCACCGGACTTTCAGGGAAGCCCTTCCTGTTTGTTTGTGTTGTACCATGGGGCAAGGTTTTCTGGAGGTACAGGTGGCGGAAAAAAGGACATACTTGTGTAGACCTTATCCAGGTAGATGTGATACACCTTTTTGAATAGTGGAAATGCCAGGTCCCAGACAATTTTTCCACTTGTGCCAATGTAGGTTGGGCACCCAGGGGGTGGAGCTTGGAATTTTTGCCTTTGCACATGCAGAAGGCATACACATATACTGTGCCTCTTTCACACAGCTTGTAGAGCTTCAATCCATATCTGGCCCTTTTACTGGGAATGTACTGCTTGATTTCCAGCCAGTCAAGGGACTTGTCCACATCGATATTTTGGTTGGGGACATATAATTCAGTGAATCTCTGGGAAAAAATTAATTAGTGAGCAAATTTTGTAGCCGCTTATCATAATCAGGAAGCACATGATCCTATCATAGCGTGACCTGGACATAACAGCTGAATAAACGGGCAAAGCAATGAATGGGGTCGGTGGACCAGTAAGCACGTTCTTAATTTTTGTGTAAGGCCCATGTTAATTGTGATGGCCAAAAATCATTTGAACCCCTCTACAGTGAGACATCTCCATTCAAATTGGGCATAGGATGAATTGGGGTTATTTGCAATGTATTGCTCGGCAAAAAGCTTGGTCTGATCCGCAATCAACTAAAATAAATTGTCGGTGAAAACTAAATAAAAAAGTATCAATCTCTGAATTTTTTTTATTGTTGGCCTGAACACCTGGCCTTGTAGTAAAAGGGGGGATTGCAGCTGATCCTGAGTTGGAAAGCAGCCATAATGGTTTCACAAATGCGTCTGGGAGATATGTATGAGCCCTAATTTTTGGGGTCTGATTGTGACATGAGGGGATTGAGAGAAGTGGTTTCCACAGTGTGTGACAAAATCGTTTCTATATACCAGGGATATGCAATTAGCGGACCTCCAGCTGTTGCAGAACTACAAATCCCATGAGGCATAGCAAGACTCTGACAGCCACAAGCATGACACCCAGAGGCAGAGTTATGATGGGACTTGTAGTTTTGCAACAGCTGGAGGTCCGCTAATTGCATATCCCTGCTATATACAATACAAATTCCTGCTTTGATATAAGGCAGACACACTAGTGAGACATCTAGTGGTGTCTAATGAGAATGCACACTTTGGATATCCCTGCCTATGAACCATTCCCTTATCTCCTATGGTTTTGATTACCTTGGATTTAAAATGGCCGCTGCATATGACGTCAGGGCGTTATGTGTGTAATTACGCTGTGTGTCGTGACATCATTACGCACCACATATTCGTAATTGCTCAATTGGCAACCATTTTTTTGATCGTTTTTTGTATATAGAGGAAACACTATGCCACATTTGTTTGTCTCTATTCTGTAATTTCCAGATATGCTGCATAAATCTCCCTCCACTAAGTCTGATTGCATCCATTTTAACTGTGGGCAGCTGAAGCTGCTGCCTGTTCACTTCCTGGATTTACACAGACACGCAGAGGCACTCCTCCAGCTCTGCAGCCCTGCAGCTCTCATTGGCTCTCTTACGACTCATCCTCCCTCCCTGGCAAACTCTCACGAGAGTGAGAGAGAGAGAGAGAGCTGTGCATGATGTCATAAGCCTAGGCTAATGACCAGACAAAGAGGAAGTGGGCTGTATAAGGTATTTACTGGCAGTTTTACTATCCAAAGTTAAAACAACAAGGGCAGAAGAGTTAATACATGGAAAGATGAAACAAAATGACTGAAGGTCCACTTTAATTGATTCATCACTGTGAGGGAGAGGACTGGGATTGAGTAGTGTGAATAGTCCTTGATTACCTGAGCACTGCGTGTTCCCATCCCCCTGTGTCACCTTGTTTAGACCACTGTGCGGTGAATCCATTGGTCTTTGCTAACAATTAATAGAACCCACACTCCTTCAAACTGGATATTAACATCTATCTGGGATTATACAGCATATTCTATACCAAGAATGCATGCTTAGTTCTAAGACAACAACGTATCAATTGAACTTTTAGCACTATGATGTGAGAAATCGTTTACAGCCTTCATCTCAAAAGTAGAGTCTCTTTGATACAGCCTCACTGGGTTTTTATTACCAACATCACATACCTGTTGGAACATTTTCTATCTTATTTCTATGATGTTAAACTGTTAGTTTGGTGGCCACCTTAAATCCTGTTATAGAGTGATATTTGAAGGGATTATGCATACATATATACCCTAATACTATAGGCCAAATGGGTAACGTTAGAGCAGCAGGTTTGTTTTTAACCATGTATATTTATGTGTTGTCTATGAAGAAATTTTACATTTCTATGCAACAACGTGTTTGATTATATTTTAACAATCAGGAGCTGGTGTATGTTTAGAGTAGAGCTAATAGTATATACTGCATCATAGCAATATTCTGTAATTTTTCTTTATCAGATTAGAAGAGTACAGTGATAGGTAGAGCCCATATCCATAGTGCTTTTGGCTTTTTTGTATTTCATTTGTTGTGGAAGGTTCCCTCCCCAGAAGATTTACTTCCTAGGACCTATCAGAGTAACTTTTTGGTGCTGTTTATTGGTCTGATGTGATACTACAGTACTAGTGCTGGGCCTTTTATACAACGGTCTAGTGCCATTGGTGTTTACCAAATCACCAGTGGAGTGTATGGTGCTGCAAACAAAAGGTCCACGCTGCTCACAGGTGAGCTGGCTCCAACAGTATGATCTCCTCACTGCAGGGTGCTCGCCCAGTTGCAGCTGAAGCAATAATGAAAGGAAAGTCCGAATTGCTGCAGACCAAACTGAGATCCAAACGCCTTTATTCACATAAAACCATGAAGAACATGAGGATCACTACATGTACAAGCAAGGGAGACACGGCTTACATGTTTCACACACAAATTGTACTTTATTGAAGCTGCTGGTGGTTGGCTGGTCTTCAGAGCACCTTATCCTTTTTTGGACACTGATCTACTGCTTTCAACAGGTTCATACTCCGATTAGGAGTCGGACAGTGAGAGCTCCCTGCTGTTCTCATCCATACCAAGGATTTGAAATACCTCCTCACTAGTATAACATTTTTTGGGCATGGCTGGCGACACTGAGACAAGTATACTGCTGATGGCAGTTGTGTGATGGGTATACTGCTGATGTGGCATACAAATTTTCAGGACAAGCTTTTGGGGTATGTCCCCTTCCTTAAGGTCCCAGCAGTACTCTGGACCTTGAAACAGGGGACATACCCCAAAAGCTTGTCCTGAAAAATTGTGTTAGTGTAAATTAAAAATGGAAAGTACTCATTAATGTCTGTACTAAACATGAGAATGTTATGAAAATAAATATGACAAAACACTATAAATCAACAACGCAACTATTTTATATACATCACTGGAATGATTCCTGCTTGGTGAAATTAAATAAAGAATTTTTCTAGGTCAATGGAGATTGATGTCATTATCTGAGCTCTAGAAAAACTTTTATGATTTCCTAACAATTAAAAAAGAAAGCTGAATTAGTAACCAATTATGCGATTCCAGGAATTGCCTAAAGCGATGATACATTTGACAGAATCTCAATGTGAACAGCATATAACTAAATATAGTCTGCCTAGATTTCAAATTCTTGAATTAGCTTATTAACTTTTTATTTGTTATTTCAGTTGTAAATAGCTTTTAGAATGTTTGCTGTGCAAAATTATGGCTCTGTGTAGACGATTGTTTTAATCATAAAAACAGTATGACAAATAGGATGTGCCAAGATGGTAGACTCAGGAAATAATTTCTGCTAACACTGGAAAATGATCATAAAACCTTACATAAATTTGATTTAATATTCATATATATTCTGGATGTTTTTTCTTTTATTGTTTCCTTCTAGTCTACAGGGCCTACTTATAAAGCAATAAATATGACTTTCACCAAATATTTCCTGGGGGAGAATCATTCAGGGAATGACTTTTAAGCCTTAATGCCAATCACTGGTAGTAGCTTCCTTTGGAACTACGTTTGCCCAATTTAGTTTCAGTAACATTACTGACTCAGGTGACAAATTCAAGTAGATCTAACTACTGCCACTTTAAGAACCTGTTGTTATGGTAGTAATTGAGACTAGTTCTGAGCTGGGATATAGAGGCACCCCAGTGCTCAGAATGGGGTATGTCTGTGCTGACCAAAATGTGGTTGTATATGGCATATATGCAAGGTAACATTGGGATAAGAAAAATTACACCAACTACAATGATCCATGATGTTATGAATGCAAAATGAATTGTCATTGAAATGTTTAATGAACATAGCATAACATATTTTATTGTTACTTGTCTGCATAATACTTACTGTACATAAGTCAACGGGAAAACAAATGCACAGGAACCTAGTAGTAGTTAGACATGTTCAAGTGGACATGTTCAATATTCAACTAGACATGTTCTGCCATGTTTTAATACTTATCCAAGCTTGCTTCTTCAGTTCTGAAAAAGCTGCTTGGATGAGTAATGAAAAGCCTTCAAGTGCTAACAGTGCTATGTGACAAAAGATCTTATGTACTTGAAAACAATTAGTCTTGTTTAAAATTGGTGTTCTACTTAACCTTAAAGGATAAGTGAACTTTAAGACAAAGAGTTGTTATCCTTACCCCTATGCTCTGACCTAAACAACACCAACCCCCCCATAGATGCATACTTACATTGATCCAACTGCTACGGCCTCCAGGATTGTTTACATCCAGCACAGCAAGTCTCACTGTCCTGGACACAATTGCGCATTACAGTTCCATAGACTTCTATGGGGCTGTGTCCCGAGGCCAGACAAGTAGGGAGCTGGTGAGAGACAGCCCCCATGGAATCAATGGGGCTGTAATATTGCAGATGTAGCCAAAATGTAATTAATCGTAGGAGGCCGTGGTAGGTAAGTCTAGCTTAGTATAGCTTAGTATGCATCTTTGGAGGGAGTGAGTTGATTGTTTAGGTAAGGCCTGAGGAAAAAGGATAAGTGCACTTTGTATTAAAATACACTTATCCTTTAAAGTGAATATGAGCTTGAACACAAACCCCTACTCACCTCTGTAGGTTCGTGCACTGTAGAGTAATTCATCAAAGTTCACAACAGAAGCACTGAAGTCACCATTTTGATGTTTACAATAGATCAGTTATCAGTAAATGGTGGCCCACGGTCCAAATGCAGACCACATAACGGTTTCATTCAGACCGCCTCAGTACCGCCATTTAGGAGCCTTTCCTAACCATTGACGTTGCTCTGTAATTCTCACAAAGCCAACAGCAGGAGGCGGGACAGTCCAGGATACAAGGCAGGAATTGCCCGAGGTTATCAAGCAGGTGATTGGCTGCTAGGGTGAAGGGCAGTCCTAGCAACCAATCACTATCTTGTAATGCCCACCCTCCATCTAGACATGCTATGCTGATCTCTGGTCTGTGTAGGGTAAGACAGGGGAAATCTAGTGTCAAAGGCTGAAAAGGAGCCGAGGAGAGTGTGTGTGTGTGTCATGCCCTCATTGGCTGGATGATCTTTTATGTAATTATTACTTCCATGCTTAGAGCTGTAGGGGGTGGGGGATGTGAAAAATGTAATATGGGGGGCTCTGAGGACATTCAAGTGGGGAGGGGGTGCTGAGGACACTGATATGGGGGGCTATGGATATAAAACTTGGAGGAGCCTGAGGACTGATATAGGGTGCAGATGACATTAAATTGGAGGAGCTGAGGACTGTAATGTGGGGGGCGGGCATTAAAGTGGGAGAGCTGAGGACATTAAAGAGTGGGATGCTGAGGACTGTAATGTGGGGGAGCTGAGGACTGTAATGTGGTGGGAGCTAAGGACTGTAATGTGGGACGGGGGGGCTGAGGACATGAAAGTGGGGGGTGTTGAGGGCTGGAATGTGGGGGGAGCTAAGGACATTAACGTTGGGGGGCTGAGGACAGTGATGTGGGGGGTGACTGAGAAATGTAATGTGGGGGGCAATGAGGACAGTAATATGAAGTGGGCTTAAGACAGTAATGTGGGGTGACTGAGGACAGTAGAATGGGGGGGGGGGGCTTAGGACAATAATGCAGTGGGATAATGTAAATAGGGGCAGAGGACAGTACTATTGGGGGGGTTGATGTCAAAGAAGTGTGAGAACACTACTCTGAAAGGGGTGGAGGGGAGTGATGTAAAGGGGGAGGTGAGAACACTTATGAAGAGGGGATGTTGATGCGAAGGGGAAAGAGACTGTAATGTGCAGTGGGGACTGAGGACGCTGATGTAAGAATGGGCTCAGTACTGTGTATGTGCATTAGGTGCACACATTGTGGGTAGTTCAGTCCATTTTAATGGGTTGCACTACCCGTAAGAAACATGGAGAAAGAAGTACTTGACTGTTTTTTTCCAAAATCGCGCCGCACCAAGCTGCAAGGTGCTGCAGCAACATGCGATTTGGCATATGCGCAAATGCACCACCGGTATCAACATGATATTCAGACCTCTGCTGCAAGAATATTATACTGACCGGACCTCTATGAATTTTAATTCAATACCCCTGCCCTTGACTGTCCAAAGAACCTATTTCAGGACCAATTTATCATTGCTGTACCAGACATTAGCATTCACTAGTTCTATAGTGACACCTGACCAGAATCTGCCTGTTTACTAAGCAACAAGCAACCTACAGTAAAAATGCAAGCTTTCCCTTCTATTTTTAATCATTTAGAACCTCATTTACTCCAATTACATTGCTGGCACTACCAAAACGACTACCCACATTTCATGTGCTGATGCTGAAAATGCACAGTTTCATGCCCAAGCTCTTGCAAAGGTTAACATTCTCAGTGGGATATTCTTTGTCTGTAGAGAGTCAAGGATCAATGTACAAGAAGAGAATCAGGGGCTATTCCTTAGAAAACAGCTTAGCATATGAGCTTTCTCTTGTATGTAAGACAAAACTATATTGCTCCTTTTCTGTGCTTTGTTTAGGCTCTTTGTTTGGTAACTTATTCCAAAGGGTATTGCCTGAAACATCAGTACAAAGAGCATCTTTTTATTTTTTGCGATAATTCTTAAATTGCCATTTCCAAGAAAGTTTAATTTCCTCTGTATGTATTGACCTTTTTCAATTACCAAATTATATAAAACTTCTTAAAAATAAATTCATCTAAATTGGTTTGAACGTCCGCATTATATCTGACCTTTTTTATGTTAGTGGCTCTAGAATCCATTAGAAAAGAGTGATTGTAGGAATATTGCAACCAGTTATGCAATTAACTTTCACCTTGTTGAACCTAATCAAGCATTGCTAAATATGTACTAACAGAAGCGTTTGCATAAAGTGTCTTCCACACTACACAGTACCACAAATTCATATTTAGTGTAAAAAAAAATATTTTCTTACTGTGGGGTACATTTGGAATAGCATCCTAAAGTGGCTTTCATCCCTTATTTAAAGGGTATTTCCACTTTTGCAACCAAATTGGGATAATACCTACTTAATGTGGTGTTCCCCAGAAAAAAAAAAAATCATTAGAATTCCTAAAAAAAAAAAAATTTTTTTTGTAAACTCACCTCTAAATGCCTTTTGCTAGGGGGTACCTTGTAGTTTGCCTCCTTCAGTGCCTGGGCTGGTGACATCACTTTCCCTCGGCACAGGAAGGGCTCAGCTGTGTCCCCTCCCTCATGTGACAGGTCCCAGATGACTGCGTGGCCAATCACGGCACGCGGCGCCGCTAGCGCATGAGCAGTGGGTGCCTGGCTGCGAAGCCACAGCTGGGTGCCCACAGTTAGAATGCCAGCGCCGCTGAGAGGAGGGGGGAACAAGCAGGGCTTCATTCCCCCGTATCGCTGGACCCTGGGATATGTAAGGGTCTGATTATTAAAAGTCAGCAGCTGCAGTATTTGTAGCTGCTGACTTAAAAATTTTTTTTTAAGGGGAACTCCTCTTTAACATGTGTTACATGTCCAAATTCACATAGCATAATTTAAATAACCTATTTAACCACTTACCGATCATGCTATAGCAAAATGACAGCTACAGCGTGGTCAGGCAGTTCTGGAAGGTCAGCATACAACGTCCTCATGTGATCGCGCCCGCTGATCACACCCTTCAGATGCAGCTGATTGCAGATTGGGGTAAAGGGACAATCACAGTGGTCCTCTACCATGTGATCAGCTGTGTCCAATCACAGCTGATCACGATGTAAATACAAACCAGTTATCGGCATTGTTTTCCACACGCTGACAGCATGAGGAGGGGGAGAACCAATAACCGGCTTGCGTGAAAGGGACATCTGCACCGATAGTCAGGGCACTGATTATTAAAGGGGGCTTCCAGATTCCAATAATCCCCCTGCCTGCAGACCCCCACAACCACCGGCCACAATTCTGGGGATGAGGCCCTTGTCAGAACTGGCAGAGCCCCCCCACCCCAAAGCACCAACCTTCCCATGTAGATTTTATGTTGGGGTGTTTTCTTTCCAAAATGGGGTAATTTTTGGGGCATTTCCATTGTCCTGGTGCTCCAGGGCCTTCAAAAATGTAAGAGGTAGTCAAGATATGATAAGTGTAATTTATGCTCCTAGAATGCCTGATGGTGCTCCCTCAATGTTGGGCCTCTGTGGCCACACAGGAGGAGTAGTAGAATGTGTTTTGGGGTGTAATTTGTGGTATGCATATGCTGTGTGTGAGAAATTACCTGCTAATATGACAATTTTGTGAAAAAAAGAAGAAAAAAAATCTTGATTTTGCAAAGAATGGTGGGAAAAAACTTAAAAAAACTCACCATGCCTCTTACTAAATACCTTGGAATGTCTACTTTCCAAAAAGGGATCATTGGGGGGGGGGGTATTTTTTTACTGTCCTGCAGGGGTCAAGTGCTGGGGAAAAAAGTGTGGGAACTCTCACCCAAGATCCACTCCCCCACCAAAAAAATAAATAAATAAATAAAGGTACGCTCATATGCATATATATTTCACAGAAAATACAGTACATATATAGTAAAGTGCCAGTTTACAAATACAAAATAAGTTAACTTGTCAAACAGAATAATCAACACAATGGGTGATGATCTTTCCCTCGCAGGGAATTTCTAACACAAATACACCCTGTTCCAAATTCAAATACAGCAAATTAGAAAATATCACACAAACTGGAATAACGTTGCCCTTGCCGTGCAAGATTATTGGCAACGGATCAAAAAACTCATGGATCGGATCATTCCTTGGATCTGAGTCACAGATCGGATCTTTTTTCGGATCAGCAAATAATAAATTTGCAAAAACCTGTGAAAAATGTCACCACCATATAGTCCCCACTGCAATATACATCTCCCCTACTGTAATATCCACGTCATCTCCCCCAATAATATTTTGGCTGAGCATGGATGGGTATGGCTGGGTATTAGCAGAATATGTATTGGCAGGGTAAGTATTGGCAGGGTATTGCAGAATATTGGCAGGATAAGTATTGGCAAGGTATTGCAGAGTATTGGCAGGGTATGGCAGATTACTGCTGGGTATTGCAGATTATTGGCAGGGCATTGCAGGGTAAGTATTGCAGAGTCTTGGCAGGGTAAGTATTGCAGAGTAAGTATCGGCAGGTTATGTATTGCAGAGTATTGGCAGGGTATAGCAGAGTATTGGTGGAGTAATGCAGAGTATTGGTGGAGTAATGCAGAGTATTGGTGGAGTAATGCAGAGTATTGGCGGAGTATTGTTGGAGTAATGCAGAGTATTGTTGGAGTAATGCAGAGTATTGTTGGAGTAATGCAGAGTATTGGCGGAGTAATGCAGAGTATTGGCGGGGTATTGCAGAGTATTGGGTAATGCAGAGTATTGGCGGGGTAATGCAGAGTATTGGCGGAGTATTGGTGGAGTAATGCAGAGTATTGGCGGAGTATTGGTGGAGTAATGCAGAGTATTGGCAGAGTATTGGTGGAGTAATGCAGAGTATTGGTAGAGTAATGCAGAGTATTGGTAGAGTAATGCAGAGTATTGGTGGAGTAATACAGAGTATTGGCGGAGTATTGGTGGAGTAATGCAGAGTATTGGTGGAGTAATGCAGAGTATTGGTGGAGTAATGCAGAGTATTGGTAGAGTAATGCAGAGTATTGGTGGAGTAATGCAGAGTATTGGCGGAGTAATGCAGAGTATTGGCGGAGTATTGGTGGAGTAATGCAGAGTATTGGTAGAGTAATGCAGAGTATTGGTGGAGTAATGCAGAGTATTGGCGGAGTATTGGTGGAGTAATGCAGAGTATTGGTAGAGTAATGCAGAGTATTGGCGGAGTAATGCAGAGTATTGGCGGAGTATTGGTGGAGTAATGCAGAGTATTGGTAGAGTAATGCAGAGTATTGGTGGAGTAATGCAGAGTATTGGCGGAGTATTGGTGGAGTAATGCAGAGTATCGGTAGAGTAATGCAGAGTATTGGTAGAGTAATGCAGAGTATTGGTAGAGTAATGCAGAGTATTGGCGGAGTAATGCAGAGTATGGGCGGAGTAATGCAGAGTATGGGCGGAGTAATGCAGAGTATGGGCGGAGTAATGCAGAGTATGGGCGGAGTAATGCAGAGTATGAGCGGAGTAATGCAGAGTATGGGCGGAGTAATGCAGAGTATGGGCGGAGTAATGCAGAGTAATGCAGAGTATTGGCAGAGTAATTTAGAGTATTGGCGGAGGGGTAATGCAGAGTATTGGCGGGGTAATGCAGAGTATTTGCGGGGTAATGCAGAGTATTGCAGAGTATTGAGTGACTAACCTGGTTTACTAGTCTTCTCGCTCGGGATAGAACTGGGTAGAGGGGAGGGAGGAGACAGTCCGTATGCCAGCGGCGTGTGTCTGCCGCTGGCTGCGCTGGAGGGCGCATGCGCACTGACTCCAGTGCGTGCCCGCGTGTACGGCCGATGTCATGTGACCGGTTGCTAGACGCGGAGCGGCCCTAGCCTAGCAACCAGTCACTGACTCGGGCGGCAGAGGAGCGGCGGGCTACGCACGAGCAGCAGGCTCCTCCGGCTGCTAATGGGAACGGCGTTCCCGTTGTGGAAATAGTACGGGAACGCCGTTCCCATGCGTTCCCGCAGGACTCGAGCCCTGCTGTCCTGGCTTGTTAGGATCGCAAGAAATGAGATAGGCCATCAGTACTTCAGGTGTGATCGATTTTTAGAGCTTGGCACCATAGCTTGTGGACTCTATAACTTTCACAAAGACCAAATAATATACACCAATTTGGGTTATTTTTTACCAGATATGTAGCAGTATACATTTTGGCCAAAATTTATGACGAAAAATTACGAATTTGCTAAATTTTATAACAGAAACAAAGACATTTTTTAAAAGAATTTTCAGTCTTTTTTCTTTTATAGCGCAAAAAAAAAAAAAAACCCAGTGGTGATTAAAGCTCTATTGGTGTGAGAAAAGGACAAACATTTCATATGGGTACAGTGTTAAATGACTGAGTAATTGTCATTCAAAATGTGAGAGCACTGAAAGCTGAAAATTTGTCTGGTTAGGAAGGGGATTTAAAGCGGGAGACCGCCGTTTTTTTTATTTTTAAAAACCAGCAGCTACAAAAACTGCAGTTGCTGACTTTTAAAATAATGACACTTACCTGCCCAGCACGCCTGCGATGTCGGCACCCGAAGCCGATCTCTCGATCGTCTCTCGGGTGCTGTCGCCGTCATCTTGGGTATGGGAATCAGGAAGTGGAGCCTTGTGGCTTAATTTCCCAGTTCCCTACTGTGCATGCGCGAGTCGCGCTGCGCAATAAGGATGGTCCCCGCTGTCTCTGGGATCTGTGTGTTTCCCACCAGGCAGCGGGGGACCTTCGGAAAGGGGCGTAGATTCTGCGGAAAGGGGCGTAGCTTCTGCAGAATCTACGCTGGAAGTGGGTGCAGATACCTGTACTGTACAGGTACTGCACCCCCCTCCCCCCAGAAAGGTGCCAATTGTGACACCGGAGGGGGGGGGGGTTCCAATGAGCGGAAGCTCCACTTTAGGGTGGACCTCCGCTTTGAGTGCTCAGTGGATAAGATAAAAACTGTTTAGGCTTTAGAACTGCTTTAAGTTGTTTGCATATTTGGAATGTGGCTGTTTGACAGAAGTGGATCTAATGATCCATTGCTGTTTAATGGGATGGCAACACAAGGATCAAAATGCGGCTGGACCATGCTGAACGGAATTTCAATTAGTCAATGGGCAGCTTTAGTTTACATATGCAAATGAATGACTCAGCATTTAATCATTACCTTCTTTCCTTGCTCTGTAACACTCCATTCAGAGATTCTATTAGGGCTAGTTTACTCTAGCGCTGCCCCCTCAAGAGCAAACTGCATTTGGATTGCTCTTTAGAGAGGAGTTCACAGGTGGTGAGCAGGTGTTTTAACCCCTTAAACCCCACACGGGCATTGCGTGCAATTGCGGGGTGCCCCAATTCAGTTAAATGGGCAGCACTGCCTGCTGAATGAGACAGCAGGGATAATTTTTGCAAACTGCAAATAACCATGGCAGTTGCATATATACTCCCTTCTCTGTTGCCTTTGCAGCATAAGGAAGGGAGGTTGGGGGCTGTAAAAATGCTGCGGCCGTAGAGAGCGCCATTCTCAATGGTAAAAGCTCCTTTTGTTCTCTCTCCCTCTTTAGGAAACACTGAATTCTAGCCAATTTTTTAATTAGAATTCCAGTTTCTTGAGTTCATGTTCTATTTTTCCATTCTTACACCGTGGTATCAATTCAAGAAGCAGGCAAATCTATTTATTTAAAATAATTTTATGAAAATGAAATATATAGTGCCTTTAAATGCCTTATATTGCATATAGTCTTCATTGATGTTGGAGGCAATTTACTCTAGATGATGGGAAAAGCCGCTAGTATAGATTATAATATAATGACATGCATACATAGAACTTGTTACCCAAAAGGATAGGGACATTCTAGTCCATGTGGTACATGAAAGCATTAACTCTACCAGCTAAAGGAAATGTAGGGGGGACCACATACAATCTGTGTTCATTACTTCCACCGGTGCTTTGATCTGCCTCTGGCAGACACTAATTGTGCCATACTTTTGTAGACATTAAATGGCAAGGAAACATTAAACTGAAACACTCCGTTGATGAACATTGGTTCCTTTTTTCTTTTTATGATTTCTATACATGGAGCTAGTGAAGCAGATTCACAGCAGTTTATAGAATCTAATTCTTTCCTCATTTTCTTTTTTAATGGTTTTGCATTAGAAACCAGCAGTAGATTAATAACACAAGTGATTTTTTTTATTTTCATGTAATCTCTTTCCACAATTTTTCTTTCACAGCTATGTATTTTTCTCAACATGGAGTCAAGGTTAGTAAACCTGTTTTATTTTAGGCAGTAATAACTCCACTGTATGCCACATTATATTACATTTGCCTAAGCATTTCAGTAATGAAAATACATGATTGTGCATTTACATCCTTCACGGGTTAGACAATAGAGATAGTTGTAATGACAAAGGTTTTTAGCAGTTTGGCAAACTTTGCACACATCTGCAAACAACCCCAGTAGGCTTATACATTACCCCCTGGTTCACGCAACCCAGTTTTAAGAGCAAAGATTTTTACTGCTGCAGAATACTTCATGTGAATTACAACAGGGACCGTGCAATGACCTGTGCACCACATACACGGGAGTTGCAAAGATTCTAAAAGACCTGGGGAGCCTAGGCACCTGGGTGCTTTAAACATTCTGGAGCAGGGCCATCTTTAATATTGATTGGACCCCGGGCAAAAAATTTCTTGCCCCCCCATGCACTTTCGCTCTCCACATGCTCTGAGACATACAATAAATAGCAGCTAGACTTAAAATCAGTTTACTGAATCAGATCAGGCAGCAATTGTGATTGGTTGCCAGTGGTTACAGCATATTATTACTGCTTACTGACTGGTTGCTATAGGTTACAGCACACATTATGGCTTACTGATTAGTTGCTAGAGGTTACAGTAAATGATTTCTGCTTGTTAATTGGTTGCTAGAGATTACTGTACAGTATTACTGCTCGCTGATTGGTTGCTAGACGTTACAGATCTCCTCACTGCAGAGGGGCATGATCTACATATGAATGCCGCTTTAATTTACATATCAATACCGCCGACCGCAGCTATTTGCTTATGAATGCTGCCGCTATTTACATATGAATGCCGGTTATTTACATGTAAACAGGACAAGGGAATTTAAACTGGGATAGTTGGCAAGTATGAGGCAGCTGCTTTGGGCCCCACAACAATGACAGGGCCCAGGGCAGCTGCCCCTTTTGCCCTTAAAGACGGCCCTGCTCTGGAGTGAGAAATGGTGCTTCATATGTGGTGCCAAGGGATGAACAGAGGGCATGGCAACATTCCACTGACAGTAGATGTGGACTAAAGAAGAGCTCTAAGAAAAATCTGCTGGGTTATAAATAGTTAAATCTCAGGAGATGTATGCTACCTCCTGAATTACTGCCTATTCGTTACAGTTTTTTTGAAGCTGGGGAATATTGCTATTACTGTACTTCTGTCAATCTGACATAGGACCTACATCTACACACAAGCCCTCCTATCCGCTCCAACCCCCTGTCTATTCACAGAATGCATTGGAACCTGTGAAGGGGTATGTTTTTTTTTTTACTCTCAATATAGACAAGAAGAATGCAAAAATTTAGATTTTGACTAGTGTTAGCTTAATTTAAAAAAAATATAACAAACAGATGAGGGAGAAACCAAAGGCACACACATCTCTATAAGACATTCCAAAATGGAAAACATTTATCGAAATCCGGACTTTTAAGGTGCCAATATCAACGTACACATATTATATATTTCACAGCCATTTTTGATGTAAAGAACTACACAGGCATAAAATGTATAAAACATGCAAATCCAAAACAAATTGATTACATCATATACATAAAGGGATATAAGCTCTTATACATATTCATTGATGGTCACCTGGAGTAGTAATTTCAACATGTTTTGCCTTTATCTGGCTTCATCAGGAGATTTTATACTACAATTCATAATCCCAAAAGGTTTAAAGAGCCAGGATTCAGTCACTCAAAGTGCAAAAGAAACTGATGAAGCCCCCAGAAGAATCCTACACAAATTGCATCTCATAAGAGCTCAGGGTGGCATATAGTAAGCCACTGGAGGGCAAGGACAATCCTACATGTATTTCTCTCACAAAATGTTTTATACTAAACTATCACCACACAAGGGTGACATTGCAAAGCATACCAGTCACAGAACAATGGCCAATGAATCTTGGCTCTACTGAGTAACTAACTGTGGAAACAGCATCCTTGCACGCCGTCCAGACACCTACAGTATTTTAACTATCAGTTGGGGCCCTTGAAGAAAGCACAATGGTTCCCAGCAGACAACAGATTAACTTGTGCCAGGTTAGTCTCTTACCAAACCCAATGCACCCACCTCTGGGACTCCAGGCTTGTGCTCTGATTCAGTTCAAGGCCTTAGACAGAAATAGGAATTGCTGTGATTTCTCTCTTTCAATCCTGCTGAGACAGTCCTTTTCCTTCCTTACAAGCAGTGGGAGTGCTCTGTAGTACAGTCTGATCTCACTAGGGCTTCCAAATAAAACCTCACACCTCCCCAGGGAAAAAGTTCATGTCTCAGAGGCATGGTCCTGTGCGATGAGCAGCCTCTCTAAGGTTTCACCCAATTGTGGTCAGTTATGGTAGGGTTCCATTCAGCCAGCAGTCCAGTCTCTTGTTATCACCCAATCTCCTTTAAGACTGTCCTCTCTCTTCCCCTCAGCAGCTTGCAGACCCACCTCTAATTGAATTGTTTCAGCAGAAAATCACTGTCCTTCCAGGATTGACACAGATACAGCCTCAGTGGCTGCCCTCTGCACTGGAGGCACTCCAAAGATGAGCATTGCAAAGTGGTCTCCTTAACCACCTTCAGACCGGACCATTTTGCTGGTAAATGACCAGAGGTCTTTTTACAATTTGGCACTGCGCTGCTTTAACTGGTAATTGCGCGGTCATGCAATGTTGTACCCAAACAAAATTTGCGTCCTTTTCTTCCCACAAATAGAGCTTTCTTTTGATGGTATTTGATTGCCTCTGCGATTTTTATTTTTTGCGATATAAACGTAAAAAGACCGCAAATTTTGAAAAAAAATGATATTTTCTACTTTTTGTTATTAGAAAAATCCAATAAACTCAATTTTAGTCATACATTTAGGCCAAAATGTATTCAGCCACATGTCTTTGGTAAAAAAAAAAGTCAATAATTGTATATTTATTGGTTTGCGCAAAAGTTGTCACATCTACAAACTAAGGTACGTTTTCTGGAATTTACGCAGCTTTTAGTTTACGACTGCCTATCTCATTTCTTGAGGTGCTAAAATGGCAGGGCAGTACAAAACCCCCCCAAATGACCCCATTTTGGAAAGTAGACACCCTAAGGAAATTGATAAGTGGCATGTTGAGCCCATTAAATATTTTATTTTTTTGCCTCAAGCGATTGAATAATGACAAAAAAAATTTTTTTTTTATTTTTTTACACAAAGTTGTCACTAAATGATATATTGCTCACACATGCTATGGGCATATGTGAAATGACACCCCAAAATAAATTTTTCTGCTTCTCCTGAGTACGGGGATACCACATATGTGGGACTTTTTGGGAGCCTAGCCGCGTACGGGGCCCCGAAAACCAAGCACCGCCTTCAGGCTTTCTAAGGGCGTAAATTTTTGATTTCACTTCTCACTACCTATTACAGTTTTGAAGGCCATAAAATGCCAAGATGGCACAAAACCCCCACAAATGACCCCATTTTAGAAAGTAGACACCCCAAGCTATTTGCTGAGAGGCATGTTGAGTCCATGGAATATTTTATATTTTGCCACAAGTTGCTGGAAAATTACAAACTTTTTTTTTTTTTTTTTTTTTCACAAAGTTGTCACTAAATGATATATTGCTCACGCATGCCATGGGCATATGTGAAATGACACCCCAAAATAAATTCTGCTGCTTCTCCTGAGTACGGGGATACCACATATGTGGGACTTTTTGAGAGCCTAGCCGCGTACGGGGCCCCGAAAACCAAGCACCGCCTTCAGGCTTTCTAAGGGCGTTACAGTTTTGAAGGCCATAAAATGCCAAGATGGCACAAACCCCCCCCCAAATGACCCCATTTTGGAAAGTAGACACCCCTAAATTTAGGGGTACACTAGTGAGACTAGGTAATAAATGGCGGGTGCCCTGAAACTATAAAAAAAATAACTAACCAACCAGCGTCACCTGTAACAGTTATATGGGGATCACTGGTGAAAGGGTTAACTAGGGGGCAATCAGGGGGCTTTATGCGGTAGTATATGGGGGTCCCTGGCGCTATAAAAAGCTGCGGTGAACCTAAATACCTACCTGCCTAACTAGCGTCACCTGTGACACTAATACAGCGATCAGAAAAACTATCGCTTATTAGGCTGGGTTCACACTGGAGCGATGCGGGAACGCCACGAATCCGCGGCGGGTTCCCGCATCGCATGCCTCCCGGCGGCAGTTCACACTGCCCTATGCGAACTGCTGGGAGTGTCAGTGAAATGTTAATGACACCCCCAGATCAGTTCGCATATCGCAGTGCGATCTGCAAACTCGGATCGCATGGTGTGAACACCCATGCGATCCGATTCTGCTGCGGGCCAAAAAAAGGGTCCCGTGCGAATTTGCGGCGGGTGCGGCGGGTGCGACACGAATTCAGCCATATTATCTGTATGGCTGAACTCGAATCGCACAGAGATCGGATGTGATTTGCACTGCAGTGCGGTGCGAATCACATTCGTTCTCATAAACCGCTGCAATGTGAACCCAGCCTTAGTGACACTGGCGACGGGGGGTGATCACGGGGTTAAACCTTTATTGGGGGGGTTAGGGGGGCACATTAGAACTAAAGGGGGCTAACCCTAACTGCCCTAACAGTTATTACAGTCACAAATGACACCAATGCAAAAAAAAAAAAAAAAAACAATTGGTGTCACTGTGACTGGGGGGGCAGGGGTAATTGGGGGGTGATCGGGGGGTAAAGGGGGGGTGTGAGTGTGCCTGGCATGTTCTACTGTATGTGTGGTGTGTTGGTGCAACTCACCGAACCTCTCTCCTCGGTGCCGGAACGAAAAATACCGACACGGAGGAGAGAATACATCACTTCCTCTCCTGTGTTTACATTACAGGAGAGGAAGTGATGTCACGGGACATTTTCATTCGTCGGGAGCGATCGCGAGGGGGTGGCCATGAATGAATGGCCGTCCCCTCGTCCGGGATCGCTCCCGAACGAATACCGACCGCCGCAGGCACCGGGCGGGGGCCCGATCGGGCCCCCGACCGGCGGGCAGGCAAGGACGTACATGTAAGCCCTTATGCCTGCCCGTGCCATTCTGTCGACGTACATCGTCGTGCGGCGGTCGGCAAGTGGTTAAAGATGACTGCTGCACCTCTACATTAATAACTATTCAGTTTAACTCTGTCCACACTGCACAAGAATAATACAGCAGCAACAAAGGAAGGTTATCTGCTGCAACCCAGGTTACAATGGAAAACAAATTAACAAAGAAAGTGAAAAAAAAATCATACAAAAAAAAAAATAGAAATAAAACAATGAAATCAGCAGAAAAATAATGGGAAGAGTTAATTAGGCTAATTTTGACAGGTGTGACTTGTCAGCAAAATCTGCTGGGTGGGTAGAGACAAGAACAGAAAAGCAAGCCATAGCAAAATATATATGTGTATAAAAACTCTGTGCTATTTTAACTAAAATATAAGCTAAGAAATAAAAATAAAACATATCTAAGTAATTATAGTACATCTATCAATGCTGCAGCATATCCAGAAAGTGCTAACAAGCTCCTTAAAAAAAATCATAAGTAACGCTGTCAGTGCAGACTAAATACATACAAGTAATTAACATGTTCTGTTTAAATGCCAAATCAAAACACATTTAAAGTGATAAAAGTATGTATGTATGTATGTATGTGACACTTGTATTTATAATTTTATAATCTATATATATATATATATATATATATATATATATATATATATATATATATATATATATATATATTATATAATCTATTGTATTTATAATAAAGTCTTTATAATCCAGAAAAGTCACACATTGTTCGCCACTTTTGATATTTAGCCATCTTCAATCACCAGCAAAGTGCCCACCACCTAGAGTCCAAACTCACCAGAACTATATGATCTTACTTAGATTTTGGGTCATATACACTTTAATGAAATCACAATCTCATGGTATTCGGAAGGTACATTAAAAAGCACGATAAAAAGAAAATGTTGCACTAAAAATCCCTAAATGAAAAAACTGTACTTCAACAGTCCAAGTGACAAAAATAGAAAGCAAAACAATGTGATGTTTGAATCAAGTGCTTGCAAGTAGATAATCCAAGAATATCCTCCGCCATGTGACATCACCAACATTTCGATATGGATGTGCCCTTACCCCAAAAGGTGGACCCTCTACAGGCAGTCCCCAAGTTACGAACAGGTTAGGGAATGCCTGTTTGTTCTTAAGTTGGATTTGTTTGTAATTCGGGTGCGCATGTGCAGAACGGCATTTTCCGCTGTTTTCCGCTGTTTTCCGCTGTTTTCCAACGTTGTTTTGCGATGTTTTCCGCTGTTTACCCCTGTTTTGCAATGTTTTCCTATGTGCCCGCCGGTGCCGCCTGCCGTTCGTGTGTAGGAGTTGTTCGCAAGTCGGAGGTTCATAACTTGGGGACTCCCTGTATTATGGAAGGTCAAAGCTCAATGGGAATTTTCACCTGTGGCGTGTCCTGGGACCTTGTAGTACAGATGATGTCCGTCTCTCCAGCCGTCCATCCCGCACTCAGTGTAAACCGTCCAGGCACCCAGCAAAACCCTAAAATAAGCAGAGGGCTCTAAATAGTGTAAAAACCCTGTATATATGGGTATGTACCTCACACTGAAGCGACCTAGAATTCCTGATAATTCCCATTGCGCTTTTAACCTTCCATAATAGAGGGTCCACCTGCTGGGTAAGGGCACATTCATATGTGAATGTTGGTGATGTCACATGGTGGAAGATATAATTGGATTATCTACTTACAAGCACTGGATTCAAACATCACATTGTTTTGCTTTCTGTTGGACTGTTTCAGTACAGTTTGGACTTTTTATGTTATTAAGGGATTTTTAGCGCAACTTTTTATGTTTATCATTTTTACATTATGTTATAGCTCACATTTTATTGTTGGTGCTTTTGTTAGTGTTTCACCCAAGTGCAATATTTCTTTGTTGTTTTTCACATTAAAAAGCATAAAAGGCTCTGAATAGTGTTATGCCCTGTACACACGATTGGACATTCAGACGGCAAAATCCATCAGATTTTTTCTGACGAATTTTGGCCCAAACTTGTCTTGCATACACACGGTCCCACAAAGTTGTCGGAAAATCCAATCGTTCAGAATGAGGTGACGTAAACCATGTAAGACGGGACTATAAAGTGGGCAGTAGCCAATTGCTTTAGTCTCGAAATGTATTCTGAGCATGCGTGGCACTTTGTCCGTCGGAATTGTCTACACATGATCGGAATTTACGCAGTTGGATTTTGTTGTCGGAAAATTTGAGATCCAGCTCTCAAACATTGTGTGTCGGAAATTCCAATGGAAAAAGTCTGATGGAAAAACCGGCCGTTGTACAGGGCATTATACCGTAAAACATTTACTAAAAATTAACATCAATTAACATTTATAATTAACATTATTTAAAATAACAGAAAATGCAGCATATGAGTTTTCTAAATATACTCACATTTAACCACTTCCCGACCAGCGCACGCTGATGTACGCCGGCAGAATGGCACGGGCAGGCATATTGGCGTACAGGTATGTCCAATCTTTAATGTCGCCCTGCCATCGCGAGGCGCCGCCGACGGCATGCTCGCGTGATGGTCGGGACCCCCGTGAGTCCAGTCGCGGGTCCCGTGGACTCGATCACCACGGTCATACCCGTAATCATCTCATGGGGCGGCTGAACGGAGAGATGCCATTGTAAACAGCATCTCCCCGTTCTACCAAGCAACAAGTGATGCTGATCTCTGCTTCATGTGATTGGAGCACAGATCAGTGTTCACTAAAAGAAAGCCCAGCCCCCAACAGTTAGTAACACACCCCTAGGAACACTTAACCCCTTCACTGCCACCCACTGGTTAACCCCTTCACTGCCAGTGCTATTTACACAGGAGTCAGTGCATTTGTATAGCACTGATTGCTGTATAAATGACAATGGTCCCAAAAATGTGTCAAAAATGTCCGATGTGTCCGCCATAATGTCGAAAGTCACAATAAAAATCGCTGATAGCCGCCATTACTAGTAAAAAAAAAAAATATTAATAATAATGCCATAAAACTATCCCCTATTTTGTAAACGCTATAACTTTTGCGCAAACCAATCAATAATCACTTATTGCGATTTTTTTACCAAAAATATGTAGAAGAATACGTATCGGCCTAAATTGAAGGAAAAAAAATGTTTTTTTTATATATATTTTTGGGGGATATTTATTATAACAAAAAGTAAAAAATAATGTGTTTTGTCGCTCTATTTTTGTTTATAGCGCAAAAAATAAAAACCGCAGGGGTGATCAAATACCACCAAAAGAAAGCTCTATTTGTGGGAAAAAAAGGACGTCAATTTTGTTTGGGAGCCACATCGCATGACCGCGCAATTGTCAGTTAAAGCGACGCAGTGCCGAATTGCAAAAAGTGGTCTGGTCTTTGGCCAGCAAAATGGTCCGGGGCTGAAGTGGTTAATGGTTTAGCAACGTGCACTGATAAAACGAGCCTTGATATATACAATCTGCCTATTCACATTGGAAAATCCACATTGACCTCAGCCTCTTTCACCTACTCTGTCTATCAGATTTTGAAGCTCGATTCATCTTTACTTTCATCGCTCCGTGAGTTCATTCTAGTATGAATAGTATATCATACCCTCCCTTGGCCTATCCAGATGAAACTTTTGCCTATAGTTCTACTTTAAGGATTTACACAATATAATATTAAAACTGAAGCCTAGAGACATATTTTTGTCTGAAATCTGGTGATCATGGAATGATCCGAAAAGGGGGAGACTGTTTCATTTTCCCCATTTCCTCATGGGACAGCGGCAGGTAGGGCAGTTTCAAGTCTCCTCCTGGAAGCTCATGTCTCTCAGTGGAGACTTCTAGAGGGTCACGTGGCTTGGCAGGGGTAAAACAGGTGACCTCTGCCGAGTCACGTGATTTTTTGAAAATGAGAAAGGGGGCTATATAAAGGGGCATTGAGGCAGGCTCTGTCACCTCTAAAGCTAGAGCTATGGTGCTCCCCTCCCCCACTCCCCTTATGTCGCGGCTGTTGTTAAGTGGTGGTGTCAACTTTGTCAAAAAAAAAAAAGGCAAAAAGGATTGATATATGTTTAACCACTTCAATACTGGGCACTTTCACCCCCACCCTGCCCAGGCCAATTTTCAGCTGTCAGCGCTGTAACATTTTGAATGACAATTGCGCGGTCATGCAACACTGTACCCAAATCAATTTTGATCCTTTTTTTCCACACAAATAGAGGTTTCTTTTGGTGGTATTTGATCGCCTTTGCGGCTTTGCGATATAAACAAAAAAAGAGCGACAGTATTAAATAAAAACACAATATTTTTTACTTTTTGCTATAATAAATATCCCAAATTTATTTTTTAAAAAACAAATTTTTTCCTCAGTTTAGGCCGATAAGTATTCTTCTACATATTTTTGGGAAAAAAAAATTGCAATGAGCGTATATTGATTGGTGTGCGCAAAAGTTATTGCATCTACAAAATTGGTTATTGATTTATGGCATTTTTTTTTTTTTTTTGCTTGTAATGGCAGTGATCTCGGATTTTTATCATGACTGCAACATTGTGGCAGACAGATTGGACGCGTTTGACAATTTTTTTAAACTATTGAAATTTATACAGTGATCAGTGCTTAAAAAAAAGCCACTGATCACTGTTTAAATTTCACTGGCAGGGCCGGGGTTAACACTAGGGGGTGATCAAGGGGTTAAATGCGTTCCCTGACTGTGTGTTCTAACTGTGGGGGGACTGACTAGGGCAGGAGACCGGTGTTCCTATAGACTATACTAGGAACACACGATCAGTCTCCTCTCCCCTGACAGGATGTGGATCTGTGTGTTTACACACACAAATCCATGTTCCTGCTCTGTCACAAGCGATCGCGTGTGCCCGGCGGCACGTGCATCAGATCCTTGGTGATGCAGCGGTTATGCATGCATAATTTGCCGACAGGAAGCCAAGGACATCATATGCCCGCCCAGTGGGACAGAGTGTTCCTGCGGACTTCATATGACAATGGCCCAGTGTGGAAGTGGTTAAAAAAGATATAAATAAAGTTGTTTGGATATTTATTAAACTGAATGATATTGGTGTTGAATTTCTTATATGAGAAGTTATTGATTCTGCAATATTTTTTATACAGCCTGAGTCGTAGTGGCTAGGTTGTGTTAAAGTTGATATATTTGAGTTATATTTGTGATGAAATACTCTATTGTTTAAAAAAAAAACAATAATAAATGGCAGAGGCTTTATTAATTCAAACACTTGTCTGCGTGTTATTCTTAGACCCCTTTCACAGTGGGGCGCTATCGCCTACAAAGCCCAGAGGACTTTCAAACTGGAGCCGTGCACTGGCAGGACGGTAAAAAAAGTCTTACTAGCAGCATCTTTGGAGCTGTGAAGGAGCGGTGTGTATACCGCTCCTTCACCGCTCCTGCCCATTGAAATTAATGGGGGAGCGTGGCTATACCGCCGGCAAAGCGCAGCTGCAGCAGTGCTTTGCGTGGTTTTAACCCTTTCTTGGCCGCTAGCAGGGGGGTAGAACCACCCCGCTAGCGGCCGAATACCGCTGCTAAAACGACGGTAAAGCGGTGCTAAAAATAGCGCAGATTTACCGCCGGCGCCTGCACCGCCCCAGTGTGAAAGGGGCCTTAAAGTTAAGATTTGCTATATACAGTATATAAGGGTTTCCTGCCTGCTGTCCCGTGTGACTTTTGTGATGCTGGAATAGTTTTTTGACTTGGCAGTACTAAAATGCTAAATTGTGTTTTTGCTCTTTTCTTTTTATGCTATTACTTTTCTTCTCATATATTTCTTTTTTTTTTTGTACTCTTCTTCGTACTTCTGTTCAACTAAAAGACTTTAAAATTTGTATGTTGTGCATTTTCTTTTCTTTTTTTTTTTAATCTCATTTTATCGGTGTGATTTAACTAGATTTCTTTTGTTTTTAACTGCAGCACACATGAAAAATAGTTTTCATTTTTTTATTGCCATTACATTCGTTTTTGTGCTGCTGCACACCTGACTGCCTGCCTTAATGCTGTTTTTTTTAGCCTAAGGCACCAATAATGTCTGATAAATATCAACCATTTGAAAAACTCATTAAAACAATTATGTACATTAAAGCCTAGCAAGTAAAGGAAGACACAATGCGGCTTCCTACGTGTTTTTCATGTTTCTGCTGCCCGGCCTCCCAGCTGTGATGGATAATTCATCCTAGGAGGGATGTCATTTACTGTACTAAAAGATATGTGCTTTGCATATAAAGCTTTCTTTGAAGATGAAATGTCTATATCCACAATGATTGTGTGCATAGTTAAATTCTGTTTTGGCTGCACTGTAACTCCACAGTTGTAGAAAGAAGTTACAGATTCAGTTCTGAGATTCCAAACTCTTTGATCTCCACTTGATATAAATGACATGACCCGATAATAAATGTTCCTTGCCACATGTACTCTGTATCACCAGACACATGCTGTTCTTATTGCAATGATTAATAGTAAGTAAAAGTGTGAGTTTAGAGAAAATCCCACCTGCATATTAATGAAAGTTTTCTTTGATACTAGCAGCTACACTGTTGGGTAGAACGAATATAAATAAGCAAGGTGCTTAGAATTAGACATGTGCAGAACAAAAAAAAAATTGTTTGGTTTCTATTTGTTATTTACATAACTTTGTTTAGTTAAATTTGTTTCAATCGTTTTCGAAACGATTCGAAAAGTTTTCGAATCAATTGCGAATAGTTTTCGAATTCGAATCGTTTTCGAACTTGACATTTTTTGGAATCGTTTTCGTAAGTTTTTTGTCAAATTCAAATAGTTTTCCAATTTCAAAAGATTGTAAAGTGTACATTTTTTCTATTTTTCAAAGAAGAAACAAGTTATACTTACATGCTCTGTGCAATAGAATTGAACAGAGCGACCCTGATCCTCCTCTTCTGCATCCCCCTGCTGGCACTCCTGGCTCCTCCTCTTGATGTGCCACCATAGGAAGCCACTTCCTATGGTGGCACACCTGCAGGTAGGGTTGCCACCTGTACAGGAATGACCAGGACAGTCCAGGTTTTGACAATTGTGCCTGGGTTCTTGTCCTCCTAATACCCCAACACAGTTAGTCCCAACCTGTCAGGCATGACCGGTACACAAGGGGGGAAGCTGAAGAGTCATCTACCCACCCCGGGAGTAGTGTTAAGGGGAGCGCAGTGGCCACTTCAGTTCCCTGCAGGATCAAAACTGTCAGCTTCTGTCCCCGACTCCCCGCCCACCACCTCCAAAGCTTTAGTAGGCTTAGATCTGCTCGGGTTGAATCCTGCATCTTCTGTCTGCTTTTGTCCCAGTCTGTCAGTCCACCCACCATTTGCATTGCTTTTGTATTCTTAGCTCTGTCCAGTTTGAGTCCCGGCATTTTCGGCATATTCTGTCCCCGCCCACCGGTTCACTCTCCTCCTATCAGACCTGTAGAACGTAGTCTAGGGAAGTGGGTGGGGATAGAAGCCACAGAAGATGCAGAAAATGTCAGGACTGCATCCCCGACAGAGCTAAGAATACTAAAGCAATGCAGGTGGTGGGCGGCTGACAGACTGGGACAGACGCAGACTGAAGATGCAGAGATTAAACCCAAGAACACAGAAGAATTCCAGTTACAATGCAACTATTATCTGTACTTTTCAGTTGAGTCCTGTGGTTATGTTTGCTAAAAAGGAGGGTAATATTTTTTTTTAAAGTGACTTTGTGCTATTAGGTGATCTATGTTGAAGGCACTGTGCTATAAATATTTCCTTTTAGCTGACTATTATGTCAGGTTCACACCAATGTGTTTGCTGTGACTCGCATTTGTGTAGGTACAGCAGCCCATTCATTTGAATGGGCTGCTGTACCTGCAGGAAACACAGGAAAAAGGTCCCTGCACCTTCGTGAAAACCATGCGATTTCCCACATCTTAAAATGTGCTCCATCTTCAGATGCGTAAGGGTACCAATAAGAATAAATGGCAGCCTTGCGTGCCTGTAAAAAAAAACTGGGAACTTTTCCTACAGGTGGTTGTGGGTGTGGGAATAGGTGGCATTTACATGCTGTCCTGCACATGCAACCACCCACAACAGTGTGAACCTAGCCTTAGGCTTGTTTACAATTTCAGTTGGGGGCAATAAAACATGCTGCTGAGCCTTATTTTACCTCTCCCTCCCATTTAAGCTGAAGAGCTAGCAGCTGGGAGTGTACAGATGGCACTGCTGCAATATTTGATTTGCAGTTGCAGCAGGAATTATACCCCCTGTCACTTTCAGCATGCACTATCGTTTGCTAAATAAAACTTGTTCAAGTGAATGGGGCCACACTGCAACCTACCCGCAACTGCATGCCATGCACACAGTTGTAGTGTAGCTTGGGGGTTTAAAACAGGTGGTGAGGAGGCAGAATATTGCCTGCTGAAAACACACCTCAGTCTCAGCACAGTGCCACCGGGGATTGAGGGCAGATTGCCTCCTCCTTGTCATATGACTTATCATGGAGAGGGAAAGACCGAGAAGCTGCCTTCATTCCCAGCGGGTGCCAAACAGCTACCAAGATGTGAATTGTGAGTACACATGGGGGGGGGGGGGGCGTAGTTTGTCATCTTTGCCCACGGAACTGAATGACCTTGTCCCGGAACCAGCAGCGGTGCGTTCATAAAGAGCGCAGGAGCGCCGCCCTCTCTCTCCTGGCACCGCTCTATAACCATAGATAGATTCATGCATTTCATGAATCTATCTATGGTCACCGTTGACACCACTTATTCAGGTGTCTGGCCCCTTTTCAGGCACTGGGCACCTGAATTATATGACCCGCTGTGAGACAGGTAAGTGCCGGGCGATGCACACTGGCAGCATTTGATGGGGCACAGTAGTGGCAATTGATGGGCACACTGGCAGCATTTGATTGGGCACTGGCAGCATTTGATGGGGCACAGTAGTGGCAATTAATGTGTACAGTAGATGCATTTGATGGCACAATGGCTGCGCTTGATGGGCACAGTGGCAACATTTGATGGGCACAGTGGCTGCATTTGATAGGCACAGTGGCTGCGCTTGATGGGCACAGTGGCTGCTCTTCATGTGCACAGTGGCTGCATTTGATGGGCACAGTGGCTGCAATTAATTTTTTTTTCAGTTTTTTGCGCCCCCCAAAAATTTTGAGCACCAGCCACCACTGCCCGGCACTGCCATCAGGTATCTGTCCTGGGGATGGAGCCAGTATGGGAACTCAGTGGGGGTATCCTTCTCCTGTGCACCCTCTCCTTCTGTCTTCTTCCCCACAGGGTGCCTGCCAGTGCCACCCCCTCACACCAGCCTGTGAATGATTTGCTTTTCAGTCATTGGCAAATTGGCGATGTGCACACACACACACACGTGGTATTTTCTTACAGCCACTCCACCTCCCAGGCAGCTCCATGCCCTAACTCCGGCCGGTTCAGACACATTTAGCTGGTTCACTCCCTAACTTGGTTCCCACTCACACAGCAGCTCCAGTGACTGTGTCTCCTGCCGGTAAGGGATAAACAATACATAAACAATGTATACATAAACAATACAACAAAATAGGACGCTATAAGGGGGGTCTCTTTCTAATAGAGGTCTCTATTTTATATTTTGATATATTTAAATAGTTATGTGGGAATGTGCTAGGAGTATGTATGTGGGGTTTTGTTGAGAAGTGTTTTATTGCTGCTTTAAATAGTACCCAAAATTTTTTTGTTGTATGTATGCAATGACAATAAAGTATATCTATCTATCTAAGGGGGAGGGGGCACTAATATAAGGGGACTCTAAGCTAATGTGAGGCCCTGACTGCTGATCTAAAAAAAAAAAATGGCGTATGCCGCTAAGGTGTTCAGGTTTGGCTTGAAGAACAGGTGGCAACCCTACCTGCAGGCTCACGCTGCTTACATTAAAGCGGGAGTCCGCCGGGACTCCGCGTTTTTTTTTTTTTAAAAGCCAGCAGCTACAAATACTGCAGCTGCTGACTTTTAAAATAGTGACACTTACCTGTCCAGCGCGCCCGCGATGTCGGCACCCGAAGCCGATCTTTAGATCGTCACTCGGGTGCTGCCGCCGCCATCTTGGGTATGGGAATCAGGAAATGGAGCCTTTCGGCTTCATTTCCCGGTTCCCTACTGCGCATGCGCGAGTTCCGCTGCGCAATAAGGACGGTCCCCGCTGCCTCTGGGATCTGTGTGTTTCCCAGCAAGCAGCGGGGCACTTGCGGAAGGGGGCGGGCACTTGCGGAAAGGGGCGTAATCTACGCCCCTTTCCGCAGAGAGCTATCCCGGAAGTGGGTGCAGTTACCTGGATTATCCAGGTAACTGCACCCCCCTCCCCCCTGAAAGGTGCCAATTGTGGCGCCGGAGGGGGGGAGGATTCCGATGAGCGGAAGGTCCATTTTAGGGTGGACCTCCGCTTTAATAGAAACATACAGCATGGCATGGCCCTGCCCCCTGCTTCCCTGTCACAGGATTTGACTGACAGCAGCAGAAGCCAATGGCTCCTACTGCCTCAGTAAAGCCTGTGAGATCAGGGAGAGTTGCTACAGACATGCACAGTGCAGGATCGAGTGAGGATAAGTACAGGAGTGGGTGAGGGGGCAATACAGGTACTGTGACATTTTTTACCTTAATGCAGGGATTTATTAAGGTAAAAAATGTTTAGGCTTTAGAACCGCTTTAATATATAATGTTAAATTCTCTTAGTGTAGCTTGACATCGAGTAGCAGTTCTATGTTTTATCATTAAAGATGCAGTTGACCATGAGATCCTTATTACTCTATGAGTTTCCTCAGAAGGATAAATGGGAGCTAGTGCTGAATTAACATAATTATATTTATGTGGAGTTGTATACTGTATATACTTGTAACATGAGTCACTTTCTTTGTCTTTGATAAACAAGGGAGACAGCATCAATAGTGGGCTCCTATTCATCCACCTCCAATTTACATTAGTAAAGAAGAATACAATCTCAACATGACAGCTATGGCAAAGGATAGGGTTTAACAAGATATGGGCTTTAGAAACCCCCACAAGAATCCTACATGTAACCCCTTGTCATGTTGTCAACGACTAACTCCTAGCTTCATCTGTGGTCCTCATTACTCACTGTAACCCACTGCATGTACACCCCCCTAATTCCCCCCACAGGTGGTTTACCAGGGTTTACCCAGCTTATACCCAATTGTTATTAGTCATGGTTTCTTCTTTGTAGGTGATCTCCTCTGCCTGATAATCAACATGTGTTATTCTTTTTTTGTGTTTGTTCCAATTTCTACTATATTTGTTTCCATGATTTTTTTATTCTTGCTTTCCTTTTTTTACCACTGAATTTATGATTTCTCTTACTCAGCATACATATATTGTTAATCATGTTTTTCTCTGAAACTTTTCAATAATAAAAAAAAAAGATACAATCTCCAGATGCAATGTCATTTATTTCCAAAACTAGTTCAATTTACATAGACATGTAATGTATCAGCAGTAGCGACTGTACCGTTTCAAGCATCCCTACTCTTCATCAAGCTGTCAAACACACAAAAATGTCCCACAAGCTGCTTTGCCAGGTGTAGCACAGTCCATTGAAATCAACACCCTATGTGACCTGAACAATCATTCAATTTGTATCAAATCCGACTCACCCTATCACACCCCGTCTTCTGTGATGCAACAAGGAAGTGAAGGCTTCTGGGAGATGGCCAACAGGAAGTGAATGCTAATACAAGCTACAAGAAGTGATGGAATCTGAAAATCCATTCAAAGAAACAAAAAAAACTGACAAGATTCTAACCCTCCTGGGGATGATGTGAGAGAAAAGCACATTGGGATGGCTGGGCCAGAAATGACATCGGAAAACACTTCTATTTATTATGAAAAGTGAAATTCTGCCCAAAAAGATGTACTTATGCTTTAAATTTGATCCCATAAAACTTCTGATAAAAAGATATACAACAAGTTATACTTGTAATAAATTGAAAGTGATCGATTGTTTGATTGAGAAGCCTTTTGAAAATGACTCTGTCTGAAGTCCACCTATTTTAGGATTACATCCACCAATCGGCCATTTTGTTCACTAACAAATTTAAGCCAAACTCCAGCTAACACTTTTCTTTTCAAATATTTTATTAAGAAATTGGAGAATACACAACATAGAGAGCAGAACATTTTGCATTGGTTACAAAGATATATAACAACGGATTATACATCAGTTTAACAACGTGGATAAAGTAATGCAGCTAACACTTTTCAACCAGTTGCAGCAGCTTTTTTTCCTTTTGGGATAAAGGCTTTATTTAAATAAATAAAAGCTGATATGTTCTTCTTTTAAAAAATGACAGATGAAAATAGAAGAAAGCAAGATTTAAAAAAAGATGCAGCCATCGCATCCAAGAAATGGTAAGCTACAATATAATCAGTGTTTGTGTTTGGATTTAATACCACTTTAAAAGGTATACATTAAAGCTTAGAAGGAAAGGTAAACTATATTTTCCATGATTTTGTTGCCCAGCTTCCCAACTGTGATGGATAATTCATCTTAGTGGGAATGCCATTTACTATACAGAACGAGATTATGCTTTGCATATAAGGCTTTCTGTAGAGTTTCAACATATTTATCAGCAATGGCTGTATGCATTGTAGAATGCTTTCTTTCTCTGCACTGTAAGCCCTTGTACACACAGTCGGACATTCCGACAACAAAATCCGTCGGATTTTGACCGACTGATTTTTGTACACACGGTTGGACAAAGTTGTCGGAAAATCCGATCGTTCGTAACGTGATGACGTTATTTCTTTACGATGGGACTACGTTCAGGCTAGTAGCCAATAGCTTTGGTCTAGGAATTTGATCTGAGCATGCGTGGCACTTTGTCCGATCGGAATTCTCTACAAACGATCGGACAAAGTCTGATCTGATCATGTTGTTGGAAAATTTTATAGCCCTGCTCTAAAACTTTGTCGGTCGGATATTCCGATGGAAACAGTCTGATGGAGCCCACACATGGTCGCATTATCCGACAACGCGGTCCAATCGGACATTTTCTGTCGGAATGTCCAAAGGTATGTACAAGGGCTAACTCTATAGTCATAGGGAGATGTTATAGATACCATTCATAGTTTTGCAGCACTTTGATCCCCTTTAATCAGGGACGTGCGGTGAGGTCAGTGGCTGGTGAGGCACTGGCTAGTATCAGAGCCAGATACACACAGGTTACATATTCACAAGTTACATATTCGATTCTCATTATGTAGGCGATTGCAGTTCTACTAGTCGTACCAGTTATACTCATTTAACAAAAACAAGATCAGCTCTCTCAACTAACATGTTGAGTTCAGAATCAAACAAACCAAGAATAGTCTTTACATATATCCTGGGAGATATTGTGGAAACATATTACTGTCCCATTTTAAGTAATCCAAGATATATTTTCTCAGCCATCCTGTGCCAGGATGGCACAGGGTGACTTATACATAAGAGGTGCACGGGGAGCTGAAACATGGGTTTCCCAACCTTTCCAAGGAATTCTTGGTTCTACGGACCCTCCCGTCACACAGTCCAACTAATGCAGAAAACGAAACCCTGGAATAGGAAGGGAAGAATTTTCAGGAGAACATGGAAATCCTGTGGCGAAATCAGAGAAGAAATTATGCACTCTCAAGCAGGTCTGGGACTATACAATTAACAGAGCCCCTATAGATGGGCTAGTAACATTAGATACGCTTTTCCCAGGTAATTAGGAGAGTTATTCCCAAACATTAGGATCTTAAAGAAACAGTGTTACTAATATGTAATGCTATGTATCAGAGTGTTATACCTTTACTTGTAAATGAAGTTCATTTTCTTATCCTTCATTCTGGGCCAAAAAGCTTAGAAGCTGTCCAGGTGATTTGCATTGGTCCCTCACCAATTGTGTACTATATAAGCTGATAAGATCAGCCTTTAGTCTCACAAAGTCAAAGTACTTTGCATATTTCTGCAGATTGGTGTCATCAAAATGGTGTGACATTTCATCAAATTTTGTCCAAAGCAAAGAAACATAGCTCACCGAAATGATCAAACCTAGCTTTCATTTGAACACTGATGGTGTCAAGAATGTTATAAGGATGTTATAAAACATTTGTCTCCAGGCATGTACTGGCCATAGGGACTATAGGGAGTTTCCCGGTGGGCCGATGGCTCAGTGGGCCGGTTTCAGTGACAGCCAGTGGCATCGCTGGGGGAGGGGGACTTTTGAGGCTATAGCCCCGAATCTGGGGCCCAGAGTCAGCCCAGGAGTCCCCAACCACAGGGTCCTGGCCCACTACTTGCCCTCTTTCTGGTGACCCTGATGTAAGGAGGGGCTCTCTGGGGACCCTGATGTGAGCCGGAGGCTCTCTGGGGAACCTGATGTAAGCCAGAGGCTCTCTGGGGAACCTGATGTAAGAGAGAGGCTCTCTGTGGACCCAAATGTATTGGGGGGCTCTGTGGGGACCCGGATGTAAGGGGTTGGCTCTCTAGGGACCCTGATGTAAGGTGGATGATCTCTGGGGACTGATGTAAGAGGGGCTCTCTGGGGACCCTGATGTAAGCCCCTGATGGGGGCTCTCTAGGGGCTTTTTTGCGCAATTGCGTACAGTTTATATACTGTTTTTTGCATGTTTGCAAAATTAAAGTGGGCCGGTCTGGATGAATTCCAGGGCCAATTTTTTGTCCCAGTCCAGCCCTGTTTGTCTCCCCTCATTTCTGATCAGCTGTTTGCTTCTGTCATTGTTTTTCAGGCCTAGTGTAATGCATTTCTTCTGGAATCGATAATAGAAACTGTCAAAATCTTGTCTTTGGCATTCCACAACTTCCACAACTTCATGAGCATCAGAATCCTATATCCATTACCTTATTCTGCAGCACATGAAAGAGTGCATCAGTTTCATTGAAAATGCACTCATAGGCCATTATTAGTAAGCTGGTTTGGGCTTTTGACAGACAGAGATCATATCCAAGGACCATCATTAGGGTTTCATTATCCCAAACATCAGTACTTTCACTCATAATCCGGAATACAGCACGTAGATCAATTTGTTACGTGCTGATTGTTTGTACAAGCCTGGAATTTGAACTCCATTTTATTGGTGCTGCTCTTGGTAAACGCTGCTTCACAACCTCGCCCAGTAGGTGGGCGCGCTTGGTTGACTTATTAAAAAAATGTTGCGAGGCCCTCAACTGTTTTAAAAATATTTTACAATCGTGAATACGTTTTGCTGAATGCATGAGCACTAAATTCAATTTATGCACATAACAGTGAATAAACACTGTTTCAGGTATCTTCTCTCTAATCTTGGTCTGCACCCCATTAAGGTCTGATGCCATCACAGAGGCTCCGTCATAAGTCTGAGATACCAGCTTTTCAACACAATTTTATTTCTGCAACAGTCTCAAAACATAATCTGCAATAGGCGTTGCTTGGGTGTCACTCACATCATCATATCCCAAAAATGCCTCCTTCACCTCACAAGCCACCTTACTTACAATCACATAACACATTATTACGGAGAAACGGGCTTTGTTTGTGATATCTGTAGTCTCATCTACTTCTACAGTTACAAATGGGGCTGCATTAATCTCCTCTTTGATGTCATTTCTAATGACATCAGCGATTGCTTCAATTAAATTGTTCTGTATTCTGTTTGATCAGCCAGAAAACACAGTGGATGTCACCAAATGATTCGCTAACCTCTTATCTTTCTCAGCAAAAGCATGTAATAGTTCCACATAGTTGCCACGATTAGAAGAGCTTTCACTCTCATCATTGCCACAAAAAGCTAATTCCTAAGTAGCAGGTTGCATAAATAAGGTCTTTTAAAATTTCACAGTTTTCCTTTACCTTAGCAATTTGGATGCTGATATTTAATCTCCGCTGTTTGTCCAAAGCCAGATCTATTCTTGAGGCTCCAAATTTTTTTAAAGCAATTTGGCTTTGAATGTGAATTTTTGATTGCTCATGCTTGTTTAGGCCCCTTGATAAATTATTCAAGTCACAAAATCCTGCGTTAGTTCAAACGTCGTCTGTAGTAGAGAACAGAAGACAGTGAAAGCACTAAAGGCTGTTTTTCGTAGAACAGCCACACAACTAGTCTTTTCGTTGGTACCACTCCATTTGAAATGCCGGTGTTATTTTCCTCTGTCCCTTCGTTTGAAGTAGGTCCATAAGCACAGGCTTTGGTCTCCTGTTATTTACCGCTCCCTGTTTTGATTAAAAGGCAAATTTTGAGAAATTTCGAAGGTTTGGTATAGTGTTTTCCATTTTTGCTAGTACTAAACACAGCACATTCAAGAAAACATCAAGCAGGCATATAGTAAATGGACATGGGGGTTATTTACAAAAGGAAACCATGTTTTGACAAGTGCCTTGTAAGGAAATTTTTTTTTTTTTTTAATTGTTGCCCCTTCCATCCTCATTCCCTACAACTTTTTTCGCCTCTTCCCATAGTTCTTGATTTCCTCAGTCATGGTGCTTTGTTTTTTCCCTTCACTGAGTCCTTGTGGATGTCAGCTCCATTAACCACTTCAATACAGGGCACTTATACACCTTCCTGCCCAGACGAATTTTGAGCTTTCAGTGCTGTCCCACTTTGAATGACAATTGTGCGGTCATGCTACACTGTACCCAAACTGAATTTTTATCATTTTGTTCCCATAAACAGAGCTTTCTTTTGGTGGTATTTGATGGCCTCTGGGATTTTTATTTTCTGCTAAAGAAATAAAAAAAGACCGAACATTTTGAAAAAAAAATATGTTTCTTTTTTGTTTCAGTTACAAAACTTTGTAAATATGTAAGTTTTCTCCTTCACTAATGGGCACTGACAGGGCTGCAGTGACGGGCACTGATAAGGCGGCACTGATAGGCACCGATGATGTGGCCCCAATGAAGTGGCACTGATATGTGGCACTGATAGGCACTGATAGGTGGCACTGATATGCGACACAGATAGGCACTGATAGGTGGCACAAATAGGCACTGATAGGTGGCACAAATATGCACTGATAGGTGTCTTGTATTGGCATGGATAGGTGGCACAGATGGGCATGGATAGGTGGCACAGATGGTTATAGATAGGCAGCACGGATGAGCATGGATGGGCACTGATAGGTGGCATGGATGGGCACTGATAGGCGGCACGGATGGGCACTGATAGATGGCATTGTAGTTTAAAGTATTGTACGGATGGATGCCAATCAGTGCCAAACAATAATGCATGCCAATCAGTGATGCCCATTGTGGGCACTGATTGGCATCCATTGTGGGCACTGACTGGCATCCCTGGTGGTCTAGGGTGGCATACCTGGTGCTGGGCATCCCTGCTGGTCTGGTGGCATCCCTGGTGGTCCAGTGTGGGCATCCTCAGGGGGCTGCGCTGATAATCGATCAGCACAGACCCCCCCGTCAGAGGAGCAGCCGATTGGCTCTCCTCTACTCTTGTCTGACAGACGCGAGTGAGGAAAAGCCGATCAACGGCTCTTCCTATTTACACTGTGATTAGCCGTGATTGGGGCTGATCACATGGTAGAGTCTCCATCAGAGACTCTTTACCGAGATCATAGTTGCGGTGTGTCAGACTGACACACCGCAACAATGATCGCCGCGATGCGCACCCCTGGGGGCTCGCAGCGACTTAATATCCCGATCACATCATATGACGTCCGGTCAGGATATTAAAACCACTTTGCCGCCGTCATTCTGCTATATGGCGGGCGGTAAGTGCAGACAAGTAGCTAAAGCCATTGTCTGCAAGTCCAACTGTTCCATTTTATGTAAATAGTCATTCTGTATAAAGACATGACACAGATAGGTATGGAAATGCAATTCTAATTTGTCAGGTTATCTGAGTAGATTACACGTCGCAGTATAGTTACATTGTGGATAGTACATTTGAAGATTGTCAATCACTATGTGCTGAAAGGTGTTTAATGTACTCTAATATTTTTTTAACCCTTATGCTTTGGTTGTATTCATCTTTAAACCTTCAATAAAATACTAAAAAGAAAAATGAAATCTTATTAACACTTTGCTTAGGGGCAAAACTATGTTTCTCTCTATTTCTCTCTCCTAAAGCTGGACTACACGCAGACATTAAATGCAAATAATAATGCAGCTATTTGATTCTTAATTCTACCATTAAATGTATTTTTTAAGCCAAACAGTAAAAATACCTGAATCTGATTTGGGATAAGCCTTGTGCAGTCTTCTGGATGGGCAAAGCAGCAGAGAACAGAAGGCAGGATGGAGTTGCAGCACAGAAAATCAGTCAGGTTTACTGCATTGCAAGAAGTATGCTGATAAGAGGAGAGAGCAAAGTGACACAGAGATGAGCTCATCAGTGTGTTGCTTCTCTTTTCATTGTCCAAGCACAGGTTGGGCATAGGGAGGAAACCTGTAAGCCTGCTAAGCAGTGTTATGCATGAGGAGCAGAGTTGTGTAAATCTTATGCCGCGTACACACGACCGAACTTTTTGACAGCAAAGGTCCGACGGAAAGACTCCGTCGGACAATTAGACCGTGTGTGGGCTCCATTGGACTTTTGCTTGCCAAAAATCTGGTGGACTTTAGAAATAGAACATGTTTTAAATTTTTCCACCGGAACTCCTTATTCTAGTCCGGTCGTACGTCATCACGTTGTGTGGCCAAGTCAGTTCATTCGGAAAGTCCGTCGGAACTTGGCCGAAAGTCCGTCGGAAAGACCGTCAGACCTAGTCCCTCGAAAAGTCCGGTCGTGTGTACGTGGCATTAGACCTAACTGGACAAAAACAGGACAATAATAGGAAGGGAATTTCCCTCTTCTGTGAGATACAATCCTCGCAACCAGTCAATAAAAATGCTCACATGTTGAAATGGGAGAGAGATTTAGACCGAGACTTCTCCTGGGAACAATGGGAAAAATCTCTCCAAATAATGAACAAATCATCTTCATGCACAGAACACTGGGACAATGCTCAGAAAAGAATTAACAGGTGGTATTTAACCCCTTATATTTGTTGGAGGTGTAATGAGCAAACTGAAAATCTTATACATACCCTTTGGAGTTGCAAAACCCTGAAAAGCTTTTGGAACTCAGTTTCATCCTTTATAGCAGATATAACAGGAAACCTTTTCACGCTTACTCCAGCCTCAGCCCTTTTAGGTATTGACCTTGAGAAATATCCCATTATACATAGAACTATAGTGGTCCACATCGTAATAGCATCAAGACTTACAATAGCCAACCTCTGGAAATCTACAGAAGCACTCAACCTATCTACTGTTATAACCAGATTGAATACCCAAGCACAATTTGAAATAATGCTTGCTTACAAAAATCATTCCATTACCACATTTACTAAAAAATGAAAGACTTGGATATCCTACCCTACAGCCTCCAATTATTTAAAAGAATGCAAATTCTAGCTTACCCCACAGCCTGAAATAATCTGTTCAATTAACTAAGTACTAGGCGGATGTAGAACACTATCTATGTTATCCTCTACTCTTTGAATTTCCTATATTGTTACCCTTCCCAATGTTATTCCCTTACTTATAGTTGTACAGGCTGACTAGCGGCTCAATGTGGTGACTTCCCAGACCTACAGTCTGAACCCATTTGGGGTAGGCTGGATTGGGCCATCAAGATTTGAACGAAGCCTATTTTATAAGCCTTTACAAGGTTTTTTCATTACAATGATATGTACCATTTGCAACAATGTTAATTGTTATGTTCTGTTTTGATAAAATAAAAAAAATATGGATAAATGGACAAAAATACATATTCTTTGGCAGTTAAAACACAGTTGTATGTTGTATCATAGTTCCCAACTGTCCCTGATTTTGAGGGACCGTCCCTGATTTGGATCAATGTCCATCTGTCCCTCATTCCTCCTCATTTGTCCCACATTTTGGTCTGATCTATATAGTTGTATATAAAATGCACGTTTTATCTTCACACAGTGTTTCCCATTGCTAAACCATTCATTCAAATTCTAAATTGCTGCATTTTTCTATTTTAAAAGCCAGTAAAAAGGAATAATATTAGTAAAAAAAAAAAAGCACTTGTGGATTTAATTAACCTTTTTTTGGGGTTATTTCCCCTTTAAAGTGGTGTGACAGGGGGCGTGTCCTATGCCTACATATGTTTTCTAGTAGGTGTCCCTCATTCTCATCTCAAAATGTTGGGAGGTATGGTTATATTTAAAGCAGTAGTAAAGTCTTGATGAAAAAAAAACCTCCTTGTGCAAGGCAATGTCATAATGTTGTAATATGCATTGCATGCTAGCACATTATGAAAGACTTACCTAAAAACAAAGCGTTCCAACAGTGAGGTGTCACCGCTGACTGGGCTTCTATCTTCACCCAATCTTCCTTCCAGTTCCAGGTTCATGGGCTCCAGCTGTTTTAATGGCCGAGCTGTGATGACATCACTCACATGCATGCCCGCAGGAGTCACAGCCATGGAAAAGAGCTCTGAAGAGACGGCAGGAGTATGCTGTCCCTTCAGAGTGTATGAGTTGATGGCATCACCGGCTGCACAAACAGTGAATATCTCCAAAGGGGTGCATGCTTAGCTATGGGTAAGCTTGTTATAAGTTTACCTGTAGGTACAAGTGAGAAAGCATTGTTTACTACCACTTTTAAGGGAGCAAATAAGAAAATTCCAATGTTAGGGTTTATTCTTTAACCCAGTTACGACGGCGCCTCCCGGATCGGCACGGGTTGGGGGGGGGGGGTTATGATCAAGGGACCGTCATGATTGGCTGTCATGGCGATCACGTGATTGGAAAGCTCCCGCTCTTAAGAAGCGGTCGGGAGCTTTCCGTTGGCCATCGGTAACTTTGCTAGAAGCTCACAGGGCATGTGCTCTTGGCACAGCTGTGTCAACTACATGGTCACTCAGCGCTAAGGCCATATATTTGCATACTGTCGGCATCTAGGGGTTAAGAAATTCGAATTAAAAAGGTGACCTCCTAACTCAAAGATTGAAGGGTGGCCACTGTGTCTTTCACACAGGTTAAACATTGAAGCAACTGCAAATTTCCTAACCATTTTGCAGCCTGTTTTTACCTACTATCCAATTTGTACACTCCTACATTTTAACTTCTGCATTGAACATTTTTTTTTTTTATTTAGCAAATGAATCTTTCAGCACTGCTTGGCAATGAGTTATACTTTGATGCTGCACTAAAGTACTGCATGTATCCGATGATCCAGCATTTTCTGCAATCAAGATTGTAACTAATCCTAGTGGTTGTGTTCCTTTGACTGATTTGCAATCCAATTTTTTTTTCTTAGAAGACTTGTTTTGACAGTATATGGAATATATAAAGAAAAGGCTGCAATGCATCTTGTAAGGTATTCTGTATAAAACAGAATTCAATGACTATGAAACACTTATATGAAGTTTGATTATTTCCTAGAGGTAACAATTCATACATTTCTCCATGCGGTACACTTTAGGTATGCCATGAATAAAATGTATACATGTGGGTATATTTCAATATAGATTTACAGTGATGAATAAGACACATTTGTTTTAAACTGATGTCAAGCAAGTCGGCTTGAACAAAAGAAAACATATTCCATCTTTGATGGAATTATCTTAAAGAGGACTTCCACTGTTATTTTCAAAATGGTGACTCAGGGATTGGGGATGAGTTTTTGGTCAAACATAAAATACACATATTACTGCACTTATAATGCAATAGTTTGTATAGTATACATTTTGAGTCATAATCATTGTTTACACAGTTACAGACACTATTTTACCTTAAAGCGAAAATAAACCCTACAAAATAAAACAGACAAACACAGCCTTATTGAAAAAGTTCCCCATGTGACTAGTAAGGACTTTAAGTAGTTTTATTATTATGCCTTCCTCACTACCTTCTGTTTCACCTCCACTGAACCTGGCACCATATTTAAAAATATAAATTTCTCAAACCTGTGCTCCTACCCTTCAAAGATGTTACAGCTAAAATATTGCGTGTGCGCTCTCTGATGTAAGGAACAGTGGAAACGTGAGGTCCTTTATTCAAACACTTGAAAACAAGCTGCAGAGAGGGGATTACATTACCATGGCACAAGAGCTTTGAAGATAATGGCATGGGTATTGTGTTGTGAATTTAGGTTAACCATTTCCCACCCGTAGGCCATATGGCCTCAGGTTGAAGTGGTTGTACTTGGATCATGGCTACAGCCAGGACCAAGGTACCATTCTTTTCTGCCAGTGATTCAGTTCAAAGTAAAAGTGATCCAATTGGCTGTATAGCTACTCAATCACGTTTATAGGTGGTGGAAATGGGTCCTCCAATGGGTCCTGTGAATATTGTGTGACATAAAAAATTGCAACACCCACCGTTTTATTCTCCAGAGCCTCTGCTTAAAACATACATAATGATTGGGGGTTCTAAGTAATTTTCTAGCAAAAAAATGCAGACTTTTACTTGTATGTGAGAGATGTTAGACTTGGCAAAGTGTAACTACACTTTTGTTTAGAAAAAACATTCCCCTCTGAGTAGTCTTGTACTTTACAAGCATTTTGTCATGTACCTGATCGACGAGCCTAAACTGCAAAGGAAGGTCTCTCTTACACCTCTAACTTGAGGCCCCTGATAGAGTAAACAGAAGATGCAGGAGTGCAGAGTAGTATGAGTGCCTGGCAGGATCAACAGTAAGGAAATGAGTCCGGAACTCCAGATGGCACTGTGCATGGTCGTCAACAGACTAGAACAGCAGACTGGAGGCTGGAGCAGTCTGGAAGGAGGATCCCACGGAAATTGAACTCAGAAGGGTAAGGCAAGCAAGTTATACACAGACAGGTAAATAGGAGCCAAGGCAGAAGCAGAAGAAGGGTTGCTGGAACAAGCCTTGTCGGTATCAGGCAGGCAGTAGAAGGACCAGATAAGCAGGCAGATGCAATGTCAAGACAGGCAAGGATCAGATGCAGGCAGACAGCAGGAATAGTCAAAAGGCAAGTCGGGTAATATACAGAAACAGATTCAGATAGCAGGTAACACACAGGAAACGTTGTAGATCAGACAGCAATGCTTCTGTGTGTCAGCCTGGTTTAAATAGCCTGCCTAGAATTAGGGATTGCACACACTCCCGTGCGCGTGTGTGCATGTGCACGCATGTGCATTCAGATCCACACCCCTTCCATTTAATTAAGAATTGGAATGGGCTATTCCTCTTCCTGCAATCTACTATTACAGTCTGTGGAGGCTCCAGATTCACTTCTGGAAAATAGTTGGGAAGAGAGTGTTTCAGTAAAGTCACATGAAAGACAGGGTGAATCCTAAATGAGTCTGTTCGTTCCAGCTCATAAGCCACCTCGTTAATTTTTCTCTTTACTGGAAACGGACCTACGAATTTAAGACCCAGCTTTTTTGAAGGGCATTCCAACCTTAGGTTTTTCGTGGACAACCACACTACATTACCAGGTTCAGGAATTAATTAATTTGTTTTGTGGCAGAATGGGTGGAGTTGTTGTAGGCAAACTTGGCCAACGGAAGTAGGGAGATCCAGTCATCCTGGGAAAATTAGGAAAAAGAAAAAAGTATTGCTCGAGGGTCTGATTGATCCTCTCCATCTGCCCGTTTGTCTGTGGATGGTAGGCAGAGGAGAAGGACAATTCAATTCCAAGAGACTCACATAGTGCCTTCCAGAATCTGGAGGTGAATTCAACTCCCCGATCTGAGAAAATGTTGGTTGGTACTCCATAAAGCTTGATGATTTCCAAGATAAAGACTTGCGCTATCTCAAGTGTGAGGCTGTTTCTTTCTTTGGGATGAAGTGTGCCATTTTGGACAGTTGATCCACCACCACAAAGATGGTGGTATGACCCTCTTCAGGGGGAAGCTCTACAATAAAGTCTATGGATAACACCTTCCATGGTCTGTCCAGAACAGGCAATGGTTTTAACAACCCCCAGGTCTTGGTTCTACTATTTTTGCTTCAAAAGCAGGATTCAACATATCTTTTGCAATCTCCAGTTACTTGAGGCCACCAAAACGTGCATTGCACTAGGTCAGCAGTTTTAGTTATGCCAAAATGTCCAGCCAGTACATGGTCCAGTATAGTGACCCATGGATTCTCAGGTATGAAGATCTTGGTTCTGTACCAGAATAGACCATCTTGCCTGCAACTTTTGGTGTGGCTGCCAACCTTGCAGAGGTTTGCGTGATTCATGAGAACAAATCGTATTGTACCAAAATAAAATTTCCTGGATACACTATGGTGTCCAGGGGGGAGAGATTTCTTCAGATTTATGGAACATTCGGGACAAAGCATCAGGTTTCGTGTTCATTAAGCCGGTCCGGTAAGTGACATGGAAAGAAAATCTGGAGAAGAATAATGGCCACCTGGCTTGATGTGGCATTAATCTCTTTGCAGATCTTAGATACTCCAGATTCTTATGATCTGTATAGTTCAGGATTGGGTGGGCTGCCCCTTCTAACAGGTACCACCATTCCTCCAGTGCCAACTTGATTGCCAGTTCTTCGTCTCCCACGTCATAATTCCTCTTTGCTGCTGATAACTTATGGGAGAAGAAGGCAACTGGATGTAATAGGGCTCTAGTCCCATGTCATTGGGAAAGTACTGCTCCTACAGCAATTTCTGAGGCGTCAACTTTCAGGACGAATGGCAGGGTAGAATCAGGGTGTTTTAAGACAGAGGCAGAGGTGAACAGGTCTCTTAAGGGTTTCAAAAGCAACCTGAGCCTCTGGAGATCAATGGAAACGGATGCCCTGTTCGGTTTGCTGAGTAATGGGAGCAATGGTGGCTGAGAAACCTTTAATGAATTTCTGATAGAAATTAGCAAACCCGATAATTTCCGATAGAAATTAGCAAATTCACAGACACTTACGGTACTTGGCAGGACAAGTTCTGATGTAATGTCTAACGTAATGTCCAGGTTCTCCACAATACAGACATAGGTTATTCTGCCGGCAATGTTGGCCTTCTTCCACTGTGAGGGGTGGAGCACCCCCAGTTGCGTGGGTTCAGATGTATCAGGTGCAGAAGCTGGCTGAACTGGAAGAGCCAGATGAGAGAAACTGGGGACCCTAGGTAATATCCAGGTAGGAATGGGAGGTCCTGTTGCCTTCTTGGTTTACTAGTGCATCCAGGGTTTGGGGTACCCCAACTCGGGCAAGCCCATCCTTTAGAGGATCTGATAGTCCCATAAGGAACTGGTAGCAGAGGGCAGTATCATTCCAGTTAGTGTCCGCGCTCCAACGCTTGAACTCAGCAATGTAGTCTTTCACCACTCTGCATCCTTACTGTAGTCAGGTTAGTTAAAGGTTCTGCTTTTTGTTCCAGGAGGCGGTGTGCCCAGGTTTGGGGTTCACCCAGTAATAAAGAGATTATGAAGCCCACTTTAGTGGCTTCTTAGGAGAAAGTACACGGCTGCAGAGAAAAATATAGTTTGCATGCGTTTCGGAATGCCCTGAATTTACTGCGTTCTCCGGAAAACTTTTCAGGTGAGTGTGTACTCTTGGTTCAGAGGAAGCATAACTACTGTAGGAGAGAAGGCTGTACTGGCTGAAGAAGCAGAGGTATATGGGGAACCTGGGTGCCAGCTGGAGATGAAAGTACTAGGACACGTTCCTCCAATCGGGTATAGCCTTCCTGAAAATCTTTAACAGCCTGTGTTAGGTCTGCCAAATGTTAACATAGTTCCTCCATAGGAGAGGCTCCTCATTCGTGCTCGGACATGGCTGTCTGATACTGTCACGTACCTGGCCGACAAGCCCAAACTGCAGAGGAAAGCCTCTCTGACGCCTCTGACTCGAGGCCTCTGATAGAGTAAACAGAAGGCGCAGGAGTGAAGAGTGTCTGGCAGGATCAACAGTAAGGAAGTGAGTCCGGAACTCCAGATGGCACTGTGCACGGTAGTCAACAGACTGGAACAGCAGACTGGAGGCTGGAGCAGTCTAGAAGGAGGATCCCACAAAACCGGAACTCAGAAGGGCCAGGTAAGCTGGGTCATACACAGAGAGGTAAATAGGAGCCAAGGGAGAGGCAGGGTCACTGAAACAAGCCAGGTTGGTATCAGACAGGCAGCAGAAGGACCAGATGAGCAGGTAGATGCAACGTCAAGACAGGCCAGGGTCAGATGCAAACAGACAGCAGGAATAGTCAAAAGGCAAGCCGGGTAATACACACGAACAGATTCAGATAGCAGGTAACACACGGGGAACGCTGAAGATCAGACAGCAATGCTTCTGTGTGTCAGCCTGGTTTAAATAGCCCGCCTGGTATTAGGGACCGTGCGCACTCCCACGTGCGCACACGCACACTGGCACTCTCAAACATGCACCAGCTTGTCCAGATCTTCTGTTTCTGGCAGGATCTTCCTGACAGATTTTAACAAACTTTGTTGTAGCTTCCTACGTTTTGTTATTCTAAAGCAATCACTGTGTTTCTCTGTATCCATGTAGGAAAGTGAGTCTAATGGGAGTGGTTTCATAATTAGTAATCAGCTGTGCACCTGCAGGGCTCTAATGAGGAAAGTTTCTGAGTCTGCATCCCTTTAGCCGTGATTTCCTATTAAAAGTATCTCACCAAAAATTAGATTTTTGTTGCAGGAGAAATGTGAAGCCAATCACACAAGCAGGAAATTACATCATATCTAGGGGCGTTCTTTTGTCACCCCCTTCCCCCCCCCCCCGAAGAAAGTGGAATTACCCTTTAAGGAACAGAGCAGCTTTGAGAGATTAAAAAAGTATACGCAGGAAGTATGTGTAGTATGCATGTAGGTAGGGCAATGTGTATAAATTGAGTTTTATTCCGCTTTAAAATAAATGTTTTTTCATGTCCACAAATATGGACAACGTCTTTCAATCATATGTGTTGCTACATATGCATTTGTAGTTACCCAGTCAAAATCATACTGTATTTCACATGCAGTACATGTGAGTCTAGTAAAAACCTTTGCATGGATAGCTTCAGAAAATATATCAGTAATTAATGGAAAGAGTCATATTTGCATCCCATCTTATGGTAAACAATGTCATATTTAATGTGCTGTGATGTAATATATGGTTTGGATACTTGCTAAGGTAGGACAGCTCTTATTAGGTTTTATGTAGGTTTGTTGCAATTATATATTTTCTAACACCTATGTCAGAGTCTGGCTTTGGTGCTATAATTTGTCCATGTGAGTTATTGACAAGTATAAATGCAGGATTTAAATGACCATTGTTCTCTGAAAACAGAATATAATATACTGTAGTTAAAGTGGTTCTAGAGGCTCAAGGCTCTAGAACCAATGGCTCCCACTACTGTTAATCACAGCCAGTGTATATTATTTATATAACCGTTTTAATTTTACTTTTTAGCGCAGCATAATTGCACACACAATTTTGATTTTCACGTACGCTGGAAGTGCTTGAAGCTTGAATAATTACTGTAGTGCAATATATGTGCACAGCTAACGCCTCTTCTCACTGAGAAGAACAGATGATGTGCAACCAGTGGCAGCTATTCCTTAAGGGGCGGAGGTGCGCCGCCTCCCTAATCTCCATGTGCCGCCCCCTAATCTACATGCAGAGCGCCAGACGCATAGCTTTCTACAAGGTTTTTTTTTTTTTCCAAAGCACATGATTAGAGCCTGAGGACAGGAAGTGGGTCTTAAGACCGGATTGTCCGGGAGGAGAAGCTGAGGAAGCCGTGACCTGGATGGGGTAAGTGCGGACCTGGCGGGTTCCCAAAAAATGGAGCACCAGCCGCCACTGTGTGCAGCAATGAACAGATCACATGCAACAAATCTAAAAATTTCTCTGAGTGATATTAAGGTCTTGATATTATAGTTTTGACCTTGGAAGTTCTCCTTTTCACCTCCTAGAGGTACCTGGAATTAGCCAGAGGTAAGCAGGGGTGTCACTGGACCATCAGACCAGGCTGGTAATTGTCACCCTTCAATCCTATCAAATGTAATGAAGCCTTTGATTGATTACTGTTTTCCTACCTGTCAGAAGATGTCAACTGATCTTTAATAGATGATAAAGGGTGTTAAAGAAAGGCTGACAAAATGATAACATAACCGTCAGAAACAGTTGAGTGTATTTTTTTTGTCTTTTTAAAAGTAATGTCCCTGTCACCCAGTCAAATATTATTCCCTTACAACATGTCTCAAAGGGCTTTAAACTGAGCAGTGACATTTTGTTATGGTGTGACCTTTTTGCACAATAGGGTATAAAAGAGTGCCAGCTGGTAAAGAGATTGTTTAGAATTATAGTAAAAGGAACCTTTTTGTCTAGCACTCAGTGGGTGCTGTAATAAACAGATGTCCAGTAAATTGCTCTACCTTGCAGAGAGCACTTTTTGCGACAGTAGATGAATTTTGAACTCAGCTGTACTTGTTCTCATTAATCTTTTTGACAAGCCTTTAGCAGAGCACACAAAACCACACAACAAGCAAAATACAAGCCTCAGGTGGCTGAGATCAAGGGACACCTACTCAAATATATCCACGCTTAGCGACAGCAGCACATAGGTGGGTGGAATATTGCGAGCGTCATTTTAACAGAATCATATTTCCAAAGCTCATCTGCGTTTCCTATTTCCACATAAAAGAGACAGAATTCTAAATTGTTCTGGAATGAATACATGTGTGTTTTATCAAACAGTACAATGCACAATGCCTATGGGCAAAGGGCAGTAACCTATAATAAACAGATTTAATATTTTTCCTCATTTGACTACAACAGCTTAATAAATAAGCCTGAATGTGCGTTTAACTAATATCATACAGTATATACTAAAATAATATTGTAATATGTATACTATTTCTATTTCAGAAGCGTATTGTGGCACCACAGTGATTTATTGAAGAACTTCCATGTCCATGTAACAACAACTTGGCAACACACATTACTCTCTTTTGCCAGGTCAACAAGCAATTTAGTACATCTTGTTATATAGTACAACTATAAGCAATCTGTCTAATTTCTCTTACTGAATAGAGTTAATTATTCCAATCAAATTCCCATTTTCAGTGGGCTTAATCATGACATCTCTCCATTTAGCAAGTTACTCCTTTTCTCTTCAAGGTTAAAGCTTTTTGGTATATTAAAACATAATTTTCCCAGATAATATCAAATCCACATCTGTTTTACCTTTTGAATAAACATTTCCACAGGGGAACATGTAGTAGGTGTCCAGTGTTTGTTAACCTAAGAAAAAAAATATATATATCCTGTTCCTTTAACCACTTGCTTACTGGGCACTTAAACCCCCCTCCTATCCAGACCAATTTTTAGCTTTCAGCGCTGTTGCACTTTGAATGACAATTAAGCGGTCATACAACACTGTACCCAAATACATTTTTATCATTTTTTCCCTCAAATAGAGCTTTCTTTTAGTGGTATTTGATCACCTGTGCGATTTTTATTTTTTGTTTAAAAAAAATGTAAAAAGACCTAAGTTAAATTTTTATTTTTTTTAAATTTTGTTATAAAATTTTTAAATGGTAATTTTTGTCCGTCATTGATGTACGCTGATGAGGCGGCAGTGATGGGCACTGATAGGTGTCAGTGATGGGCACTGATGGGTGGCAGTGGTGGGCACTGATGGGTGGCAGTGATGGGCACTGATCAGTTACACTAATCGGCAGCACTTCTATGTGGCACTGATTGGCACCACTGGTGGGCATTGATAGGTGGCACTTGTGGGCATAGATAGGTGGCACTTGTGGGCACTTTCAGGTTCAATTTATGAGGCATAATTGCCTCTTCCGTTTCGGGACCGTTGTCCCTTTAAGCTGACAGCGTGAGGAGAAAATAAAACGATCACAAGCTTTTGTTTTGATCATGTGATCAGCTGTCATTGGCTGACAGCTGATCACATGGTAAGGGGCTGGAACCGGCCCCTTACTCAGATCGGTGATCAACTGAGTCTCAGTGACACGTGATCACAGCCCGCTCCGTGCGCTCCCTGCAGGGCATGCGCAGGGAGAGTACAAAGGGGAGGCCATCATATGACGGCCTCCCGGTAACTCACATCCACGCTGTGGCCATCATTCGGCCATAGCACAGATGTCAAATGGTTAACCACTTGCTTACTGGGCACCTAAACCCCCCTCCTGTCCAAACCAATTTTCAGCTTTTAGCTTTGAACGACAATGGCGCGGTCATATAACACTGTATGCAAATTAAATTTTCATCATTTTTTCCCACAAATAGAGCTTTCTTTTGTTGGTATTTGATTACCTCTGGGTTTTTTCTATTTTTGTTAAAAAAAAATTAAAAAGACCGTCATTTAAAAAAAAAAAAAAATACAAAACCGTTTATATTTTGTTAATACATTTTGCAAGCAGGTAATTTTTCTCCTTCATTGATGTACGCTGATGAGGCTGCACTGATGGGCACTGATAGGCTGCACTGATGGGCCCTAATAGGCGGCACTGATGAGGTGGCATTGGTGGGCATTGATAGGTGGCATTGGTGGGCACTGAGAGGTGGCACTGATGGGTGGTAATGATGGGCATTGGTAGGTGGCACTGATAGCTGGCACTGATGGGTGGCAGTGATGGGCACTGATCGACACTGGTAGGTGACACTGATAGACAGCACTGCTGGGTGGCACAGATTGGCACCACTGGCAGACATTGATAGGTGGCACTGATTGCTGGCACTTATGCACTGGTGGGCACTGATTCATGGCAATGTGTGGGCACTGGCAGGTGGCACAGGAAGTCGGTATTGGTGGGCACAGATGTGGCGGCTTCTCCTCTTTGAGACCGATGTCCCTTGCACTGAAGCCGGCAAAAAAACGATTATTGATCTTCTGTTTACATGACGTGATCAGCTGTCATTGGCTGACAGCTGATCACGTGGTAAGGGGCCTGAACTCTGATCTGTGATCACCCGAGTCTCAGTGACTTAGTAACCACAGCCCATGCCATGTGAGCCCTGCAGGGGGCGTACAGGGAGTGTGCAAAGGGGAGGGCATCTATTGACGTACTCCCAGCAAAGCAGATCCTCGCTGTAGCCGTCATTCAGCTATAGCACGGATCTGGAGGAGTTAAAGCATGTTATACAGCACAGTGCTTGTGCTGTGAAATTTGGCCCCCTGTATCACCTAAAAAACCTGACTGATCGATCCTGCCAGATTCTGCCCTCCCCTAACAACAGTATATCATGGCTGCTGAGCTCTGACACTCCCAGAAGATCTGGAACACAGACATCCCACCAGTAATTATCCTTTTGGGTATAATAACCCATAACACATCATTGGGAGTTATCTAAGGGTTTCCTGGAGTCTGTGGCTGTGGGATTAGTATTACTACTATTCAAGTCTGATTGACCCATTGGGTGCAACCCATCTATGTCTAATCGTTCTGGTAAGCCTCTTAACACCTATGGTGGCGGATCATCTATCACTTCACCTATTGAACATCACTTGTTAGACTGCATATTTTGCTCCACCGTTTGAATCACCATCACGGTTTTGCTTTTGGATTTATTCAGACTTTATTAATGAGCTTTTGGACGATCCTTTTGACAAATTTTTTTCTTTATTTATAATGATTTATATGCAATATACTGTCACTTTTTTTTATATATATAGCACTGGTGCATGATTTCTTAGCACTGTTTTTATTCATCATTTTTGTCACTTCTTATTTGGCACTATTTTTACTTATATGTGATTTGTATTTGAGTGCTGCACTTTTTTATTTCATAACATTATTTGCAATATTGATCCTTTGCTGTGCTGGTTGCTTACGTGTAATTTAAAGGGACAGCACGGTATATGTTGCACATATATTATATAGTGGCTTATCGACGACTTTAAGCTTCAGCAGAGACTGGACAAATTTCAATCCATCTATAGCCATTCCCAATTAATATAATTCATTCTAAGCTAGAAAATATTAATTCAGTCAGTAGTTACAGCCAATCAGCTGCAGCACTGGCCGGTGTATTTTTACAGCAGAGGAGTCCCCTCTGTCAATATACAACACCACAGCAGGGAGGATTCTTCCATCCACCTTGATTATATGTATAGGGGAATACATTTGCTTTGTTCTGTTTTATTACCAGCCCTCTAGCTGTTTGAAAATAATGACCAATCTATGGGAAACCTTATGCTAGGTACACAGGGGAATTTTTATTTTTTTGTTTAGCTTGCCCGCTAGAACACACTGATCAGCATCAGAGCTATTGGCTGCAGGTTGCTGGTTTTCCAGCATGCTGTTTGATAAAAAAAACAGTCATTAGGCTGGCCCCTGCAGACAGGCTGCTATACACAAGGGCCGAATGTCAGCTGTTTTCTGTTGAACCAGCTGATATTCGAACCACATGTTCCAGCCTTTAGGGCTGATGTTGACAGGCATTGTTTTCCTGTGTTTGATATACATTTGTAATGCAAGTCAGCAAAATTCCATTGAACTCAATTCAACCTCTTGGTGCCGATGACACGCAACTATGGAGCTTGTCAGCGGATGGGCCTTGGTGCTGAGCATATGGTTGCATATTTGTGTAACACATTGCAAACACAGCTGTGTCGGGAGCATGCACCCTGTCCACTCCCGGCACAGTTACCGGCAGCTACCGTAAAGTAGCTTCTGATCATGTGACCGCTGTGGCAGACAATCACGGCTGTTACATGATCACAAACCCCACCTCCTGACATCTGAAACCCCTTAGGGGTGAGAGGCTCAGGTGCCACAGGGTTAATTGAGTAGTACACACGGCAGTTCTGACACTGTGTTGACCTACTTAGCATTGTGATACATTTCTTTGGATGTAGCACCTATTGAGGTGTGTTTGGATTGCAGGCAAAGCAGGTCAAATGCCCGTTAATATGAGCCTGCTGAACCAGACAAATTTTGATTCACCTACTGATCGACTTCTGTACAACCACTCTGCCAGCTTTTCTCCACTCAATCAGGGCTGCAACTGATGGCAGGGAAGTTTCCCCGTTGTCAGAATACAATAGCTCTACGAGGAGGCAGGACACTAGGGGGAGAGACAATACCCTTGTTCTTATCTCTTCGTTTTCTCTGCCATCTTCCAGTCCCTCTTTTCATTTCTTTTTCCCTTACCCCTCCCTTACCTCCTAATTTTCTTTTCTTTTTTATTTTCTCTCTCTTCCTTCACAGGTATTTTGAGAGCACTGCGACGAGCTCGGGACAATTTTTGTTTGGCTGTTGATCACACTTTTTGAGTTTAAGTCCACATTTTAAAAAACAAAAAAGTAAATGGTTCTGTAGGCCCTTGTGATTATACCTTCACTGAGGCTTACTACATGAGGATTTCTACCTGTGCGTAAAGTTTTCACTGTATATGCTTGAACAATACCTAATGATTTTTTCCCCCTTTTTTTGGCTTATACCTTTGATAACGTTGGATATACTTTCCTCAGTTTATTTTCACCTGTTATACACTGTATGCCGTGGTATGTACAGGCTTTACCTATAAATAAAGAATTTAGAAAAAAAAAAAAAAAAAGAATACAATAGCTCCGTGGTATGTACACGATTTTCCTATAAAGGATTCCCCCTACCATATTGAATGTGTAGGTGACGTTTTTTTCATTCATCCCACTGGTTGAACAAAAAAAAGCTCATCTATGGGCTACTTTAATTTTTTTCCACAAAAATACAGCTTCCGGTAATAACATATATCTCCCTCTGTTAACCTCTGGTTCAGTTCCCTCTATGCTAATTAGGGATGAGGTTCAGGTCCACTAATACAATGGATTTGAGGCAAACCCTGCATGTTAAAGGTTCACGAGCCCAGCAAAATAATGCAGGAATTCGCTGAACCAAATTCTTTATAATCATATTGCACTGCCTGGCCTTTGAACTTATGCCAGCTGACTTAGAAGGGTCAAGAAGGGAGCCTTTGGTTAAGCCATCCACTTAATTAAAAAAGGATGAAGTCACAGCAACCATATTGACAATGTTCTTTATCTGTGATAGGGAAAATATAGATGGTGTTGCTGACAATTTTTTTATTAGGGAAATGCTTATTGGCGCTAATAGATCTGTTAAAGTAGATGTAAGCCATTAAAGAAGACCATGTAGGTAGCAAAATGCTGTGTATCGTAGAAAATTTGGAAGTGAGGGGAGGTAAGGGTTTTACCTTTTGTTCGTCCTTTGTTACATCTTAATGCTGCTGATTAGGAATGACCTTAAAGCTCAATCTGAACACAGGTTTGGACCAAACATTGGCTGTTTGGGCATTGAATGCCAGACTTTTTTAGCTGAACATCATGTAGACATATAGTACTGCTGCTATACATGTCAACTTTCTTACCTGCAATGGCTGATAAAGAAGAAATGGATGCTGCCACTTGCCACGTCCTTATGAACCAGTGACATTACATGGCCACATTAAATTACTTTCTGGTAATTTCCAGTTGTGTAAACAAAGGGGTAGGGTTAGCATGACAATCACATCATAGCAATGACATTGGCCAAATATGACCATGGCCCCCTTTGTTTATATTTAGCAGCAGGGCTGGGAGATGTCATTCGGCAATTGGATCAGAAGTTCCTGTAGGTCTGATGGATTTTTTTTCTTTGGATTAGCATCATTCATCAAGACTGAAATGGAACTGCACCACTTAGTTGGGGCTGCTCAATCACATGGGGGGGGGTGGTATGTGGGGTATACTTATTGTATCTGATTATGATAAAGCCTCCCATCTTCAGACTTCCATAACCACCAGGGCAGGGTTATGGGGAAGAGGCACTTATTCTCATCAACAAGGGGATGTGGTGCAACGGTTCAATCTCAAAATTCATCCCAGCCCAAAGGGGTTCATTTACTAAGACTGAAGAGTGCAAAATCTGGTGCAGTTGTGCATGGTAACCAATCAGCTTCTAACTTCAGCTTGATGAAAAAAAACAAAAAACTGGAAGCTGATTGGTTTCCATGCAGAGCTGCACCAAATGTTGCACTAACCAGTTTTAGTAAACCAACCTTGCCTGGTATGGGAGTCCCAAGTCTGGTATGGAATTTGTATGGGGTTCACATCGACATCCATACCAAACCCTCATCAAAGATGGGGGGGAACTCCATGCCTTTTTTGTGTGGATGTCTCTCATTAACATCTATACCAGACCCTCATCTAGGATAAGCGTTTGTCATAGAAAAAAGGAATCCCTGGGCCATTTTACAAACAGAAGTGAAGCAGCCAAAGCTGACATTGCTGGCAAAAGCATTTTTCATTTGTAAATGTATATTTTACTGTACTACATTGTATACATCGTACAGATGGGCCACTGCATGGACAGGTTATAGGCATCCCCCAGGCATGTTATCCAAATGAATTTAGCATTTTTAAATTTGTTCTTAAATTGTTATTAAAAATCAATTATACATCCAAAATATTCCAGAAAATTGTGTCACTGATGCTGTACATGAAAATGTAACTGTTATGTAACATCGCATACAGCTTAAAGACATCTCTCAAGCATGTCATGTAAAGGATTGGTGTTTTTTTACAAATCACTCTCATGTTGTAATAAAGTACAATCCATTGAAAAAACATTGGAGTGGAAACACTTAAGAATATTCATGCAAAGCCATGGGAGCCTGCAGGTAGGGGCAAGGGGGGTCAAGTGCCCCCCCCGGAAGGGCTGGTGCTACCTATAGGCAAGTGCACACAATCAGTCAGGGGTGCCGCGCTGCATGTCCCAGAGCCAGGAGTCACATACACAACATGGAGTGTCAGGGAGTGATGGTGTTTGCAGCTCCTGAGCTGAGGGGAGGCAGTGCGGCCAGAGGCAGGAATACAAAGCTCTCCCGCAGCTTGCCTGTTACCTGCTGCCTGGACAGTGTCTGCTAATGCTCAGCCCAACCAGATCACTGATGATTTATCTCCCCTCCTCTCCTACTCCTTAACTTGGACTGTGTGTGCTCTGCCTGGACATGTGTGAAGGGCCCAGTGTTCCTTCTAGATAGAGGCCCCAAGAACACCCTCCGCATGGGGCCCCAGTCTCATCTGAGCTGGTTGGCATGTGATTATCGGGGTGTAATGTATCTGGGTGTATGGGAGTGTATTGTATTTGTGTATGGGGGTGTATTGTATCTGTGTGTAATCTGTATGTATGGGGGGTGTAATGTATCTGGGTGTATCTGTATTATGTCTGCAGTCTCTGACCGTGATATTGACAGTCGAAAAGGGGCAGAAGACAGGGGTGACCTTAAAATGATGCATGCCTCCCCGAAAAAAAAGTTCTGCGGATGCCCATGTGCATAGCATGAATTTATCCATTGCCGTTGCGACCACCCCTTATTCCGGGGTGCATGAATTACAGCAGCAGGGGATTTCTTTTGAAGCACCTGATTAGAGCCAGAGGCTCTAATAGGCTTCAAAATAGGGTGGGCTCGGGTTGCAGAGCATGCGTCCTGGAGTCCACTCAGGTGTGTTACAACAGTGAATGAACATTCGCTGTTGAAACGCTAATCCTCAATCCGGCCAATCAGAAGCCGGCGTGAGACCTACTTTCCGAAAAGAGATGATCCCAATTGGCTGCCAAGGAGGAGGGAGGAAACGGAATACAGTTTTACACTCTTTCTCCCCATACAATATTTATAAACTGTGCTGATTCTATGTGAGAGGAGTAATTTTGGCCATGCAGCACCGTGACAACTATATGAAAATCTATAGAAGGCTATTTCTGCTTATATTATGTGTGTTTCTTGGTTTTTAGAGACACCAGCTATTCAGTCTGGGTGTTCACCTGGTGGTGGTGGTCATGAGTTGGAACGTGGGAATCTTCTATTTGCACAACCATATTGAAAATTTTCTGACACATTAAATTTTAATGATTTTGCACATATAAACTACATGTAATTTTTTGCACATATACACTGTTTGTTTTTTAATGGACAATAATTGTATGTGTAATTTAGTCAAATTGCACATGTCACGTTTGTTTGATACACTTTATTTGATGTTGTAAGTTTAATTGATGCATTTTTTTAACTGCATTTTTTTTTTAATTTTAATTGCCGTTTGATCACTGGATACATTTATTTATGATTTATAGTTTAAATTGTCTAAGGTTATTCGTTTTATATCCCAAGGTTTGGTGCTGGGGCACTGCTACTTTTTGATTCATATATTAAAGCAGCAGTAAAGGCTAAAATATATATATTTAAAATAACAAACATGCATACCTACCTGCTATATGCAACAGTATTGCACAGAGTTGCCCCTCCTCTTCTGGGGTTCCCGCTGGTGCTCTAGGCTCCTCCTCTCTTGCATGCACTATCAGAGCAAGCCACCTGCTATGGGGGTACACGTGCGGGGTCAATCCAGTCTATGACTGTCCAGAGACACACATAGCATGACTTAGACCCACCCTCTCACGTCCTCTCACTTGGGTGCACTATTTGATTGGGCAACTACATAAGAAATGAAGTTTAAGGTTGATAAATACATTTTAAGGATATGTACATGGAGAGGTAAAAACACGCACACAGCACGCAATGCAGGGAGATTACATCTGAGTAAGTCAATAATGGAAAAAGATCTGGTTGTATTGTGGAATTATATACTTAATGGCAGCAATTTCAAGCTTCTAAAGAAAACAAGATACTTTTTAGAAGTGGCGGCACATATTTCTTTTTAGGGGGGGTCGCAATCAATCAACCCCCCCGCCAGCGGACTCATCCAGTGACACTCCCCCCACGCACGTGGCCAGCGGCATGGACTCCCACTGCCACCCCAACCTCACTCCACCCACTATGCATGAATCTATCCACTGCAAATAGGGGGTGGAGAGGAAAGGAGAGAGGAGGGTGGCACCTGGGCACCCCTAATGGACAAGCTGCCACTGATTTTTAGTATTAAAAGAAGTAACAAATTAAGGATGTTGTGAAATTATTATTATTATACACGATTTATATAGCGCCAACAGTTTACGCAGAGCTTTACAATGTATATAAAATTAGAAACAGTGCAGAGAGTGGCCACTAAATAATATTGTGTAAGGATAAGCTGAATTTTTGGTCTAAACATTTACTGTTCAGACAGTCACCCAAATGTCAAATGTCTGGGGATTTTTGAGTGGACAAACATGACAGCTTCCTGCAGGCAATAGCTGCTAAAGAAGCAGCGGGTGCCAGCACCCATCATTTCTATAGCATCCACAGACATCAGCTGGCCTATTCACATGACTGGGAATCTCTGTCCATGTAAGTGAATGAGGGAGACAGCAGTGGTTGCTAAGGATACATTGATGAACATGCTCAGGATGGACATGACAGCTTCCTGCTGTCAATGGTTTCTAAGGAAACAACAAGTACCTGCACCTGTCTTGTCCTTAGCAACCACTGCCATCCCCTGGCACATTTACTTACATGTCTCCCCACGACTAAGCTCCAGGGGGGTGGAGAGAAATGCATTGAGGGTGTGGCCTTGTCGGAGTTCAGGCTGAGGTTGCCACTCCATTCATTGCAGCATCACACCATAAATGTGCGACTTCCAGCGGCCAACCTTCCTTTCTTGAACATTTACTTATATGGCAGGGAATTTTGTCATTCTTGCTGTCAGATGTATTACTGTAAAAGTGAGATTTAAGCTCCAGGGGGTGGAGTGAAATGCATTGGGAGCGTGGCTTTGTCGGAGTCCAGGCTGAGATTGCCATTCCGCTCATTGCAGCATCACACCATAGATGTGCGACTTCCAGGGGCCAACCTTCCTTTCTTGAACATTTACTTACATGGCAAGGAATTTTGTCATTCTTGCGGTCAGATGTATTACTGTAAAAGGGAGATTTAGAAAAGACAAAAATGTCCATTTCATTGTCAGTTTGTTTTTTATGTTGAAAAAGGCATGGAACCCCCCCCCCCCCTTAAAATATGAATCCTGCCCTTATTTAGGGGTTCCCTGAAAGAACAGCATGTCCCCGGCTCTTGTCATGGTGATGAGGAGGCGGACAGAACCAGCAGGAAGTCAACACATCCTATGAACCCGCTCTTACAGGAGTTTTGGGGGAAAAGACACAGCCACAAGCTGCGTGGGGGAGAACCACGCCAACAGAGGAGGAAAGGCAGAGTGTAGCCGAGCCAGGTCCCTGATGTAACATCAGCTGTGGCAAGTGCTTTGACCGTTAAGCCTGGTACACACTATGAGTTTTAGGTTGAACGAAAAAAAAAAAAACTTTGCGAAGTTAGTACAGCAATCTCCCCTACTGAGCTATTGTGTTCTGCCCCCTCCCCCACCAGAACCCTCTGATCATTTGATCATTGGCTGAGAGCGCTGATCGAGAGGATGGGTTCGGTTGGCTGCTGGCATGCACACATGCCGAATGATAGATGTTTTTTTTAACCGCCCGATGTCTCCAGACATTCGGCCCGTGTGTACGGGGTTTTACACCAGCCTTGTAAAAAAGCAGTGCACACAGGACAGCTGACAGTGGGCTCTGTGGAAAGCTGAGAAGAGGACACAGATCAGAGAGCTGGAGGAGACGGAGTCAGGAAGAGTCACCCACAGCAACCATTTATCTTCTAGTAAATGTACGGTATATCTAGTTACACAGATACACCTAACTTGCTTTGGGGGCACTCGGGCAGGCTTGCCCCCGAGCTGAGCTGTGTGTGTCCATATACACACACATAGCACAGCTCAGTCCCGCCCCCATTTGATCACAGGATTTGACTGATAGCACCAGAAGCCAATAGCTCCCAATCAGTGCCGGGACAAGGTCATCTAGGGCCCATGGCAAAGATGCCAAACTGCGCCCCCCTTTCCCTTAGGGTTAGGGTAAGGTTACCCCCACCCCTGCAATAGACCATTGTGCCAGGGGCAGCCGTCCCTCCTGCCCACCCCTTGTCCCGGCCCTGCTCCCAATGCTCTCAGCCAAGCTTTTGAGAGTTGGGGGAGGGCACAGCAAGTGGCAAAATGTTTTTTTACTATAATACTGCAAATGCATTAAGGAAAAAAAAGTTTATCTTTAGAAACACTAGTAGAAGTTGAAACGAACATTCGTACAATTATTCATACTAACATTCGTATGAAAATTCTCAGTACATTCAATCACTTGATGAATGTTCTTTGAAAGAGCTTCAAATTATTTTTAACATTCAATATTGTATTGAATTGAATTTCCTGACCGAAAACCACATACAGTACACTGTTAGTACACTGTATGCATTGAAGAATTTTTTTTAACTGTGTTCCCTCAAATTTTCTCCTCTCTGCATTCTCAAACAAATGGTGATTTGACCTCACTAACAATTATAATATTGAACAAACATTCTTAAAACAAAAAGTTTCAGACAAAATTCAACTATTATATTGGCAGGTGCAGGGTTTTTCCCCTTTGTTTGCTGTGGTTGTTGGTCAGAAAAATACTGTGCAATGGGCTAAAGAGAGCTTGTAGTCTGCCCTCCTATGGGCTACTTTGGAGAGAATTTACATAAAGTAGCATTTAAGCTTACACCTATCTAGCCTTCTCCCTCTTCTAACAATTATATACAAAAGATATACAGTATATACTCATTTATTTTTAACCTGCGGCGGTCCATTCCCGTGATTATTCCAGTGTCAACCAGCAGCAGCTGAAAGGGTAATGACAAAGGGCTTTGATAACAGCTAGTAAAGTGACTGGACTGAAAAATGATTAGTATAGCTACTGTATGTTTCTTACAAAAGTTAGTTAGCATAGGTGTTATCTCCCTAATGGGACACAGATGGCAAAAATACCTGACAAGGGTTATAATCTTCCCTTGCTATATCCAAAATGAAATAAACAAATTTTGCCTTTGGCACCACTGTAAATGGCAGAACCCGTAGTAGTCGTGCATTGTAAGAAATTAGCTGCTAACTTTAGTTAAATGTGAAAACTAGAAGCTGACTGGTTGCAATGGTTGTTTTCTCCATTTTTAGTAAACTCCCCTCAAAATACTACAGAGCTCTTTGCTGCTGTCCCATCTGTGTGTGCACGCTCGACTGTAAAATGGGGAGAAAGTGTACCCTTTTATGGAGGACAGACAACAGGACCTGTTCTCCCAAAGTGTGCTTTTCCTTGGGTGTGGCCAACCCAACCCATTCTCCACCTGCACAAAATTTACTGTGTTTGAAGCATGGTCATATTTGCCTGACACCATCATGCCACCAGCAGAGCAACCAGCCAGGAGCTGCAAGTAGTCCCAGCAGAATGGCATCACCTACCCTAGTGAAGCATGCTTCTCAAATCTCCATAGCCCTTACGAGTGAGAGATAGCAGGACCTGTTTAACAAAAGTGTGGAGTAGCAATATGGTATGTATTATGCATGCAAGAGAGATGGCCCTTTTTTATTTTAGGTATTAATATTATGATTATTGATTGTATATATTATTGCTATTATTTTAGTTGTTGTTATCAATAATTATTGATTGTATGTATTATTGTTATCATTTTACTTATTATTCTGTTGTGTGCCTGGGACCTGGGTTCTTCTGTCCTTGGGAGTTGTGTATTATACACCTTCCATAGTACCTCTGCTTCCAGTACTCGCTAGCCCACCTGCTTTCCAGCTGCAATTAATCCACAATTAGATCAGCTTATTGCAGTATTTTCTATGAATTATGCCCCTTTGTTGGATCTGTTTCCCTGGATGTGTAACATACTGCTGATTTCCTGAACTTCTGGACTTTGACCTCTGTCTGTTCCCTGGATTACTCTATTTGCTTGAAGAGTCTATACTACTCTGACGCATGTGTATGACCCTGCCTGTCACCAACCACACTTCTGGATCCTGACATTGAAGTTGATTTACTAAAGGCAAATCCACTTTGCACTACAAGTGCATTGCAAGTGCACTTGACAATGTACTTGGAAGTGCAGTCGCTGTAGATCTGAGGAGCATATGCAAGGGAAGTGGATTTGCCCTTAGTAAATAACCCCCATTGTGCCTTCTGTCAAGACTGGTTGCTGACCCAGCCTGCCTGACTACGCCTCTACCCCCAGCCAAAGCTCCTCTCTGGACTAAACCTTCCAACAGGTACCTTACACTCACATTAGAAACCACATGACATAACCCAAAACAACCTATTGGTATGTTTAAGATAGAACTGTTGGCTTCTGGTTTCCGGCACCGCATGTGAAGGAACGGCAGCTCCGGATTACACAGCTTATAAAACGAGCCTTTCTCGCCCCTGGGCGGCGAGTGATTCCCAGTCCACCTCTCACCTGCACAGAGGCTCAGGTGGATGGACAAATTCCTATCCATGGCCCCTCCGGTGCCGCTGCAGCCGCAGGCTCAGAACTCTCCCTCCACACAGCCAACATAGCAGATGGAGTGGATGCCTCATGCATCTCCACAACCCCTGCAGACTAATTGTATGCTGTCAGCACCCCCTCCACCCGAGGAGCAATATGCAGGTTTAGCCCAGGCAGTGGCAGCTCTGTTGTCTCCCACTATAACTACAGCGGTTGACAGGGCCATAGCTGCAGGGATCACACAGCCGAGGAAGGAATTAGGAGACCATGCTACTAGGCTCTCTGAAATAGAGTACCGTGTATCTGAGTTGGAAGATGAGGTGCAAAACTCCTTCACCACAGAACAGCAGTCCAAACAGGTCCAGCAATTTAGATTTGACAAGCTGGATGACCTGAAGAACCGCTACAGACACAATAACCTGCGGGTTACTGGCCTACCAGAAGCATAGAATGCTGATTTACCATCGGACATATGTGCCACATGCATCCCACATGCCCTGGGAATTTCATTCCCCCTGCACAGTCGAGAGGGCCCACCAGCTAGGGGCTCCTTCCAATGACAGACGTACACCGAGACCTGTCATCGTCCACTTTCTGAATTATGCTGACAGGGTCAATATCCTGAAATCATTCAGAAATTCCAAATCCCTATAGTTGGACAACTGCAAACTACTTTCATTTGCAGACTACTCCCAAGAAGTTTCCAGGAGATGCAAGGCATTTCAACCTATTTCTTCCAAGAGGAAGTTAAGTTCACTCTACCCGGCAATACTCTGCTTTTCAGATCCTGCAGGCGACCCCAAAACCTTTTCCCATCCAGAAGAAGCCATGCAATACCTTCAAGCATATCTCCATATTCCAATGGATACCTCTGCACCTCCCACCCCCTCTTGCACAAACCGATCCAAGAGAACAATGCAGCCCAAGGAAAGACCGTCTAAGAATCTACACCTAATTCATCTGGCGGTAACAGAATCCGCTGATCCCCATCCTGGATCCTCCACTTTGCATTACAAATTTTTCCTTCTTAAAGCACCAACGCTCTTAAATGCATTAGCGTTTAAAACTAGTCCTTTGTCTAATAGGCATGCTCCTAGTTCCAGCAAAATTTACCTCTCTACTGTTCATTGTAATTTTGTTCTTTTGTTTTATTCCAGGCATGCATTAGGACGGTCCATCCTACACAAATTGAGAACACTTCTACCTAAACCTGGGTGCCTATTACTCTTTATCTACTCCATCGCCTTTCAAGAACGAAGACATGCTTCACATTCCACGGATGAGAATCACAGCCTCCCCCAGTAACGCTGTTCGATGACATAGGTTCATATGTGGAATAAAGAGAAGTACAGGCTCCACTGGGAATGTTTTTGTTGTACTGTTTACCTAGCATGCTGTGCTCTTGTTCTCCATTCTCAACCCGGCTCTCTAAAACTCTATTTTGTTCTACCCCCTCCCTGGTTCCACATGATGGCCAACAAAAATCTGTTCATAACATTCATTACTTTTCTCCCCACCATGCCATTAAGAACCCTCACACTACTGAAATTTTATGAAAGTAGTCTCATGGAACAATTAAGAACTAAAGGCAGATATAGCTGTACTCCAGAAAACACATCTCACTACCATCCATTACACGCATGCGCAAACTATGAGTGGGCCAGGTAGTCGGATCCCCTGCAGTAAGAGGTCAAGCAGGAGTCCTCCTCCTAATACATAAAAACAAAATAATCTTGACTCGTTCTAATAGCGAAGGACGACTTCTCACAGCGACACTCAAAACATATAATCATGAGTGGGTGTTAACCAATGTCTATGCCCCAAATTCCCTTTCAAAACAATTCTTTCAAAGCCTAACCTTCCGTATAGCACCACATATCCACCTGCCCCTTTTGATAGCGGGTGACTTCAACACAGTTGTAGACACACGGGAAGACAAACTAGCTGACACATGTCGTGATACCACAAATCCCTCCTACACCCCCTCTCACCTGCAGCAGTATTTGGACGAACATAATCATCATTCCAAGGGAAGAGAATACACCTTTTTTCTCACCCCCTCACAAATCACTCTCAAGAATTGACTACACCTTTCTCAACCCCCTTCTTCTTGAACACACATCAGAACCTTGCATCCACAACATTTTTGACCATACAGCAATTTCTGTCCAATAAGGGGACTAGTAATCCAGAACCCCTTAAGAATATGACGATTCCCTGCCTACCTAGCCCATGACGAAACACTTAAACGGGTCATAAGTGACACTTGGACAACATTTACATCCACCAAGTTGGAGCATATTGACAATCCCAACCTTTTTCGGGAAACCGGTTTTACGGGGAAGGATTATTTCCTATGCCTTTGGCTATAAAAAAAGAATACACAAAGAATACTATGAAGCGAGCAAAGCTTTAAGTGTGGCTCAAGCCAACCTAGCTCGAAATAACTCACAAATTTACAGGGAATCTTAGTTTGAAGCCAAGGACTGCTTTGATCTGTTGGCAGAGGCACAGTAAAAAACTCACAAATCATTACTAGATCTTAGCTTTCACAAATACGGCAATAAACCAGGCAAACTCCTTACCCCTATCTGTAAAGGCCCCCCACTCTTACACATATAGCAGCTCTAAAAGACAAATCTGGTAAACTTACCACCTCCCCAAAACAGATTAACCTCATTCTAGAGGAATATTATGCCTCGCTATATGGTCGCTATATGGTCAGGACCCAATGTGTGAACCTAAAGCCACATCCTTTTTTGAAAATATCCTACTCCCTACCATTGATGACTCTCTCCTGGCACTGTTAAATGCGCCAATATCTCTCCACAAAATAACACGCACAATCAAATCACTATATGCGGGCAAGGCATCTGGTCCCGACTGGTACATCTCAGACTTCTACAAACTATCTCTAGATATCATAGCTCCCACTCTTCAATCAGTATACCAAAAGATATTGGATGGAAACTAGTACCTACCTACAGGCCTCCCAGCCCACATCAAGCTTATACCTAAGAAGGGCAAAGACCCAACTGATTCAGGCTCCTACCATCCAATCTCTCTGCTAAATTTAGATTCTTCCTCTAACTTCTTCCCAAAATGATAGCAAACAGACTTGCTCCCATTATGCCTTCTCTCATTCATTCCTCTCAAGCTGGTTTCCCTCAAGGAAGATCCGCCACATCAAATATTAGGAAAGTTCTAACGGTTCTGGAAATGGCTAGAACCAGATCATGAGAGGAATCGGCCGTAGTAGCACTCGACGCAGAAAAAGCTTTTGCTAATGTCAGCTTCCACTGGTTCAGCCTGGTATTGTTGAAGTATGGCTTCTCATATCCCTTTAGCCACCTCATCAATGCAATGTACCCAGCCCCATCGGCTAATGCGATTGCCGCAGGATATATCTCTAATAAAATTTGTTTTCACAAAGGCACCAGATCAGGCTGCCCCCTTACGCCTCTTCTGTTTAACTTGGCAATAGAACCCCTCTCTAGATTTTTACTCTCTCACCCCAATCTCCATGGTATTAAAATGGGCTTCCAGGAGCTGCACACAGCCCTTTTCACTGACGATATTCTCATATTCATTTCTAACCCCTCTGAGGATATGACATATATCTAAGAGATCTCTAATATGTTTAGAATATGCTCAGGATTAAGAATACATTTTTCCAAAAGGGAAATCCGAACCCATCTTCTGCTCATGCCCCCCTCCCTTGTCCTACATCATCGATCGATCTTCCTGTGGAAAGGCCGTAAGCCCCACATAGTTTTCAGAAATTATTCCTACCCAAACATGAAGAGGGTACAAACCTACCCAGCATAAGATTATATAACCTCTCGTCTTCTGAGAGGGGGGTTAAATTGGACAACGCAAGCCTCCAGGTACTCAAATCACGATTTAGAATCGCAGATGACTAGAAATATAACCTCCTCATCCAGGACACTGTGGTGGCCTGGAGAGAGACAGGGAGAAAATGGGTATTTCCCCTCATATATCTAACTATCTCTTATTTGTTGTCAACCTCTGTTCCCACAGTCACTGCATTATCCCACGTTGCCACATGGGCTTCCAATGGTTTATACAGATTTGCGCAACTATATATTTCTTCAGGAAATCCTCTCCCCTTTATCCAGATCTTGCACAAGTTCAAACTACTGACCCACCACTCACTATACATCCTTTAGGCAACTAGCTTTGTGGCCAGCATGTGTCCCAAGAGGAATCTACACTTCAAAACATAGTTACTGGACACATTTCACAAAATTTATGATCTTTCTAAGCCTTTGACCACTTTCTTTATGACATCTATCCACTCCTCCACCTCCTCCGCTTGGAACAAAGATTTACAATCCCTGGAGGCTCTCAGCAACATCCTATCAGTCTATAAAACTATGTTTGCTTTTATAACTAATGAATTTTGCTGTGCTCAACAATACAAAATTCTCCATCAGGCTTATATTCCTCACCTAAAGTCAAAAGGTCTTCCAGACCACTCCAGATGCCCGTTATGTAGTATATCCAAGCCTTCACTCTTGCACAGACTCTGGTCCTGCCCTCATATTCTATGCTACTGGAAGTGTGTGGAACTATTTGCAGCTACAATTACTGGACTTAGCCCCCATAACAACATTTTCCTTCTACTGTTCGGTTCATTGGATACCTCCAAACAGGATATGACAAAGGCCGCGTACACACGAGAGGACTGTCCCTCCAACTTAGTCCGCTGAAACACATTTCAGCGGACAGTCCGCTCGTGTGTGGGCTTCAGCGGACTTTTTCAGCGGACAGTCTGGCGGACTAAGTCTTTCGGAATTTCCGTAATACAGTCCGTCCAACTTTGGTTTCAGCGGACAGTCCGCTCGTGAGTAGGCAAGTTGGACGGACTAAGTATGGCGCATGCTCAGAAAGGATTTAGACGGCCGAAGGTTGCATTGCAGTGTATTGGACGTCGTATTTCTAGTCCCGTCGTACGTGCTGTACACGTCATTGCGCAAGCTTTCAGCGGACTGTCTGTTCATCGTGTGTGGTCAAGTCCGTTCATTCAAAAGTAGGACAGACTGTCTGTCGGATTGTCTGACGGACTTAGTTGGCCAGACAGTCCGCCCGTGTGTACGCGGCTTAAGTCTCAATCCAGAATCCTGCACACAATACAATAAGGCCTGGGTGGCTACTTGCTACATGGCAGCCAGGAGGGCAATCCTCAAAAAGTGGACTTCCTCTATCCCTCCTATCATTAAAGATTTAAAAATCAACTTAGTGAACCTCCTCAGGACTGAATAATAAGGGGGAGTTTGGGACTTTAAATGAAGTATATGGTGTGTGCCTCCATCCCTGGTTCAGGTATAAGAAAAAGGAAGGTGGCACTTTAAATGAGGCTATTGATTTGTGGGGGTGGGATAGTTAGAAAATATATATAATTGGCATATTGAGTCTGACAATACATAACAATGATGCACATTGTAGAAAAGGTTCTTACGTATCTTACACCTGTATATACGTTTGGATAGTTATTTGTTTCGTATCACTGTGGTTGGTTGCTGGTTTATTTTATTGTTTGCCAAATTAAAGGTGCGTTTACGTTTGTATATCACTTTTCCTTTTAATAAATTATTTATACTTTACATGCGTTTGGTTTACTCTATCGCAGTCCACACATTTCTGGTCGCACTGGTCCTTGACACTATCAATTTTGACCGATTTCCTTTGCCTTTGTAGCTCACATATCCCCAAAACATCAGCGATCCACCTCTGTGTTTCGCAGTAGGGATGGTGTACCTTTCATCATAGGTCTTGTTGAGTCCTCTACAAATGTAGCATTTATGGTTGTGGCTAAAAATGTTGGTCTCATCACTCCAAATGAGTTTGTGCCAGAAGGTTTGTCTCTGTGCAATCTGGCGTATTGTAAGCAGGATACTTTGTGGCATTTGCATAGTAATGGATTTCTTCTGGCAACTCAACCATGCAGCCCATCTTTCCTCAAGTGCCTCCTTATTGTACATCTTGAAACAGCCACACAACATGTTTTCAGAGAGTCCTGTACTTCATTTGAAGTTATTTGTGGGTTTTTCTATGCATCCCAAACAATTTTCCTGGCAGTTGTGGCTGAAATTTAGTTGGTCTACCTGACCATGGTTTGGTTTCAACAGAATCCCTCATTTCACACTTTTTGATTAGCGTTTGAACACTGTTGATTGGCATTCTCAATTGCTTGGATATCTTTTTACATCCCTTTACTGATTTATACAGTTCAACTACCTTTTCCCGCAGATCCTTTGACAATTCTTTTGCTTTCCCATGACTTCGAATCTAGAAACGTCAGTACAGCACTGGATGAAACATGCAAGGGTCTGTCAGGAGTCCAGAAACAGTAATGAGTCACATGACACCGGGGAGGAAAAATGGCCAATTGGGCCCAATTTGGACATTTTCATTTAGGGGTGTACTCACTTTTGTTGCCAGCGGTTTAGACATTAATGGCTGTTAGTTGAGTTGTTTTGAGGGGACAGCAAATGTACACTGTTGTACAGGCTGTACACTCACTACTCTACATTGTAGCAAAGTGTAATTTCTTCAGTGTTGTCACTTTTGTGAGATACTGTATACAGTATACTGTGTATATGTATATATATATATATATATATATATATACATACATATATAAGAAATTTAAAGCCAAATATGCAAACTCAATATTCGTAGCTTTTTCTAGAGAGTGATCTAAGCAGTTCCGAAGTAAGCCTCACTGGTTCACAGGTCACTGGTTTACAATAATATACCCGCAAAAGAACTGCAAAAAACAAAAGATAAATTTATGTTAATGTTTTGACTTGATCATTGTTATGCCATATTCTTCTGAGAGAAAAAAGGGAATTTAGTAAATTATATTGTCATTTAAAAGTTTAGGCAGCACTTGTTAATTTTGTCCACTGCCAAGTTGGGATGTTATCTCCACAGATGGAAGGGAAGAAAATTGCTTAATGCCTCCTGTAGTCATTTGGGAGAATACACAAGTATTAATAAATTGACTTGCGTACAAACAGGGTGCCCATACAAGATTAAAATTTGGTTGGTCCCTGTATGGCCAGCTTAAGCGAAGAGTGAGGACTGGCTTTATCCATGCCTCATGGTTGCTATGCCAATTGTTATTACAATACTGACTACTGGAGTAAATTGTAGAGGGAGTAAGTGTCAAACGCTTATATTTTGCAGTGCAAGTGTGGCGCCAGTCAATGTCCTCGTTAAAGAGTAACTTTTGTTAAGGAAAAAAAAAATTCCCCCTTTCTGTGATCAATGTACATTGCAAAGATTTTAATAAACTTTGCTACAGATCCCAACCTTTTGTTACTCTGAATAAATAGATGTTTGTCCATATACAAAGTGAATGTGCAGGGTTCTAATGAGGAGGGTGCCATGGTTGCATCCCTTTAGACGTAGTTTCCCTTTGGACAATTACACTTTTGTTGCAGGGGATGCACAAAAGCTGACTTGTATCTTTGGGTAAACTCCTGGGAAAATCAGTAAGCCAATCACACAAGCAGGAATTTACATTTTAGGGGGGGGCATTCCCTACACCATCCGTGTGCAAAATGCATTCAGATTGCCATATTACATTGCAGTTTACTGAAAATTATAGCACTGCAGATTGAAAAAGAAAGATCATTCAATAATATTGAATTATAGGCTGGACAGCAGACAGGAACACATCAGGCTGGGCAGCAGACAGGAACACATCAGGCTGGGCAGCAGACAGGAACACATCAGGCTGGGCAGCAGACAAGAGCTCATCAGGCTGTGCAGCAGACAGGAGCACATCAAGCTGGGCAGCAGACAGAGGCTCATCAGGCTGGGCAGCAGATAGGGACACATCAGGCTGGGCAGCAGACAAAGGCTCATCAGGCTGGGCAGCAGATAGGAACATACCAGGCTGGGCAACAGACAGGAACACATCAGGCTGGGTAGCAGACAGGAACACATCAGGCTGGGCAGCAGACAGGAACACATCAGGCTGGGCAGCAGACAGGAACACATCAGGCTGGGCAGCAGACAGGAGCTCATCAGGCTGGTCAGCAGACGGGTACACATCATGCTGGGCAGCAGACACAAACACATCAGGCTGAGTAGTAGACAGGAGCTCATCAGGCTGGGCAGCAGACGGGTACACATCATGCTGGGCAGCAGACACAAACACATCAGGCTGGGTAGCAGACAGGAGCTCATCAGGCTGGGCAGCAGATAGGAGCTCATCAGGCTGGGCAACAGGCAGAGGCTCATCAGGCTCGGCAGCAGATAGGGACACATCAGGCTGGGCATCAGACAGGCTCATCAGGCTGGGCAGCAGACAGGAACACATCAGGCTGGGCAGCAGACAGGAACACATCAGGCTGGGCAGCAGACAGGAGCTCATCAGGCTGGTCAGCAGACGGGTACACATCATGCTGGGCAGCAGACACAAACACATCAGGCTGGGTAGTAGACAGGAGCTCATCAGGCTGGGCAGCAGACGGGTACACATCATGCTGGGCAGCAGACACAAACACATCAGGCTGGGTAGCAGACAGGAGCTCATCAGGCTGGGCAGCAGATAGGAGCTCATCAGGCTGGGCAACAGGCAGAGGCTCATCAGGCTCGGCAGCAGATAGGGACACATCAGGCTGGGCATCAGACAGGCTCATCATGCTGGGCAGCAGATAGGAACACATCAGGCTGGGCAGCAGACAGCAACACATCAGGCTGGGCAGCAGACAGGAACACATCAGGCTGGGCAGCAGACAGGAACACATCAGGCTGGGCAACAGACAGATGCTTGTCAGGCTGGGCAGCAGACAGGAACAAATCAGGCTGGACAGCAGACAGAGGCTCGTCAGGCTGGGCAGCAGACAGGAACACATCAGACTGGAAGGCAGGTACCAGGACATCAAACTGGAAAGCAGGCACATCAGACTGGAACAACTTCAGGCTGGAACATGGACACAAAGTCATCAGACCGGTCAGTAGGTACTGAAACATCGGACTGGGTAGTAGGCACTGGGGCGTCAGACTGGGTAGTAGGCACCGGGACATCAGGCTGGGTAGCAGGCACCGGGACATCAGGCTGGGTAGTAGGCATGGGACATCAGGCTGGGTAGCAGGTGCTGGGACATCAGGCTGTAGTGGATTAGCTGGTGCGGAGGCAGGTTGGGTTACTGGCAGGATCAAATGTATAGGAAAGAGCTTCCGGCTCTTTTTAGGTTTAGCTACTGGAGTCCTACTGGAGTCCTAGAGGTAACTGCAGGACTGTAGGTAGGGAATGAAGCAGCCTGGAGAGGAGGGTTGGAATAAGGCAGGGAAGAGGTAACAGTAGCTAGGGGAAGTTCTTGAGGGATTGCAGACAGCCGAGAAGAGGCAGGTGCGTTAAAGGCAGGGTAGGTGCAGGGAGTAGAAACTGGGTATTGATATTTGGTGTGAAGCAGGGTGTACTGAGCTGCGACTGAAGTTGTCATGGGTGAAGGGGAAAAAGAGATTTGGGCTGGCAGGTGTCTGATGGCAGAAGTGGTTAGTTGTGGGTTGGCTGGGGCTGATTGTAGCATATCAGACCATGCTAAGCCCCTGTACACACGGTCTGAGATTCTGCCAACGAAATCCGTCTGATTTTGTCCGTCAGATTTAGTCTGACGGATCGTGTCCGAAACTGTTGCATACACACGGTCGGACTAAGTTGTCGAAAAATCCGATCTTTCAGAACGTGATGACGTAATTTCGTTACGACGGGACTACATTCAGGCTAGTAGCCAATAGCTTTGATGTAGGAATTTGATCTGAGCATGCGTGGCACTTGGTCCGACCAAAATTCTCTACACATGATCGGATTACGTCCGACCGGCCCAGTTGGTCGGGAAATATTTCCAACATGTTGGAAAATTGGGTCGGACGGAGATTCGGACAGAATCAGTCCGATGCATACCACACACAGTCGGATTATCTGACGACACGGTCCGATAAGACGCATTCCGACTGATTCTCCGACCGTGTGTACGCGGCATAAGAGTATTGGTTGCAAAACTGTAATTTACATTCTGCCTGTCTGACCAGGGACTGAACAGACTCAATGCACTCTGTTATCATTTTTTGTGAGAAGGCTGAATAGTGTTCACAAAAGTATGTGGGCTCATCCTCCAAAAGCCATACCAGGGATACAACTTGATTAATATTAAAAGGTGGAGAAAAGTCATCACAGCCTTTGGGAATACTGGGCAGGGCCAGCTCTGTAAATATGTGAATTAAAGGCTGCACATCCCCAAACAGCAAACAACCCTGATCCACCAGAGAGTGAGCTAAACGCATGATTTCAAACAACTGGTCACTCGTCCACTCCTTAAGTGTCTGGCGGAGATACTCCCTACTCTCAGATGCCAGCAGAGCATACCTTAGTAACTAAAAAACATCCAAATTCATTTCACCTGAAGTAAACAGAACCGAAATGGCTCTTCCGTGCAGCCACTTCTGGTCAGGAATGGCCTTGGTATACTGTCACGTATCAGGTGTGACCAGAGCTGTGTGGACAGCAACAGAGGAACAAACACAGATAAGGTGAAAATATATAATTTATTAAGATAAGTGAATAAATACAACCACCTCCAATATATTACAATGTGCAACCAAACAACCACCAACAGAAACCCACAAATAAAAACAGAAAAATATATACAAGAAAAGAGGAATCATAAACAGGGCCAGGCCAGGGTCGACAACAGGCGGCCAGCAGCTGGGGAAGGAAGAAAAACCGGACAAGGAGAGGCTGGATGGATCACAGGAGGGACAGGTCAGGTACAAGGCTCAGGGTCCAGGGTTCAGGTAACAGACAGGAACAGGAACAGGATCAGGATCAGGTTCAGATGCAGAGCTTCACAAGTTCAGGGTCAGGGCGCAAGAAAGATACCAAGGCATTAGTGTGTCTGCTGGGTACTTATACGCACCTCCTGCAATTACTCAGGTGATGCCTAATTGCAGGAGATGATGTTGGCCCCACACTACCAGGAACCACCCGCTGGTGGACGCCAGTACTGCAGCCCAAGGATTATATAATACTACTAACAGCGGAAGGCTCCCCAGACAGTTCCAGACTGCTGCGGAGACACCTGCTGGTGGACCACAGTACTGCACGCCAAATGTCAGACAGTATCATCAGTGGGTGGAACCTTTCCTGACAGTTGCTCCTGCCTTGATATTGGACAGGGCACATGGAAAGAGAAGAATGGAGGGGGGAGCTCACTGCCTGCTGCCGTAGCCTAGGGATTATCCCTTAGCAACAGAACAAGAAGGATTCCTATAGACCGATAGACAGGAATACAGGTACACATACATGTGAATGGGCTGCTCTGCCTACCTACCCGTCACCTTTTTTTAAATGTGGCCACACGCTTTTTCACCATGCATTTCTGCGTGCGGGCAACCTCACCACATTTTTCAGTGCATAGGGGTGCCATTAAGAGTGCGCAGCCACATTTTGTGTGCAGCTGCATGTGGGTGCAAGCAAATTACATGCAATCCTGCTCTCGCACAAATGTGAACCTAGCCTATTGACGGCCTGACTCGACAGGAGCGATAGTTTTTGCCATGGGCACTAAGCAAAGCATTACAACCACAGCATGTAAACACACTCAATTGCTGCATTTGTAGCTTATGGGGGTTGCTAAAAACGTGGCTCAACTGTGTCTTTTTAATTCCACCCCGAAAAACAAACTCAAATTTTTTTCTTTGCATCCAAAATAAATATTTATTTCTTGGACGTTCTCACACAGCTTGGTGAATTATTTGTGTTTTTTTTTTTTGCATGAAGCACAGGTGCAAATAGAATACAAATTCAAAGCTATAACGAGTAAGCACTTAAGACAGCAGTCAAAACAAACACTATTACTTGTATCTCTACGGGGATTTAAACTGCCCACGTATTGCTTGACTTTTTTCTTTTGAAATAGCCGTTATATTTTGGCAGTGGGGTAACAAGTTATTACACATCAAAGAGACTGAAATTATATGAATTAAAACCATTTTCTTACATTCCTTCTGTGTCTTTGCCAACAGTTTAGGCCTATCTGTTGAAAAGTTATCTCTTTAGGAGGCTGAAAATGCCTTTGTTCTTTGTACGGAAATAAATAGGTTGAGCAGCTTGAAAAGGCAATTAGTGTGTGATGCCCTGCTGAAAACATATATCACAACAGTCTGATTTGTTTTTAGAAAAGAAAAACTCATTAAGATAAATGTGTTAACCTCTGGCAAGAATTGCCTTAATTAAACGAAAATATTGAATATTATATTTATTGTCATTTTTCCAGTCTCATTTAAGTAGTGCTGCTGTATACCAATGTTTATTTATGAAGAAATGAAAGAGGCAGAGACAAAATTGTGGAAAACTGTTTGCTATTTAAACGATTTTGGCAGCTACAGATTTTTTTACCTCAAAAATGATTTGCCTAAATTAGTTCTGCTTAGGAGAAAGTGACAACAAACACCTGCCTATTTGTCTATAATGTTTTATTTAATTTTCCATTTAATTTTTATATATATATATATATATATATATATATATTTATATTTTTATCAGGGACATCTGATGACGGCATGATGTTGAAACATGTTGGGTGGAGGATTGGGAGGTGCCTGGTGAGAGGAAGTGCTCCCCTGGGTTTCAGGAGAGACAAGCAGAGCAGAAGGTTCTAAAGCAGTGGCAGGCTCAGGGTATGGTTCCTCAGTGTACATGATTTAAAGTGAAAGTGATCTGTCTTCACATAAGTGCATTTGTGTTGATTACTAAATAGTTTGATTTGCGGAGAGTGATATAATGTATACTTTTGTATCTCTCTGAGCTGGTTACATGGACTGATCCTTGATGCTTGATTAGATTTGGAAATATCACTGGGGTGACAGCATGTAAATAAAAAGAAATAGCTTCCAAAAAGAGATTCTTCAATAAGGAACAGAAGGTATACATCAAAAATAGTAAACTTTATTTTAAAGAAAGATCCACATAAACATAAATTGTATCCTCCATCACAATAAAGAGTTAAAAATTGATGACGTTGTTACTACACAGGTAGCTACCACAATCAACTCTCATACTGTGTGATATAGTACATTTTTAAGTCGGCTAGAATATTCACCTAGGTGGAAATATATTGTAGCAACACTGAATTGGCTGATCACCAGATAGCTCAGTATAAGCAGTCCACTGAGATGATATAGTCAGCTGCAGCTCTGATCAAAAGCTAAAAAAGAACAGTATAGTGAACTTCTGGTCTACCTCGGATGTAAATGTCAATCACCTGGATTATCCCAAGTTGTGAACACTGCACAATCCTACTGCAAGCGGGGAAGGTAGGGATAGAGATTCACAGTTAGGGATGAGCTTCGTGTTCGAGTCGAACGTACGTTCGACTCGAACATTGGCTGTTCGTGCGTTCGGCGAATTCCGAACGTTTTGGCCGTTCGCGTCAAAATTCGAGTGACGCGCGCGCGGACCACAATGCACTGCGTTGGCGCAGTGCATTGCTGTCCGATGATTGGCCAAGCATGCACTGTGACCCCGCATGCTTGGCCAATCGCAGCGCCGGCAGCGAGGAGAGCCATGATTGGCCACAGGCATCCTGCCTGTGGCCAATCATAGCTCAGGCTGTGTAGTGCACGCCCCACACTATATAAGGCCGCCTTTAAGGCGGCCTCCTGTAGTGTGTTACTTTGCATCTGAAGCAGTGGGTGTTCTGTGTACCTTCAACACAGTACACACCAATCGTTTTTGGCTGATTTCCTATCTTGCTGCTGTGTAGTGGTTGTTGTCTGTGCCCTGACTGCAGTATACACCACTATATTCACCTCACCTATATAGCTAGTGATCTAGCTTTAACCACTTAACAACTGCCCATTGCCGATTAACGGCTTCAGGGCGGTTGTTTAACTCAGAGAGGCCGTTAATTAACGGCCTCCCAGAATTCTGCTCTCGCGTGCCCCGAGGTGTGCGCACTCGAGAGCATCCGTGACCGCCGGGTCCATAGGACCCGGCGCATCACGGTAAATGGCCGCTCATAGCGGCCGTTTACCACGTGATTGCTCCGTCAAATGACGGAGTGATCACTTGGAAACAAACCGGCGTCATGTTATGACGCCTGTTCCTCCCTCCCCTTTCTGTACCGATCGGTACAGCGGAGGGGAAAGAGATCGGTGTCAGCAGCGATGTGGGCTGCATCTGCAGTGCCCACATCGCTGCTCACCGAATTTAACCCCTCAATTCCCTGCCAATACTCTGCAATACCAGTGCATACTCTGCAGTACCCTGCCATTACTCTGCAGTACCCCGCCATTACTCTGCAGTACCCCGCCATTACTCTGCAGTGCAGTACCCCGCCATTACTCTGCAGTGCAGTACCCTGCCATTACTCTGCAGTGCAGTACCCTGCCATTACTCTGCAGTACCCCGCCATTACTCTGCAGTACCCCGCCATTACTCTGCAGTGCAGTACCCCGCCATTACTCTGCAGTGCAGTACCCTGCCATTACTCTGCAGTGCAGTACCCCGCCATTACTCTGCAGTGCAGTTCCCTGCCATTACTCTGCAGTGCAGTACCCTGCCATTACTCTGCAGTACCCCGCCATTACTCTGCAGTACCCCGCCATTACTCTGCAGTGCAGTACCCTGCCATTACTCTGCAGTACCCCGCCATTACTCTGCAGTACCCCGCCATTACTCTGCAGTGCAGTACCCCGCCATTACTCTGCAGTGCAGTACCCTGCCATTACTCTGCAGTACCCCCCATTACTCTGCAGTAACCCCCATTACTCTGCAGTACCCCCCAATACTCTGCAGTACCCGCCATTACTCTGCAGTACCCCCAATACTCTGCAGTACCCTGCTATTACTCTGTAGTACCCCGCCAATACCCCGCCAATACTCTGTAATACCCTGCCATAAATTGCCATACCCAGCCATACTCAGAGATACCCAGCCATACTCGGTGATACCCTGAAATACCCAGCCATAGACGCCCCCCACCCCTCACCGCCCTCCGGTGCTTCTACCAACTCGCCAGTACGATCAAAGCCAGAATCTTTTTTTTATTTTTTATTTCAGGCTTCCCAGCCTAGAGGTGAGATGTGGGGTCATATTGACCCCCCAGATTTCACTGTAAAGAGGACCTGTCACCCCATATTCCTATTACAAGGGATGTTTACATTTCTTGTAATAGGAATAAAAGTGATCAAAAATATATTTTTGGGAAAAAAAATGTCAAACTAAAATAAATAAAGTAAAATGAACAATAAAAAAATAAAATAAAAATTAAAGCGCCCATGTCCCCATGTGCTCGCATGTGCCACACATGTGAGGTATCGCCGAGAATGTTAGAGCGAGAGCAATAATTCTAGTCCTAGACCTCCTCTGCAACTCAAAACATGTAACCAGTAAAAAAATATTTAAAGCGTCGCCTATGGGGATTTTTTAAGTAGCGACGTTTGGCGCCATTCCACGGGCATGTGCAATTTTGAAGAGTGACATGTTTGATATCTATTTACTCAGCATAACTTCATCTTTCACTTTATGCAAACATTGGGCTAACAAGTGGTTAATAATAGAGCTTGCAGTCAGTAGTGTTAGGAGATAGTGCGTGCTGTCTGCGTGCTCTGTACCCAGTACATACCGCTATAATATAGGGCAGGCCCCTACTTTCAAACATCCAACTTACAAACATCTCCTACTTGCAAACGCAAGGAGACAGCAGCAAGTGAGATGAAAAAAGATGGACGACAAAACAAATTATACAGGGGTGATAACCCTTCCCTATGTTTTCCAAAAAGCTTAAAGATAGTTTTTTTGACTGGAGCTACACTTTAAAAATGTACCGGTTGAAAATGACAAACAGATTCAACTTAACACAACAAACCTACACAGTCCCTGTCTTGTTTGTACCGCCTGTATACTGCTGTTCTGAGTATATAGGGCCTGGGGGCCACACGCATTTCCTTTTTTTAATATGGGTACGGGGTTCCCCTTAATATGCGTACAAGACCCAAATAGGCTGGTAATGGGCAGGGAGGGCTACCCATGCCATGTTTCTCAATGATTTTCAACCATATTGCAGGAACCAGATATAACATTAAAACCGCAAGCAGTTTTAAATGGTGTTATTTCCGTTTAATGTCATTTTGTGCAGGGACTGTTCTAAACACGGGAAACACGTGGCACTTCACAGGCATACTACAGACACCCCGCAGGCACCATATTTAAAGGAATATTTCACTTTTTTTTTCACTTTAATCGTCATTAAAATCAGTGCTCCCGCCAAAACGGTAGTTTTTAAAACTTTTTTTTGCAGTGACCCATGTCCCCTGAGGCAGGAGGCAGGTCGCCAAACCCTTTTTAGGACACTATCTTGCATATTAGCCGTTAAAATTAGCACTTTCCAATTCGAACGTTCGAGTCCCATAGACTTCAATGGGGTTCTAACGTTCGTACCGAACGCGGGGGTCGTTCGCAAGTTCTGGTGCGAACCGAACCGGGGGGTGTTCGGCTCATCCCTATTCACAGTAAAACGGTGGGAGATTGATTATGGATCAGATAGACAGTATACAGTATCCGTATACCACCTTCTGCTCGCAAAGCGACACAGGTGAAGGAAGGATGATGGACAGTGAGGATTAATAGCTAAGTCAGGTATCAAATGAAAATTATCTTGCTCACCACTCTCCAAATTCCAGGCAGTTGAACTGTGCTGAAGACAGTCTCAATCCCAGTTGTGTAGGTGGAAATGGAGCATGTGAACACCAATTCTGTGAACATTGCTGGTGTCTGATGTCTACCCCTGTAGGAGCCACTGATTAGGTTATGGTCCTCTGTTCTTTGCCTCAACATCTGTAAGAACCTTACCCCCTCGACACACTATATTGAGGGTACAAAGCATGGAATATCACAGAAAATCACTGAAAGTAATACTTAGTACCCAGTAGCAGTACTATATCAAAGAAAACAAGCAATAAACTAGTTAGTAAAGTTTAAGTAAACTTAATATATTGTTATCTGATATGGTTTGCAATGAAGTAAGAATAGAAATGGATTAACAACGATAATACAATTTAGCATACAGGGTGATAATAAGTAGTGATGGACGAACTTCCGACGGGACGTTTCGCGAACGCGGACCGCGAACGTGGCCGATAGTTCGCAAATCGGAACGTTCGCGGCGGGCCCCATTGACTTCAATGGGAGGCGAACTTCGCAAACCTACAGGACAAATTTGCAGCCACAAAATAATTAATAGCTGTGCAAACATAGTCCCACCACATGGCCAATGACATAACACATGTATGAGGTGAATCTGGGATCGACAACTACAAGCATTCTTTTTTATATGGGAAATTGTTCTGACAATTCAGGACTGTGGAGCGCATGAAGGAGAGGGAAGGAGAGGGAAGGTCAGGGACCAGGGTAGGCAAAGAAGAGGGTGCAGGAAATGATCACCAGCAGCGTGACATACAGCAATGACACCTGCACCGTGATAGAGTCATCTGACACCAGCACCGTGATAGAGAGCACTGACATCAGCAGCGTGACATACAGCAATGACACCTGCACCGTGATAGAGTGATCTGACAACAGCACCGTGATAGAGAGCACTGACAGCAGCAGCGTGACATAAAGCACTAACACCAGCACCGTGATATACAGCACAAACAGCAGCACCGTGATAGAGAGCACTGACATCAGCAGCGTGACATACAGCAATGACACCTGCACCGTGATAGAGTCATCTGACACCAGCACTGTGATAGAGAGCACTGACATCAGCAGTTTGACATAAAGCACTAACACCAGCACCATGATATACAGCACTGACAGCAGCACCGTGATAGAGAGTACTGACATCAGCACCGTGATATACAGCACTGACACCTGCACCGTAAGCAGCCCCAGGAGGAAGTCAGCATAGCACAGGGATGGTGGGAGCTCCTCATAATGAGCATAGCACAGGGATGGCGGTGGTGTCCCTCATAATGAGCATAGCACAGGGATGGTGGGAACCCCTCATAATGAGCATAGAACAGGGATGGTGGGAGCCCCTCATAATAAGCAGCCCCAGGAGGAAGTCAGCACAGCACAGGGATGGTGGGAGCCCCTCATAATATGCACAGCAGAGGTACAGCCCCAGGAGGATGTCAGCACAGCATGGGGATGGTGGGAGCCCCTCATAATAAGCAGCCCCAGTAGAAATATGACACCGCTCAACCTCTTCAAAGAGGAGGGTACGGGCATATAGTACAGTGTGCTTTGTTTGGACAAGGAAGTGAGCCAAATGAAGAAAGAAGGTCTTTGTGCTCGTTTAAAAAAATTGTTTATAGACATATACATGGTCTACTGGTCACATGTGTTGAATTCCTCCGAGATCCATGCCTCATTCATTTTTAGAAATGTGAGGTAGCCAACACTGTCGTGAGCTAGGCGAGTATGCTTATCGGTCACGAGCCCCCCTGCTGCCCTGAACGTCCTTTCGGACAGGACACTGGATGAGGGGCAAGCCAACAGTTCGATTGCAAATTGGGCAAGCTCTGGCCAGAGGTCAAGCCTGCCCACCCAGTAGTCCAGGGGTTCATCACTCCTCAGAGCATCTACATCGGCCGTTAACCCTATGTAGTCGGACACCTGATAGTCTAGGCGTTCCCTGATGCTGGATCCGGATGACACCTGTCGATGGTCGGCTGAAAGAATGACCTCATATCCAAAGTGTTATGGCTCATTTTGCCTAGCTCACTTATATACTTACCTATACATAAAATAAGTGATTAAAAACCTTTTATCTATATGAATCAAACCATGAAATTAAGAACGAATGATACATGTGCGAAAAGGATAATAATCTAATTTATTTAAACATACTATAGTACAGAAAAAAAACGTTACAGAGTACCCCATATAATGTGGAGGATACAACCTTAAAAACAGCGATGTTACCAAATATTGCTATAATGGTCATACACACCCTTTCACGAGATTAATATTATATTAAGGCAAAGTCCTATGGTAGACAGGGTTACAGAAAAGAAAAGAGGCATAATAATAATACAGACACAGTATCTCGTTTTTCCCTACGTTACCATTTTTTCAAAAGTGCAGCCCAGCAAGATGAAGAGAGATAAGGAAAATACATTACACAGGAATCTTACGTGTCCAGTCCATGAGAGTTTAAGAGAGAGAGAGCGATTTGGCATCTCTAGGGACTAGATTTATGTGGTTAGAAAACCTCATGCCTACCAATCAGAACTCAGGGTCACCTCATTGGTTCAAAGTTGCCTCCAATTCTGATTGGTTATAATTTCAAGCCCAGTTAAGCATCAAACTTCCGATGCCTTTATGAGCAACTTCCTTTGATCTCTGACCCTGCCAGTTCAGACATAAGACTGGTTTAATTATCTCTTGATTTACAACCGTCAGCCCTCTTTGATACTACATAAATTAGCATTTCAAGGACTTGTGGCACAGGAAGAGGCACTATATCTGAAATGGCCATCTCTATGAACAATAGGGTAACTTCATACATGTTGCAAATTATATAATACATATATATATACATATATATACACATACATGTGCCCAAAACAGGGGAAATTGTAAGTTAATTAGAAAGTCCTCACAATGGCTCCCATGGAGCTCCTTGCTATAAATATTATATTTCAAAATCTCCATCACAGAAGTCACCAACACATCTTCAAACCGGCCTCTTCTTGCAGGTGCTGTTGGATTGGTACCCGCAACTCCTTCTCTGGGAGTGGGAATTGTTCCTCTGCCAGTGCACGCAAAGGCAGAATGCAGCATTTCTCGAAGCAAGGCCTGGAAGTGCTGCATTCTGCCAGCCCTCTGTGACGGCGGTTACATTTCCGCCATTTTGTGTTTGTACCGGGGGTCTAAGTACGTTGCCACCCAGTACTGGTCCTTGACCCTTATGCTTTTTATACGGGGGTCCCTATTAAAACACTGGAGCATGAAGGCCCCCATTTGCACTAAAGTGGAAGCGGTATGGTGGCCTGGCTCCTGCTCATCATCCAGGATAATGTCGTCCTCTTCATTCTCCTCTCCCCATCCACGCACAACAGGGATCCCAGAAAGGTTTAAAGCATGCTCTTCTTGCTCCTCCTCATCCGCCACGGCACCATCCTCCTCTGACTTCTCTTCAGACTCCTGTTGTTGACTTGTCTCAGATAGAGTAGCCCCCCCTGGGAATTCATCCAGCATTGCGATTTCCTCATCTTTCCGCTCCTGCTCCTCCACAGCTTGATCAATGACACGACGCAATGCACGCTCCATAAAGAAGGCATAAGGTACCATGTCACTGATGGCGCCATGGCTGCGACTGACCAGTTTGGTGATCTCCTCAAATGGCCGCAGAAGTCTGCATGCGTCGCGCATGAGCAGCCACTGGCGCGGTGAAAAAAACCCCAGCTCCCCAGAACCTGTTCTGCCGCAGAGTTCATACAGGTAGACGTTAACTGCACGTTTCTGCTGGAGCAGCCTATCAAGCATATAGAAGGTTGAGTTCCATCACATCGGGCAATCGCAAATAAGACATCTGACCGGCAGATTGTGTCGCCGCTTAATGTCAGCAAGGCGAGCCATGGCCGTGTAAGATCTTCTGAAATGGGCCGAGATTTTCCTTGCCTGCCGCAAGATGTCCTGGACCCCAGGGTATTTGACAAGGAATCGCTGCACGACCAAGTTTAAGACGTGTGCCATCCATGGCACATGTGTGATTTTGCCCTGTTTCAATGCGCTAAGCAGATTGGCACCGTTGTCACACACCACTTTACCAACTGTCAAATTGAGCGGTGTTAGCCACTGATCTGTCTGTGAACGCAAAGCTGAAAGGAGTGCCGGGCCAGTGTGGCTCTTGGCTTCCAGGCACAACAGACGCAGCACGGCATGGCAACGTCTCACCTGGCACGTCGAATAGGTTCTGGGGAGCTTGGGCGGCGCAGCGGAAGAGACGCTAGCAACAAAAAAGGAGGAGTCAGCCGAGGAGGAGAGGGAGGAGGATGGAGTAGGAGGAGGAGGAGAAGAAGAGCAAGGCCTGCATGCAATCCGTGGCAGTAAAACCAAATCTACACGGATGCCACGGGTTACATGCTTGACGGCCGTCAGAAGGTTCACCCAGTGGGCAGTAAAAGTGATATACCTTCCCTGCCCGTGTTTGCTAGACCACGTGTCAGTGGTCAGATGTATCTTGGCACCGACACTGTGTGCCAGAGATACATTCACTTGCCGCTGAACATGGCCATATAGCTCTGGGATGCCCTTCTGTGAGAAATACTTCCTTCCTGGGACCTTCCATTGTGGTGTTCCAATGGCCACAAATTTGCGAAAGGCCTCCGAGTCCACCAGTTTATATGGCAGTAGTTGGCGGGCTATGAGTTCTGACAAGCCAGCCGTCAACCGTTGGGCAAGAGGGTTATCCGGCGTCATCATTTTTTTACGCTCAAACATTAGGCCCACGGAAGCCTGCCTTTTTACAGAAAAACGTGAGCTTGGCGTGATGGAAGGTGGAGTGGAGGACAATTGTGAGGAGAGAGGAGAAGGAGAAGTAGAAGATGAGGCTGGACGGTGAGAGCCTGGAGTGTGGCTTTGTGTGTTCCATTGCTCCCACTGGGCTCGGTGATGGCTGCTCATGTGCCTTCTTAAGGCGTCATCCCTAGGTGAATGTTGGGCTTACCGCGACTAATGCGCTGACTGCAAAGATTGCAGATGGCAACGCTATTGTCAGAAGCGGACACGTTCAAAAAAGCCCACACTGCGGAGCCATGTGCCGGTGTCCTGGGAGCGCCAAATGTAACAGTACCTGGTCGATGACTCACTCCTGATACATTTGCAGTCTGCTTTGTCTCTCCTGTGCAATGTAAGTTATTCCTGCTTCTCCTCCCTATCTGCTGGTCCATATCTCCCTCTGAACTCCCCTCCTCTTCCTCTCTTGTGGGCACCCACGTGACATCACTAGACACGTGATCATCGACGTCACCTTCCCCACTGCTATAAGTAGAGATCTCGGAGTAGGCAGCAACACTGGGGACCAACCTCCTCCTTGGGCTGATCTGGGTACTGTAGTCAGACTGCTGAGTAGCGGTTGTTGCTACCTCCTCTTCCTGATCCAATACCAAGAGTGGCTGCGCATCAGAAATGTCTTGATATGGATTGGAAAATAATTCCTGTGACTCAAGCGGAAGGTATGTGGTGGTGGTGGTGGTGTTGTTGGTGGTAGTGTCTTTGGGGGTGCACATAGCAGAGAGTGAAGAAGAGGGTGCAGATCGAGAGGATGAGGAGGGTACAGAAGAGTAAGGCTGAGTGAGCCACTCAACCAAGTCTGGTGCGTCCTTTAAAGTAATTGAACGCACCTTCTGCAACTTCCCACTTTGGCTCAAGCCTGTTGCTCCTGCCCTACCCCTACCACCCCTGCGGAAGGGCCTGCGCCTCTTCCTCTGCCTGTCATTTTTTAAATGACCCTGTGACAAAACTCTCAGTCCCTATACCGATGAAGGACTGCTGCAGTATAGGGCAGCGGTCAGCAGTAGTGCACCTCAACCCTATGTATTGTGGACCTATACCAGTCCTTATAGAATGGCAGACTGTACCTCACTCAACCCTATGTACTGTAGTACTCTATACCTTACCAGTCCTTATAAGGACCTTTGTGGAACAAGTAGGTTGTGACTGATTAGCAGACTGTACGTCAGTCCCTATACCGATGAAGGACTGCTGCAGTATAGGGCAGCGGTCAGCAGTAGTGCACCTCAACCCTATGTATTGTGGACCTATACCAGTCTTTATAGAATAGCAGACTGTACCTCACTCAACCCTATGTACTATAGCACCCTAGACAGACCAAGTTACCAGTCCTTATAAGGACCTTTGTGGAACAAGTAGGTTGTGACTGATTAGCAGACTGTACGTCAGTCCCTATACCGATGAAGGACTGCTGCAGTATAGGGCAGCGGTCAGCAGTAGTGCACCTCAACCCTATGTATTGTGGACCTATACCAGTTCTTATAGAATAGCAGACTGTACCTCACTCAACCCTATGTACTATAGCACCCTACACCAGGTTATTACCAGTCCTTATAATGACCTTTGTGGAACAAGTAGGTTGTGAATGATTAGCAGACTGCAGCAGAAGGGCAGCAGTCAAGTATAATATTCTTTCTATATTTGGAAGAAAGAATATTATACGTGTACAAGCCTATTACCATACCACTGATACCAGTCCTGAAAAGAACCTTTGTGGACCTAATATAGTAACAGCTACCGATTAAACTGACCCTCACTGCCTCACACACTGCTTCCTGCCTGTCCCTATGTAAACTGACAAAACAGAGGCTACTGGAATATCACTTTTGTGGACCTGATAGTAACAGCTAATGACTAAACTGACTGTCCCTACAGCAGACACACCATCCTGTCCCTTTCTCTAAACTGACAAAAGACACTCAGGCTGCTGCAACAATCAGTAGCACAGCAAACCTATATACACCTAACACCTATACCAGTCCTGAAAAGAACTTTTGTGTACCAAATAGCTAGCGATTTGGGTCACTGCAATCTCTCCCTGCTCCACATAGCAACCTCTCCCTATAGTAACAGAAGAAAGAATGTAAAATGGCCGCCGGATCGGGTGTATTTATAAGTTAGGGGGAATGTCCAAGTGTCCATGTGCTGTAATGTCTCAATTGGCTGTCCTGTACCCCATGGTGGATGTGTCATCATAGGTCAAAGTTCTTTTACACATAAAACACGGAAGTCCGCCGGGCGAACGGCGGCAATAGTCCGCCGATCGGGCGAATCGCGAACAGCCGAAATTCGCTGCGAAACGACCGCCGGGCGAACCGTTCGGCCATCACTAATAATAAGAACTAGGCATAAGATCAGCATAAACAGTAGCAAGGTCAACTAGTGCAGCAGTAAGCAGTAATAAAGACTGATTTACTGTTTTGGTTGCGTTTATCTAGTAAGGTTACTTTAAGATATAAGCAAGGAAGCTGAGACCTCTGCAGCGTATAAATGGGCTTTTACTGAACAAAGATGTTGTAGATACAATATCACAATATTAAAAATTATCCATTGTTGTATTAACAGAAATCCAAAAAATCCCTGAAGAAGACCACTATTTGTTCTGGGTTGAAATGCATTGGGGTATTTCCATACATCAAATGGCTTTTTAAGTGAGAAAGATGGGAACGTTATGTTAAAACATTCTAATTGTACATTAATAGATTACATAAAAGATTGTTGTACTCTTCATTAATATTTGCCTTTTGTGTGTACCAGAGCCTATATTTTAACTATTTCTATTTCTCTATGATGTACGATCATTCCATAATTTTGTGTCAATACAATCTATATTTTTATGGAAAGATCTTTTGTGTCTCTCAAATAGCTGCTAAAAAACCCATGGGGATTTTTCTTAAATTTTTCTGTTTCATATCTATCAGGGTGTGCAGCTTCCATAGATCCAAGATATTTGTCCATTCCCTTCTTTAAAGCACATACAAAATTATTACAATATTAGGAATGCAGTACAAGACTGACAGATATATCAAGCAAGATACCTAGCAAATAGGCAGAAACTATGGTCTGTAACAGTAGAAATTTGCTTAAAAGTTACTGTGTGTTCATAATCTCCGTTGACAATGAGGACTCAGGCTTCTTAAGCAGTTGCTGGAAATCAGGCAAAACAGTCTACAGGTATCTTCTGGTTGGTTACAGACTGTCCTTGGTGTGCAAGGCATGCTAAGTCCCCTCCAGCTTATGCCTGACAACCTTTTTATATGTCAGGTTGTTTACCATAGTTACAGACAAAGTTTACAAACTTGTTTACCTTAACTACAAAATAACAGACTACTCCACTGTACCATTTTCAATTAGAGAGGCGTTCTCAAATTCTACCTCAAGATGGCACTTTGGTATCATACATGTTATTTGACCAGGATATTTTTTTACTGTACTGACAAATACAATAGACTGCTCAACAGTCAATTGAAATGCAACAATGGTATCGAAGTTTCTATTACATAGTTACATAGTTAGTCAGGTTGAAAAAAAGACACATGTCCATCCAGTTCAACCACAAAAAAAAAATATATATATATAATAATATCATACAATCCCATATACCCAATTCTATACCCACAGTTGATCAAGAGGAAGGCAAAAAACCCCAGCAGAGCATGATCCAATTTGCTAAAGCAGGGGAAAAAATTCCTGATCCCCGAGAGGCAATCGGATTTTCCCCGGATCAACTTTACCTATAAATGTTAGTACCCAGTTATATTATGTACACTTAGGAAATAATCCAGGCCCTTCTTAACGCAATCCACTGAGCAGGCCAGAACCACCTCTCCACATTTTCACAGCTCTTAGCCCACGTACACACGGTCGGAGATTTTGCCAACCAAATCCGTCGGATTTTGCCCGTCGGATTTAGTCCGACGGATTGTGTCCGAAACTGTTGCATACACACGGTCGGGCCAAGTTGGCGAAAAATGCGATCTTTCAGAACGTGATGACGTAATTTCGTTACGATGGGACTACATTCAGGCTAGTAGCCAATAGCTTTGATGTAGGAATTTGATCTGAGCATGCGTGGCACTTGGTCCGATCAAAATGCTCTACACATGATCGGATTAGGTCCGTCCGGCCCAGTTGGTCAGGAAATATTTCCAACATGTTGGAAATTTGGATCGGACGGAGATTTGGACGGATGCATACCACACACAGTCGGATTATCTGACGACGCGGCCTGATAAGACTCCGACAGATTCTCAGACCGTGTGTACAAGGGCTTACTGTGAAGACAAGTTCACTATATGGACCCCTTATATATTTGTACATGTTGATCATATCCCCCCTTAATCTCCTCTTATCAAGAGTGAATAAATTCAGTTTCTCTAATCTTTCCTCATAGCTGAGTTCCTCCATGCCTCTTATCAGTTTGGTTGCCCTTCTCTGCACTTTCTCCAGTTCCCCGATATCCTTTTTGAGAACTGGTGCCCAAAACTGAACTGCATATTCCAGATGAGGTCTTACTAATGATTTGAACAGGGGCAAAATGATATCTCTCTCTCTGGAGTCCATACCTCTCTTAATACAGGAAAGGACTTTGCTCGCTTTGGAAACTGCGGCTTGGCATTGCATGCTATTATTGAGCTTATGATCTACCAAAACCCCCAGATCCTTCTCCACTATGGATTCCCCTAGTTGTACTCCCCCTAGCATGTATGATGCATGCATATTCTTAGCCCCCAAGTGCATAACTGTACATTTCGCAACATTAAACCTCATCTGACACATAGTCGCACCAATTAGACAGAGCATTGAGGTTGGATGGTAAATTGGAGACATCCTGTAAGGATGTTAATCCACTGCATAGCTTGGTGTCATCTGCAAAGACGGAAATGTTACTTTTGATCCCAGACCCAATATCATTTAAAGATATTAAAAAGTAAGGGTCCTAGCACTGAACCTTGGGGTACACCACTGATAACCTTAGACCATTCAGAGTAAGAATCATTAACCACTACTCTCTGAATTCTGTCTTTTAGCCAGTTTTCTATCCATTTACAAACTGATATTTCCAAACCTGTAGACTTTACCTTACACATGAGCCATGTGTGCGGAACTGTATTGAACGCTTTTGCAAAATCCAAGTATACCACGTCCACCACCACCCCTCTGTCCAAGGTTTTACTTACCACCTCATAAAAAGAAATCAGGTTTGTCTGACAACTTCTGTCTTTCATGAATTCATGCTGTATTCCTGCAAGAACTCGTCTATGTGGTCTTTTATTAATCCCTCCAGTATCTTCCCAACTATAGAAGTTAAACAAACAGGTCTATAGTTACTTGGTAAAGACTTTGTTCCCTTTTTAAAGATAGGCACCACATTGGCCCTGCGCCAATCCAGTGGTACTATTCCTGTCATTAATGAGTCCCTAAAAATTAGATACAATGGCTTTGAAATTACAGAGCTCAATTCTTTTAAGACCCGTGGGTGGATGCCATCAGGTCTAGGTGCTTTATCCACCTTTATTCTGTCCAAATATTTCTGGCCCATATCACTTTTGAGTCATTGTGGATTTGGGGCTGCGTCACTACCACCCCCATTATGGACATGAGCTCCCCCATGCTCCTTTGTATACACAGAGCTGAAGAAAGTATTTAATAAGTTAGCCTTCTCTTTGTCCCCAGTCACCCACTCCAGATTATTTTGTAAAGGGCCTACATGCTCAGACTTGACCTTTTTATTATTAATATATTTGAAGATTTTTTGGGGTTTGTCCTACTATCCTTTGCAATCTGTCTTTCATTTTGAATTTTTGCATCCTTGATTTCCTTTTTACATATTCTGTTATATTCTTTGTAACATTTAAATGACACTAGCGTTCCTACATTTTTATATTTTTTAAAAGCTCTTTTTTATAGTTTATAGCTTTTTTAACTTTGGCTGTGAGCCACATCGGTTTTATTTTTATCCTTTTAAACTTATTGACCATGGGAATATACTTTGCCGTGAGATCACAAACAGTCTTTTTGAAGAATTTCCATTTCTGTTCTGTGCCCATTGATGCCAATATTCTCTCCCAGTCTAGGTCCTGGAGAGCAACCCTAATCCTTGGAAAATTTGCTCTCTTGAAATTAAGTGTTTTTATCTTCCCCGTATGTGATTTTTGCTTACAGCTAACATCAAATGAAATCATGTTATGGTCACTGCTACCCAGGTGTTCCTTTATCTGAACATTAGTAATACGTTCTGCATGGTCTGAGATTACCAGGTCCAACAGAGTATGATTCCTAGTTGGGGCCCCAATAAACTGGACCATAAAATTGTCCTGTAATAGGTTTATACATTTTTGCCCTTTAACTGTCCCAGCAGTGCCATTACCCCAGTCAATTTCTGGGTAGTTAAAATCCCCCATTATTATCACTGTCCTAGCCCTTGCAGCCCTTTCTATCTGTGCAAGAAGCTGAGTCTCCACCTCCTCATTAACATTGGGTGGTCTATAACAAACTCCAATGATTAACTTTGAACTACGCGCATCTGTATGCAGTTCCACCCATAATGCTTCAGACTCGTCACACTCTCCTTCCACCAGGTCCTCTTTCTCACTCGCTTTGAGATCATTTCACACATACAGACAGACCCCTCCACCTTTCCTTTTCACTCTGTCTTTCTGAAAGAGTGCATAGCCAGGAATATTAATAGCCCAGTCCATTGAGGAATGAAGCCAAGTTTCAGCAATACCGATTACATCATAGCTCTCCTGATGCACCAGAGTTTCCAACTCACCTATTTTGCTTGGCAGACTTCTGGCATTAGTGAACAAACATTTTAATGCATTAATATATTTTGACCGGTCACATACTATCCTCTTGGGTGTTCCAAGATTACAACTAGGACTTGCTACTATATTTACTTTGGGTTTATGTGCTTTGGTTACCCTACCACTAATGCCCCTAATATAATGTCCATCCTATTGTTTGAGGACAGACTGTGTACTTGTTACAAGGCATTAGTTTGAGACGCATCCTCAAAAAAACTCACCAGTAACCTGATTTCTGTTTCTATGACCAACTACTATACAGACTGAACAGAATAAAAAAATAATAATATTGTTTATCAAACGCAACACATTTGCCGAACTATACTGCCAAAGTTCATTGATGGTGATTAGCCCTAGATTGACTAGATGTGCACTGTTTAGAAAAAAAAATGGGAGAAAAAAGGAAATGGGAGAATGGAACAAAGGCAACTTACAAGATGGATTTACAGAAGGGGCAGTTCTTTACTTTGCTCTTCAACGACTATTGTTTTTAGGAAGCATTGGTGCACTTAAAGTGGAGTTCCACTCAAGAAAGGAACTTCCACTTTAAGTGAAAGTGACCCCCTGACATGCCATATTTGGCATGTCATTTTTTTGGGGGGAGGGGGAATATCCTCTTGCCATGGAAAGAGAGGGGTGAGAGAGAAGCTTTTAGTGCATTCCTGGGACAGTATATCTGGATGGGGCTGCTACTGTTAAATGTGTGGCAGGTAGGGGAGGGGCAGCCAGGCACACAGTGGGTAATGGGGTAATGTTATGCTAGTTGTTTGGGCTCTCCTCTCACCCAGCTGCATTTACTCCCAGTCTGAGAGCAGAAATCAGAGCTTCTCCCTGGCAGGGGGAATCTGATCATACTGGATGGCATGGTGACATTGTGCTGGGAGGACAGGAGATGACAGCAGGAGGGGAAGACAAGCTGCCTTCACTGTACACTGATCTGTGCTGGATCAGAACACTGACAGGCAGATCTACCATCTCCTGATCAATAAATATCTCCTTCCTTGCTGCACCCACCCATTGATCCATCCACCCATTCATCCATTCAGCCATTTACCCACTCATCTATTCAGCCATTTACCCACCCACCCATTCACCCATCCATCCACCCACCCAACTACAATCCACCTATCCATTCATCCACCCACCTATCCATCCAGCCATCCATCCACCCACCCATCCATCCATCCATCCAGAAACCCACCCACCCATCCATCCACCTATCCATCCATCCATTCATCCACCCACCCATCCACCCACCTACCCATCCATCCACCTATCCACCCACCTATCCACCCACCCATCCATCCATCCACCCACCTATTCACCCATCCATCTATCAATCCAGCCACTCACCCACCCACCCATCTATCCATCCATCCACCCATCAATCCACCCACCCACTTACTCATCCATCCCCTATGGTCCAAGCATCCTTGGCCATAGCTACTGCAGGTTCTTCTACAGTGCCTGGGGTAGAACTTGCTGAGTTCTTTTCTGATTTTCCAGGGGTGATTTCAATGATAAAGCATCCATCCATTCACCCACCTATCCATCCATTCATCCATCCATCCATCCACCTACCCATCCATCCATCCACCTATCCATCCACCTATGCACCCACCCATTCACCTGTCCATCCACCCACCCATCCATCCACTCACCCATCCATCCACTCACCCATCCATCCACCCACCCATCCATCCACCCACCTATCCATCCATTCATCCATCCATGCATTCACACATCCATCCACCCACCCATACATTCACCCATCCACCCACAATCCACCTATCCATCCATCCATCCACCCACCTATTCATCCACCCACCTATCCATCCATCCATCCATCCATATATCCACACACCCACCCATCCATCCACCTATTCATCCACCCACCTACCCATCCATTCACCCATCTATCCACCCATCCACCCACCATCCACCCATCCATTCACCCATCCATTCATCCATCCACCCACCCACCCATCCATCTTTCCACCCACCCACCCACCCATCTATCCATCCATCCATCCATCCATCCACCCATCAATCCCCCTACCCATCCATCCATCCATTCATCCACCCACCCTCCATTCATCCATTCATTCATCCACCAACCCATCCATCCACCTATCCATCCATCCATCCATCCATCCATCCATCCATCCATCCACCCACCTAGGAGGGTGGGGCCACCCGTCACCTGACCCCGCCTCCCTCTGATGTAACGCAGGTTTCCGTTACAACAGAGGGAGGTCACCCACACGTCATTGGGGAAACCAGACTTCCCCAATTGCGTCTGAGGGGGGTGGGGTTAGGTGACGGGTGGCCCTCCTCATATAAGAAATGTCAGGCTGTCGGGATCCCCGCAGTGTCTCCACCAGTGGAGACAGAGGATGGATGGACTGCGCTGCACTGGAGGGAGAGATCACCTGTCGCTGAATCAGATCAGCCATTGCTGGACCCCGGAGAGATGATCATCTGTCGCTGGATAGCAAGAGTGGATTACCACCGCTGGAATCTTTTTTAAATTTTTTTAATTTTTAATAAAGGACTTTTTCAACGGTGTGTGTCTTTTTTAACATTCTTTTACACTTTTTTGTGAAATGGTAGGGGTACTTTTGTACCCCCTTACCATTTGAAATGGGGGGGATCTGGAGGTCCCCTTGTTAAAGGGGGCTTCCAGATTCTGGTAAGCCCCCCGCCCGCAGACCCCCACAACCACTGGCCAAGGTTGTGGGGATGAGGCCCTTGTCCTCATCAATAGGGATGAGCCGAACACCCCCCCGGTTCGGTTCGCACCAGAACTTGCGAACGACCCCCGCGTTCGGTACGAACGTTAGAACCCCATTGAAGTCTATGGGACTCGAACGTTCGAATTGGAAAGTGCTAATTTTAACGGCTAATATGCAAGATAGTGTCCTAAAAAGGGTTTGGGGACCTGCCTCCTGCCTCAGGGGACATGGGTCACTGCAAAAAAAAGTTTTAAAAACGGGCGTTTTGGCAGGAGCACTGATTTTAATGACGATTAAAGTGAAAAAAAAAAGTGAAATATTTCTTTAAATATGGTGCCTGGGGGGTGTCTGTAGTATGCCTGTGAAGTGCCACGTGTTTCCCGTGTTTACAACAGTCCCTGCACAAAATTACATTAAACGGAAATAACACCATTTAAAACTGCTTGCGGTTTTAATGTTATATCTGGTTCCTGCAATATGGTTGAAAATCATTGAGAAACATGGCATGGGTAGCCCTCCCTGCCCATTACCAGCCTATTTGGGTCTTTTTGAGTTTTTGAGACCTATTTGGGTCTATTTGAGTTGGTAGAAGCACCGGAGGGCGGTGAGGGGTGGGGGGCGTCTATGGCTGGGTATTTCAGGGTATCACCGAGTATGGCTGGGTATCTCTGAGTATGGCTGGGTATGGCAATTTATGGCAGGGTATTACAGAGTATTGGCGGGGTATTGGCGGGGTACTACAGAGTAATAGCAGGGTACTGCAGAGTATTGGGGGGTACTACAGAGTAATGGCAGGGTACTGCAGAGTATTGGGGGTACTGCAGAGTAATGGGGGTTACTGCAGAGTAATGGGGGGTACTGCAGAGTAATGGCAGGGTACTGCACTGCAGAGTAATGGCAGGGTACTGCAGAGTATTGGGGGTACTGCAGAGTAATGGCGGGTACTGCAGAGTAATGGCGGGTACTGCAGAGTATTGGGGGTACTGCAGAGTAATGGCGGGTACTGCAGAGTAATGGCGGGTACTGCAGAGTATTGGGGGGTACTGCAGAGTAATGGGGGTTACTGCAGAGTAATGGGGGGTACTGCAGAGTAATGGCAGGGTACTGCAGAGTATGCACTGGTATTGCAGAGTATTGGCAGGGAATTGAGGGGTTAAATTCGGTGAGCAGCGATGTGGGCACTGCAGATGCAGCCCACATCGCTGCTGACACCGATCTCTTTCCCCTCCGCTGTACTGATCGGTACAGAGAGGGGAGGGAGGAACAGGCGTCATAACATGACGCCGGTTTGTTTCCAAGTGATCACTCCGTCATTTGACGGAGCAATCACGTGGTAAACGGCCGCTATGAGCGGCCGTTTACCGTGATCCGTGATGCGACCCGGCGGTCACGGATACTCTCGAGTGCGCACACCTCGGGGCACGCGAGAGCAGAATTCTGGGAGGCCGTTAATTAACGGCCTCTCAGAGTTAAACAACCCCCCTGAAGCCGTTAATCGGCAATGGGCAGTTGTTAAGTGGTTAAAGCTAGATCACTAGCTATATAGGTGAGGTGAATATAGTGGTGTATACTGCAGTCAGGGCACAGACAACAACCACTACACAGCAGCAAGATAGGAAATCAGCCAAAAACGATTGGTGTGTACTGTGTTGAAGGTACACAGAACACCCACTGCTTCAGATGCTAAGTAACACACTACACGAGGCCGCCTCAAAGGCGGCCTTATATAGTGTGGGGCGTGCACTACACAGCCTGAGCTATGATTGGCCACAGGCAGGATGCCTGTGGCCAATCATGGCTCTCCTCGCTGCCGGCGCTGCGATTGGCCAAGCATGCGGGGTCACAGTTCATGCTTGGCCAATCATCGGGCAGCAATGCACTGCGCCAACGCAGTGCATTATGGTCCGCGCGCGCGTCACTCGAATTTTGACGCGAACGGCCAAAACGTTCGGAATTCGCCGAACGCATGAACAGCCAATGTTCGAGTCGAACGTACGTTCGACTCGAACACGAAGCTCATCCCTACTCATCAACATGGGGACAAGGTGCTTTGAGGGGTCATCAATGACTTTCAATGACTATTCTCTGTATTACAGGGAGCCGACAATTCCTTATAGCCGCGAGTGATTTTAAATGACTTTTTCTCCTGCAGAAATGACACTTTGTGCAGGGTCAGTTCTAAGCACGGGAAACAAGCGCCCCTTTACAGGCATACTATAGACACCCCCCAGGTACGAAATTTAAAGGAATATTACACTTTTATTGTTTCACTTTAATCATTATTAAAATCACTGCTCCCGAAAAAACGGTTGTTTTTAAAACTTTTTTTTGCATTTATCCATGTCCCCTGGGGCAGGACCCAGGTCCCCAAACACTTTTTAGGACAATAACTTGCATATTAGCCTTTAAAATTAGCACTTTAGATTTTGAACGTTCGAGTCCCATAGACTTTAATAGGGTTCTAAAGTTCACACAAAGTTTAGGTCTGTTCGCAGGTTCTGGTGCGAACTGAACCGGGGGTGTTCGGGTCATCCTAAATTGTGAGACATTGGGGCTTATTTACTAAAGTCAAATCCACTTTTCACTACAAGTGCACTTGGAAGTGCAGTTTCTCCAGATCTGAGGGGAAGCTCTGACATGAGGGGAAGCTCTGCTGATTTCTATCATCCAATCATGTGCAAGCAAAAATGCTGTTTTTTTATTTTTCTAGCGTGTCCCCCTCAGATCTACAGCAACTACACTTCCAAGTTCACTTGAAGTGCAAAGTGGATTTTCCTTTAGTACTTGCAGTTGGGGATCAACAAAAAATGTGTTTTGCAGTTGGAGATCAACAAAAAAATGCACATTTTAAAAATAATAAATTTAGTTATCAACACAAAGGACATTACACACAACATCCTATATATTTATATTGTCTTCAAGGAGAACAATAAGGCCCCTTTCATACTTGTTCAACTTTTCCTGTGACTTTGGACATCAGAGTCATACCCCATGATTCCCAATGATAACTATTCATATCTGTGCTACTTAAAGTTGCACCGACTTCAAAGTAGTCCCTGTACTACTTTGGTCTGACTTTGATGTGAGTTGAGGTCTACAGACCTCAAGTTTACACAGGCATTCCTGAAATCACGGCAAAATTGTGCCAAAATTGCAGCAGAATCACGCAACTTTCAAGTCGTGGTAGTGTGAAAGGGGCCTAAGCATATTCTCTGTATCTTGTAATTTAAAAAAATTTTTATTTCTACAGTATATGAAGTGTATGCCGTTTGTGCTTGGGTGTACTGTATATGTTGCAATGAGAACTCATTACATTTTTAAACAGGTGTTTTTGTTGCCATAATAATTAATACATTATGTGTTGCCACTAACAATATTTGGCATTGGTTCAAAATTACCACTTAATGTAAATTTAAGATTGTAAAGTCTTTTTTTCCCTATAAAAATAATAACCGTTATCCTTACCGGCTATGTTGTAGTGGATTTGCACAGAACAGACTGGATCCTCCTCTTCTCGGGTCCCTCTTCTGTGATCCTGGCCCCTCCCTGCTGTTCAGTACCCCCACAGCAGGTAGCTTGCTTTGGGGGCACTCGAGCTGAGTCACAGCTACCTTTGTCCATTCAGACATGGAGCCCTGACCTGGCCCGCCCCTTCTCTCCCCTGATTGGCTAGCTAACTTTGATTGACAGCAGCAGAAGCTATTGGCGCTGTGTCTCAGCCAACCAGGAAGGAGAATCTCAGATGGGTGAGACACTTGTGAACATCGCTGGACAGAGAGGGACCTCAGGTGGGTGTTAAGGGGCTGAGGGGGGCTGTGGGGGGCTGCTGCACACAAAAGGCTTTTTATCTTAATGCATAGATAGCATTAAAATAAAAATTCTTCTGCCTTTACAACCCCTTTAATTTTTGACCTTGTGAACTCCTTTCGAAAGGTGACATTTCTTTTGTGTGTCATCTGGAAATCAAATCTGCTTTATTTGTACCCCGATAAGTGGAGTTCCTTATAACAATGGAACAGAATGATAATGGTTTATCTTATCATGGTTTATTTTTGGTTTATTCATGGTCTAGTCTAATTAAACTATAGAATAGCAGTCTTTATAGTATAGTAAGTTGTATTTAATTTTTAAAGCCTAACTTCAGATAATTTGTTTTTAGTTTTGGTTACAGTGGGAAAGTGATAGAAAAATCCTGTCAAGTTTTTTTTTCCGATCTCACTGGTGAACTTTTCTCTCACTTCTAGACTCTCTGGTTCCTGTAGAAGAAAAGAGGGCACAAGTGTCACAAGGACAGAGAGGCATATACAGGACTAAGAACATTGTAAAAAAATCAAACCCTTCATGACTTTTCTGGAAAGGTGTTTTTATTTCTCTCCATGTTTCTGTTGGGGAGAATTGACATCACTTCCTGTCATGACAGGAAGTGAGAGGAAATCTCCCCAAAAAGGGGCTTAGATGGCAATAAATACCTCACATATTTTGACCCTTTCTTCTCTATCCAAAGCAAAATAAAATGTTTTTGCTGGTGTCGAACTTTAAGCGTTAAGCTCATTCCAGCCTCAGCCATTCCAAATTGTGTTGCAGTGGGGACTAAGAGCTTCTATTCAGTTTCTGGTTTTCTGTCACCAGAGCAAAAAATGCGGTCAATAAAAGCAATAAAAACCTGGTAGAGTCTCTGAACTTTGCCTAGTCTGTCCAAGAAGTGATTCTGTGGCTTCTCATCCAACACTGGATGTTTCTTGGTACAATGGGCTTGCGACTGCACTTCCGAGTGCACTTGCAGTGCAAAGTGGATTTTCCTTTCGTAAATAACCCCCTGTGTTCTTTGCAAGTGTAGGTGCTCCAGAGCTTAATAAATGAGGTAAAGCTTCACTAGAATACCTAGTCACATGCAATGAAAACAAAAAAAACAGCATTTTTGCTTGCAAATGATTGTTTAATGCAAGCAGAGTTTCCCCTCATTTACTAAGCTCTGGTGCAGCTGCACCTGCAAAGTGCACAGTCTATTTGCCTTTAGTAAATTAATTTCTTTCATCTTTTTGACACCCTTTCACAAGAAAATGATGGGAAATCTTTCCAAGGGTGAACAAGAATAGCAATAAAAAAAAGGATAACTCTTAACCCATGTTTACTCCAACTTGCTGGAGTTGTATTTTAAATATTAGTTATAGAATATAAAGGCAACTTTGTCCAATAATTCAGATACATTTTGTAGCCATAGTTGAAATTTAAATCTGTTATGCAAATTCAAGCAGTATTTAGAATATAGTTATAGTTCAATGTACCCATTTATGTGTGAATAAATGTCAACTAATTCAACACATTTTCATCAAAGTAGCCTCTGTGTATTGTGAAAGACCTGTCTGAGCCTGTCACAACAGATCAGCTTCCTGTTATATTCCTTGTGTTGAATCACTTCAATAACTTTCATCCTTCAATAGAAAAATGGAAAGTTTACTGTTGCAAAGCTTGTAAAAACTTTCTATTTTACATATTTTTCCTACAAAAGAAAAAAGAGAGGAAAGCAATTTCACCATGTAGAACACACTCTTAAATTTTTCAGCATTTGTCGGGTTTGTCACGAGTTCTAGGGACAATGGCATAGCCACTGCTCTTTTCACTTAACTATGAGTTAAAAAAATGAATTATAATAACATTCAACAAAGAGCTATACATTCAGACAAATCAGCCCATAAGCAACTTAATAAAAATCAGCCCATAAGCAATGTTATGTTTATTTACATATTTTTTATAGTTATGTTTTAAATGGTTGCAAACGTCCAAAAGTTCAGAGTCAGCAACATTGTGTAAACTGTTTTCCAAACTAGGCATGTATAAAATGTATTACCTAGATATTTCTTTCTTTGTACAAACAATATTAACCACTTAAGCCCCGGACCATTTTTCAGCTAAAGGACCAAGCCCCTTTTTTGCGATTCCGCTCTGCGTCGCTTTAACTGACAATTGCGCAGTCGTGCAACGTGGCTCCCAAACAAAATTGGTGTCCTTTTTTCCCACAAATAGAGCTTTCTTTTGGTGGTATTTAATCACCTCTGCGGTTTTTATTTGTTGCGCTATAAACAAAAATAGAGCAACAATTTTGAAAAAAATTCAATATTTTTTACTTTTTGCTATAATAAATACCCCCCAAAAATATATATAACATTTTTTTTACCTCAGTTTAGGCCGATACGTATTCTTCCACATATTTTTGGCAAAAAAATCCGCAATAAGCGTTTATTGATTGGTTTGCGCAAAAGTTATAGCGTCTACAAAATAGGGGATAGTGTTATGGCATTTTTATTAACCACTTCCCGACCGGTGCACGCGATGTACGTCGGCAGAATGGCACGGGCAGGCATATTGGCGTACAGGTATGTCCAGTTTTAAATACCACCCTGCCATCGTGAGCGCGCTGCCGGTGGCGCGCTCGTGTGCCAGTCAGGACCCCCGTGAGTCCGGTCGCAGGTCCCGCGGACTCAATCACCGCAGGCATACCCGCGATTGTCTCACTGGGCGACTGAACGAGGAGATGCCGTTGTAAACAGCATCTCCCCGTTCTGCCTAGCAACAAGTGACGCTGATCTCTGCTCCATGTGATTGGAGCAGAGATCAGTGTTCACTAAAACAAAGCCCAGCCCCCCACAGTTAGTAACACGCCCCTAGGAACACTTAACCCCTACACTGCCACCCACTGGTTAACCCCTTCACTGCCAGTGTCATTTACAAAGGAATCACTGCATTTGTATAGCAGTGATTGCTGTATAAATGACAATAGTCCCAAAAATGTGTCAAAAATGTCCGATGTGTCCACCATAATGTCGCAGTCACAATAAAAATCGCTGATCGCCGCCATTACTAGTAAGAAACAAATTATTAATAAAAAATGTCATAAAACTATCCCATATTTTGTAAACGCTATAACTTTTGTGCAAACCAATCAATAACCGCTTATTGTGATTTTTTTTACCAAAAATATGTAGAAGAATACGTATCGGCCTAAACTGAGGGAAAAAATGCTTTTTTTATATATTTTTGGGGGATATTTATTATAACAAAAAGTAAAAAATAATGCATTTTTTTCAAAACTATCGCTCTATTTTTGTTTATAGCGCAAAAAATTAAAAACGCAGGGGTGATCAAATACCACCAAAAGAAAGCTCTATTTGTGTGAAAAAAAGGATGTCAATTTTGTTTGGGAGCCACGTCGCACGACTGCGCAATTGTCAGTTAAAGCGACGCCGTGCCGAATTGCAAAAAGTGGTCTGGTCTTAAGCCAGCAAGATGGTCTGGTCTGAAAGTGGTTAATAATAATTTTTTTACTAGTAATGGCGGCGATCAGTGATTTGTATTGTGACTGCGACATTATGGTGGACAGGTTGGACAATTTTGACACATTTTTAGGGACAATTGGCATTAATACAGCAATCAGTGCGATTAAAAATGCACTGATTACTGTAAAAAATTCACTGGCACTAAAGGGATTAACCACTAGGGGGCAGTGTAGGGGTTGTGTGTGTGTTTTTTTAATCTGTAGCGGGGCGTGGCTTGGTGTCTGATGTCATTAATCGTTTTTCCCTATAACAGGGAACAGAGCGATCAGTGACAGCCTCACTAGGAAGCACGAGGAGAGGTTTGTTTACACTTAACTCTCCTCGTTCTTCAGCCCTGTGACCCGATCGCAGGACACCTGCGGCAATCGGGTCCGCGGGTCTTGCAGCCGTGGTCAAGGAGCTCAGGACCAGGTCATGAGTGCACCGGCGTCGGTGCATGCACGACCCACGGCTGAGTACTTAAAGGCAACGTACAGGTACGTGATTGTGCCCAACCGTGCCATTCTGCCGACGTATATCGGCGTGAGGCGGTCCTTAAGTGGTTAAAGTAGTTCTAAGGGCTGAAGGTTTTTTGTTTTTGTGTAAATGCATTCTCTGCATTAAGGTAAACAACTTTCTGTGTGCAGCTCTTCCCCTTATACTTACCTAAGCCCGATCTTGATCCTGCCTGAGAACAGTGACTCTCACACTGCTCAGTCTCAGAGACAGCAACAGGATCCATTGGCTTCTGCTGCTGTCAATCACAGCCAGAGAACAGAGAGTGGGGGAGGGGGGGTGGGACACACAGAGTGCAGGTTGGGATTAAACCTACATGAGTGCCCCCATAGCAAGCAGCTTGCTATGGGGGCACTTAGCAGGGGGTAGGAGCCGAGAGTGTCGACTGGGGAACCCCAGAAGAGGAGGATTGGGTCTGTTCTGTGCAAAACTACTGCACAGAGCAGGTAAGTATGACATGTTTGTTATTAAAAGAACAAAATCAAATGTTTACAATCACTTTTAATACTAAAACACCACAAGTCATCAATAAATGTTGTAAAATTAAGCAAAAGCTGTAAAAATAGATTAGGTGGAAAATGTAACTAAAAGTTATAGGTTAAAACAATGGGGGTTGATTTACTAAAGGCAAGCTCTGCTGACTTCAAGCATCCAGTCGTGTGCAAGTAAAAATGTTTTTTTTATTTTCCTTGCATGTGATTGGGAATTCTTTGTAAGTGAAACTTTACCTCATTTACAAAGCTCTGGAGCAATTGCACAGAGTACAAAGAGTACAAAGTTGCAAAGTGCACAGTCTTTTTGCCTTTAACCACTTAAAGACCGCCCACTGCATATATACTGCGGCAGGGTGGCTCTATTGCACAAAACAACGTACCTGTGGCATTTCTTTCAGACGTGGCTCAATGATGTCTTCTGCTATCACTAGTACCCATAGACAACACAGTCCTCACCCGAACCTGCCTTATCAGATGAAAAATCAACTAATGACTATAGAAACAATTACAAGTCTGCTGTATTTTTATAAAGAAACTAA